>NW_027118682.1:654531-1309063 GCF_036417845.1 Apteryx mantelli | reverse complement strand
CCAATACCCGGGCCGTGGTTCCCACACCTTGGGCAAGCCTGCACAATACCTCGGGCCTCACTCTCTGTTAGGCCAAATTGCCTTTTTAAGCCCTTGGCATTGTGATGAAACATGTCGTGACTTTGTCTAGCCTGTTGAAACTTGTCCATAGGGGGTAGATGACACACTGAGCTAACCAGGCTGTCAGCGAGCTGATTGCCTTGGCCTAGCCCCACGTCTAGCTGGTGACTACGAATGTGGATAACACAGCAAGCTGCTGTTCGTTGACCCAGCACAGATCGCAAGGTAATGAACAGACTTCCCAACCGCGGGTTGGATGTTTCCCTTATTAAGGCATTCTCCAGTCGTGGTACTACCCCTGCTACATACATGGAGTCAGTCACTACGTTTAGAGGGGTATTTAACCAATGAGTTAGAGCCCAAACTACCGCACTTAATTCCAAAGTCTGAAGGGAATCCCGAGGCTGTCCCTCCATAACGTGCTGTTTCCATTGTTCACCTTCTTTTATAGCGTCCTTGATAAAACCACTCCAGCGGGACTCCCTTGGAAGTCCGGCGAGGGGATTTATTAAGCAGGGAGGTACTCCTCCCTCTTTCTCTTGCGCCTGCAGCTCCACTTTTTTCAGGCGTTCCGATAGCTCCTGTAGCACTCTTACGGTTTCTTCTGGTGACGGTGGTACTTTATTTCTGGTGTCAGGCGTGTTGTCCCCCGAAGACTCGCTGGACGAAAGCAGTGGGGGGTACTCTGATGGAGTCTGGCGTGAGCGGGTGGTCTCGTTGAAGGAGGGTAGAGGCGGCCGCTGAGGTGGCATAGGCAGCGGCAACGGTGGGTACAGGGGATTGTTGCTAGGCAGCGGCGGGAGGGGAGCACTAGGAGGGGGTCGGCATTTCTTTCCTCCCAAGTCTCTGAGGTCAGCAAGGGGCGCGGCCACCGCCCCTGTTTGAGCCTCCTCCGGGCGCACTTCCGCGTTTGCCTCAGAGCTCGGACCAGCCGGCTCTGAGGAAACCTCCGCTTTCTGGGACGCAGCGGGTGACGGCGCTGACGATGCCCCCCCCTCGGAGTTCTCCCGCGCCCTTTGCAGTGCCTCCCTGACAGACCGGCTCATTGCCGTTAAAGTCTCTAGTACGGTGTTGCAAAGTGCGCGAACAGCTTTCCCGTCCCTCAGTTCCAGCTTTTCCAGTTTTACTGACAGCTGCTCAAACATTTTTAATAGTTGAGCCGTGGACGGCTTTGTCCCCATGGGGGTGGTAGGCGAGGCTGTGCCTGACGACTCCGGAGATAACAACGTCAGGGGCTCCCGCCATGACCTCGGCGGGGCTGTGCTGCCCTCCCCCGGTACGGGCGGCGACGAGGGCCCTGGGCATGGCGCACTGCCGGCTCCCTCAGGAGCGGACGGAGGCAAGGGCTGCGGGGGGGGCGGTGGCGGAGGGACCGACGGTTGAGCTCGCACCACCTTAACCTCCTTCTTGTCCTTGTCTCCACCCTCGATGGTCTTATGCCACATTGTTTCTCCGAAATCTCGCCATTCCGATACAGAAAATAACAAGTGTGTATCCGAAAAAGGTTCCCATTGCTGCCCCAGTTTAATCAACCTCTGTAACTGCTTCACCGGTGCGTCAATTCCTCTCTTGGAGAGTATACCGGCTAGCAAGGTGGCCGCGGCATCTGCTTCCATGCCGCTGTCTGGGAGACGGGGCGCGACCCCGGACCGTGTCTGGCGGCAGCCTTTGTTTGCCAGCACTTCTCCCAGCCCCTTCTTATTATCCCCCACTCCCGTCCTCTCGCTGCTTACCGCAGTCACGGACCATCAGCCGAGGTCAGGCCTCTTGGTAGACGCAGCGAACCATCCTCTGCTACCAGATGTTGGAGTGAGGGAGGGGACCCCGGAGTAACGATGAGTCTCAATATGAGTATGGTCGTTCTCCCTTTATTAGAGCTTACACAAAGTATATATATCGACAAGCAATACGCATGCGCTAGCAATAGTTACATGATTGGTTACAGTTTCTGTCCATACGTATAAAGCGGATACATGATTGGTGCAAAGTTGCTGATTGTGCTCCATCGACATTTATGGACCCTAGTTCCGTCCAGACTTGTTTACCAGTTTCATGAATACCTTCTTTTGTAGTGCTCAAGGCCGCTATACGGCCAGTTCAGCAGGCCTCAGCAGGTTCGCTTGCCTTGGCCTACATAAGGCCGCTTTCAGCAGGTTCGCTTGCCTTGGCCTAGATTCCTTCCTCTACCCCGAAGACGGGATTGCTCATCCCAATCAGATCATGCCCTCTCTCGCTTAACCATTCCTCCACAGTAGGGGTTTGCCTGTGTCTTGGCTTTGTACTGAGTGGAGCTGTAGTAGTAGCAGTAGACCTCTAGAATCATTTCAGATGGCCAAGGAAATTCCCCACCTGGCCCCCACCTCATGCTCTAGAAGGATGCAGGTCTCACACTTGCCCCATCACAGCAAGCAGACACTGGCACATGTCTGGGAACACCCTGTCTCTTCAAAGGTCACCAGGTGTTTGTGTGTGGGCAACTGACTCCCAGTCTCCATCTCCACTGATTATAATGGGAGCTTAGACAAGGAGCTTGGCCTGCACACATCTCTGCTGAGCACACTTCAGCTTTGACAATGGGAATCCCACCTCCTGTTTGTTTGTGGAGTTCACGGGAGGGATCTGAATCCCACTCTACCCCAGGAGCTTCTAAACTGGCATGACATGCCCAGACTGACTCATCTGAAGCAATACCTGAACCCTGGGAAAATGAGCTCCCTTCATGTCTCTGTCTAGGTATCCTGTGTAGCTAAGAGGTGGGAATAGGGGTGTCCAGGGTGGGACATTTCCATGTCTTGTAGATAACCATCCCCTGATGTAACAAATTGCAATATTGGAATCAGTCTCTCTCCACTGTTTAGAGAGAGACCATAGGTCTACCTCAGTGAACATTTCCCAAGAGAAGGGAGCACAAGGGAGAGAGAAATTTACGCCTTCAGCACAGCCTCTGCCAGGCTCCTGGGATGGAGGGAGCTCCTGGCAACCTGGCAGCACTGTCCAGAGACAGCTGTGTCCAGGAGCAGCTCCTCTGCAAGGAGCAGCAAGGTTCCAGGCACTGCCTGCTGCTGCTGACATGAGATGAGGCAAGGCAGACAGAGCGATGTGAAAGGCAGTGTAGAGTGGGGGGATAGAGGAGAGCTCGTTGTGAGAGAAATCTTCACAGCCCTTGACATGGTAAGTCTTTGGCTGCAGGGCAATGCTACTGAGGTTCCTGGAGGGCTCTTCTAAACCCATTCCATCCCATGACTGAAAGATTTTTTAAGGATTGCTCTCCTGACTTCTCTGGTGTGGGAGAGGAGCAGATGCTTCAGAGCAGGGATTCCCTGCCACACCGTCACAGGGACAGGGCATGCTGCTACCTTCTCCCAAGGATGGTGCAGGGCTGTGAAGCTGGGAGAAGCACCAAGATCTGCCCAGGGCTGTGATTCAGAGCAGTGTCCCTGCACCACTGCCTGCTCTTGCTGAAATTAGATGACAGAAGACAGAGAGAAGTGAAAGGCAGTCTGGAGTGGGAGGGCAGAGGAGAGCTCATGATGGGAGAAATCTTCACAGCCCTTTGCACAGTAAGTCTCTGGCTGTGGAGCAATGCTACTGAGGTTCCTGGAGAAGTCTTCTAAACTCATCCCATTCCATGACTGTTTTTTTAAGGATCATTCGCCCAGCTTCTCCAGTGCAGAGGAGGAGGAGATGCTTCAGAGCAGGAATTCACTGCCACATCATCAGAGGGACAGGGTGTCCTGCTGCCTTCTCCCAGGGACACTGCAGGGGGATGAATCTAGTGTATGCACACAGGTCTGCCCAGAGCTGTGATTCAGAGCAGTGTCTCTGCCCCCCAGGGCGCTGTGTGCCTGGGGCACTGACTCTGCCGCCTGTGAGGGTCAGCACTCAAACTGCCCGGGGAGCTCCCCATGGCACTGCAGGGAGAAGTTCTGGGTGGGAGGATCGACCCCCCAGTCAGGGCAGGTTCATTCTCCCGTTGAGAGGGTGCTGTGTGAGTCAGGGCTGCTCACAGCTCCATCTCACCCTGAGAGCATTTCTGGAGGGGGGGGGTTCCAAAAGGAAGATCAAGGCAGGGATGCCTGAAAGGGAAGGAGCTTTCATAAGTCTCTGCTTTCAGTTTTATTCTCTTTGGGTGGCATGAAATGTTATTGGATCTGTCAGGTTTAAACAGGGGATTGAGACTCCAAAATAGTAACAGTGAGAGAGGAATAGTTCTGGGAGGAACTCAGCAAATCCTTTCATCCACCCTTCAGCCTACAGACAGAAGCAGCATCACCTTTCCAGCCTCATCAAGGTTTGTCTCACCAGTTCCTTAGCTCCTGCAAACTTAGAGGTGCCCCCGTGCAGTGCCCTGCACCCGGGAGGTTTCTGCAAGGCAGAGCTGATTGCTCAGTGGGTGGGATGGGGTCTGTGGCCACTGACCGGGGAGAGATGGGGGTACAGAGAAGCAGCTCCCCGCAGGGACAGCTCCAGGCAGCAGTGTCCTGGTCAAAGAGCGAGTGGAAACTACAAACTTCATGGCCTCCTCTCCTCTCCCACCCAGCACAGCCCTCAGTCCTCAAGGCTGTGGGGTCTAGGGCATGAGTCATTTCTTTGGCAGCCAGATATTCAGAGGAGGAGAAACTCCTGAGTGCCCTCGTGGCTCTCTGTGTCCCTGCCTCCCCCAGCAGAAATATCATGGCATTGCTCCATATGTCCCCACCTGTCTGTGCTGCTCTTGTCCTTCCCTTTGGACTCTCTGGGCAAGGGGGTTTCAGATGCAGTTCAGACAATGAACTTGTGGGTCCTGCCACGCAGACGTGTTCTTGAGAATGAGGTGTCCAAGTCCCTCTCTGACCTGTGAGGTTCTGGGCAATGCAGTGGGAGGGTGAGGGGGGCTGGCTGGGAATGAGCCAAATCTGTCTTCAGGACACCCCATCCATAGGACATTTGACCATTTGACTCTGGGGAGTCTGGCTGGGCTGCAAGCCAACGTGGAGAGAGGTAATGTCTGCTTTTGGGGGAGGGAGAGTTTGGGAGAGTTGTAATAAATAGGAAGTTTTGCTCAGAGAAGTCTGTCCTAACTTGTCAATGTCTTTCCCTCCTTGGACAGTCCCCCATGCCCAAAGGAAGCAAATGTCCAATGGCAGCTCCTTCAACGAGTTCCTCCTCCTGTCATTTGCAGACATGCAGGAGCTGCAGCTCTTGCACTTCTCGCTCTTCCTGGGCATCTACCTGGCTGCCCTCCTGGCCAATGGCCTCATCATCACTGCCATAGCCTGTGACCACCGCCTCCACACTCCCATGTACTTCTTCCTTCTCAACCTCTCCATCCTCGACCTTGGCTCCATCTCCACCTCTGTCCCCAAATCCATGGCCAATTCCCTGAGGGACACCAGGGCCATTTCCTACTCGGGATGTGCTGCCCAGGTCTTTTTCCTTGTCTTTTTCATTTCGGCTGAGTACTTTCTTCTCACTGTCATGGCCTACGACCGCTTTGTTGCCATCTGCAGACCCTTGCACTACAGCACACTGATGGGCAGCAGAGCTTGTGTCAAAATGGCAGCAGCTGCCTGGGGCACTGGTTTTCTCAATGCTGTGCTGCATACTGCTGGCACATTTTCAATTCCACTCTGCCAAGGCAATGCCGTGGAGCAGTTCTTCTGTGAAATCGCCCAGATCCTCAAGCTCTCTTGCTCAGACTCCTACCTCAGGGAAGCTGGAGTTATTGTGGTTAGTGCCTGTTTAGTCCTTGGGTGTTTCATTTTTATTGTGCTGTCCTACGTGCAGATCTTCACGGCTGTGCTGAGGATCCCCTCTGAGCAGGGCAGGCACAAAGCCTTTTCCACGTGCCTCCCTCACATGGTTGTGGTCTCCCTGTTTGTCAGCACTATCATATTTGCCCACCTGAAGTCCCCCTCCATTTCCTCCCCAGCTCTGGATCTGGTGATGGCAGTTCTGTACTCAGTGGTGCCTCCAGCAGTGAACCCTCTCATCTACAGCATGAGGAACAAGGAGCTCAAGGATGCTCTGAGGAAACTGATCCAATGGATACAATGTCGGCACCAATAACTGTCCCATGTGCACACACTCCCCATTCCCAGGCTGTTTGGCATCAAAGCTATGTGTTGTTCATTTATTTCTTTCTTAGTTTTCTCTGATACATTCTTGTAAAAAGAAAAAAAAAATAGGTGCTACTTGTCCTCAGGAATCTCTCATTTGAATCTGACCCAGAGACAGTGTTGAAGCAGGAAGCCAGGCTTCCCCCTTCATCAGCAGAAATGGGGGGACCTCAAAGCCAGCTAGTCTGAGCTCCCTCGGATGCCACCAGTGCAACGAGGAGAGTTTCCCTTTGCAGTGTCTCTTTCAGCACTGACACCAAGGGAGCTCAGGGGAACAGAGTCAGGCTTGGATGAGTACAGGCGGTGTCCATGGGAGCCCATGGGTCCCATGTCCATTAGGAGAGCTCAGCTCCCCTGGCCCCAGTCAGGGTGTGATCTCATACCCCTCTTCTGCAAGGGTGGCAGTCAGCTGTCATGGTGGGCTGGTCCCTTCCCTCTACAGTGCTCTAATGCTCACAGCAGAGCAGGAGTGGAGGAGAGGAGAGTCTGGACACAGCCTGTGGAGACAGACCCTGTGCTCCTCAGGACCATTCCCCCACTACCACAGCAGGCATTTCCTCACTGCAGCCTTCCTGTGGGGGCTGCAGCTTTCCTGGAGACATATCCACCAACGGCAGCAAGGCCTTCTCCTTTCAGAGCTGTTCTCTTCATTTCCACACTCTCCTGCTGTGCTCTGATGTGTGTATAAGGCCTAAGCACTCTCCTAACCGCAGTGGCGGTAGGGTTGTGCTTCCTTGCGCATTCCTGTGAGCACAGGCAGGACCAGGCTTTGGGCACCTTTATGCCAGACCTGGCCTCCAGAATAACATTTCTTCAATAAAAGGGGATCTCCTCAGTGATGCGCCTGGAGTCTTGCTTTTCTTCAGAAAGGGGAGTCAAAAATATGCCCAAGGGTTGCACCCTAAAAGGACCTGCTGTTCTGCTTGTGAACTCCGTGGGCTCCAGGGGATGAGCTGAGTCCCAGGGTGATCTGTTAGGGACCAAGGGCTGGATTCAGGGCTCATTTCTTGGTGACCGGTGCCAGCAGAGATGGTGAATGGTCTCTGAATTGTCTGCCCCAGGCCTGTCCCACAGGTGACAGTGCTGATGACAGATGCCTGTCCTTCTGGAAGGGAATCTGAGCCCCCAGGAGAGCTCAGGGGACCTCCAGGAACAGCATGTGCCTGGGGGTGGGCAGGGAGTGGAGGCTCATGAAGTGAGGGACTGTCCATGGTGGAGTCACACAAAGGTAAAGCACTACAGCCAGATATGCATAGGGAAAGGAGGGCTCTGCAATCCCTGGAGAGGCAGTGGGGACCCAGGAGGCCCAGGGAAGGGGCACTGGAGAGTGATTCCTGCACCCACAGTGAAACACCACAGACCAGAGTCAGTGCCCACCCAAACACATCTCCTGCCATTGCAAACTCCCTGGGGTCACTCTGAGCACCATCCATGAGCACAGACACGTGCCAACAGTGTCAGTGGTATTGAGCCATGTCTGCCTGGATCTGCTTCCTGCCCCAATCAACATGGCCAGTGCAGGAGTCACCCCGTGGCCCCGTGGTCCCACAGCCTGCTCGCTCTGCAGAGCAGCACCAGTCCAGGGCTGTGTGGGGAGCACCGGGGAGGGGTGCAGGATCAGCCAGCCAGGCCAGCATGGACACACTCACCTGCGGAAAGGCTCTCTGGGGAGCAGGCACGTCCCAGAAGAAGAGCAGGGCAGCATTCAGAGACAGAAAATGAGAAACAGGTTTCTCTGTGCCCCAGCTCGGGGCAGGCTGCCAGAGGGGCTGCATGGTCAGGGCTCTTGGGCTGTGCTGGGCAGTGGGGTGGGCACGGAGGGGCTTCAGGCAGACAGGGAGGGGGATCTCCTGGACACAAGAGCAGGAGACGGAGAGTGACTGGCATCATTGTGGGGCCTCCTCCCCCTTGCCGGGGAGCTGCTCCCCTTGTCCTTGGGCCTTGCCTGAGTTACGCTGTGGACATGTCTGTGCACAGCCCTGCACCTCTCAGGTGCTGACCTGATCCTGTCCCCGTCCTGCTGACCTGACTCCCTGTCTCTACCTCAGACCTACCTCCACACTACAGTCAAGAAAACCTTGGCAAGGGAAGCTGGGATCTTAGCAGATCCTAGAGAAGGTTGTAGGTACAAACAGTGACCATATATGCACAGCAGCAACTCTTGCCTGACAGCCAATTCAAACGTGTAAGGAGTGCTTTGGATTTGGACCCCCTACCCAGGTAACACTGCATACAGAGTCTTGGCTGGATAGAAAAAGCTAGGGCAGCCACTTGGGTCTGATTTCATGATGGGTAGCTGGGAGAGCAGGTCTCTCTGCATTCAGGTCAATTGGTTATGCACCATTTGTGGCTGGGGTGCTGCTACAAAGAGTGTTGTTGAGAGCGGCAAGAGCAGGGCTGCTCTGTACAGGAAGGGGAGTTGGGAGACAAGGGTGCTGGCAAGGCAGGCAGGGCAGTGACCCACCGACAAGAGGTGCTGTCCCGCAGTGCCCAGACAAGAGGAGCAGAGCAGGTTTGGGGATGGTAACTGGGCTCAGCCACAGTCCAGCAATCGCCAAACAAGACTGTAGGCCTCTGACCAGCCCTGCTTTGTGTGGGAGATTGGACTGGAGACCTCCAGGAGTCCAATCCCACCAAAACTCCTCGGTGACTCCATGAATAGAAAGACCCCAGCCTGGGGGGAAGTGGGTGTCCCACTGCCTGGCTGGGGCTGGATCCCCCGCTTGGGGAGAGGAGGGGAGGGCTGGGGAGCTGAAGTGTGGCAGCTGTCATGGTCACCTCCCTTGCAAAAGGTCCCACACTGCCCCTGGGCAGACACAGGCTGTTCCCCCATCCCCATGCTGCCCTCCCAGCAGGACGGGACATGCAAGGAAGGGCTCAGCCTGCCCCATGCTCAGGGAGAGCTCCCCAGGGTCGGCACAGCTTGGCCTGAGGCACCTCCAGCTCCTCAGTCTCTGCTGTGGCATGACTGGCATGGGGATAAGAGCTCCTAGGGCTGGGCAGAAGGAGCCTGGCTGGGAGAGCATCAGGGGGAAGATCCAAAGGTCCCTGGCTCAACCCCGGGCTTTGGAAAACTCCCTCACACACCCCAGGATGGTCCATCTGCCTCTTCCACCATGCCCTGTACTCCCCTCCCATCGGCCAAAGCATAGTCCAGCACTGCCTGGGAACTCTCTTCCCCGTAGGGAAGAGAGGGAGGACGTTCACCAGCCCCACACTGACGTTTCCACCCCCGGCCTTTGCAGTTGCCTGTGCCTGAGTCTGCCCACTTGCCTTCACCACAGTCTCGGTTGCACTGGAAGCCCATGAAAACCCCAGGGCTCCACCCCGAACCGGGAGCCTGGACGGTCACAGAGGCATCACCTGTCTAATGCCCTGGTCGTGCAGCCAAGGGCAGGGGTCTTCACCCCAATTTCCCTGCTCCTCTCCCTGCTCCCGGCATTACTGCTGCTGTGCCTATGTCAACCCTCCTCCTGCCAGACTGGCCCAGGGCGCGAGGCAGCTCCAGCTCCCTTGAGGGCTACACTGAAGCCTTTCAGGAGAGGGCTGAGGTGGGGCTGGCACTGCCAGGGTGGGACGGGAGAGGGCAGCTCTCCTCTGCCACTCTGGGGCTGCGGCTGAGGCTGGGGCTGGGCACAGCTTTTCCCAGGGGAGCTCCCTGAAAAGCCAGAGGTGTTTGCCAGGCACCCTCCCACTGCGCAGGGGAAGCCAGAGCACCAAGGAAAAGATGGAGCTCCAGGATGCTGGCCATGCCATGCAGCATGGGCAGGAGGTGCCCATCATCCCCCTGCTGAGTAAGGCCTTTGGGAGCTCCTTCCCCAGGGTCACTGTTGAGAGCCTGAACTCCCAGCTTGGCTGCGCACACCCTGGGGCTGTGGGGGTGGCTGCACATGCTGGTGGTGCCCCAAGAGCCCCGACTGTGATGGTGGGCTCCTTTCCCTCCCACACTGATGTGCTCTCTCTCCCCCTCAACCTGACCTCTCTGTGAACAGCATGTACGCAGGGGCTAGTTGAGCATGCGCCAACTAAGGCTCATCTAGCATGCAGATATGACTATGAGTCAATCATCTCTCCCCATAAATAGGGGGCAGCCCAGAGCCCATTGAGCTCTCCTGCATGGCAGCGGGCTGCACTGCAGAACCTTCTTTTGAGCAGGGATGCCTCTCAAGGTTACTCCTTGAGGTTGAGAGATTCCTTACCCACGACAGATCCTCGGTAAGTGTTTAATAGCATCCTGAACTTCTGCGAACTTCGCGAAACTTTGGTGAGTTATATCTCTGATTAATTGTGCACATAATTCCTAGGACATAAACCGTTGACCAAGTCTGAGACTAGGATTGGATCCAGCCACACCTAGGTTCCTCTCTGAAGGAATTTAGAAAGCAAGGGGGTCCACTCTGAACCTCGTGACTCAACGGGAGGGTCTCCGTTGTGCATGCATCTGACCCTGTCCTTCACGCAGTAAATAACTGAGTGAACCTTGCCAATCAAACCTTGTTAAATCGTTCTTATTCACGACTGAACTTTGTTCAGTCGCTGTCTTACTGCAATAAATGTAGTGCTGCTTCCCTCTTATGAGTGAAGTGCATCACTCCTTTTACAACAAATATTGATAAAAGGAAGAGTATTTTAGAGATTCCTTTTCTCCTTTGTTGCATTCCACAGGGACGAAAAAAAAGCACAGAGGAAGGGAAAACATTGACATTGCTTTATTCCTTTGCAGTTGTTTCTAATCAGCATTTCATTTTGTTAGGGTGTCTGAGGAGCAGAACTGCCCTTAACAGCTCTTTTAAATTTTGTGTATTAGCATCTCATTTCCGAAGGGAATTCTACAAGGGTGAACTCTTTATAGCAAAATCCATCTCCTCACATGAGACCCCAGGGAAGCTATGGCATTTTGGGTGACCAAAGCTCAGCCCAGCAGAGCACCTGGGCGCTCTTGGGCACCTTGGTCATCCTGCTCCAGGCGGGTCCTAGTGCACCACAGTGAAGGATGTGGTGGCCCTGGGTCTTCCCATCCAGGCCCACAGCTCCACCGGCAACACAGGGTTAGGGTATGCAGGCAGACGACTAGGCTCTGCCTTGGAGTTGAGATAACTGAACAGGATGTGAGAAACTAGTGGCTATGAGAAATCATTGGACACTGCAGGGAACAGAATGAGACCCTGACAAGTTCCAGACAGCACGGTGAGCGATGGCTGGATTTCAGCAGTGGTTAAGGGAGAGTTATATGAGAAAAGGACAAGCTTCACACATAACTGGCATATTGGGGATCCTTTGGGGAGTAGACTCTTGCAGCACCAGCAGTACTGAGGTAACGATATCAGAAGCACCACATGAGCCAGGGGTTACCTAGCTAACCGTACCAGAAATATTAAACTTGAGTACATAGGCAGTAAAACTGGGACCAATGAAGAAAAAAATACTTAGAGATGGGCTGTTTATTTCAAAGGGGATAAAGCTGGAGAAAGGGAGGGATCAAGCTGCATCATGGAAGAAGCAGCATGGGAAAATGGAGGCAAAGGGAATAAAAGGGGCCAGTCATGTGTAAGCAAGCTGCTGGCAGGGACACTTGTCTGGCCCGGCTGTGTACCTGGTCTCTGCGGTGTAGCCTATCATTGTATTAAATCCTTTTCCTAGCTCTTTTCTGGCTGAGCGTGCTCGCTGTTCTGCATGAGTGCATGTGTGGAAGGCTTGCAGACGTCAAGGCAGCCAGCTACCAGAAACACCCGTGAGAGGGTGCGTGTGAGGTCTCCTGCAATCTTTGAGTCTGATTAGCTGGTGAGCAAGAACAGGACCAGGCTGTTTGTACCGTTCATGTTTGTGAGTGCTACTCGTGTCTCCATGGTGCCTGTAAAGGTACTGTGCCCCTGCCGGAGTTGATTTTTTGGTGGTCAACCGTGTCCGTACAGAGCGTGTGTATGCCTCTTGGAAGTACGTGCCCTGTCTCGCTGCTGACAGGACCAGGGAACAGAGAAGCGCAGCAGTCTCCCTTCCAGTGGACCAGGAAGGAGGAATCCCTTTATTCAAAAATCCACTGGATCCAGCATCCTTTAACAGTGCAGGCCTTGGAGGTGCTGCAGCCACTTGGTCTTGATGTCGAGTCCCGCTTCTCTGTCACCTTGTGGTTCCCAAAGGGCACAGAGGCTTAGGCTTTGGGGTTGCAGCATGAAGGACCAGCTTTGGCACACATCGTTCTAGTTCCCCACTATTGATTTAAGCAATACAAATACAGAGATCTTACAAGTGTTTGGGTCAGTGATCCCCTAGAGTCAAAGGGAGTTTTGTTTTGTTTTTTTCTGATCAGACTTTCCATCTGCCAGCCTTTAACGTAAAGGCGGCTGGTGTTGGACAGGCAGTGCTATATGATCTACCCTCCATTTCTAAACCAACCACAGAAAGTAGCACTATTTAGTCAGTCTAAATAGCAGGGGCAATGGCCACTGTTTTGCTGGTGGTCCATAAACAGGACAGTTGTGCTAAGCAAAACTCCATTGTCTAAGGATCTGCTACACATTACTCTACACATCTTCATCATGTCCAAGGGTAAAAAAAAAGCTGGGGGATATTTAAGCCAAATAACTATCTCAAATATCTCAAGACCTCTTTTCTCCTTTTGCACAACAAACATTACTCTCATGTTAAGGATGGCAGGAAGGTGTTTGGGTCGAGAAACTTTTTTGAGCTTTGTCAGGCATTGCACAAGCATCTCCATAGCTGCATTATTGCCATTTCTGCCTGCTCTGAGACTGCAGATAACACGGGCACAAGAATAAGGTGCCCTAGCTGCAAGCTGATGTGTAGATCTGGGGCAGCACAAGGCCCTGGCTATTAGTCTTTAAATGGTTTGTCCAGGATTTTGTGAGAGAGGTGCCCAGGCTACATGGAAAAGCACCACAAATGTAAAAGCTGGGAATGCTTTTTGTACCGTGAAAAGATCTTGAACGTCAGCCAGCAACCAGTGTTTCACACCTGTGGTCGAACCCCAGAAATAGGGAAGGGCTGTATTTGCTGTGATGTGTAACACGTGCAGGAAACTGGGACAAATCACATTTCTCTCCTGGAGGTAGCACTGGAAGTAGCGTGGGATGAAGAAGGGGTGGAAAGGAAAGCGCGGTGAGAACGGGAGTTCAGGAGGGTCACGAGTCTCGGGGACTTTCTGGGGTTGGCTCTGCCCGCGCCTTCTTGAAGGTTTCCATGGCGAGGGACAGTCTGCAAAGCACCACACCCCACCTCTATGGTCACCTGGAGGGGACACCCTCCCTACCATCTCTATGCTCAGGTGGCTCCTCTGGGCCGGCCTCCAGCGCCTCTCTATGCTCTCCCGGCAGAGGGACACGCTGGGATCCCCCCTCCAGCCCCTTTCTTGGGCTGCTGATGGAGACAAAATTTCAGGGCCACCCGCTCATGGCAGATAATGCCAAAGGCTGCGATGGCCCCTGGGTTGTTCGTCTACTTCTGAAAAAAAGGCCGCGGCCTCCCGGGGCTCCCGTGACGTGCACGTGCGTCCCCTTGCGGAGACTCGCCCAGGCCTCAGGGCAGAGTGGGGCCCTGTGGCAGCAGCGCCCCGGCAGCAGCGTTTCCCCGCCGACGCTCCCCTGCAGCACAACTCCCGCAGCCCAGGGCCAGCCCGGCGCCGCTCCCCCTCGCTCCCCAACCCCGACGCGGATCCCCCTCACTCCCCGCCCCCGGCCCCAGCCGGCAGCAGCCGCCGCAGGCTTTGGCCACACGAGCACACGCCGGGCCGCAGCACCACTCCGGGCTCCCTGCGCAGCAGCCGCCAACACCCGCCGCTGCCGCAGCTGCTTCTCCGCGGCCTCGAGACGGGCGCCACGGCGGGGCCCAGTGGGGGCGGGGCCAGCGGCCCCAGGGCGGTGGCCATGGACACACAGGCCCCGCCCCCCAGGGGGCCGGAAGTGTTGCCTCCCACGGAGCATGCGCACTGGCGCAGAGGAGGGCGGTGAGGGGTGGGGTGGGGGTGGGGCAGGGGCTGCCCGGGCCCTGCGGGGAGGGAGGGAGGGGGCGAGAGGCGGCTGGTGCCGTGCGGGGCAGCGTCTCCCGGCGCGGGGCTGCCCGGAGCCTTGAGCCGCAGTGCCGGGACCTGCCGCGCCGGGGCTGAGGGCCGAGGGCCGCGGGCTGGGCAGAGCGAGCGGCTGTGTGCATGGGGGCAGCTGGAGCCGCCGCGGCCTGGTGTGTGCGAGCAGCTGCTGGGGAAGGCACAGCCCGGCTTGGGCCGCCTATGGCCCTGCGGGAGCCCCCGGCTCTTGCACCCTTGTGCTGGCGGCCCCGCGGCTCAGTGCCAGCTGTGGTGGCCGTTTGTCAGCGCCGTCCTGGCCGTGAGGGTAGGGCGCGGGTGCAGCTGGGCTTGTGGTGGCTCCAGGCTGGAGGTGACAGCAGGCGTGGTGGAGCCAGCAGAGGTGCTGCTGGTGCTGCCTGTGGGCAGAGTGGTGTGAAGGCGCTTTCTGAGCTTCCTCGCAGACCTGCTGGTCTTTCCGTGGGCTTCAGAGTCTCGAGCTCCTTTCCCTTCCCTCCACCGCAGCAGCAGGGATCTGGAAGCAGAGGCTCAGGGAAGCTCCTTGCCTTTGGTGTCGTCCCTGCCTGGAGCTTCCTGCTGAGAAGCCCCTGGGGAAGTGTTGTGGGGGCGAGCGGGAGCTGTGAGCAGCCCTGCCCCACGCAGCCCCTCTGCATGGGGAATGAGCCTGCCATGCCGGGGCCGCTCCTTCCACCAGAGCTTCCGCAGGCGATGTTCACCCTGTTTGTAGTTACCCCTGGATGTTGCCGGGAGAAGGCTGGGTTGTGCTTTGTGTCTGCTGGGAGACTGATGCTGGCGAGTTGTGACTGAAGGATCAGCATGAAATGTGCCTCTGGCTAAAAGCTGGACTGGAGCACACAGGCATTTTTTGTCACCTTGGGTTTTGCCTTCTGAAATACCAGCATGTGCTGACCGAGAATGGATTTCGATAGGAATGGATTTGCACTTAAAATCAACGCCCTGATTTTTTTGTAAGTCAAATTCGGTAGCATATTGACAGCCGATGTTCTCTGTATGACAGGAAAGGTGCAGTTAAGGATATCGGCTTTGTTCTGCGGACGCTTTTGTACATCTGATACCCTCGACGCTTGGGCCGCTGGCCAGCAGAGCACCGGCACAAGAGCACCGTGATCCAATGCTGCCACTTCACCGTGGAGCGCGAGAGAGTCAGTGCAAGAGGGACGGGGGCTTCAGCCAGTGCCTGTGGGGTGGCCTTGGCCCTGGCACAGTGATGCACCCAACATGCTGCCAGCAGCAGCAGCCGTGCAGATCTGAGCATGCACTGATGCAAGAAGAAGAAATATTTCCTGAGGAGTCATGTTTTCGGATACCATAATTCATATTGCTGTCATGTACCCTGATAGCAGTTTTTTCATGACCATCCCTTCCCTCATGTGTGTTGCTTCTGTGTGAAAGTGCACAAGTGATAATTTCTGCTGTTTTACTGTCCCTGTAGTTCACACCCTGTAAAGCCTGATCGGAAACCTGTTGTTAAAAGTGAGGGCTGGCTAAGATAAGAAGTGGAGCACAATGAAGACACCTGCCTTGCTCTGCCCTGCCCCTGGAAGTGGTCTGCTGCAGGCTAGGCTGCCTCTTGGAAGGCTTTGTCATCTCAAAAGTGATCATTTCAGCAGTGTGTCCCTGGCAACTCTCGGTGCTAAATTCCACACAGATGCAGAATTGGTTCACTTTTTAGGTCATTTTCACTGTACAGGTTTTGGAAGGAAATGATTTCTTCTGTGTGTCTGAGAGGGCTTGCAAGCATTTCCATACATAATGTTCTGTTGTCTTCCCTCTGCTGTTCATTCTTGTTATCTCTTTTTTGTTCTCTCCCTCCCCACTTATGCTTTCTCGCTCTTAGCATGCTGCTGAAGCAAAGGAAAGGAACTAGGGGGTGGGGGGGGGAGGTGGGGGGGAGAGAGGGTGCTTAAAAGGTGCAGAAGGCGGGTATGTGAAACTAGGGAGCCCTTTTAAAAGATACGGATTTTCTGCTCTCCTGTTATGGGGAAAATCAGGAAATTGAGAGGAAGAAGAGAAAAGAAAATTTTCTTAAATAAAAGTCAGTAGATTGTATATTAAACGCAATTAATTAATGGTATTAACTCCATTCCCCCACCCTTCAATCTCAAGGGCTTAATTTCATTCTGGCTGTGCCAGGGGCACGATGGGAAAGGGCAGAGTCAAGAGGCTGCGGCCTGGCTCTTCAGTGCAGCCGCAGGGCAGAGGGCTCGAGGGTAGTAAATGAGCGTGGGGAGAAACAAGCCCATCTTCTGAAGCTCAGCACCCACGTTCAGCTTTTTTTTCTCTTTTTATGGTAGCAGGTTGGGGGTTGATGTCACATCGAGCTGAGGGGGGTGTAAAACCATGCTGCAGCAGCACATGGTCCATCGCCTACAGTCCTGCTCTCAGCCCGTGCCAGTCCTTGCAGTTTTGTGATGAGAGGGATTTCTGTCTGAAAACAAACCCCATGAGTAGGAAGAGGATCGCAGGAGAGGGGAGCACCTGCTTCGCGGGCTGGCCTGGGGTTACAGCAGCTGGAGGAGGTGCTGAAGCCGAGCCCGCAGTGAGGGAGGGAAGCTGCAGGTTGTCACGCTTCATTTGGAAGGAGACTGTTCCCATCTGCCAACCTGATGGTCAACCAGGTGGCCAAGCTGGTGAGGAGAGCCTTCAAGTGGGAGTGAGTGGGAGGACAGGGTGACTCAAAAAAGAGTGAGGATGTAACGGCATGGGATGGCAATGAAAAGGTGCAGGGTGATGTGGGGAAGAGAAACGCCGAGAGAGCAGTGGGAATGCAGGGAGCTCTGCCTAGGGACGGATGGTGAGGCATTCGAGAGTGTATGGGTGAGGATTAGGGGGCAGACCAACAGGGGTGGCCTTGTAGTGGATTTCTGCAATGGGTTGTCTGAAGAAGGGCAGCCTCTGCAAGGCCCAAGGAGCGCTGAGCTGGGGAGAGGAAAATTTGTCCTGCTCTGCAGATCCCAGCTGCCAGCCGGGCTCAGAGCTGGAACAAGAGGCTTGGAGGCAATGACGTGGTGATGGATGCCCCCTGGTGGCTACCAAGGCATTGAGATGGGGATCCCCACAGTGACCACCAGGGCTTTGTTGATGGGGGGTCCCCATGGTCACCACCAAGGCATTGTGATGGGAGTCCCCACGGCGACCACCAGGGCTTTGTTGATGGAGGTCCCCACGGCAACCACCAGGGCTTTGTGATGGGAGTGGCGTCGTGCCCACAAGGCCATTGTGATGGGGCAGTCCCTGTGGTGACCGTGTCTTTCCTGGGGCCAAAGCCCTGAGGTCCTCACTCCGAGGAGAGCGGCTTGATCAGGAGGAAGCAGCTCTCCTTGGTGCCAGAGTGGCAGGTCTCTGGAAGAGGATCCTGGAGATGGGCAAGGAGCAGCAGGAAAACGTCTGCTCCCAGCCCATGGATGGGCTTCCAGGCACACAGGAGCGCAGGAGGAGAGGCCACATCCCAGACTAGCCTCCTTCAGGCCTTCAGCTTCACAACGTGTCACAGCTTCAAGTGAGCTCTCTAGAGCAGCACTTCCCATGCCCCTGGTGTGGAGAGAAGACTTTGGGTACACAAACAGGAGACAGGGGAGAGAAAGGGCAGAGACACCAGGCTGCAGAGCTGGGGCTCCCAGCATCACAGAGGGGGTGCCACAGGCTCAAGAAGCAACCCAAAGAAGTAAAGGAGTCCTTCCTTTTGCAGTGACTTGAAAAGCCACATCTCTCACAGTATTCAAGGCAGATGGAGTCTCCCTTCTGCAAGATTTGTCCCAGGACTGTGCAGAGACTAGCAAGAGCAGGAAGGTCAGTTGCAGGGATGCTCTCAAAGTTCAGCAGCTGCAGAGCTGGGAGCTGGTCATCTCACAACTTGGGAGTGAGTCAAAATGCAGGTCCTGAGGCATCGCACTGCCTCATAGGCTCTGCACCGGAGCCTGGACAGCAGCACTGCAGTATGTGGGCATGTCCTGAGAAGCCCAGAGTCATAAATTGTGGGAGATCCAGGATGTCAGGGCTGTACAACCCTGGGAGAGCAAGGGAACCTGTGGGGAGGAGGGCAGGGGGCTGAGGAGCGTACCCAGGGGAGAAGCACAGCCCCAAGGTGACACTGAAAAGCCCAAGGACCAAATGAGGCCCAGGGATGAGAAATGGCTTTCCTCAGGCTCAGCCAGAAGGAAAGATGGGCAAACTTCATGGGAAATGGGAAAACTTCCCCACATTTGCTACCTGGCCTCGCCCATGGCTTTGGAGCCTGGCAGGCTCCAGGGTCCTGGATAAGGGCCTCGGGATGATGTGTGTTAAGGCTATGTTTGCTCTTCTCTGGCATAGCATCTCCATCTCAAGCACTGCCCACTGAGAAACCTTGCTGAGCACTTTTAAAAGCAAAGAGCTTGCCTTGGTGCCTAAAGGAGGAAGGCTACGTCCTGTCCCACATTGTCCTACATCTTGCTTCCACAAAAAGAGCAACCCACAGCAGAAACCAGTTTTGAGGCTCACCAAAGCATTTCTCAGCCTGTGGCCATGCTTTGTGCTGGTTCATCCCACATGCCTTGGATCCTGTAAAAATGCCAACCCCCAAACCCCAGATTCCTGCACAGCTCTGCCCAGTGCAGTGACCTGTCAGTGCAGGGGTGCAGAAGTGATGTCTCCAGTGCCCCATTTGAGATATTTCACAGTCTTTGGCAGTGTCTGGAGACATTCCTGAAGGATTTATCAGAAAATTATGGAAAATAACTGCAGTGAAGGGAAGTGATGGCTTTCCAGGATGTGAGGGGAAATCTCTCTGCTCTCTCCCTGCCTGTGCCATCTCCATGGCAGTGACCTGCTGAGCCCCCAGATGACATGAGCTGAGGTCCCAATGGGACGTGCCACATCACAGGGAGGTCTCCCCGGTGTCGTGGGTGGGGACCCTCACTTCCCTGTGAGGCCCAGGCACTCCTGGGCACTGCTCACACCCTCCCCACAGCTGCCCTTCATAGTGGCTCCATGGCAAGGAGAGGGGACAGGAGGCAGTGGGGCCACGTTGGGGCCCCTCACCAACAGGCAGAGGAGCAAGGGCATGTTGGAAAGGAGTTTTGGGTAATGAGATGGGAAGAGCGTCCTGTTTCTCTGGCTGGAGAGGTGAAACGAGAGCAAGAGGGCAAGCGAGATGGAGGACTGCTGGATGGACACCATCAGCCAGGACCACAGCTCCTTGTTCCCAACACTCCTGCGGCTCTCCACCAAGGGTAAGGGCTTTGGGAGCTCCTTCCCGAGGTGTCGCACAGAGACTGTTAACTGCCAAAACTGCTGTGGATCCCGGGCTGTGGGGGTGCCTGGACAGGGCTGGGGGCTGCTGCGAGAGCCCTGCCTGAGGGTCCTCTCTGGCTCAGAGGAATATGTGACAGCCAGGACTCCTGGGTCCTGGGGATGGGGCTGTCCTGAGCCTCAAGGCTTCTGTACAGCCAGCTCCATCACCTCTTAGGGTGGGGGGGGGCATGGGAATCCATGACAGGTTTCCCTGGGAGTGGGTCCCACTTTGGGGTCTGGCTCTGGCAGGAAAGGGGTCCTGCATCCCAGAGGATGAGGTGGCCTGCAGCTGCATGGGGCTCTCAAGACCCTGCTGGAAATGTCCATATACCATAACGAAACCTTCACCTTTTAATAACCCCAAGTCCTCTGGGTGTTTGGGAAAAATCTCTGTTCCTTCCCCCTGGATCCTTCCAACTTGGCGCAGCATGTTTTGGGCTCAGAGATGCCATCTTCAGATGGCCACTGCCCCTGTCCTCCTGCAAATTGGGCTCAAATCACTGCACCCAAAATAAAATACATTGGAGAGAGCAGATTGGAAACAGGCAGAGGTGCAATCCCCATTCAATAGGTCCTGGCTGACGCCAAGGTCTTTCCTCTGAGCTGTGGTGGGCAGTGCTGGGGTGAGCCCAACACAACCATCTCCACCAGCCCTCTCACGACCCCACACCACCGCTTCCTAGGCGAGCCCCGGGGCTGCCATGGGCAGGGGGCTAGGGAAGGAGGGGGGGAGGACACTGCCCTGCCCTGCCCTACCCTGTCCTGGGGGCAGCAGGACACTGCCCGCGGGCTCCACAGCCCTGGCCAGCCCCAGGGCCCCCACGCTGGCGCCACAGCTGCCACCAGCACACGCCCCAGCGCTGCTCTCCGCGCCCTGCATGGCCACCAAGGCGCAGGGCAGCCAGCAGCCCCGCGGGGCCCCTGACACACAGCCCAGCAGCCATGCCCCGGGGCCCCGCACTGCCCGTCCACACGGCGCCGTGCTGCCCCCACGCCCCGCCGCGCCCCGCGCTGCCGCCCACAACATGGCGCCCGACCGCGGGGGAGGGGCGGAAATGGCCGCCAGGGCAGGTGGGCCCACTGTTGCCATGGCATCGCCCCAGTGCAGCCCTCCTATTGGCTGTCAGGAGGAGGAGGGCGGGCATCGACTTCACTGATGGCTCTGTCAGCCAATAGCAGTCCAACATGTGGAAAAAAAAAGACGTCAAAGAGGTGGAAGAGGAGCGGAAGCAAAGCAGGCGAGAAGCGAGCGGGCGAGAGCGTTTGGTGGGGGCTGCGGGCGCGTTCAAATGGCGGCGGGTGCCCTCCCGCCGGGGCGGGGCAGCGGTGCTGGCACCGGGGCTGCTTTGCTGCAGGAGCTGCAGCAGGGGCTGGTGGGGCCGTGAGCAGGGGCCAGAGCGACGTGGGCCAGAGGGGGGAGCTGCCCTGCAGCCAGACGTGGCGGCCTGCCGCGAGCAGCTGGGCCGGGGCGGCTCGGTGGGGTTTGGGGGCAGGAACCTTTGTCCCTGTGGTGGCTCTGGGATCCCTGTTAAAGCGTTTCCCTGAGCTGCTGCTGCCAGCGCAGCCCCAGGTGCTGCTGGGAGCTGCGTTTGGGAGGTGCTGGGCAAAGTGTGAGCAGGCTGCTGGTGTCCTCGCGAGGTGCCCTTCCCAGTGGTGTCTTTTGTTGTGAAAACTGCATTTCCGAGTGTCTCTGAGAGAGGCTGTGCCCGCATGTCATGCCATGCCTTAGCCGTTGTTTTTGCTCCCTGCCTCTTGCTTTGCGCCGAGACCTGTGAGCCTGGCAGCAGGGTGAAGGGTGTTTGCAGAAGAGCTCTGTAAGTGTGAGCTGTTTTGCTTGTCAGGGGCCTTGAAAGCTGATGAACCGCCAGTGCTTGCACTTGCTGTTGTTCCTTCCATGCTCCTAGGTCAGGGTGAAGAGTTGCTGAATTGTGTCTCTGCTGGTTTCACCAACTGAGATGCCCTGGCCTGAGTCCTTCCACGTGTCTCCAGTTGTCAGGGCCTAAAATAGGAGAATGCTTGTTGTCCTGGATGTGTAGAGGATTTTCTGGTTTTGTTCAGCATTGGGGAAGGAACCAGAGTTCTGAGTTGCGGGAAGCTTCTCCCTGTGCCTGGGACATGAGGCCCTGCTGTCTTCAGTTTCATGATCGCTGTTCCCACGCAATCCTCCCATTAGAAAATGTTGCCAAGAATTACTTGCAAGCCTTTTTCCAATTCCTAAGTTTTATGGGTTACGTGTAGAGACTATCTAGGGAAAAGGTAATCTTATTTTGGGGCTCCTAACTGATCCGTAGGGGGTGTTTTGCTGCAGTATAAGCATTGTGTGGGGAACGACATGGATCAGGGAGGCTGTTCAGTAGGTGGCTCAGCCTTGGGGGAGGGCAAGGGGAGCTGCAGGTGGCAAGAGCCCCATGGTCAGAGTGTGGGTAGTGAGGTCAGCACGTCTATGAGAGCTATGCCAGAAAATTACCGGTGTGAAATCAATTGCAAGTAGCTGATAGGCCAGCAGGAGGCAGATGACTGGGCTCTTGCTGATGAGGTCATTTCTACTTGAGTACCTGAAAGGCCATGTGGAGGAAGAAGGCTTGTCTGTTGCTTGTGAGGTCACTTGTGAGTGATGAACTGATTGGATCTCAGGAGCTCTGTGAGTGGAAAGGTGTTTCTGAGGTCGTTTCTACCTGAGCAGTTGGTAGGGCAGCAGCAGGTCCACATCTGGGATATATTTGAGATATGTTTCTTTTTGAGATGATTTCAGGCTGAGGCACTGATAAGGCAGGATTTGTCTCAGGGCTGGGGAACTTATAGTGAGGTAGTTTCTATCTTGGAGGCTTCTAGGCCAGTGACAGAGACATGGCTGTGAAGATGACTGTGAGGTCATGTCTTTCTGAGTCCCTGCTAGGCCAGCAGCAGGCAGTTAGGCATGGGCGTTGCTTGTGAGGTCTCTTTTGTCAGAGTACCTGCTAGGCAGGCAGTAGTTGATGGCTGGGGAAGTTATTTGGAGGAAAGTTCTGTCCCTGATAGGCCATCAGCAGGCATGTGGTGGGGATATGCACTTGTGAGGTCACCTCTATGTGAGCAGCTGAGAGGTGAGGAGAAGACACATGGCTTGGATGCTGCTGGTGAGGTCACTTCTGGGTTTGTTGTGTGTGCTCAGAGGAGGGATTGACCCCTGCAGAGCTCTACAGCAATACAGAAATGCAACTCATTAATCAAGCAGAAGTGGATGTTCCACATCATCTGACACAAATTTTATTTCACTCCGTCATCATGAGTTAGTACTGCTACATTTCAAATGCAGATGATGTTCTGTGGTGAGCATGGCCATGGAGTTTGCCTTTCCACTTGTTGCTAAGTAGAAGCTTGCAGCGTCCTCGCTGTCAGCTAGGGAGTCCAGCTAGACTTTTGAGGCTGCTAAATGAATGTAGTGCTGGTGTAAATGAATGTAGTGCTGGTGTGAGCAGTGGTGTGAGTAATCTCTTCTTGCCAGGGTGTGTGTGCTTTAGAAATTGCCCCTGTCAAAAGAGCAGGGAGCTTGTGAGATTTTCCTGCAAGGTCTGAATGCTGTCTCCCAAACACGACCCGGGATACAGACATGGTGTCAGCTGTGCCAAAAAGAGGGGTAGAATGTCTTGGTAGCCCTGCTGGCTGTGCTCTCAGCGGTAGAGCTCAGCACAGAGGGGAGACATTTGCCCCTGCCTGTTGTGACTCTGTAAGGCCAGCAGAACTGCCAGTACCACTCCGATTCTTTCTTTCTTTCTAGGTTGCTCCACTCATGGAGGTTCCCAGTGCAGTGCTAGAGCCGCTGAGGATGGAGGCAGGATGCCAGGCTGTGTCCCTGTACCTGTCAACATCTTGGCCAGCGTCGTGAGCCCCCTGTGAAAGCAGCTGCAAGTGACTGAGAAGAGGCTAAGTGTGGATGCGGAAGCTTCCATAAATGCGCCTGTCTTCCCTGGGTGACTTGGGGTGTGGGTTCACCTCCTGGTACCTCTGCTGTGCTGCAAATTCTGCCTCCTACAACTGCTGTTCCTGCCAACCCGCTCAGCAAATGCTCTTGTGCCCCCTCCTTTTCCTAGGAGGTCGTGGTGCCGTATAGGACGAGTCTAAGAGCCTTATAATAGATGCCAGCATGTCTTGAGTGCCTTTGTGTGAGTGCCCCAAAGCATCCGTAGCTTGACCTGAGGAAGTCTCAGAGCTCTTGGGCTGCTGGCTCTGGGAGGGGTGAAGATGTGCGCAGGGCCAGGTTGCCCATGGCACCCAGCCCTCCGTGCTCTGTGAAGCCAGCTGTGGAGCTGGGACTGCTGCTGCAGAGGCTGTGCAGCCAGGAGAGCTGTCATTTCAGCAGCTGTCCAGTGTGGGTCTGTCTCACTGCTTGGGCCTCATTTCAAAGCCTCTGCACCCTTTTTCCCTTCCCCGGGGCTCCTTGTCCAAGTAACTAAAGGAAAGGAAGGGAGGTTACTTTGGGCTCAGGAGGCCTTCCGGACTCTCAAGTGTTTCTGTGTTGTATCTGTATCTTTTGTATTACTACAGAAAATCCCCATGCCCCCATCGATAGCAGGAGGTTCGTGAGGGGATGGGGGTGGAAAGCAGCAGCCTGCTGTGCCCAAAGAAAGCAGGATCCTTCCCTCTGAAAAGAGCAGCATCACCCAAGGAGGCAGCTCTGTGCCTGATCTTGTGCTGCTCATTTGCACATGCCTTGTGAGCCTAGAGTGCCTTGGCCACCTTGTGGTGTTACCACAAGAGCTTGGTTGTGTGTCTGGGTTGAGAAGCCAAGGGAAGGCAGCGAGCAGAGCAGTGGCTGTGGAGTGTGCAAGTGGTGAGTGTCCTGCATGCATCTCTTCTTGCTGGCACTTGGTTGTATCGAGCAGAAGAGGCAGCTGTGTGGGGCAGAGGCAGTGTGTTTGTAGAGTAGGTGGCAGAGCAGAGGTCTGGCATCAGGTTGATGCCTGGTGCAGTGCTGAGTTGATGTGACAGTGTCAGACACCCTTTGCAGGGCAGCTGCTCCCTCAGCTGATCTCTGTCCCTAGAAATGCAGTAGAAATGGAAGTGGCATGCTGCTGTCATTGTGTAGGTGCTGCAGTGCAAAGGCTCCCAGCTTGGACTTGATGGTACTAAAGGAAAAGCGAGACCAATTGTTCCTTTTGTGATTTGTCGCCAGGATGCCAGAGTGGAGCTGTCCCGTGATCTGGAGAGTGTCTTGCCAGGAGATGAAAGCCATTTGCAGAAGACTGTTCTATGTGGAGTGATCACAGCGTAATCAAGGGACGTGCAAGTGGCCCGGGTGAGCTCCAACTCTGTGAAGGTTTGCACTTTTCAGCTCCGTTGTGACTCAGTCAAAGATAGGGCAGCAGCAGGCAGGTCGATGCCATTTGTGCTTGTGAGGTGGGTTGTGCTTCTGAGGCTGGTAGGCCAACAGCATGCATGTAGCTTTGGTGATGATGGTGAGGTCTCTTGTGTCTCCATGCCTCATAAAGGGGGAGCAGGCCCATTGCTGCTCTTGGTGCTTTTGTCCTCAGTTGTACATCAGTATGTGATTGGCGATCAGCATGCACATTGCTGCTGTTTGTGCTTGTTTAGGTCAATTGTGCCTCAGTGGCAAAGAAGCCAGGAGCAGATATATGGCTTCATGGCTGCCTGTGAGGTCACTTCAGCATGAACACCTGACAGTCCACCTCGATGGATATTGCTGCTGCTTGTGTTTGTGGAGTCATTTGGCCTCAGTATCTGCTAGGCCACCAGCAGCCACATTGCTTCTTTTTTGTATTTGTGAGGTGACTTTTGCTTCACCACCTGATTAGACAGCAACAAGCATGTTGTTGCTTTTGTGCTTGTGAGGTCACTTGTGGCTCAGTGCCTGATAGGCCAGTGCTGGTGATGTGGGTGCAGTTTCTGCTTGTGAGGTCAGCTGTGGCTGAGTGCCTGATAGGCCAGTGCTGGTGATGTGGGTGCAGTTTGTGTTTGTGATGTCACTTGTGGCTGAGTGCCTGATAGGCCAGTGCTGGTGTTGTGGGTGCAGTTTGTGTTTGTGATGTCACTTGTGGCTGAGTGCCTGATAGGCCAGTGCTGGTCCTGTGGGTGGAGTTTGTGGTTGTGATGTCAGTTGTGTCTCAGTGCCTGATAGGCCAGTGCTGCTGATGTGGCTGCAGTTTGTGGTTGTGATGTCACTTGTGGCTCAGTGCCTGAGAGGCCAGTGGTGGTCCTGTGGGTGCAGTTTGTGGTTGTGTTGTTCACTTGTGGCTGAGTGCCTGATAGGCCAGTGCTGGTGATGTGGCTGCAGTTTGTGTTTGTGATGTCACTTGTGGCTGAGTGCCTGATAGGCCAGTGCTGGTCATGTGCGGTGGAGTTTGTGGTTTTGATGTCACTTGTGGCTCAGTGCCTTATAGGCCACTGCTGGTCATGTGCGGTGGAGTTTGTGGTTGTGATGTCCCTTGTGGCTCAGTGCCTGATAGGCCAGTGCTGGTGGTGTGGGTGGATTTTGTGGTTGTGATGTCACTTGTGGCTCAGTGCCTGATAGGCCAGTGCTGGTGACGTGGCTGCAGTTTGTGGTTGTGTTATTCACTTGTGGCTCAGTGCCTGATGGGGCAGTGCTTGTCCTGTGGCTGCAGTTTGTTTTTGTGCTGTCACTTGTGGCTGAGTGCCTGATAGGCCAGTGCTGGTCCTGTGGGTGCAGTTTGTGGTTGTGATGTCACTTGTGGCTCAGTGCCTGATAGGCCGGTGCTGGTCCTGTGGCTGCAGTTTGTGGTTGTGATGTCAGTTGTGGCTCAGTGCCTGATAGGCCTGTGCTGGTCACGTGGGTGCAGTTTGTTGTTGTGATGCCTTGTGCCTGGTGAGGAAGTGTGCAGCTGAGACTTACTGAAAGACCTAGATCCTGAGCACTGCTTTAGCAGAATGTTATTTCAGTGAGTGTCTGAGTTGCTTTTCTGTCTTTTCTTTCCTGTCCTAGGTGGACTCTTCTTTTTCTGGAGCTTACAGAGGTAGTGATTTACATGTTTGCTTATGATCTGAGATGGCTTTGTAACCTTTAGTGTGTTGCTTTCCTTGAGGAAGGCAGCAAGCTTTACGTCTAGGCCGGGGCAGTATGCTGTTGCCAGTAACACCAGCAACCTTGGGTGCTCAAAGGGGGTGTTACTGGAAGGCCTGTGAGAAAGAGGCTGAAGACGCAGTGGTGGGAGAAGTAGCTGTGTGAGCGGGCTGTTGGCTGGGCGAGGTGTGTGGGGTTGCTGAGATGCTGCAGTGGTGGCAGTAGCTGCCCCTCGAGAGACCTTCCCATGTTTCTGTTGGAGATGATCTGCGAGGTGTTTGGAGGGGAGAACTTTGGGAGCTGAAACGTAATGTTGGGAGTCAGGGCCCTGTGCAGAGCACTCGGTCTGCGAGAGACTTGCCCGTGGCTGCCCAACCCTGTTGTGCCTGTTCTTTCCTCAGCATTGAGCCACGTGTGGAGGACCCTGGCCAGACTCGAGCAGGGAAGAGAAAATCAGGAGTTACACCTTATTCAAGTAATTAATGGGCGTTCTTGTTCTTAGGTGTCAGGTGCCTTGGAAAACTCTGCTTCTTCTACTAACCCATTGTTGCTGAAATGGTGAGGCTTTTCCCCCATTCTTTTCTCTTGGTGACCAGCTGTGCAGCCAGGGGCCTGAGGAGGTGTCGTGGGGGCTAGCCCTAGGTAGGATATAATCTGTGCGGAGTGAATGTGATGGGATACACTATTTCTAGTGCCAGCAGGAGAGATGCCCACGTCAGCAGAGTGCCCAGGACTCCAGGCATTGTTTTCTGTCTCTGTGCCTCTCCCCATGGGCAGCAGCGAGAGCATTGCAGCCAAAAGTCTAAGATCTTTTGGTCGAGGAAGTCTAAATCAGCTGGAGCATTTATGCTAATATAGCTTCTGTCGGAAGCTGTAGAATACAACAAGCTCTCTCTGGAAAGAAAGAAAAAAAAGGGGTTTGGGGGGGAAACAACCCTCCTGGCTAGTTACTGGCTGAAGTGGCTTTGTAAGGTTTTTGTGAAAGGGAAAATGCATGTTGAAAGTGAATGAGAGCCTTTATTGTGCCAGTGGCTGTTTTAGGCGTAGTCTGAACTCCCTTCTCCTAGGGGTGACCTTTGTAGTGTCCTGCTGTTTGCAGTAACGGTGGAAGATAAATTCCTTGTGCACCCTTAGGAGCCCTTTACTTAAATTAAGGTAGAGTTTAGAGAAGACTCTTAAATAATCCCTTTGTAACTCTTCGGTGTATGTGTATGGGGGGTTTTTTTGTTTTCTTGTTTGTTTGTTTTATGATGGCAGAGCTTCCAAAGCAAGTAAGCAAATCACATCTTTTCTGGACAAGGCTCGTTCCATTGTTTTTATCAAGGTAGTTTCTTTTCTGGACCTTCTCTAGAAAATTGGAGGTATGTAACTTGTGAGGGTGTCCTGAACTGTGCCCTGCAGAGAGGTCAGATTAAATTGGTTTCCTGACAAACAATTTTCTTCTGTAGCCTGCACTTTGTAAGAATGTCATGTGTACACATTTACTATTGCCCCAAAGAGTGTTTTTTTTTAATCCTGTTTGTTATTTAAAGAATAGTTCACAAGTACTTCTTTTTACGTGTCTGATGTTATTATGCAGATATATGGGTTTTGTAATTATTTTTGAGTAGGTGCTGGAATTAGGGGCCTAATTTGGTCCAGTGTGGAGTCTCGACATTAAACCCCTAGCAGCTGCCTTGCTTCCGTGCTCATGAACTTTCACAGGACATTCGAAAGGCCTGTTTGTCAGAGTTCGGGCTTCCTGCTCAGCAGTGAGTGTTAGGAAGCTGTCTGCACTGTCCCCCATAAACTGGCAGCCCCGTACATCTAATTGTCCTTGAACGTTGACTCGTGCTTTTTCTCTTAACAACATTTTGCCTTCCTTAAGCACACTTGGATGCCAACAGCCATATTGCAGCCAGTCGAACGCACACCATGGTGTTCCGATTGCCTGATTCGTGTTGTCATCTGTTTGCCCTTGTGTTGTCAGCTCAGCTCCCTTTGAAGCTCACCACCTTCAAGACCTTCCAGGCTCCTGTCCTAGGTGCCTTGGTGTGGGCAATGCCTGCTGTGGTTGGCTCCTTCCTCGGAGATATTCAAGCCATCTGGACAGAGTCCTGGGCAACATGTGCTAAGTGCCCCTTCCTGAGCAGGAGGGTCGCACTAGATGATCTCCAGAGGGCCCTTCCAACCTCAACCATTCTGTGATTCTGTGAACTCTAGGATTAAAAAGCAAAGATAAATTCATATACTTCAGGAATCTCTGTGGATGTCTTGGTTTAAAAAAAAAAAAAAACTTGTCCTGGGCCATGAATCAACATGTTAACAGAGAGACAAAAAGTAGGCCATGAACTAAATTTAAAAGTACAGGTTTTCTTCTTGTCTTAAAATATGCATCCATTTTCTCCTCTCTCTTAGACTGACAGATATAGGCCTAAACCAGAATGTGTCTCTTGTGAAAACAGGTAAAACTAGATGGTTGGATTCCAGCAATGCTTCCTTGCTTTCTGCATCGTAGAACTGCATGCTCATCTTTTGTGTCCATGCAGAGCCTTGATAAAGTTACTGTGTAGGCACCAAGTGTGCATACGTCAGATTTTCTGCATGTTTGTGACTGACCCTTCTTGTTTCTTGTCATTAGGAAAACTTGGATACGTACTCCCGAGGAGAACTGATGAGGAAATCGCTGTCGCTCAAGATGGCATTGCAGGTTAGTTCTGGCTTTCAATTTTCTTTACTGTGTTCTGGCCAAAAGCCTCCTCTGAAAAAGCTGAAATGAGTTGAACTACTGGATGTTTTTTAATCTATTCACATTTCTGTATAGCCTTAGTGCTTACAAGCCATAGTCAGGGACTCCAGGGCCCTGCCGGTAAGCTCCGGACAGAGAGTCAGCAAACCAAACCAGTCCTTTTCCCAAATGCTTATAACCGAGCACAAGAGAAAAGGCAAGAGATGGCTGTCAAGAGGTGGGAATACAAGGAAATGCACAGTCCTACTCTGAATGATGAGCACTGCTCTCACTGCAGCAGTAGCCTGACAGTTTTCATGGGTTTTGAGCAGCCCAGCAAGAATTTTCAGGAGGTAAGGAAGACTGCCAGGTGCATATGAAAAACTTCTCCCAAGCGTGAAGGTGGCAGGTGAGAAGAGAACATGCTTCTGCATTTTTGTATTGAGGGGTTAGTCAGTGAGAGGTGCTGTCAGGGCCAGCTCAGAATTCAGAGCTGTTTTCTGGGCACTCAGTGGGAACTAATGTAGGAAGGAGGGTAATTCATGAAAGGCCTTAGCAACTCTGTTTGCTGTGAGAGAAGACATTTGAAAGGTTTCAGGAGAATGCGCTTTGTGATGAAGGGAATAAGTTCAGAAGATGATCTTTAGAGCAACTTTCTGAAAGGATCTGAGTGGGGCAAGGCTGTACTTCAGGACAGAAGAGGATGTTGCAGTAGTTGAGCTGATCATGCCTTAAGGAAGAGGGGTAATTATGCAATACCTCGTGAAGGCAGTACCTCGCCCATGTTCCGCAGCCTGTGCAAGACTTGAACAAGGGGAATAAAAACCTATAAAAAGGTTCAAGCCCAAGCTTGTATGCATCAGGATTATCATCCTGTATGCATCGTAATTAATTGAAGCTCTCTCAGGAGCTCCCTTCTTGACTTGTCCTGCTGTTTTTGGTAACAGCTGTGAATACGAAGTTCAGGGGAAATCGGGGGCAATAGATTCACAAATACAGCTACTTTGCAAGGCTTTACAGTTACTTTGCAAGGCTCTGGCCTATCATATGCCAATGTCAAGCTGCATATAAGTGCCATGTACCTTTTTTTTTTTTTTTTTTTAAATTCCCAACAAAGATGGAATTTTGCTCTCCCCAGGAAGAACATGTAATGCAGTTTGAAATCAGATGCACAACAAATACATATAATGGGCTGGAAACGTCATAGATCTCACAGTACCTTCTGGGGTAGACTGCACTTGATTTTCGACTTAGTGTGACCTAATCTTGTTTTTGTTATTGCCTTTGAAATGCTTGCAGATGGAAACACGCAGTCTACAGCAGCAATTCCCCGTCCTCCACTGATGATGCTGAGCAACATTCTGCCCAGGAATCTACTGCAGAGGAGGAGCAAGTGCCTGCCTGTGAAGCATTCTCCTCCCTGCTCTTGTAGAGAGTCTAAATGGTGGCAATACTTAATGCGCTGGCATAATATGTAAGTTGTTGGCACTGGTGGCTCTTAACTGGGCTCTCTACCATTGGACTTTTAGAATTGATTCTTTAAGAGCAATTGGATTTCTTTGGAGAGGTTAGGCATAAACTCTAAATAGTTTAATGTAAAATTCTGCTGCCCCTGCGCTTTACAGTAGGCTATTCAGAAAGAAACCCCCCCTAACAGAAAATGTATAAACAGAGGCAAGGATGGGGTTTCTTTGCCTTCCTTTAACCTAGGACATGGGTTCTGTTGAATTTATCTTTAGGTAAACTGAGGCATCAATACATTTGTGTGCTTGAAAAACTCCTGCCAACACTGGGCTTTTATAGTAGTAGTAAAAAGCCATTTCTTAAGAATTTTTAAAATGCAGACTATATGGAGATTCAAGGTAGAGGGAATCGCTTGCCATAGTTAAAGGCTTAGTGACTTGTGTGATCAAAGGAAAGTCTACTCCAAAAGTGTCCTGGTTTAAAAAGGTGCTTTGGGGTTTTGTCATCTTTGAGTGTTTCATGTACATGTGACCTTGATTAGTGAGTGTATAAGCAGGAGAGGGTTATCTGTTAGAAGTCAATTGTAATCTTTTGCTTGAAAGAGCAGGTGTTTCCCTTTGTGGGCACAATAGCTGAAGATTTAAGAGTTAGCTGTATATATTCTCTATCATCAGCAAAACTCAATTCACAGCATGATGAAATAGAACTTTAAATTCTTCTCTTTCAATAAGGTTAAAAGTACTGCAAATAAGGAAGCCAAAACCTTCAAATGTTTTGCTGCTTTCTTCATTGACATTCTCTTCTAAACAACAGTAGGTTAGCTTTGCTAGTTGGTATTTAAGTATTATCTGGAAATGCAGAATACCTTTTTCTTCCTCCCACCTTTACCCTTTCTCCTCAGCTATTGCCGACCAATTCTGGGAGACAAAATCCAATAACTTGCAACTTTTTAAGAAGGAATGAAAGGCTTTGCTATCAAGTCCTGCTTGTCTATCTGGAGATAGATCAGATCCATGGACTAGTAGACTGAGTTTAGTGAACTGGTAAAGATAATGAAGTGGAAATGGGAGGAGGCAGAGGGACTGTGGGGAAGCAGCAAAAGTTTGTGGAGAAGCTGCAAGGCTTTAGATAGCAGGACTGCATGAGTTGTGATATTTGATGATGTCATTTGAAGGAAGTGCAAGAAAGGCTTCAGGTAGAGCCTCAAAGATGTCAATGTCTGAGGTAGTGCTACTTGGGCTAAAGGGCTTTGAACTCTTTGAGGAGGCCTACGTTAATTGTTATATCCTAAATCCATTTTCTTCTCATCCTCTTTGGAAAGATAAGGTGGAACCTTTGCACCTTGGCTACTGGACATCAGAGAGCGACATGGCTTCCCCAATCCTGAGGAAATGGAGGACTGTTTCCAGGGTCAGCACTGACCCCTGAGCTGGGGACTTAGCCCTGAACTACTGGAGCCTTCTGTGAGAAAAGGGACCCGCTTTGATGCCAGAAACTCTTGACGTGCTGGAATTTCAGTATTCAGTTTTAGAAGGAATTTACCAACAGTATCCAAGTTAAGCACTTTCAAAGCCTTTGATGGTAAACGCATCCAGTTAGGGTTTGTGTTTCCATGTTCAGGAAGACATCACCAGCTGGAGAGTAACCTGTTTCATCTTTTAAACACCTTCCTTTAAGTCCTGCTCTCAGAAGCCTGGAAAGTGAAGGCTGTACTCCTCCTGAAGTCTGCTGATGGAAATGGAGGTAGTTGTTGTCTTCCTAAAGTCGCTGAAACACAAGATGGGATTGAGCTTTGCAATTTTTCAAGCTTTGGCCTTTATGAAGCAAGAGCTGACGCTGTAGTTAAGGCATTGAAGTGCTCAACTGATTTCTCTGCTGAACAATGTAACAACTCTACTTTGCAGTGGCAGACTGTGGGAAGGCATGCTTTTAGTGAACGCATCTTGATTGCCTTTTACATTGCACTCATTGCATACACTGGGCGCAGGATATAAACAGCCATCTCAAAGTCACCGCAGTGATTCCCCCAGGCAAACTTCCAGATCTGTCAAGTAAGCCTGTGTGTGTGAGAACGTGGGGAAGGCTGGGTCCAAGTGAATCTTGACTCTGAAAACACTTCTGAAAAAAGTTTTCAATACTGTTTTCTGGCTAAGCAAATGTTAATAGGTTCAGGTAGGGTGCCCTCGTGATAACATTATCTGGTTGCTTGGGAAAGCACAGCATTCAGGTGCTTCATCTTCACTGAAGTGCCCTTGAAACTGGAAAAGGAAACTCAAAACAATACCTATCCATCCATCTGAATTGGCAAGCAACAAAACTTGTGCATATGCTGGACTGTTCTGTAGTAATGTTGTAAATGGAGCTTCCCAGGAGACTCCAAAAGCCTCCCACCTTACGTGGACATGTGGAACATAAATGAGAGTTGGTGTTGTCCTCTGGCCTGCCTGTGTGCTGTGAAAAGGAAGTTTGTATGAGAATATTGAGCCATGTAGAATAGGCTGCTATGTAACTAATAATTCTGTATCTATGCAAACTAACACATGTAAACACATGTAAACAGGATGTAAAATGTAATCTGATGAAAACTGTATCAACCAGATAGATAGTACATGGAGACAAAGTGTCAGAACACACCTACCAAGACAAACCGATGACTTAATAATAGGGTATAATTTCTGCTCCGCTTAAATTACAGACCTAGCTACACAGACAGAAATAGACCTTAACCTCTGCCTGACTTCAGAGCTACTGAGATGTAAGTCACTCCTAAGGAGCCTCGCAGCTCGGTTTGTGTGGGGCGTGCTTGAGAAAAGAAGCCGAGCCCTTCAGCAAGGTGGATGAGCCTGGGTGCGCTGCTGCACCCCCGGGACTGCTGAGTTTTCAGCTCAGGATGGGCTTGTGCCCAAGTCAGTCTGGAGCACAAGGCAGGAAAGGTGAGGGCAGGCACTGTCCTCTTCGCCTGGTCATGAATCATAATCTCAAAGGTCATTTTGGAAGAGGTGACCAGCCTTCAAGCTGTCTGAAGAGCTCCCCAGCTCACAGGCTGCTGCCTCATTTCCAGAGGCTCCTTCAGACCAGGTTTCTTGCTCAGGAACATCACAAGCCATTGCCTGTACGTGGTGCCTCAAGCACATTAGCACATGCTGTTGGTACATGGGGGCACTGACTAGACATTATTGGTAGGTGAGCAGAGAGGCAACCATCAGATAACCCAAATGGAGATCTTCCTCTTGTGTGACAGATGAGCCCTCAACCATGTAACATGTGTGCCCATACTGTCACAGCTCTCAAATGTTTCTAGTAAAGGTCCAGCTGCTGTAATACAGTGAATCTTCTGTAAATTCTCTCCCTGCCACCCTGGAGCATGGTTTCTGAAATACTCATGCATAGCTGGTGCCGCTTGCTGGACCAATACGCTCACTGCCAGCCTTTCATTAACATTTTCCACAGACATCCCTCCATTGCATAAGAGCATAATTTGCCACAAGCAAATATTCCAAAAATCGAGCGTTCCTCAGACTTTTGCTAACGCTAGTACCTTTTCTGAGATAACTCCCATTTGCCCTGCAGTTCTTAGAGCTAAAACCAGATTTTGGTATGCCATTTGACACGCTGCCCAATCATTTGTATTATTATAATCCCAATTCAGATATGCTCGTGGTCAAGGCTGTCAGTTATCATCTCAGTCTGCCAATTCCCTGTCCTTCTTTCAATATCCATTCTCTATCCCCTGGCTGAAATATCTGTTGAAGCAATACTTGAACATCCCCCTAACAAATGGGATGTCCCTCCACTCCTGTAAAAAACAGTCGAGCTGCCTTTTCCGGGTTGTCCCACACCCGGGGTGTTTGCTGTGCCCATTGAAGTAGATCTCCAGGAGCCCACGGCCAATAAACGTAGGCATGCAAGAGCAGTGCCAGTGCTCACCAGATGGGAACCTCGCTGTGTCCTGTCTGGGGTGCCAAACAAATAAAATAATCTGTTCCGTTTTGTTTGCTCTCGGGTACTGGTGATGAGAAAAAGGAGTCGTATTTCTAAGTTTTTAAGTATTATTGCTGGCAATAAGGACCTTCTTATGCTCCAAGCCATGTACTGAGAATCATCATTGAAACCATGTGCTTCCTGCTGCCCTATAAGGTACAGGGGCATAATGACCTCACAACGACAAAGAGGAGCCATGTGCCTAATGTGGCAGTATGTGGTGCTGAGGAAGTAACCTGACAAGTAAAAACAGCACCCACATGACCAGCACTGGCCTATCAGGCACTGAGCCACAAGTGACCTCACAACCACAAACTGCAGCCACATCACCAGCACTGGCCTATCAGGCACTGAGCCACAAGTGACATCACAAACACAAACTGCACCCACATCACCAGCACTGGCCTATCAGCCACTGAGCCACAAGTGACATCACAACCACAAACTGCACCCACATCACCAGCACTGGCCTATCAGGCACTGAGGCACAAGTCACATCACAAGCACTAACTGCACCCACAGGACCAGCACTGGCCTATCAGGCACTGAGCCACAAGTGACATCACAACCACAAACTCACTCACAGGACCAGCACTGGCCTATCAGGCACTCAGCCACAAGTGACCTCACAACCACAAACTGCAGCCATGTGACTAGCACTGGCCTATCAGGCACTCAGCCACAAGTGATATCACAAACACAAACTGCACCCACATCACCAGCACTGGCCTATCAGGCACTCAGCCACAAGTGACATCACAACCACAAAATGCACCCACAGGACCACCACTGGCCTATCAGGCACTCAGCCACAAGTGACATCACAACCACAAACTCCACCCACAGGAACAGCACTGGCCTATCAAGCACTGAGCAACAAGTCACATCACAACCACAAACTACAGCCACATCACCAGCACTGGCCTATCAGGCACTCAGCCACAAGTGACATCACAAACACAAACTGCAGCCACATCACCAGCACTGGCCTATCAGGCACTCAGCCACAAGTGACATCACAACCACAAACTGCAGCCATGTGACTAGTACTGGCCTATCAGGCACTCAGGCACAAGTGACATCACAAACACAAACTGCAGCCACATCAACAGCACTGGCCTATCAGGCACTCAGCCACAAGTGACATCACAACCACAAACTGCAGCCATGTGACTAGTACTGGCCTATCAGGCACTCAGGCACAAGTGACATCACAACCACAAACTGCACCCACAGGACCAGCACTGGCCTATCAGGCACTCAGCCACAAGTGACATCACAACCACAAACTGCACCCACATCACCAGCACTGGCCTATCAGGCACTGAGACACAAGTGACATCACAACCACAAACTGCACCAACATCACCAGCACTGGCCTATCAGGCACTGAGCCACAAGTGACATCACAACCACAAACTGCAGCCACAACACCACCACTGGCCTATCAGGCACTGAGACACAACTGACATCACAACCACAAACTGCACCCACAGCACCAGCACTGGCCTATCAGGCACTGAGCCACAAGTGACATCACAACCACAAACTGCACCCAAATCAACAGCACTGGCCTATCTGGCACTCAGCCACAAGTGACATCACAACCGCAAACTGCAGCCACATCACCAGCACTGGCCTATCAGGCACTGAGCCACAACTGACATCACAACCAAAAACTGCAGCCACATCACCAGCACTGGCCTATCAGGCACTGAGCCACAACTGACATCACAAACACAAACTGCAGCCACATCACCAGCACTGGCCTATCAGGCACTGAGCCACAAGTGACCTCACAAGCACAAAAGCAACAACATGCTTGTTGCTGTCTAATCAGGTGGTGAAGCAAAAGTCACCTCACTAATACAAAAAAGGGAGCAATGTGGCTGCTGGTGGCCTAGCAGATACTGAGGCCAAATGACTCCACAAACACAAGCAGCAGCAATATCCATCGAGGTGGACTGTCAGGTGTTCAGGCTGAAGTGACCTCACAGGCAGCCATGAAGCCATATAGCTGCTCCTGGCCTCTTTGCGACTGAGGCACAATTGACCTAAACAAGCACAAACAGCAGCAATGTGCATGCTGATCGCCAATCACATACTGATGTACAACTGAGGACAAAAGCACCAAGAGCAGCAATGGGCCTGTTCCCCCTTTAGGAGGCATGGAGACACAAGAGACCTCACCATCATCACCAAAGCTACATGCATGCTGTTGGCCTACCAGCTTCAGAGGCACAACCCACCTCACAAGCACAAATGGCATCGACCTGCCTGCTGCTGCCCTATCTTTGACTGAGTCACAAGGGAGCTGAAAAGTGCAAACCTTCACAGAGGTGGAGCTCACCTGGGCCACTTGCACGTCCCTTGATTACGCTGTGATCACTCCACACAGAACAGTCTTCTGCAAACGGCTTTCATCTCCTGGCAAGACTCTCTCCAGATCATGCGACAGCTCCACTCTGGCACCCTGGCGACAAATCACAAAAGGAACAATTGGTCTCGCTTTTACTTTAGTACCATCAAGTCCGAGCTGGGAGCCTTTGCACTGCAGCACCTACACAATGAGAGCAGCATGCCACTTCCATTTCTAGTGCATTTCTAGGGACAGAGATCAGCTGAGGGAGCAGCTGCACTGCAAAGGGTTTCTGACACTCTCAGATCAACTCGGCACTGCACCAGCCATCAACCTGATGCCAGACCTCTGCTCTGACACCTAGTCTACAAACACACTGCCTCTGCCCCACACAGCTGCCTCTTCTGCTAGATACAACCAAGTGCCAGCAAGAAGAGATGCATGCAGGACACTCACCACTTGCACACTCCCCAGCCACTGCTCTGCTCGCTGCCTTCCCTTGGCTTCTCAACCCAGACACTCAGGCAAGCTCTTGTGGTAACACCACAAGGTGGCCAAGGCACTCTAGGCTCACAAGGCATGTGCAAATGAGCAGCACAAGATCAGGCACAGAGCTGCCTCCTTGGGTGATGCTGCTCTTTTCAGAGGGAAGCATCCTGCTTTCTTTGGGCACAGCAGGCTGCTGCTTTCCACCCCCATCCCCTCACGAACCTCCTGCTATCGATGGGGGCACGGGGATTTTCTGTAGTAATACAAAAGATACAGATACAACACAGAAACACTTGAGAGTCCAGAAGGCCTCCTGAGCCCAAAGGAACCTCCCTTCCTTTCCTTTAGTTACTTGGACAAGGAGACCCGGGGAAGGGAAAAAGGGTGCAGAGGCTTTGAAATGAGGCCCAAGCAGTGAGACAGACCCACACTGGACGGCTGCTGAAATGACAGCTCTCCTGGCTGCACAGCCTCTGCAGCAGCAGACCCGGCTCCGCAGCTGGCTTCACAGAGCACGGAGGGCTGGGTGCCATGGGCAACCTGGCCCTGGGCACATCTTCACCCCTCCCAGAGCCAGCAGCCCAAGAGCTCTGAGACTTCCTCAGGTCAAGCTACGGATGCTTTGGGGCACTCACAAAAGGCACTCGAGACATGCTGGCATCTATTGTAAGGGTCTTGGACTCATCCTGTATGGCACCACAATCTTCGAGGAAAAGGAGGGGGCACAAGAGCATTTGTTGAGCGGGCTGGCAGGAACAGCACTTGTGCGATGTGGAATTTGCAGCACAGCAGAGGTACCAGGAGGTGAACCCACACCCCAAGTCACCCAGGGAAGACAGGCGCATTTATGGAAGCTTCCGCATCCACACTTAGCCTCTTCTCAGTCACTTGCAGCTGCTTTCACAGGGGGCTCACGACGCTGGCCAAGATGTTGACAGGTACAGGGACACAGCCTGGCATCCTGCCTCCATCCTCAGCGCCTCTAGCACTGCACTGGGAACCTCCATGAGTGGAGCAACCTAGAAAGAAAGAAAGAATCGGAGTGTTACTGGCAGTTCTGCTGGCCTTACGGAGTCGCAACAGGCAGGGGCAAATGTCTCCCCTCTGTGCTGAGCTCTATTGGGGAGAGCACAGCCAGCAGATCCACCGAGATGTTCCACCCCTCTTTTTGGCACAGCTGACACCATGTCTGTATACCGGGTCGTGTTTGGGAGACAGCATTCAGACCTTGCAGGAAAATCTCACAAGCTCCCTGCTCTTTTGACAGGGGCAACTTCTAAAGCACACACACCCTGGCAAGAAGAGATTACTAACACCACTGCTCACACCAGCACTACATTCATTTAGCAGCCTCAAAAGTCTAGCTGGACTCCCTAGCTGACTGCGAGGACGCTGCAAGCTTCTACTTAGCAACAAGCAGAAAGGCAAACTCCATGTCCATGCTCACCACAGAACATCATGCACATTTGAAATGTAGCAGTACTAACTCATGATGACGGAGTGGAATAAAATTTGTGTCAGATGATGTGGAACATCCACTTCTGCTTGATTAATGAGTTGCACTTCTGTATTGCTGTAGAGCTCTGCGGGGGTCAATCCCTCCTCTGAGCACACACAACAAACCCAGAAGTGACCTCACCACCAGCATCCAAGCCATGTGTCTTCTCCTCACCTCTCAGCTGCTCACATAGAGGTGACCTCACAAGTGCATATCCCCACCACATGCCTGCTGATGGCCTATCAGGGACAGAACTTTCCTCCAAATAACTTCCCCAGCCATCAACTACTGCTGGCCTAGCAGGTACTCTGACAAAAGAGACCTCACAAGCAACGCCCATGCCTAACTGCCTGCTGCTGGCCTAGCAGGGACTCAGAAAGACATGACCTCACAGTCATCTTCACAGCCATGTCTCTGTCACTGGCCTAGAAGCCTCCAAGATAGAAACTACCTCACTATAAGTTCCCCAGCCATGAGACAAATCCTGCCTTATCAGTGCCTCAGCCTGAAATCATCTCAAAAAGAAACATATCTCAAATATATCCCAGATGTGGACCTGCTGCTGCCCTATAACTGCTCAGGTAGAAACGACCTCAGAAACACCTTTCCACTCACAGAGCTCCTGAGATCCAACCAGTTCATCACTCACAAGTCACCTCACAAGCAACAGACAAGCCTTCTTCCTCCACATGGCCTTTCAGGTACTCAAGTAGAAATGACCTCATCAGCAAGAGCCCAGTCATCTGCCTCCTGCTGGCCTATCAGCTACTTGCAAAGAATTGATTTCACACCGGTAATTTTCTGGCATAGCTCTCATAGACAGTGCTGACCTCACTACCTACATCATGGCCACACAGCTGTTGCCGCCTGCAGCTCCCCCTGCCCTCCCCCAAGGCTGAGCCACCTACTGAACAGCCTCCCTGATCCATGTCGTTCCCCACACAATGCTTATACTGCAGCAAAACACCCCCTACGGATCAGTTAGGAGCCCCAAAATAAGATTACCTTTTCCCTAGATAGTCTCTACACGTAACCCATAAAACTTACAAATTGGAAAAAGGCTTGCAAGTAATTCTTGGCAACATTTTCTAATGGGAGGATTGCGTGGGAACAGCAATCATGAAACTGAAGACAGCAGGGCCTCATGTCCCAGGCACAGGGAGAAGCTTCCAGCAACTCAGAAGTCTGCTTCCTTCCCCAATGCTGAACAAAACCAGAAAATCCTCCACACATCCAGGACAACAAGCATTCTCCTATTTTAGGCCCTGACAACTGGAGACACGCGGAAGGACTCAGGCCAGGGCATCTCAGTTGGTGAAACCAGCAGAGACACAATTCAGCAACTCTTCACCCTGACCTAGGAGCATGGAAAGAACAACAGCAAGTGCAAGCACTGGCTGTTCATCAGCTTTCAAGGCCCCTGACAAGCAAAACAGCTCACACTTACACAGCTCTTCTGCAAACACCCTTCACCCTGCTGCCAGGCTCACAGGTCTCGGCGCAAAGCAAGAGGCAGGGAGCAAAAACAACGGCTAAGGCATGGCATGACATGCAGGCACAGCCTCTCTCAGAGACACTCGGAAATGCTGTTTTCACAACAAAAGAGACCACTGGGAAGGGCACCTCGCGAGGACACCAGCAGCCTGCTCACACTTTGCCCAGCACCTCCCAAACGCACCTCCCAGCAGCACCTGGGGCTGCGCTGGCAGCAGCACCTCAGGGAAACGCTTTAACAGGGATCCCAGAGCCACCACAGGGGCAAAGCTTCCTGCCCCCAAACCCCACCGAGCCGTCCCGGCCCAGCTGCTCGGGGCAGGCCGCCACATCTGGCTGCAGGGCAGCTCCCCGCTCTGGCCCCCGTCGCTCTGGCCCCTGCTCACGGCCCCACCAGCCCCTGCTGCAGCTCCTGCAGCAAAGCAGCCCCGGCAAAGCCAGCACCGCTGCCCCGCCCCGGCGGGAGGGCACCCGCTGCCATTTGAACGCGCCTGCTGCCCCCACCAAACCCTCTCGCCTGCTCGCTTCTCACCTGCTTTGCTCCCGCTCCTCTTCCACCTCTTTCTTTGACGTCTTTTTTTTCCCACATGTTGGACAGCAATTGGCTGACAGAGCCATCAGTGAAATAGATGCCCGCCCTCCTCCTCCTGACAGCCAATAGAAGGGCTGCACTGGGGCAATGCCATGGCAACGCTGGGCCCTCCTGTCCTGGCAGCCAGCTCCGCCCCTCCCCCCCGGTCGGGCGCCATGTTGTGGGCGGCAGCGCGGGGCGCAGCAGGGCGTGGGGGCAGCGCGGCGCCGTGTGGGCGGGCAGTGCGGGGCCCCGGGGTGCGGCCGCTGCCCTGGCGGGGCTGGGCTGGGCAGCAGGGGCCCCGTGGGGCTGCTGACTGCCCTGCGCCCTGGGGGCCGTGCGGCGCGCGGGGGGGCAGCGCTGGGGCGTGTGCTGGTGGCATCTGTGGCACCGGCATGGGGGCCCTGGGGCTGGCCAGGGCTGTGGAGCCCGCGGGCAGTGTCCTGCTGCCCCCAGGGCAGGGCAGTGTCCTCTCCCCCTCCTGCCCCTGGCCCCTGCCCACAGCAGCCCCGGGGCTCGGCAAGGGAGCAGTGGTGTGGGGTCGTGAGGGGGCTGGGGGAGATGGCTGTGTTGGGATCACCCCAGCACTGCCCACCACAGCTCAGAGAAAAATCCTTGGGATCAGCCAGGACCTGTTGAATGAGGATTGCGCCTCCACCTGTTTCCAATCTGCTCTCTCCAATGTATTTTCTTTTGGGTGCAGTGATTTGAGCCCAGTTTGCGGGAGGACAGGGGCAGTGGCCATCTGAAGATGGCATCTCTGAGCGCAAAACATGCTGCGCCAAGCTGGAAGCGTAAAAGGATCGAGGGGGAAGGAACAGAGATTTTCCCAAACACACAGAGGACTTGGGGTTATTAAAAGGTGATGGTTTCATTATGGTATATGGACATTTCCAGCAGGGTCTTGAGAGCCCCATGGAGCTGCAGGCCACCTCATCCTCTGGGATGCAGGACCCCTTTCCTCTCAGAGCCAGACCCCAAAGGGGGACCCACCCCCAGGGAAACCTGTCATGGATTCCCATGCCCCCCCCACCCTAAGAGGTGATGGAGCTGGCCACACAGAAGCCTTGGGGCTCAGGACAGCCCCAGTCCCAGGACCCAGGAGTCCTGGCTGCCACATTGTCCCCCGAGCCAGAGGGGACCCTCAGGCAGGGCTCTCACAGCAGCCCCCAGCCCTGTCCAGCCACCCCCACAGCCCGGGATCCACAGCAGTTTTGGCAGTTAACAGTCTCTGTGCAACACCTCGGGAAGGAGCTCCCAAAGCCCTTACCCTTGGTGGAGAGCTGCAGGAGCGGAGGGGACAAGGAGCTGTGGTCCTGGCTGATGGTGTCCGTCCAGCAGTCCTCCATCTCGCTTGCCCTCTTGCTCTCGTTTCACCTCTCCAGCCAGAGAAACAGGACGCTCTTCCCATCTCATTACCCAAAACTCCTTTCCAACATGCCCCTGCTCCTCCGTCTGTTGGTGAGGGGCCCCAACGTGGCCCCACTGCCTCCTGTCCCCTCTCCTTGCCATGGAGCCACTATGAAGGGCAGCCGTGGGGAGGGTGTGAGCAGTGCCCAGGAGTGCCTGGGCCTCACAGGGAGGTGAGGGTCCCCACAATGACACCGGGGAGACCTCCCTGTGATGTGGCACATCCCATTGTGACCTCAGCTCGTGTCATCTGGGGGCTCAGTAGGTCACTGCCGTGGAGATGGCACAGGCAGGGAGAGAGCAGAGAGATTTCCCCTCACATCCTGGAAAGCCATCACTTCCCTTCACTGCAGTTATTTTCCATAATTTTCTGATAAATCCTTCAGGAATGTCTCCAGACACTGCCAAAGACTGTGAAATATCTCAAATGGGGCACTGGAGACGTCACTTCTGCGTCCCTGCAAAGACAGGTCACTGCACTGGGCAGACCTGTGCAGGAATCTGGGGGTTGGGGGTTGGCGTTTTTACAGGATCCAAGGCATGTGGGATGAACCAGCAGAAAGCATGGCCACAGGCTGAGAAATGCTTTAGTGAGCCTCAAAACTGGTTTCTGCTGTGGGCCGCTCTTTTTGTGGAAGCAGGATATAGGACAATGTGGGACAGGACGTAGCCTTCCTCCTTTAGGCACCAAGGCAGGCTCTTTGCTTTTAAAAGTACTTGGCAAGGTTTCTCAGTCGGCAGTGCTTGAGCTAGAGATGCTGTGCCAGAGAAGAGCAAACACACCCTTAACACACATCATCCAGAGGCCCTTATCCAGGACCCTGGAGCCTGCCAGGCTCCAAAGCCATGGGCGAGGCCAGGTAGCAAATCGGAAGTTTTCCCATTTCCCATGAAATTTGCCCATCTTTCCTTCTGGCTGAGCCTGAGGAAGCCATTTCTCATCCCTGGGCCTCATTTGGTCCTTGGGCTTTTCAGTGTCACCTTGGGGCTGTGCTTCTCCCCCGGGTACACTCCTCAGCCCCCTGCCCCCCTCCTCCCCGAAGGCACCCTTGCTTTCCCGGGGTCTGTACAGCCCTGACATCTTGGATCTCCCACATTTTATGACTCTGGGCTTCTCAGGACATGCCCACACACTGCAGTGCTGCTGTCCAGGCTCCGGTGCAGAGCCTATGAGGCAGTGCGATGCCTCAGGACGTGCATTTTGACTCACTCCGAAGTTTGTGAGATGACCAGCTCCCAGCTCTGCAGCTGCTGAACTTTGAGAGCATCCCTGCAACCGACCTTCCTGCTCTTGCTAGTCTCTGCACAGTCCTGGGGCAAATCTTGCAGAAGGGAGACTCCATCTGCCTTGAATACTGTGAGAGATGGGGCTTTCCAAGTCACTGCAAAAGGAAGGACTCCTTTACTTGTTTGGGTTGCTTCTTGAGCCTGTGGCACCCCCTCTGTGATGCTGGGAGCCCCAGCTCTGCAGCCTGGTGTCTCTGCCCTTTCTCTCCCCTGTCTCCTGTTTGTGTACCCAAAGTCTTCTCTCCACACCAGGGGCATGGGAAGTGCTGCTCTAGAGAGCTCATTTGAAGCTGTGACACGTTGTGAAGCTGAAGGCCTGAAGGAGGCTAGTCTGGGATGTGGCCTCTCCTCCTGCGCTCCTGTGTGCCTGGAAGCCCATCCATGGGCTGGGAGCAGACGTTTGCCTGCTGCTCCTTGCCCATCTCCAGGATCCTCTTCCAGAGTCCTGCCACTCTGGCACCAAGGGGAGCTGCTTCCTCCTGATCGAGCTGCTCTCCTCGGGGTGAGGACCTCAGGGCTCTGGCCCCAGCAAAGACACGGTCACCACAGGGACTGTCCCATCACAATGGCCTTGTGGGCACGACGCCACTACCATCACAAAGCCCTGGCGGTCGCTGTGGGGACCTCCATCAAAAAGCCCTGGTGGTCCCCGTGGGGACTCCCATCACAATGCCTTGGTGGTGACCATGGGGACTCCCATCACAATGCCTTGGTAGTGACCATGGGGACCCCCCATCACAATGCCTTGGTGGTGACCATGGGAACCCCTCCCATCAACAAAGCCCTGGTGGTCTCTGTGGGGACTCCCATCACAATGCCTTGGTGGTGACCATGGGGACCCCCATCTCAATGCCTTGGTGATGACCATGGGGACCCCCCATCAACAAAGCCCTGGTGGTCACCGTGGGGACTCCCATCACAATGCCTTGGTGGTGACCATGGGGACCCCCCATCTCAATGCCTTGGTGGCCACCGTGGGGACATCCATCACCACGTCATTGCCTCCAAGCCTCTTGTTCCAGCTCTGAGCCCGGCTGCGAGCTGGGATCTGCAAAGCAGGACAAATTTTCCTCTCCCCAGCTCAGCGCTCCTTGGGCCTTGCAGAGGCTGCCCTTCTTCAGACAATCCATTGCAGAAATCCACTGCAAGGCCACCCCTGTTGGTCTGCCCCCTAATCCTCACCCATACACTCTTGAATGCCTCACTGTCCGTCCCTAGGCAGAGCTCCCTGCATTCCCACTGCTCTCTCGGCGTTTCTCCTCCCCACATCACCCTGCACCTCTTCATTGCCATCCCACGCCATTACATCCTCACTCTTCTTTGAGTCACCCTCTCCTCCCACTCACTCCCACTTGAAGGCTCTCCTCACCAGCTTGGCCACCTGGTTGACCATCAGGTTGGCAGATGGGAACAGTCTCCTTCCAAATGAAGCGTGACAACCTGCAGCTTCCCTCCCTCACTGCGGGCTCGGCTTCAGCACCTCCTCCAGCTGCTGTAACCCCAGGCCAGCCCGCGAAGCAGGTGCTCCCCTCTCCTGCGATCCTCTTCCTACTCATGGGGTTTGTTTTCAGCCAGAAATCCCTCTCATCACAAAACTGCAAGGACTGGCACGGGCTGAGAGCAGGACTGTAGGCGATGGACCATGTGCTGCTGCAGCATGGTTTTACACCCCCCTCAGCTCGATGTGACATCAACCCCCAACCTGCTACCATAAAAAGAGAAAAAAAAGCTGAACGTGGGTGCTGAGCTTCAGAAGATGGGCTTGTTTCTCCCCACGCTCATTTACTACCCTCGAGCCCTCTGCCCTGCGGCTGCACTGAAGAGCCAGGCCACAGCCTCTTGACTCTGCCCTTTCCCATCGTGCCCCTGGGACAGCCAGAATGAAATTAAGCCCTTGAGATTGAAGGGTGGGGGAATGGAGTTAATACCATTAATTAATTGCGTTTAATATACAATCTACTGACTTTTATTTAAGAAAATTTTCTTTTCTCTTCTTCCTCTCAATTTCCTGATTTTCCCCATAACAGGAGAGCAGAAAATCCGTATCTTTTAAAAGGGCTCCCTAGTTTCACATACCCGCCTTCTGCACCTTTTAAGCACCCTCTCTCCCCCCCACCTCCCCCCCCCACCCCCTAGTTCCTTTCCTTTGCTTCAGCAGCATGCTAAGAGCGAGAAAGCATAAGTGGGGAGGGAGAGAACAAAAAAGAGATAACAAGAATGAACAGCAGAGGGAAGACAACAGAACATTATGTATGGAAATGCTTGCAAGCCCTCTCAGACACACAGAAGAAATCATTTCCTTCCAAAACCTGTACAGTGAAAATGGCCTAAAAAGTGAACCAATTCTGCATCCGTGTGGAATTTAGCACCGAGAGTTGCCAGGGACACACTGCTGTAATGATCACTTTTGAGATGACAAAGCCTTCCAAGAGGCAGCCTAGCCTGCAGCAGACCACTTCCAGGACCAGGGCAGAGCAAGGCAGGTGTCTTCATTGTGCTCCACTTCTTGTCTTAGCCAGCCCTCACTTTTAACAACAGGTTTCCAGTCAGGCTTTACAGGGTGTGAACTACAGGGACAGTAAAACAGCAGAAATTATCACTTGTGCACTTTCACACAGAAGCAACACACATGAGGGAAGGGATGGTCATGAAAAAACTGCTATCAGGGTACATGACAGCAATATGAATTACGGTATCCAAAATGCAGAGTTAAAACATGACTCCTCAGGACATGTTTCTTCTTCTTGCATCAGTGCATGCTCAGATCTGCACGGCGGCTGCTGCTGCTGGCAGCATGTGGGGTGCATCACTGTGCCAGGGCCAAGGCCACCCCACAGGCACTGGCTGAAGCCCCCGTTCCTCTTGCACCGACTCTCTCGCATTCCACGGTGAAGTGGCAGCGTTGCATCACGGTGCTCTTGTGCCGGTGCTCTGCTGGCCAGCAGCCCAAGCATCAAGGGTATCAGATGTACAAAGCATCCGCAGAACAAAGCCGATATCCTTAACTGCACCTTTCCTGTCATACAGAGAACATCGGCTGTCAATATGCTACCGAATTTGACTTACAAAAAAATCAGGGCATCGATTTTAAGTGCAAATCCATTCCTATCAAAATCCATTCTCGGTCAGCACATGCTGGTATTTCAGAAGGCAAAACCCAAGGTGACAAAAAAATGCCTGTGTGCTCCAGTCCAGCTTTTAGCCAGAGGCACATTTCATGCTGATCCTTCAGTCACAACTTGCCAGCATCAGTCTCCCAGCAGACACAAAGCACAACCCAGCCTTCTCCCGGCAACATCCAGGGGTAACTACAAACAGGGTGAACATCGCCTGCGGAAGCTCTGGGGGAAGGAGCGGCCCCGGCATGGCAGGCTCATTCCCCATGCAGAGGGGCTGCGTGGGGCAGGGCTGCTCACAGCTCCCGCTCGCCCCCACAACACTTCCCCAGGGGCTTCTCAGCAGGAAGCTCCAGGCAGGGACGACACCAAAGGCAAGGAGCTTCCCTGAGCCTCTGCTTCCAGATCCCTGCTGCTGCGGTGGAGGGAAGGGAAAGGAGCTCGAGACTCTGAAGCCCACGGAAAGACCAGCAGGTCTGCGAGGAAGCTCAGAAAGCGCCTTCACACCACTCTGCCCACAGACAGCACCAGCAGCACCTCTGCTGGCTCCACCACGCCTGCTGTCACCTCCAGCCTGGAGCCACCACAAGCCCAGCTGCACCCGCGCCCTCCCCTCGCGGCCGGGACGGCGCTGACAAACGGCCACTGCAGCCGGCACCGAACCGTGGGGCCGCCAGCACAAGGGCGCAAAAGCTGGGGGCTCCCGTGGGGCTGAAGGCGGCCCAGGCCGGGCCAGGCCTTCCCCAGCAGCTGCTCGCACACACCGGGCTGCGGCGGCTCCGGCTGCCCCCGCGTGCACAGCCGCTCGCTCTGCCCAGCCCGTGGCCCTCGGCCCTCGGCCCCGGCGCGGCAGCTCCCGGTGCTGCAGCTCGAGGCTCCGGGCAGCCCCGCGCCGGGAGACGCTGCCCCGCACGGCACCAGCCGCCTCTCGCCCCCTCCCTCCCTCCCTCCCCGCAGGGCCCGGGCAGCCCCGGCCCCGGCCCCGTCCCGCCCCTCACCGCCCTCCTCTGCGCCAGTGCGCATGCTCCGCAGGAGGCGGCACTTCCGGCCCTGCGGGGGCGGGGCCTGTGTGTCCATGGCCATGGCCCCTGGTGCCGCCGGCCCCGCCCACGCTGGGCCCCGTCGCGGCGCCGCTCTCGAAGCTGCTGAGAAGCAGCTGCGGCAGCGGTGGTTGTTGGCGGCTGCTGCGCAGGGAGCCCGGAGCGACGCTGTGGCCCGGCGTGTGCTCGTGTGGCCGGAGCCTGCGGCAGCTGCTGCTGGCTGGGGCCGGGGGCGGGGAGTGAGGGGGATCCGTGTCGGGGTTGGGGAGCAAGGGGGAGCGGCACCGGGCTGGCCCTGGACTGCGGGAGTTGTGCTGCAGGGGAGCGTCGGCGGGGAAACGCTGCTGCTGGGGCGCTGTTGCCACAGGGCCCCGCTCTGCCCCGGGGCCTGGGCGAGTCTCCGCAAGGGGATGCACGTGCACGTCATGGGAGCCCCGGGAGGCTGCGGCCTTTTTTTCAGAAGTAGACGAACAACCCAGGGGCCATCGCAGCCTTTGGCATTATCTGCCATGAGCGGGTGGCCCTGAAATTTTGTCTCCATCAGCAGCCCAAGAAAGGGGCTGGAGGGGGGATCCCAGAGTGTCCCTCTGCCAGAAGAGCATAGAGAGGCACTGGAGGCCAGCCCAGAGGAGCCACCTGAGCACAGAGATGGTAGGGAGGGTGTCCCCTCCAGGCGACCATAGAGATGCAGCATGGTGTGTCACAGACTGTCCCTTGCCATGGAGACCTTCAAGCCGGCGCGTGTGGAGCCAACCCAAGAAAGTACCCGAGACTCGTGACCCTCCTGAACTCCCGTTCTCCCCGAGCTTTCCTTTCCACCCCTTCTTCATCGCACGCTACTTCCAGTGCTACCTCCAGGAGAGAAATGTGATTGGTTCCAGTTTCCTGCACGTGTTACACATCACAGCAAATACAGCCCTTCCCTATTTCTGGGGTTCAACCACAGGTGTGAAACACTGGTGCTGGCTGACGTTCAAGATCTTTTCCCAATACAAAAAGCATTCCCAGCTTTTACATTTGTGGTGCTTTTCCATGTAGCCTGGGCACCTCTCTCACAAAATCCTGGACAAACCATTTAAAGACTAATAGCCAGGGCCTTGTGCTGCCCCAGATCTACACATCAGCTTGCAGTTAAGGCACCTTCTTCTTGTGCCCGTGTTATCTGCAGTCTTGCAGCAGGCAGAAATGGCAATAATGCAGCTATGGAGATGTTTGTGCAATGCCTGACAAAGCTCAAAAAAGTTTCTTGACCCAAACACCTTCTTACCATCCTTAACAGGAGAGTAATGTTTGTTGTGCAAAAGGAGAAAACAGATCTTGAGATATCTGAGATAGTTATTTGGCTTAAATATCCCCCAGCTTTTTTTTACCCTTGGACATGATGAAGATGTGTTTAGTAATGTGCAGCAGATCCTCAGACAACAGAGTTTTGCTTAGCACAACTGTTATAGGTAAACGCGACAAATTGACAACCACTCGGGCCGGGTTGCATAAATTCCAATTTATAAAATAATTGAGCAAGTCACAAGTAAGCAAAACAGCGCTGGGCGGCCAGGGGGAGTCTCCTGCTCCACCAACGGCGCGCACAACCCCCCCTCACAGTCTCCTTATATGCGATTCCAGTTCCAGGTATACGGGGCACCTCCTGTAACTTCTGCGGTTGCGCCGGCTGTTGCTAGGGGGTCTTCTTCAGCCCTCTGGTGGTCGTGGGGATGAAGGCTGGAGTCCTCCTCTGCATTGTGTGCCATATTAGGCTATCTAAACTAACATTGCCGCTTCGCTAGCTCAGCTTAATTTTCTCAGGCGGAGTACATGCCCCCCACCACAGGCTGTAGGATGTTCCCACAGATGTTCCCAAGGCTGTTTCTCGCTGATGTAACCAATTAGTACATACCACAATACAAGATGTTCCCAAGGCTGTTTCTCACTTTGATGCAACAAATTAGCACATATCACACTCTGGCAGGAAAGGGGTCCTGCATCCCAGACGCTGAGGTGGCCTGCAGCTCCATGGGGCTCTCAAGACCCTGCTGGAAATGTCCATATACCATAATGAAACCTTCACCTTTTAATAACCCCAAGTCCTCTGCGTGTTTGGGAAAATCTCTGTTCCTTCCCCCTCGATCCTTTTATCCTTCCAACTTGGTGCAGTATGTTTTGCGCTCAGAGATGCCATCTTCAGATGGCCACTGCCCCTGTCCTCCTGCAAATTGGGCTCAAATCACTGCACCCAAAAGAACATACATTGGAGAGAGCAGACTGGAAACAGGCGGAGGTACAATCCCCATTCAATAGGGCCTGGCTGACGCCAATGTCTTTTCTCTGAACTGGGGTGGGCAGTGCTGGGGTGGGCAGTGCTGGGGTGAGCCCAACACAGCCATCTCCACCAGCCCTCTCACGACCCCACACCACCGCTCCCTACCGAGCCCCAGGGCTGCCGTGGGCAGGGGCCCAGGGCAGGAGGGGGAGAGGACACTGCCCTGCCCTGCCCTGCCCTGCCCTGCCCTGCCCTGCCCTGCCCCAGGGGCAGCAGGACACTGCCCGCGGGCTCCGCAGTCCCGGCCAGCCCCAGGGCCCCCACGCCGGTGCCACGGATGCCACCACCACATGCCAAAGCACTGCCCTCCTGCGCCCCGCACGGCCCCCAGGGCGCAGGGCAGCCAGCAGCCCCGCGGGGCACCTGCCGCACAGCCCAGCACCGCCGGGGCAGCGTCCGCGCCGGGGGCCCCGCACTGCCCGCCCACACGGCGCCGCGCTGCCCCCACGCCCCGCCGCGCCCCGCTCTGCCGCCCACAACATGGCGCCCGACGGCGGGGGAGGGGGCGGAGCTGGCTGCCAGGGCAGGAGGGCCCAGCGTTGCCATGGCATCGCCCAGTTCAGCCCCTCTATTGGCTGTCAGGAGGAGGAGGGCGGGCATCGATTTCACTGATGGCTCTGTCAGCCAATAGCAGTCCAACATGTGGGAAAAAAAAGACGTTAAAGAGGTGGAAGAGGAGCGGGAGCAAAGCAGGCGAGAAGCGAGTGGGCGAGAGGGTTTGGTGGGGGCAGCGGGCGCGTTCAAATGGCGGCGGGTGCCCTCCCGCCGGGGCGGGGCAGTGGTGCTGGCTTTGCCGGGGCTGCTTTGCTGCAGGAGCTGCAGCAGGGGCTGGTGGGGCCGTGAGCAGGGGCCAGAGCGACGTGGGCCAGAGGGGGGAGCTGCCCTGCAGCCAGACGTGGCGGCCTGCCGCGAGCAGCTGGGCCGGGGCGGCTCAGTGGGGTTTGGGTGCAGGAAGCTTTGCCCCTGTGGTGGCCCTGGGATCCCTGTTAAAGCGTTTCCCTGAGGTGCTGCTGCCAGCGCAGCCCCAGGTGCTGCTGGGAGCTGCGTTTGGGAGGTGCTGGGCAAAGTGTGAGCAGGCTGCTGGTGTCCTCGCGAGGTGCCCTTCCCAATGGTGTCTTTTGTTGTGAAAACTGCATTTCCGAGTGTCTCTGAGAGAGGCTGTGCCCGCATGTCATGCCGTGCCTTAGCCGTTGTTTTTGCTCCCTGCCTCTTGCTTTGCGCCGAGACCTGTGAGCCTGGCAGCAGGGTGAAGGGTGTTTGCAGAAGAGCTCTGTAAGTGTGAGCTGTTTTGCTTGTCAGGGCCTTGAAAGTTGATGAATGGCCAGTGCTTGCACTTGCCGTTGTTCTTTCCATGCTGCTAGGTCAGGGTGAAGAGTTGCTGAATTGTGTCTCTGCTGGTTTCACCAACTGAGATGCCCTGGCCTGACTCCTTCCTCATGTCTCCAGTTGTCAGGGCCTAAAATAGGAGAATGCTTGTTGTCCTGGATGTGTGGAGGATTTTCTGGTTTTGTTCAGCATTGGGGAAGGAACCAGAGTTCTGAGTTGAAGGAAGGCTTCTCCCTGTGCCTGGGACATGAGGCCCTGCTGTCTTCAGTTTCATGATCGCTGCTCCCATGCAATCCTCCCATCAGAAAATGTTGCCAAGAATTACTTGCAGGCTGTTCTCCAATTCTTAAGTTTCACAGGCTAGGTGTTGATAATGCATAGCAGAAGCTAATCTTTTGGTGTAGTAACTGGTAGGCAATGGGTGTTTCAGAGCATTGTGAGTATTATGAGGCCATGATGTGAATCTGTGATGTGATGACACCTCTATGTGAGCAGCTGAGAGGTGAGGAGAAGACGCATGGCTTGGATGCTGGTGGTGAGGTCACTTCTGGGTTTGTTGCGTGTGCTCAGAGGAGGGATTGACCCCTGCAGAGCTCTACAGCAATACAGAAATGCAACTCATTAATCAAGCAGAAGTGGATGTTCCACATCATCTGACACAAATTGTATTCCACTCCGTCATCATGAGTTAATACTGCTACATTTCAAATGTGGATGATGTTCTGTGGTGAGCATGGACATGGAGTTTGCCTTTCCGCTTGTTGCTAAGTAGAAGCTTGCAGCATCCTCGCAGTCAGCTAGGGAGTCCAGCTAGACTTTTGAGGCTGCTAAATGAATGTAGTGCTGGTGTAAATGAATGTAGTGCTGGTGTGAGCAGTGGTGTGAGTAATCTCTTCTTGCCAGGGTGTATGCGCTTTAGAAATTGTCCCTCTCAAAAGAGCAGGGAGCGTGTGAGATTTTCCTGCAAGGTCTGAATGCTGTCTCCCAAACACGACCCGGTATACAGACATGGTGTCACCTGTGCCAAAAAGAGGGGTGGAAGATCTCGGTGGATCTGCTGGCTGTGCTCTGAGCAATAGAGCTCAGCACAGAGGGGAGACATTTGCCCCTGCCTGTTGCAACTCTGTAAGGCCAGCAGAACTGCCAGTACCACTCCGATTCTTTCTTTCTTTCTAGGTTGCTCCACTCATGAGGTTCCCAGTGCAGTGCTAGAGCCGCTGAGGATGGAGGCAGGATGCCAGGCTGTGTCCCTGTACCTGTCAACATCTTGGCCAGTGTCGTGAGCCCTCTGTGAAAGCAGCTGCAAGTGACTGAGAAGAGGCTACGTGTGGATGCGAAGGCTTCCATAAATGCGCCTGTCTTCCCTGGGTGACTTGGGGTGTGGGTTCAGCTCCTGGTACCTCTGCTGTGCTGCAAATTCTGCCTCCCACAAGTGCTGTTATTGCCAGCCCACTCAGCAAATGCTTTTGTGCCCCCTCCTTTTCCTAGGAGGTTGTCGTGCCATAAAGGACGAGTCCAAGACCCTTATAATAGATGCCAGCATGTCTTGGGTGCCTTTGTGTGAGTGCCCCAAAGCGTCTGTAGCTTGACCTGAGGAAGTCTCAGAGCTCTTGGGCTGCTGGCTCTGGGAGGGGTGAAGATGTGCCCAGGGCCAGGTTACCCGTGTCACCCAGCCCTCCGTGCTCTGTGAAGCCAGCTGTGGAGCCTGGACTGCTGCTGCAGAGGCTGCGCAGCCAGGAGAGCTGTCGTTTCAGCAGCCGACCAGTGTGGGTCTGTCTCACTGCTTGGGCCTCATTTCAAAGGCTCTGCCCCCTTTTTCCCTTCCCCGGGGCTCCTTGTCCAAGTAACTGAAGGAAAGGAAGGGAGGTTACTTTGGGACTCTGTGCCTGATCTTGTGCTGCTCATTTGCAGAGGCCTTGTGAGCCTAGAGTGCCTTGGCCACCTTGTGGTGTTACCACAAGAGCTTCCCTGTGTGTCTGGGCTGAGGAGCCAAGGGAAGGCAGCGAGCAGAGCAGTGGCTGTGGTGTGCGCAAGTGGCGAGTGTCCTGCATGCATCTCTTCTTGCTGGCACTTGGTTGTATGTAGCAGAAGAGGCAGCTGTGTGGGGCAGAGGCAGTGTGTTTGTAGAGTAGGTGTCAGAGCAGAGGTCTGGCATCAGGTTGATACCTGGTGCAGTGCCAAGTTGGTCTGAGAGTGTCAGAAACCCTTTTCAGTGCAGCTGCTGCCTCAGCTGATCTCTGTCCCTAGAATGCACTAGAAATGGAAGTGGCATGCTGCTGCCATTGTTTAGGTGCTGCAGTGCAAAGGCTCCCAGCTCAGACTTGATGGTACTAAAGGAAAAGCGAGACCAATTGTTCCTTTTGTGATTTGTGCGCAGGGTGCCAGAGCGGAGCTGTGCCATGATCTGGAGAGAGTCTTGTCAGGAGATGAAAGCCTTTTGCAGAAGACTGTTCTGTGTGGAGTGATAACAGCGTAATCAAGGGACGTGCGAGTGGCCCAGGTGAGCTTCTCCTCTGTGAAGGTTTGCACTTTTCAGCTCCCTTGTGACTCAGTCCCAGATAGGGCAGCAGCAGGCAGGTCGATGCCATTTGTGCTTGTGAGGTGAGTTGTGGCTCTGAATCTGGTAGGCCAACAGCATGCATGTAGCTTTGGTGATGATGGTGAGGTCTCTTGTGTCTCCATGCCTCATAAAGGGGGAGCAGGCTCATTGCTGCTGTTGGTGCTTTTGTGGTCAGTTGTGCATCGGTATGTGACTGGCAATCAGCATGGACATTGCTGCTGTTTGTGCTTGTTGAGGTCAATTGTGCCTCAGTGGCAAAGAGGCCAGGAGCAGATATAAGGCTTCATGGCTGCCTGTGAGGTCACTTCAGCCTCAGCACCTGATAGTCCAGCTCGATGCATATTGCTGCTGTTTGTGTTTGTGGAGTCATTTGGCCTCAGTATCTGCTAGGCCACCAGCAGCCACATAGCTCCTTTTTTGTATTTGTGAGGTGATTTTTGCTTCACCACCTGATTAGACAGCATCAAGCATGTTGCTGCTTTTGAGTTTGTGATGTCACTTGTGGCTCAGTGCCTGATAGGCCAGTGCTGGTCCTGTGGGTGGAGATTGTGTTTGTGAGGTCACTTGTGTCTCAGTGCCTGATAGGCCAGTGCTGGTGATGTGGCTGCAGTTTGTGTTTGTGATGTCACTTGTGTCTCAGTGCCTGCTAGGCCAGTGCTGGTGATGTGGCTGCAGTTTGTGTTTGTGATGTCACTTGTGTCTCAGTGCCTGATAGGCCAGTGCTGGTGATGTGGCTGCAGTTTGTGTTTGTGATGTCACTTGTGGCTGAGTGCCTGATAGGCCAGTGCTGGTGATGTGGGTGCAGTTTGTGGTTGTGATGTCACTTGTGGCTCAGTGCCTGATAGGCCAGTGCTGGTGATGTGGGTGCAGTTTGTGTTTGTGATGTCACTTGTGGCAGAGTGCCTGATAGGCCAGTGCTGGTGATGTGGGTGCAGTTTGTGTTTGTGATGTCACTTGTGGCTGAGTGCCTGATAGGCCAGTGCTGGTGATGTGGGTGCAGTTTGTGGTTGTGATGTCACTTGTGTCTCAGTGCCTGATAGGCCAGTGCTGGTCCTGTGGGTGCAGTTTGTGGTTCTGATGTCAGTTGTGTCTCAGTGCTTGATTGGCCAGTGCTGGTGATGTGGCTGCAGTATGTGGTTGTGATGTCCCTTGTGGCTGAGTTCCTGATAGACCAGTCCTGGTGATGTGGCTGCAGTTTGTGTTTGTGATGTCACTTGTGGCTCAGTTCCTGATAGGCCAGTGCTGGTGATGTGGCTGCAGTTTGTGTTTGTGATGTCAGTTGTGGCTGAGTGCCTGATAGGCCAGTGCTGGTGATGTGGGTGCAGTTTGTGTTTGTGATGTCACTTGTGGCTGAGTGCCTGATAGGCCAGTGCTGGTGATGTGGCTGCAGTTTGTGTTTGTGATGTCACTTGTGTCTCAGTGCCTGATAGGCCAGTGCTGGTGATGTGGCTGCAGTTTGTGTTTGTGATGTCACTTGTGTCTCAGTGCCTGATAGGCCAGTGCTGGTCCTGTGGGTGCAGTTTGTGTTTGTGATGTCACTTGTGGCTCAGTGCCTGATAGGCCAGTGCTGGTGATGTGGGTGCAGTGTGTGTTTGTGATGTCACTTGTGACTCAGTGCCTGATAGGCCAGTGCTGGTGATGTGGCTGCAGTTTGTGTTTGTGATGTCACTTGTGGCTGAGTGCCTGATAGGCCAGTGCTGGTGATGTGGTGCAGTTTGTGTTTGTGATGTCACTTGTGTCTCAGTGCCTGATAGGCCAGTGCTGGTGATGTGGGTGCAGTTTGTGTTTGTGATGTCACTTGTGTCTCAGTGCCTGATAGGCCAGTGCTGGTGATGTGGCTGCAGTTTGTGTTTGTGATGTCACTTGTGTCTCAGTGCCTGATAGGCCAGTGCTGGTGATGTGGCTGCAGTTTGTGTTTGTGATATCACCTGTGGCTGAGTGCCTGATAGGCCAGTGGTGGTGATGTGGGTGCAGTTTGCGGTTGTGATGTCAGTTGTGGCTGAGTGCCTGATAGGCCAGTGCTGGTCCTGTGGGTGCAGGTTGTGGTTGTGATGTCACTTGTGGCTCAGTGCCTGATAGGCAGTTCTAGTCACTTGGCTGGAGTTTGTGGTTGTGATGTCACTTGTGGCTCAGTGCCTGATAGGCCAGTGCTGGTGATGTGGGTGCAGTTTGTGTTTGTGATGTCAGTTGTGGCTGAGTTCCTGATAGGCCAGTGCTGGTGATGTGGCTGCAGTTTGTGGTTGTGATGTCACTTGTGGCTGAGTGCCTGATAGGCCAGTGCTGGTCCTGTGGGTGGAGTTTGTGGTTGTGACGTCAGTTGTGGCTGAGTGCCTGATAGGCCAGTGCTGGTGATGTGGGTGCAGTTTGTGGTTGTGATGTCACTTGTGGCTGAGTGCCTGATAGGCCAGTGCTGGTGATGTGGCTGCAGTTTGTGTTTGTGATGTCAGTTGTGGCTCAGTGCCTGATAGGCCAGGCTGGTGATGTGGGTGGAGATTGTGTTTGTGATGTCACTTGTGGCTCAGTGCCTGATAGGCCAGTGCTGGTGATGTGGCTGCAGTTTGTGGTTGTGATGTCTCCTGTGGCTCAGTGCCTGTTAGGCCAGTGCTGGTCCTGTGGGTGCAGTTTGTGTTTGTGATGTCACTTGTGGCTGAGTGCCTGATAGGCCAGTGCTGGTGATGTGGGTGCAGTTTGTGTTTGTCATGTCACTTGTGGCTGAGTGCCTGATAGGCCAGTGCTGGTGATGTGGCTGCAGTTTGTGGTTGTGATGTCAGTTGTGGCTGAGTGCCTGATAGGCCAGTGCTGGTGATGTGGGTGGAGATTGTGGCTGTGATGTCAGTTGTGGCTCAGTGCCTGATAGGCAGTTCTAGTCACGTGGCTGCAGTATGTGTTTGTGATGTCACTTGTGGCTCAGTGCCTGATAGGCCAGTGCTGGTGATGTGGGTGCAGTTTGTGTTTGTGATGTCACTTGTGGCTGAGTGCCTGATAGGCCAGTGCTGGTGATGTGGGTGCAGTTTGTGTTTGTGATGTCACTTGTGGCTGAGTGCCTGATAGGCCAGTGCTGGTGATGTGGCTGCAGTTTGTGGTTGTGATGTCACTTGTGTCTCAGTGCCTGATAGGCCAGTGCTGGTGATGTGGCTGCAGTTTGTGTTTGTGATGTCACTTGTGTCTCAGTGCCTGATAGGCCAGTGCTGGTGATGTGGGTGCAGTTTGTGTTTGTGATGTCACTTGTGGCTCAGTGCCTGATAGGCCAGTGCTGGTGATGTGGGTGCAGTGTGTGTTTGTGATGTCACTTGTGACTCAGTGCCTGATAGGCCAGTGCTGGTGATGTGGCTGCAGTTTGTGTTTGTGATGTCACTTGTGGCTGAGTGCCTGATAGGCCAGTGCTGGTGATGTGGTGCAGTTTGTGTTTGTGATGTCACTTGTGTCTCAGTGCCTGATAGGCCAGTGCTGGTGATGTGGGTGCAGTTTGTGTTTGTGATGTCACTTGTGTCTCAGTGCCTGATAGGCCAGTGCTGGTGATGTGGCTGCAGTTTGTGTTTGTGATGTCACTTGTGTCTCAGTGCCTGATAGGCCAGTGCTGGTGATGTGGCTGCAGTTTGTGTTTGTGATATCACCTGTGGCTGAGTGCCTGATAGGCCAGTGGTGGTGATGTGGGTGCAGTTTGCGGTTGTGATGTCAGTTGTGGCTGAGTGCCTGATAGGCCAGTGCTGGTCCTGTGGGTGCAGGTTGTGGTTGTGATGTCACTTGTGGCTCAGTGCCTGATAGGCAGTTCTAGTCACTTGGCTGGAGTTTGTGGTTGTGATGTCACTTGTGGCTCAGTGCCTGATAGGCCAGTGCTGGTGATGTGGGTGCAGTTTGTGTTTGTGATGTCAGTTGTGGCTGAGTTCCTGATAGGCCAGTGCTGGTGATGTGGCTGCAGTTTGTGGTTGTGATGTCACTTGTGGCTGAGTGCCTGATAGGCCAGTGCTGGTCCTGTGGGTGGAGTTTGTGGTTGTGACGTCAGTTGTGGCTGAGTGCCTGATAGGCCAGTGCTGGTGATGTGGGTGCAGTTTGTGGTTGTGATGTCACTTGTGGCTGAGTGCCTGATAGGCCAGTGCTGGTGATGTGGGTGCAGTTTGTGTTTGTCATGTCACTTGTGGCTGAGTGCCTGATAGGCCAGTGCTGGTGATGTGGCTGCAGTTTGTGGTTGTGATGTCAGTTGTGGCTGAGTGCCTGATAGGCCAGTGCTGGTGATGTGGGTGGAGATTGTGGCTGTGATGTCAGTTGTGGCTCAGTGCCTGATAGGCAGTTCTAGTCACGTGGCTGCAGTATGTGTTTGTGATGTCACTTGTGGCTCAGTGCCTGATAGGCCAGTGGTGGTGATGTGGGTGCAGTTTGTGGTTGTGATGTCAGTTGTGGCTCAGTGCCTGATAGGCCAGTGCTGGTGATGTGGCTGCAGTTTGTGGTTGTGATGTCAGTTGTGGCTGAGTGCCTGATAGGCCAGTGCTGGTGATGTTGGTGCAGTTTGTGTTTGTGATGTCACTTGTGTCTCAGTGCCTGATAGGCCAGTGCTGGTGATGTGGGTGCAGTTTGTGTTTGTGATGTCACTTGTGGCTGAGTGCCTGATAGGCCAGTGCTGGTGATGTGGGTGCAGTTTGTGGTTGTGATGTCACTTGTGTCTCAGTGCCTGATAGGCCAGTGCTGGTGATGTGGCTGCAGTTTGTGTTTGTGATGTCACTTGTGGCTGAGTGCCTGATAGGCCAGTGCTGGTGATGTGGGTGCAGTTTTTGTTTGTGATGTCACTTGTGTCTCAGTGCCTGATAGGCCAGTGCTGGTCCTGTGGGTGTATTTTGTGTTTGTGATGTCACCTGTGGCGCAGTGCCTGATAGGCCAGTGGTGGTGATGTGGGTGCAGTTTGTGGTTGTGATGTCAGTTGTGGCTGAGTGCCTGATAGGCCAGTGCTGGTGATGTGGGTGCAGTTCGTGGTTGTGATGTCCCTTGTGGCTCAGTGCCTGATAGGCCAGTGCTGGTGATGTGGGTGGAGATTGTGGTTGTGATGTCACTTGTGGCTGAGTGCCTGATAGGCCAGTGGTGGTCCTGTGGGTGGAGTTTGTGGTAGTGATGTCAGTTGTGTCTCAGTGCTTGATTGGCCAGTGCTGGTCCTGTGGCTGCAGTTTGTGGTTGTGATGTCACTTGTGGCTCAGTGCCTGATAGGCCAGTGCTGGTCCTGTGGCTGCAGTTTGTGGTTGTGATGTCACTTGTGGCTGAGTGCCTGATAGGCCAGTGCTGGTCCTGTGGGTGGAGTTTGTGGTAGTGATGTCAGTTGTGTCTCAGTGCTTGATTGGCCAGTGCTGGTCCTGTGGCTGCAGTTTGTGTTTGTGATGTCACTTGTGGCTCAGTGCCTGATAGGCCAGTGCTGGTGATGTGGCTGCAGTATGTGGTTGTGATGTCAGTTGTGGCTGAGTTCCTGATAGACCAGTCCTGGTGATGTGGCTGCAGTTTGTGTTTGTGATGTCACTTGTGGCTCAGTTCCTGATAGGCCAGTGCTGGTGATGTGGGTGCAGTTTGTGTTTGTGATGTCACTTGTGTCTCAGTGCCTGATAGGCCAGTGCTGGTGATGTGGGTGCAGTTTGTGTTTGTGATGTCACTTGTGTCTCAGTGCCTGATAGGCCAGTGCTGGTGATGTGGGTGCAGTTTGTGTTTGTGATGTCAGTTGTGGCTCAGTGCCTGATAGGCCAGTGCTGGTGATGTGGCTGCAGTTTGTGTTTGTGATATCACCTGTGGCTGAGTGCCTGATAGGCCAGTGCTGGTGATGTGGGTGGAGTTTGCGGTTGTGATGTCACTTGTGGCTGAGTGCCTGATAGGCCAGTGCTGGTCCTGTAGGTGCAGGTTGTGGTTGTGATGTCACTTGTGGCTCAGTGCCTGATAGGCAGTTCTAGTCACTTGGCTGGAGTTTGTGGTTGTGATGTCAGTTGTGGCTGAGTGCCTGATAGGCCAGTGCTGGTGATGTGGGTGCAGTTTGTGGTTGTGATGTCAGTTGTGGCTGAGTTCCTGATAGGCCAGTGCTGGTGATGTGGGTGCAGTTTGTGGTTGTGATGTCACTTGTGGCTCAGTGCCTGATAGGCCAGTGCTGGTCCTGTGGGTGGAGTTTGTGGTTGTGATGTCAGTTGTGGCTGAGTGCCTGATAGGCCAGTGCTGGTGATGTGGGTGCAGTTTGTGTTTGTGATGTCACTTGTGGCTGAGTGCCTGATAGGCCAATGCTGGTGATGTGGCTGCAGTTTGTGTTTGTGATGTCAATTGTGGCTGAGTGCCTGATAGGCCAGTGCTGGTGATGTGGGTGGAGATTGTGTTTGTGATGTCACTTGTGGCTGAGTGCCTGATAGGCCAGTGCTGGTGATGTGGCTGCAGTTTGTGGTTGTGATGTCAGTTGTGGCTGAGTGCCTGATAGGCCAGTGCTGGTGATGTGGGTGCAGTTTGTGGTTGTGATGTCAGTTGTGGCTGAGTGCCTGATAGGCCAGTGCTGGTCATGTGGGTGCAGTTTGTGGTTGTGATGTCACTTGTGGCTGAGTGCCTGATAGGCCAGTGCTGGTCTTGTGGGTGGAGTTTGTGTTTGTGATGTCACCTGTGGCTCAGTGCCTGATAGGCCAGTGCTGGTGATGTGGGTTCAGTTTGTGTTTGTGATGTCACTTGTGGCTGAGTGCCTGATAGGCCAGTGCTGGTGATGTGGGTGCAGTTTGTGTTTGTGATGTCACTTGTGGCTCAGTGCCTGATAGGCCAGTGCTGGTGATGTGGCTGCAGTTTGTGTTTGTGATGTCACTTGTGTCTCAGTGCCTGATAGGCCAGTGCTGGTGTTGTGGGTGGAGTTTGTGGTTGTGATGTCACCTGTGGCTGAGTGCCTGATAGGCCAGTGCTGGTCCTGTGGGTGGAGTTTGTGGTAGTGATGTCAGTTGTGTCTCAGTGCTTGATTGGCCAGTGCTGGTCCTGTGGCTGCAGTTTGTGGTTGTGATGTCAGTTGTGGCTCAGTTCCTGATAGACCAGTGCTGGTGATGTGGCTGCAGTTTGTGTTTGTGATGTCAGTTGTGGCTGAGTGCCTGATAGGCCAGTGCTGGTGATGTGGGTGGAGATTGTGTTTGTGATGTCACTTGTGGCTGAGTGCCTGATAGGCCAGTGCTGGTGATGTGGGTGCAGTTTGTGGTTGTGATGTCACTTGTGGCTGAGTGCCTGATAGCCCAGTGCTGGTGATGTGGCTGCAGTTTGTGGTTGTGATGTCACTTGTGGCTGAGTGCCTGATAGGCCAGTGCTGGTCCTGTGGGTGGAGTTTGTGGTTGTGATGTCACTTGTGGCTCAGTGCCTGTTAGGCCAGTGCTGGTCCTGTGGGTGGAGATTGTGTTTGTGATGTCACTTGTGGCTGAGTGCCTGATAGGCCAGTGCTGGTGATGTGGGTGCAGTTTGTGTTTGTGATGTCACTTGTGTCTCAGTGCCTGATAGGCCAGTGCTGGTGATGTGGGTGCAGTTTGTGTTTGTGATGTCACTTGTGGCTCAGTGCCTGATAGGCCAGTGCTGGTGATGTGGGTGCAGTTTGTGTTTGTGATGTCACTTGTGGCTCAGTGCCTGATAGTCCAGTGCTGGTGATGTGGCTGCAGTTTGTGTTTGTGATATCACCTGTGGCTGAGTGCCTGATAGGCCAGTGGTGGTGATGTGGGTGGAGTTTGCGGTTGTGATGTCACTTGTGGCTGAGTGCCTGATAGGCCAGTGCTGGTCCTGTGGGTGCAGGTTGTGGTTGTGATGTCACTTGTGGCTGAGTGCCTGATAGGCCAGTGCTGGTCCTGTGGCTGGAGTTTGTGTTCGTGATGTCTCCTGTGGCTCAGTGCCTGATAGGCCAGTGCTGGTGATGTGGCTGCAGTTTGTGGTTGTGATGTCACTTGTGTCTCAGTGCCTGATAGGCCAGTGCTCGTCCTGTGGGTGGAGTTTGTGGTTGTGATGTCACTTGTGGCTGAGTGCCTGATAGGCCAGTGCTGGTGATGTGGCTGCAGTTTGTGGTTGTGATGTCACTTGTGGCTGAGTGCCTGATAGGCCAGTGCTGGTGATGTGGCTGCAGTTTGTGTTTGTGATGTCAGTTGTGGCTCAGTGCCTGATAGGCCAGGCTGGTGATGTGGGTGGAGATTGTGTTTGTGATGTCACTTGTGGCTCAGTGCCTGATAGGCCAGTGCTGGTGATGTGGCTGCAGTTTGTGGTTGTGATGTCACTTGTGGCTGAGTGCCTGATAGGCCAGTGCTGGTCCTGTGGGTGGAGTTTGTGGTTGTGATGTCACTTGTGGCTCAGTGCCTGTTAGGCCAGTGCTGGTCCTGTGGGTGGAGATTGTGTTTGTGATGTCACTTGTGGCTGAGTGCCTGATAGGCCAGTGCTGGTCTTGTGGGTGTATTTTGTGTTTGTGATGTCACCTGTGGCTGAGTGCCTGATAGGCCAGTGCTGGTGATGTGGCTGCAGTTTGTGTTTGTGATGTCACTTGTGGCTGAGTGCCTGATAGGCCAGTGCTGGTGATGTGTCTGGAGATTGTGTTTGTGATGTCACTTGTGGCTGAGTGCCTGATAGGCCAGTGCTGTTCCTGTGTGGGCAGTTTGTGGTTGTGATGTCACTTGTGGCTCAGTGCCTGATAGGCCAGTGCTGGTCCTGTGGGTGCAGTTTGTGGTTGTGATGTCAGTTGTGGCTGAGTGCCTGATAGGCCAGTGCTGGTGATGTGGGTGGAGATTGTGGTTGTGATGTCACTTGTGTCTCAGTGCCTGCTAGGCCAGTGCTGGTGATGTGGCTGCAGTATGTGGTTGTGATGTCACTTGTGGCTCAATACCTGATAGGCCAGTGGTGGTGATGTGGCTGCAGTTTGTGGTTGTGATGTCAGTTGTGGCTGAGTGCCTGATAGGCCAGTGCTGGTGATGTGGGTGCAGTTTGTGGTTGTGATGTCAGTTGTGGCTGAGTGCCTGATAGGCCAGTGCTGGTGATGTGGGTGGAGTTTGTGGTTGTGATGTCACTTGTGGCTGAGTGCCTGATAGGCCAGTGCTGCTGATGTGGGTGGAGTTTGTGGTTGTGATGTCACTTGTGGCTCAGTGCCTGATAGGCCAGTGCTGGTGATGTGGCTGCAGTTTGTGTTTGTGATGTCACTTGTGGCTCAGTCCCTGATAGGCCAGTCCTGGTGATGTGGCTGCAGTTTGCGGTTGTGATGTCAGTTGTGTCTCAGTGCCTGATAGGCCAGTGCTGGTGATGTGGGTGGAGTTTGCGGTTGTGATGTCACTTGTGGCTGAGTGCCTGATAGGCCAGTGCTGGTGATGTGGCTGCAGTTTGTGTTTGTGATGTCCCTTGTGGCTCAGTGCCTGATAGGCCAGTGCTGGTGATGTGGGTGGAGTTTGTGTTTGTGATGTCACTTGTGGCTCAGTCCCTGATAGGCCAGTCCTGGTGATGTGGCTGCAGTTTGCGGTTGTGATGTCAGTTGTGTCTCAGTGCCTGATAGGCCAGTGCTGGTCCTGTGGGTGCAGTTTGTGGTTGTGATGTCACTTGTGGCTGAGTGCCTGATAGGCCAGTGCTGGTGATGTGGGTGCAGTGTGTGTTTGTGATGTCACTTGTGACTCAGTGCCTGATAGGCCAGTGCTGGTGATGTGGCTGCAGTTTGTGTTTGTGATGTCACCTGTGGCTGAGTGCCTGATAGGCCAGTGCTGGTGATGTGGGTGCAGTTTGTGTTTGTGATGTCACTTGTGGCTCAGTGCCTGATAGGCCAGTGCTGGTGATGTGGGTGCAGTTTGTGTTTGTGATGTCACTTGTGGCTCAGTGCCTGATAGGCCAGTGCTGGTCCTGTGGGTGCAGTTTGTGGTTGTGATGTCACTTGTGGCTGAGTGCCTGATAGTCCAGTGCTGGTGATGTGGCTGCAGTTTGTGTTTGTGATATCACCTGTGGCTGAGTGCCTGATAGGCCAGTGCTGGTGATGTGGGTGGAGTTTGCGGTTGTGATGTCACTTGTGGCTGAGTGCCTGATAGGCCAGTGCTGGTGATGTGGCTGCAGTTTGTGGTTGTGATGTCAGTTGTGGCTGAGTGCCTGATAGGCCAGTGCTGGTCCTGTGGCTGGAGTTTGTGTTCGTGATGTCTCCTGTGGCTCAGTGCCTGATAGGCCAGTGCTGGTGATGTGGGTGCAGTTTGTGGTTGTGATGTCAGTTGTGGCTCAGTGCCTGATAGGCCAGTGCTGGTGATGTGGGTGCAGTTTGTGGTTGTGATGTCAGTTGTGTCTCAGTGCCTGATAGGCCAGTGCTGGTGATGTGGCTGCAGTTTGTGTTTGTGATGTCAGTTGTGGCTCAGTGCCTGATAGGCCAGGCTGGTGATGTGGGTGGAGATTGTGTTTGTGATGTCACTTGTGGCTGAGTGCCTGATAGGCCAGTGCTGGTCCTGTGGGTGGAGTTTGTGGTTGTGATGTCACTTGTGGCTGAGTGCCTGATAGGCCAGTGCTGGTCCTGTGGGTGGAGTTTGTGGTTGTGATGTCACTTGTGGCTCAGTGCCTGTTAGGCCAGTGCTGGTCCTGTGGGTGGAGATTGTGTTTGTGATGTCACTTGTGGCTGAGTGCCTGATAGGCCAGTGCTGGTCTTGTGGGTGTATTTTGTGTTTGTGATGTCACTTGTGTCTCAGTGCCTGATAGGCCAGTGCTGGTGATGTGGCTGCAGTTTGTGTTTGTGATGTCACTTGTGGCTGAGTGCCTGATAGGCCAGTGCTGGTGATGTGGCTGCAGTTTGTGTTTGTGATGTCACTTGTGGCTGACTGCCTGATAGGCCAGTGCTGGTGATGTGGCTGCAGTTTGTGTTTGTGATGTCACTTGTGTCTCAGTGCCTGATAGGCCAGTGCTGGTGATGTGGCTGCAGTTTGTGTTTGTGATGTCACTTGTGTCTCAGTGCCTGATAGGCCAGTGCTGGTCCTGTGGCTGCAGTTTGTGTTTGTGATGTCACTTGTGGCTCAGTGCCTGATAGGCCAGTGCTGGTGATGTGGGTGCAGTTAGTGTTTGTGATGTCACTTGTGACTCAGTGCCTGATAGGCCAGTCCTGGTGATGTGGCTGCAGTTTGTGTTTGTGATGTCACTTGTGGCTGAGTGCCTGATAGGCCAGTGCTGGTGATGTGGGTGCAGTTTGTGTTTGTGATGTCCCTTGTGGCTCAGTGCCTGATAGGCCAGTGCTGGTGATGTGGGTGCAGTTTGTGTTTGTGATGTCACTTGTGTCTCAGTGCCTGATAGGCCAGTGCTGGTGATGTGGCTGCAGTTTGTGTTTGTGATGTCAGTTGTGGCTCAGTGCCTGATAGGCCAGTGCTGGTCCTGTGGGTGCAGTTTGTGGTTGTGATGTCACTTGTGGCTCAGTGCCTGATAGGCCAGTGCTGGTGATGTGGGTGGAGTTTGCGGTTGTGATGTCACTTGTGGCTGAGTGCCTGATAGGCCAGTGCTGGTCCTGTGGGTGCAGGTTGTGGTTGTGATGTCACTTGTGGCTCAGTGCCTGATAGGCAGTTCTAGTCACTTGGCTGGAGTTTGTGGTTGTGATGTCAGTTGTGGCTGAGTGCCTGATAGGCCAGTGCTGGTGATGTGGGTGCAATTTGTGGTTGTGATGTCAGTTGTGGCTGGGTTCCTGATAGGCCAGTGCTGGTGATGTGGCTGCAGTTTGTGGTTGTGATGTCACTTGTGGCTCAGTGCCTGATAGGCCAGTGCTGGTCCTGTGGGTGGAGTTTGTGGTAGTGATGTCAGTTGTGTCTCAGTGCTTGATTGGCCAGTGCTGGTCCTGTGGCTGCAGTTTGTGGTTGTGATGTCACTTGTGGCTCAGTGCCTGATAGGCCAGTGCTGGTCCTGTGGGTGCAGTTTGTGGTTGTGATGTCACTTGTGGCTGAGTGCCTGATAGGCCAGTGCTGGTCCTGTGGGTGGAGTTTGTGGTAGTGATGTCAGTTGTGTCTCAGTGCTTGATTGGCCAGTGCTGGTCCTGTGGCTGCAGTTTGTGTTTGTGATGTCAGTTGTGGCTGAGTGCCTGATAGGCCAGTGCTGGTCCTGTGGGTGCAGTTTGTGGTTGTGATGTCACTTGTGTCTCAGTGCCTGATAGGCCAGTGCTGGTCTTGTGGGTGTATTTTGTGTTTGTGATGTCACCTGTGGCTCAGTGCCTGATAGGCAGTTCTAGTCACTTGGCTGGAGTTTGTGGTTGTGATGTCACTTGTGGCTGAGTGCCTGATAGGCCAGTGCTGGTCCTGTGGGTGGAGTTTGTGGTAGTGATGTCAGTTGTGTCTCAGTGCTTCATTGGCCTGTGCTGGTCCTGTGGCTGGAGTTTGTGTTCGTGATGTCTCCTGTGGCTCAGTGCCTGATAGGCCAGTGCTGGTGATGTGGGTGCAGTTTGCGGTTGTGATGTCAGTTGTGGCTGAGTGCCTGATAGGCCAGTGCTGGTGATGTGGGTGCAGTTTGTGGTTGTGATGTCCGTTGTGTCTCAGTGCCTGATAGGCCAGTGCTGGTGATGTGGCTGCAGTTTGTGTTTGTGATGTCAGTTGTGGCTCAGTGCCTGATAGGCCAGGCTGGTGATGTGGGTGGAGATTGTGTTTGTGATGTCAGTTGTGTCTCAGTGCCTGATAGGCCAGTGCTGGTGATGTGGCTGCAGTTTGTGTTTGTGATGTCACTTGTGGCTCAGTGCCTGATAGGCCAGTGCTGGTGATGTGGGTGCAGTGTGTGTTTGTGATGTCACTTGTGACTCAGTGCCTGATAGGCCAGTCCTGGTGATGTGGCTGCAGTTTGTGTTTGTGATGTCACTTGTGGCTCAGTGCCTGCTAGGCCAGTGCTGGTGATGTGGATGCACTTTGTGTTTGTGATGTCACTTGTGTCTCAGTGCCTGATAGGCCAGTGCTGGTGATGTGGGTGCAGTTTGTGTTTGTGATGTCACTTGTGTCTCAGTGCCTGATAGGCCAGTGCTGGTGATGTGGCTGCAGTTTGTGTTTGTGATGTCACTTGTGGCTCAGTGCCTGATAGGCCAGTGCTGGTGATGTGGGTGCAGTTTGTGTTTGTGATATCACCTGTGGCTGAGTGCCTGATAGGCCAGTGCTGGTGATGTGGGTGGAGTTTGCGGTTGTGATGTCAGTTGTGGCTGAGTGCCTGATAGGCCAGTGCTGGTCCTGTGGGTGCAGGTTGTGGTTGTGATGTCACTTGTGGCTGAGTGCCTGATAGGCCAGTGCTGGTCCTGTGGGTGCAGGTTGTGTTTGTGATATCACCTGTGGCTGAGTGCCTGATAGGCCAGTGCTGGTCCTGTGGCTGGAGTTTGTGTTCGTGATGTCTCCTGTGGCTCAGTGCCTGATAGGCCAGTGCTGGTGATGTGGCTGCAGTTTGTGGTTGTGATGTCAGTTGTGTCTCAGTGCCTGTTAGGCCAGTGCTGGTGATGTGGGTGCAGTGTGTGTTTGTGATGTCAGTTGTGGCTGAGTGCCTGATAGGCCAGTCCTGGTGATGTGGCTGCAGTTTGTGTTTGTGATGTCACTTGTGGCTCAGTGCCTGATAGGCCAGTGCTGGTGATGTGGGTGCAGTTTGTGTTTGTGATGTCACTTGTGTCTCAGTGCCTGATAGGCCAGTGCTGGTGATGTGGGTGCAGTTTGTGTTTGTGATGTCACTTGTGTCTCAGTGCCTGATAGGCCAGTGCTGGTGATGTGGCTGCAGTTTGTGTTTGTGATATCACCTGTGGCTGAGTGCCTGATAGGCCAGTGCTGGTGATGTGGGTGCAGTTTGTGGTTGTGATGTCACTTGTGGCTGAGTGCCTGATAGGCCAGTGCTGGTGATGTGGGTGGAGTTTGTGGTTGTGATGTCAGTTGTGGCTGAGTGCCTGATAGGCCAGTGCTGGTCCTGTGGCTGGAGTTTGTGTTCGTGATGTCTCCTGTGGCTGAGTGCCTGATAGGCCAGTGCTGGTCCTGTGGGTGCAGTTTGTGGTTATGATGTCACTTGTGGCTGAGTGCCTGACAGGCCAGTGCTGGTGATGTGGGTGCAGTGTGTGTTTGTGATGTCACTTGTGACTCAGTGCCTGATAGGCCAGTGCTGGTGATGTGGGTGCAGTTTGTATTTGTGATGTCACTTGTGGCTCAGTGCCTGATAGGCCAGTGCTGGTCCTGTGGGTGCAGTTTGTGTTTGTGATGTCACTTGTGGCTGAGTGCCTGATAGTCCAGTGCTGGTGATGTGGCTGCAGTTTGTGTTTGTGATATCACCTGTGGCTGAGTGCCTGATAGGCCAGTGCTGGTGATGTGGGTGGAGTTTGCGGTTGTGATGTCACTTGTGGCTGAGTGCCTGATAGGCCAGTGCTGGTCCTGTGGGTGCAGGTTGTGGTTGTGATGTCACTTGTGGCTGAGTGCCTGATAGGCCAGTGCTGGTCCTGTGGCTGGAGTTTGTGTTCGTGATGTCTCCTGTGGCTCAGTGCCTGATAGGCCAGTGCTGGTGATGTGGGTGCAGTTTGTGGTTGTGATGTCAGTTGTGGCTGAGTTCCTGATAGGCCAGTGCTGGTGATGTGGCTGCAGTTTGTGGTTGTGATGTCAGTTGTGGCTCAGTGCCTGATAGGCCAGTGCTGGTCCTGTGGGTGGAGTTTGTGGTTGTGATGTCAGTTGTGGCTGAGTGCCTGATAGGCCAGTGCTGGTGATGTGGGTGCAGTTTGTGGTTGTGATGTCAGTTGTGTCTCAGTGCCTGATAGGCCAGTGCTGGTGATGTGGGTGCAGTTTGTGGTTGTGATGTCACTTGTGGCTGAGTGCCTGATAGGCCAGTGCTGGTCCTGTGGGTGGAGTTTGTGGTTGTGATGTCACTTGTGGCTGAGTGCCTGATAGGCCAGTGCTGGTGATGTGGGTGCAATTTGTGGTTGTGATGTCACTTGTGGCTGAGTGCCTGTTAGGCCAGTGCTGGTCCTGTGGGTGGAGATTGTGTTTGTGATGTCACTTGTGGCTGAGTGCCTGATAGGCCAGTGCTGGTGATGTGGGTGCAGTTTGTGGTTGTGATGTCACTTGTGTCTCAGTGCCTGATAGGCCAGTGCTGGTGATGTGGGTGCAGTTTGTGGTTGTGATGTCACTTGTGGCTCAGTGCCTGATAGGCCAGTGCTGGTGATGTGGGTGCAGTTTGTGTTTGTGATGTCAGTTGTGTCTCAGTGCCTGATAGGCCAGGCTGGTGATGTGTCTGGAGATTGTGTTTGTGATGTCACTTGTGGCTGAGTGCCTGATAGGCCAGTGCTGTTCCTGTGTGGGCAGTTTGTGGTTGTGATGTCACTTGTGGCTCAGTGCCTGATAGGCCAGTGCTGGTCCTGTGGGTGCAGTTTGTGGTTGTGATGTCAGTTGTGGCTGAGTGCCTGATAGGCCAGTGCTGGTGATGTGGGTGGAGATTGTGGTTGTGATGTCACTTGTGTCTCAGTGCCTGCTAGGCCAGTGCTGGTGATGTGGCTGCAGTATGTGGTTGTGATGTCACTTGTGGCTCAATACCTGATAGGCCAGTGGTGGTGATGTGGCTGCAGTTTGTGGTTGTGATGTCAGTTGTGGCTGAGTGCCTGATAGGCCAGTGCTGGTGATGTGGGTGCAGTTTGTGGTTGTGATGTCAGTTGTGGCTGAGTGCCTGATAGGCCAGTGCTGGTGATGTGGGTGGAGTTTGTGGTTGTGATGTCACTTGTGGCTGAGTGCCTGATAGGCCAGTGCTGCTGATGTGGGTGGAGTTTGTGGTTGTGATGTCAGTTGTGTCTCAGTGCCTGATAGGCCAGTGCTGGTGATGTGGGTGCAGTTTGTGGTTGTGATGTCACCTGTGGCTCAGTGCCTGATAGGCCAGTGCTGTTGATGTGGGTGCAGTTTGCGGTTGTGGTGTCACTTGTGTCTCAGTGCCTGATAGGCCAGTGCTGGTCCTGTGGGTGCAGTTTGTGGTTGTGATGTCACTTGTGGCTGAGTGCCTGATAGGCCAGTGCTGGTGATGTGGGTGCAGTTTGTGGTTGTGATGTCACCTGTGGCTCAGTGCCTGATAGGCCAGTGCTGTTGATGTGGATGCAGTTTGTGGTTGTGATGTCACTTGTGGCTCAGTGCCTGATAGGCCAGTGCTGGTGATGTGGGTGCAGTTAGTGTTTGTGATGTCACTTGTGACTCAGTGCCTGATAGGCCAGTGCTGGTGATGTGGGTGCAGTTTGTGGTTGTGATGTCACCTGTGGCTCAGTGCCTGATAGGCCAGTGCTGTTGATGTGGGTGCAGTTTGCGGTTGTGGTGTCACTTGTGTCTCAGTGCCTGATAGGCCAGTGCTGGTCCTGTGGGTGCAGTTTGTGGTTGTGATGTCACTTGTGGCTGAGTGCCTGATAGGCCAGTGCTGGTGATGTGGGTGCAGTTTGTGGTTGTGATGTCACCTGTGGCTCAGTGCCTGATAGGCCAGTGCTGTTGATGTGGATGCAGTTTGCGGTTGTGATGTCACTTGTTTCTCAGTGCCTGATAGGCCAGTGCTGGTCCTGTGGGTGGAGTTTGTGTTTGTGATGTCACTTGTGGCTGAGTGCCTGATAGGCCAGTGCTGGTGTTGTGAGTGCAGTTTGTGTTTGAGATGTCACCTGTGGCTCAGTGCCTGATAGGCCAGTGCTGTTGATGTGGGTGCAGTTTGTGGTTGTGATGTCACTTGTGTCTCAGTGCATGATAGCCCAGTGCTGGTCCTGTGGCTGGAGTTTGTGGTTGTGATGTCACCTGTGGCTCAGTGCCTGATCGGCCAGTGCTGGTCCTGTGGTGGCAGTTTGTGGTTGTGATGTCAGTTGTGTCTCAGTGCCTGATAGGCCAGTGCTGGTGATGTGGCTGCAGTTTGTGGTTGTGATGTCACTTGTGGCTGAGTGCCTGATAGGCCAGTGCTGGTGATGTGGCTGCAGTTTGTGGTTGTGATGTCACTTGTGGCTCAGTGCCTGATAGGCCAGTGCTGGTGATGTGGGTGGAGTTTGTGGTTGTGATGTCACTTGTGGCTAAGTGCCTGATAGGCAGTTCTAGTCACGTGGCTGCAGTTTGTGGTTGTGATGTCACTTGTGGCTCAGTGCCTGATAGGCAGTTCTAGTCACGTGGCTGCAGTTTGTGGTTGTGATGTCACTTTTGGCTCAGTGCCTGTTAGGCCAGTTCTGAATAGGAACAAGGACTGTGAAAAGAGCAGGGTTTGAGCTTAAGTTAGGCTTTTCAGAGTTCTTGTCCTTTTTGATAGCTTCCTTTCTTCCTGCACTTGCTAAGGCGGAAAGTACAAGGATGCCAGAAATGGGCACTGTCCTTACTAGACCAAGGAGGAGGACATGAACACACCCCTGCATGGAGAGCATTTTCAAAGGATTTACAGTTTAGGGCCCATTTTGTCAGTTTGTTTCCAATAGTCTTTGACACAAGTGTCCTTATTCCTTTCTCCCAGGCCCTTGGTTAAACCTAAATGGTAAAGTCAGAGCGGAACCCTCTCATGGATGTGTGCATTGCTGTTGGAGACTGAGGTAGATCAGCATAGATTGATTTTTCCTCGTTTCTGCTTCTTGTCCATCTGTGTCCCCTGGCTGTGGCTGCTTTAGCAAATCCAAGCTTTCCCCATTCATTTCTGAACTGTGAAGAGAAAATGGATCTTCCTGTGTGATCAAACTACTTCTGATCCCCCAAGTGTTTGATAAAGACGGACAGAACACGAGTCTCATGGATGGTGAGTGCTCTCCAAAACCTGGAGCAGGATGTGCTTCTGTTTAAGAGCAGGTATTGTCACTGTAGCCAGGTATTGAAACTGTAGTTCTCTCTGAATGTCGCATTGAGAATGTTGACTTGTTCTTTCTCTCTGCAGGAGAGCTGATGTGTGCAAGCTGTGACTGAAGACAACTCAACTGAAACTCACGTGCTAAAAGTTGTACTGGAGGACACAGAAGCCTTCTGCCACCTTGAGTTTTACCTTCTGAAATACCAAAGCATGATGAATGAGAATCTCTTTTAGTAGGAACAGATTTGCATTTACCATCCAGCCCCCAGTATTTTCTGCTTGACGTTAGTAGTAAATTGACAGCAACTATTCTATGTGTTCAGTGAAAGGTGAGCTTAAGGCTCTCAGTTGTGTTGTAGGAAGTTTTTGTGCACCCGACACAAAAGGGAGATGGTCCAGTAGTGATGGTAGCAGCTGGGTTTGGGAGCAAAAGAAAGGAAAAGAAGTGATTTTTTGTTGAACCCAGATTGCAGAATCCTTACAGTGTTGCCTAGTCTTTTTGAAAGCAGCTAGAAGAAAACTTAGAAACCGCTTTCAGTCTCTGTTCGTGAAGCAGAACTACTTGCAAGACTCCTTCTTTGTATCAGCTGACGAAATCTTTCACCTGACTACTGCCTTGTGCCTGGTGAGGAAGTGTGCAGCTGAGACTTACTGAAAGACCTAGATCCTGAGCACTGCTTTAGCAGTATGTTATTTCAGTGAGTGTCTGAGTTGCTTTTCTGTCTTTTCTTTCCTCTCCTAGGTGTTCTGTTCTTTTTCTGGAGCTTACAGAGGTAGTGATTTACATGTTTGCTTATGATCTGAGATGGCTTTGTAACCTTTAGTGTGTTGCCTTCCTTGAGGAAGGCAGCAAGCTTTACGTCTAGGCCGGGGCAGTATGCTGTTGCCAGTAACACCAGCAACCTTGGGTGCTCAAAGTGGGTGTTACTGGAAGGCCTGTGAGAAAGAGGCCGGGGACGCAGTGGTGGGAGAAGTAGCTGTGTGTGAGCGGGCTGTTGGCTGGGCAAGGTGTGTGGGGTTGCTGAGATGCTGCAGCGGTGGCAGTAGCTGCCCCTCGAGAGACCTTCCCATGTTTCTGTGGGAGATGATCTGCGAGGTGCTTGGAGGGGAGAACTTTGGGAGCTGAAAGGTAATGTTGGGAGTCAGGGCCCTGTGCAGGGCACTCGGTCTGCGAGAGACTTGCCCGTGGCTGCCCAACCCTGTTGTGCCTGTTCTTTCCTCAGCATTGAGCCACGTGTGGAGGACCCTGGCCAGACTCGAGCAGGGAAGAGAAAATCAGGAGTTACACCTTATTCAAGTAATTAATGGGCGTTCTTGTTCTTAGGTGTCAGGTGCCTTGGAAAACTCTGCTTCTTCTACTAACCCATTGTTGCTGAAATGGTGAGGCTTTTCCCCCATTCTTTCCCTTGGTGACCAGCTGTGCAGCCAGGGGCCCGAGGAAGTGTCGTGGGGGCTAGCCCTAGGTAGGATATAATCTGTGTGGAGTGAATGTGACGGGATACACTATTTCTAGTGCCAGCAGGAGAGATGCCCACGTCAGCAGAGTGCCCTGGACTCCAGGCATTGTTTTCTGGCTCTGTGCCTCTCCCCATGGGCAGCAGCGAGAGCATTTCAGCCAAAAGTCTAAGATCTTTTGGTCGAGGAAGTCTAAATCAGCTGGAGCATTTATGCTAATATAGCTTCTGTCGGAAGCTGTAGAATACAACAAGCTCTCTCTGGAAAGAAAGAAAAAAAAGGGGGTTGGGGGGAAACAACCCTCCTGGCTAGTTACTGGCTGAAGTGGCTTTGTAAGGTTTTTGTGAAAGGGAAAACGTATGTTGAAAGTGAATGAGAGCCTTCAGTGTGCCAGTGGCTGTTTTAGGCATAGTCTGAACTCCCTTCTCCTAGGGGTGACCTTTGTAGTGTCCTGCCGTTTGCAGTAACGGTGGAAGATAAATTCCTTGTGCAGCCTTAGGAGCCCTTTACTTAAATTAAGGTAGAGTTTAGAGAAGACTCTTAAATAATCCCTTTGTAACTCTTTGGTGTGTGTGTATTGTTTTTTTGTTTGTTTTCTTGTTTGTTTGTTTTATGATGGCAGAGCTTCCAAAGCAAGTAAGCAAATCACATCTTTTCTGGACAAGGCCCGTTCCACTGTTTTTATCAAGGTAGTTTCTTTTCTGGACCTTCTCTAGAAAACTGGAGGTATGTAACTTGTGAGGGTGTCCTGAACTGTGCCCTGCAGAAAAGTCAGGTTAAATTGGTTTGCTGACAAACAATTTTCTTCTGTAGCCTGTACTTTGTAAGAATGTCATGTGTACACATTTACTATTGCCCCAAAGAGTTTTTTTTTTAATCCTGTTTGTTATTTAAATAATAGTTCACAAGTACTTCTTTTTACGTGTCTGAGGTTATTATGCAGATATATGGGTTTTGTAATTATTTTTGAGTAGGTGCTGGAATTAGGGGCCTAATTTGGTCCAGTGTGGAGTCTCGACATTAAACCCCTACCTAGCAGCTGCCTTGCTTCCGTGCTCATGAACTTTCAAATGATATTCGAAAGGCCTGTTTGTCAGAGTTTGGGCTCCTGCTCAGCAGTGAGTGTTAGGAAGCTGCCTGCACTGTCCCCCATAAACTGGCAGCCCCGTACATCTAATTGTCCTTGAAAGTTGACTCGTGCTTTTTCTCTTAATGCTTTGCCTTCCTTAAGCACACTTGGATGCCAACAGCCATATTGCAGCCAGTCAGACGCACACCATGGTGTTCCGATTGCCTGATTCGTGTTGTCATCTGTTTCCGCTTGTGTTGTCAGCTCAGCTCCCTTTGAAGCTCACCACCTTCAAGACCTTCCAGGCTCCTGTCCTAGGTGCCTTGGTGTGGGCAATGCCTGCTGTGGTTGGCTCCTTCCTTGGAGATATTCAAGCCATCTGGACACAGTCCTGGGCAACATGTGCTAAGTGACCCTTCCTGAGCAGAAGGGTGGGACTAGATGATCTCCAGAGGTCCCTTCCAACCTCAACCATTCTGTGATTCTGTGAACTCTAGGATAAAAGCAAAGATAAATTCATATACTTCAGGAATCTCTGTGGATGTCTTGGGTTTTTTTTTTTTTTTTTTTTTTAAACTTGTCCTGGGCCATGAATCAACATGTTAACAGAGAGACAAAGTGGGCCATGAACTAAATTTAAAAGTACAGGTTTTCTTCTTGTCTTAAAATATGCATCCATTTTCTCATCTCTCTTAGACTGACAGATATAGGCCTAAACCAGAATGTGCCTCTTGTGAAAACAGGTAAAACTAGATGGTTGGATTCCAGCAATGCTTCCTTGCTTTCTGCATCGTAGAACTGCATGCTCATCTTTTGTGTCCATGCAGAGCCTTGATAAAGTTACTGTGTAGGCACCAAGTGTGCATACGTCAGATTTTCTGCATGTTTGTGACTGACCCTTCTTGTTTCTTGTCATTAGGAAAACTTGGATACGTACTCCCGAGGAGAAGTGATGAGGAAATCGCTGACACTCAAGATGGCAGTGCAGGTTAGTTCTGGCTTTCAATTTTCTTTACTGTGTTCTGGCCAAAAGCCTCCTCTGAAACAGCTGAAATGAGTTGAACTACTGGATTTTTTTTTTTTATCTATTCACATTTCTGTATAGCCTTAGCGCTTACAAGCCATAGTCAGGGACTCCAGGGCCCTGCCGGTAAGCTCCAGACAGAGAGTCAGCAAACAAAACCAGTCCTTTCCTCAAATGCTTATAACCGAGCACAAGAGAAAAGGCAAGAGATGGCTGTCAAGAGGTGGGACTACAAGGAAATGCACAGTCCTCCTCTGAATGATGAGCACTGCTCTCACTGCAGCAGTAGCCTGACAGTTTTCATGGGTTTTGAGCAGCCCAGCAAGAATTTTCAGGAGGTAAGGAAGACTGCCAGGTGCATATGAAAACCTTCTCCCAAGCGTGAAGGTGGCAGGTGAGAAGAGAACATGCTTCTGCATTTTTGTATTGAGGGCTTAGTCAGTGAGAGGTGCTGTCAGGGCCGGCTCAGAATTCAGAGCTGTTTTCCTGGCACTCAGTGGGAACTAATGGAGGAAGGAGGGTAATTCATGAAAGGCCTTAGCAACTCTGTTTGCTGTGAGAGAAGACACACGAAGGGTTTTAGGAGAATGTGCTTTGTGATGAAGGGAATAAGTTCAGAAGATGATCTTTAGAGCAACTTTCTGAATGGATGTGAGTGGGGCAAGGCTGTACTTCAGGACAGAAGAGGATGTTGCAGTAGCTGAGCTGATCATGCCTTGAGGAAGAGGGGTAATTATGCAATACCTCGTGAAGGCAGTACCTCGCCCATGTTCCGCAGCCTGTGCAAGACTTGAACAAGGGGAATAAAAACCTATAAAAAGGTTCAAGCCAAAATTTGTGTGCATCATAATTATCATCCTGTATGCATCGTAATTAATTGAAGCTCTCTCAGGAGCTCCCTTCTTGACTTGTCCTGCTGTTTTTGGTAACAGCTGTGAATACGAAGTTCAGGGGAAATCGGGGCAATAGATTCACAAATACAGCTACTTTGCAAGGCTTTACAGTTACTTTGCAAGGCTCTGGCCTATCATATGCCAAAGTCAAGCTGCATATAAGTACCATGTGCCTTTTTTTTTTTTTTTTTTAACTTCTCAACAAAGATGGAATTTTGCTCTCTCAAGGAAGAACATGTAATGCAGTTTGAAATCAGATGCACGACAAATATATATAACGGGCTGGAAACGTCATAGATCTCACAGTACCTTCTGGGGTAGACCGCACTTGATTTTTGACTTAGTGTGACCTAATCTTGTTTTTGTTATTGCCTTTGAAATGCTTGCAGATGGAAACACGCAGTCTACAGCAGCAATTCCCCATCCTCCGCTGATGATGATGAGCAACATTCTGCCCAGGAATCTACTGCAGAGGAGGAGCAAGTGCCCGACTGTGAAGCATTCTCCTCCCTGCTCTTGTAGAGAGTCTAAATGGTGGCAATACTTAATGCGTTGGCATAATATGTAAGTTGTTGGCACTGGTGGCTCTTAAGTGGGCTCTCTACCATTGGACTTTTAGAATTGTTTCTTTAAGAGCAATTGGATTTCTTTGGAGAGGTTAGGCATAAACTCTAAATAGTTTAATGTAAAATTCTGCTGCCCCTGCGCTTTACAGTAGGCTATTCAGAAAGAATCCCCCCCCAACAGAAAATGTATAAATAGAGGCAAGGATGGGGTTTCTTTGCCTTCCTTTAACCGAGGACATGGGTTCTGTTGAATTTATCTTTAGGTAAACTGAGGCATCAATACATTTGTGTGCTTGAAAAACTTCTGCCAACACTGGGCTTTTATAGTAGTAGTAAAAAGCCAGTTCTTAAGAATTTTTAAAATGCAGACTATATGGAGATTCAAGGTAGAGGGAATCCCTTGCCATAGTTAAAGGCTTAGTGACTTGTGTGATCAAAGGAAAGTCTACTCCAAAAGTGTCCTGGTTTAAAAAGGTGCTTTGTGGTTTTGTCGTCTTTGAGTGTTTCATGTACATGTGACCTTGATTAGTGAGTGTATAAGCAGGAGAGGGTTATCTGTTAGAAGTCAATTGTAATCTTTTGCTTGAAAGAGCAGGTGTTTCCCTTTGTGGGCACAATATCTGAAGATTTAAGAGTTAGCTGTATATATTCTCTATCATCAGCAAAACTCAGTTCACAGCATGATGAAATAGAACTTTAAATTCTTCTCTTTCAATAAGGTTAAAAGTACTGCAAATAAGGAAACCAAAACCTTCAAATGTTTTGCTGCTTTCTTCTTTGACATTCTCTTCTAAACAACAGTAGGTTAGCTTTGCTATTTGGTAATTAAGTATTATCTGGAAATGCAGAATACCTTTTTCTTCCTCCCACCTTTACCCTTTTCCTCAGCTCTTGCCGACCAATTCTGGGAGACAAAATCCAATAACTTGCAACTTTTTAAGAAGGAATGAAAGGCTTTGCTATCAAGTCCTGCTTGTCTATCTGGAGATAGATCAGATCCATGGACTAGTAGACTGAGTTTAGTGAACTGGTAAAGATATGAAGTGGAAATGGGAGGAGGCAGATGGACTGTGGGGAAGCAGCAAAAGTTTGTGGAGAAGCTGCAAGGCTTTAGATAGCAGGACAGCATGAGTGGTGATATTTGATGATGTCATTTGAAGGAAGTGCAAGAAAGGCTTCAGGTAGAGCCTCAAAGATGTCAGTGATGTCTGGGGTAGTGCTACTTGGGCTGAAGGGCTTTGAACTCTTTGAGGAGGCCTACGTTAATTGTTATATCCTAAATCCATTTTCTTCTCAGCCTTTGGAAAGATAAGGTGGAACCTTTGCACCTTGGCTACTGGACATCAGAGAGCAACATGGCTTCCCCCAGCCTGAGGAAATGGAGGACTATTTCCAGGGTCAGCACTGACCCCTGACCTGGGGGCTTAGCCCTGAACTACTGGAGCCTTCTGTCAGAAGAGGGGCCCGCTTTGATGCCAGAAACTCTTGACGTGCTGGAATTTCAGTATTCAATCTTAGAAGGAATTTACCAACAGTATCCAAGTTAAGCACTTTCAAAGCCTTTGATGGTAAACGCATCCAGTTAGGGTTTGTGTTTCCATGTTCAGGAAGACATCATCAGCTGGAGAGTAACCTGTTTCATCTTTCAAACACCTCCCTTCAAGGCCAACTCTCAGAAGCCTGGAAAGTGAAGGCTGTACTCCTCCTGAAGCCTGCTGATGGAAATCGAGGTAGTTGTTGTCTTCCTAAAGTCGCTGAAACACAAGATGGGATTGAGCTTCATAATTTTTCAAGCTTTGGCCTTTATGAAGCAAGAGCTGACACTGTAGTTAAGGCGTTGAAGTGCTCAACTGATTTCTCTGCTGAACAATGTAACAACTCTACTTTGCAGTGGCAGACTGTGGGAAGGCATGCTTTCAGTGAACACATCTTGATTGCCTTTTACATTGCACTCATTGCATACACTGGGCGCAGGATTTAAACAGCCATCTCAAAGTCACCGCAGTGATTCCCCTAGGCAAACTTACACTTCCAGATCTGTCAAGTAAGCCTGTGTGTGTGAGAACGTGGGGAAGGCTGGGTCCAAGTGAATCTTGACTCCGAAAACACTTCAGAAAAAAGTTTTCAGTATTGTTTTCCGGCTAAGCAAATGTTAATAGGTTCAGGTAGGGTGCCCTTGTGATAACAGTATCCAGTTGCTTGGGAAACCACAGCATTCAGGTGCTTCATCTTCACTTAAGTGCCCTTGAAACTGGAAAAGGAAACTCCAAACAATACCTATCCATCCATGTGAATTTGCAAGCAACAAAACTTGTGCATATGCTGGACTGTTGTGTAGTAATGTTGTAAATGGAGCTTCCCAGGAGACTCCCAAAGCCTCCCACCTTACGTGGACATGTGGAACATAAATGAGAGTTGGTGTTGTCCTCTGGCCTGCCTGTGTGCTGGTGAAAAGGAAGTTTGTATGAGAATATTGAGCCATGTAGAATAGGCTGCTATGTAACTAATACCTATGTATCTATGCAAACAAACACATGTAAACAGGATGTAAAATGTAAACTGATGAAAACTGTATCAACCAGATAGATAGTACATCGAGACAAAGTGTCAGAACACACCTACCAAGACAAACCGATGACTTAATAATAGGGTATAATTTCTGCTCCGCTTAAATTACAGACCTAGCTACACAGACAGAAATAGACCTTAACCTCTGCCTGACTTCAGAGCTACTGAGATGTAAGTCACTCCTAAGGAGCCTCGCAGCTCGGTTTGTGTGGGGCGTGCTTGAGAAAAGAAGCCGAGCCCTTCAGCAAGGTGGATGAGCCTGGGTGCGCTGCTGCACCCCCGGGACTGCTGAGTTTTCAGCTCAGGATGGGCTTGTGCCCAAGTCAGTCTGGAGCGCAAGGCAGGAAAGGTGAGGGCAGGCACTGTCCTGCTCGCCTGGTCATGAATCATAATCTCAAAGGTCATTTTGGAAGAGGTGACCAGCCTTCAACCTGTCTGAAGAGCTCCCCAGCTCACAGCCTGCTGCCTCATTTCCAGAGGCTCCTTCAGACCAGGTTTCTTGCTCAGGAACATCACAAGCCATTGCCTGTACGTGGTGCCTCAAGCACATTAGCACATGCTGTTGGTACATGGGGGCACTGACTAGACATTATTGGTAGATGACCAGAGAGGCAACCGTCAGATAACCCAAATGGAGATCTTCCTCTTGTGTGACAGATGAGCCCTCCACCATGTAACATGTCTGCGCATACTGTCACAGCTCTCAAATGTTTCTAGTAAAGGTCCAGCTGCTGTAATACAGTGAATCTTCTGTAAATTCTTTCCCTGCCACCCTGGAGCATGGTTTCTGAAATACTCATGGATAGCTGGTGCCGCTTGCTGGACCAATACGCTCACTGCCAGCCTTTCATTAACATTTTCCACAGACATCCCTCCATAGCGTAAGAGCATAATTTGCCATAAACAAATATTCCAAAAATCAAGTGTTCCTCAGACTTTTGCTAACGCTAGTACCTTTTCTGAGATAACCCCCATTTGCCCGGCAGTTCTTAGAGCTAAAACCAGATTTTGGCATGCCATTTCACATGCTGCCCAATCATTTGTATTATTATAATCCCAATTCAGATCTGCTCGTGGTCAAGGCTGTCGGTTATCATCTCAGTCTGGCAATTCCCTATCCTTCTTTCAATATCCATTCTCTATCCCCTGGCTGAAATATCTGTTGAAACAATACTTGAACATCCTCCTAACAAATGGGATGTCCCTCTACTCTTGTACAAAAGAGTGGGGCTGCCTTTTCCGGGTCCTCCCACACCCGGGGCATTTGCTGTGCCCATTGAAGTAGATCTCTGGGAGCCCACGGCCAATAAACGTAGGCATGCAAGACCAGTGCCAGTGCTCACCAGATGGCAACCTCGCTGTGTTCTATCTGGGGTGCCAAACAAATAAAATAATCTGTTCCATTTTGTTTGCTCTCGGGTACTGGTGATGAGAAAAAGGAGTCGTATTTCTAAGTTTTTAAGTATTATTGCTGGCAATAAGGTCCTTCTTATGCTCTCAGCCAGGTACTGAGAATCTGCATCGAAACCATGTGCTTCCTGCTGCCCTATAAGGTACAGGGGCATAATGACCTCACAACGACAAAGAGGAGCCATGTGCCTAACATGGCAGTATGTGGTGCTGAGGAAGTAACCTGACAAGTAAAAACAGCACCCACATGACCAGCACTGGCCTATCAGGCACTGAGCCACAAGGGACATCACAACCACAAACTGCACCCACATCACCAGCACTGGCCTATCAGGCACTGAGCCACAAGTGACATCACAACCACAAACTGCAGCCACATCACCAGCACTGGCCTATCAGGCACTGAGCCACAAGTGACATCACAACCACAAACTGCAGCCACATCACCAGCACTGGCCTATCAGGCACTGAGCCACAAGTGACATCACAACCACAAACTGCACCCACATCACCAGCACCGGCCTATCAGGCACTGAGCCACAAGTGACATCACAACCACAAACTGCAGCCACATCACCAGCACTGGCCTATCAGGCCCTGAGCCACAAGTGACATCACAACCACAAGCTGCAGCCACATCACCAGCACTGGGCTATCAGGCACTGAGCCTGACGGGTGAGTGAAGAGTTAACAGGACTGAAGTCTACCAACCGATATGCGCAAGGATTGATAAGGGTGCAGGATGGAAGAATTGACAAGACCGAAGAAGTCTGCCACCTGGAATCTGCATGGACCCCCAGGGAGGGAAGAAACAATACGGAGGTATTGTGGTCTCACCTTGCTAGCAGGGTCCTTCCAAACAGACAAACAAACAGTCCTGTGACTGTGAAACTCACAAAAATCAGCAAAAGCAGTGTCTGCCCAGAGCCCCAGCTGTATAAAAAGAGACTTGGAAGCTAAGAGAGTTTGAGCAGGGACAGGAACGTGACCTGATCATCTTCTCTGGCTGGACTGTGAGTATTCCCCCCCCTCCCCTTTTCCTGGGACACTGGGTTAAGGTAACTCCTCGAGGTTGAGAGTCCTCTCGCTAAGAGAGTGAACAAGAAAGCTTTCAAGTAGGGATAAGCAGTGCTTCCAATTAATAGCGCAGTAATCAACAGTTTTGGGTTATCCTTTCTAAATGAGTAATCGCATTATTTTAATGGATGTTACTAATCCAAGAATTTGCGTGAGGAAATAAACATAATTTTTTTATTACGTTACTGTCTCAGTTGTTACTATCAAACCTTCATAGTGTGACAGTCTTATCAATTATTACAATCTAATTATACCTTAAGTCAAGATTTATTGCCTACCCGCATTGGAATGAATCTTACATTGGTGAAGAAACTACTACAACATGATGACCTGTGTCAACTGTTAAAACGCATCCAAAACAATGGACAAAAACCTCTAATCACTGTTCATCATGATACAGAAGAGATACACCACATCTTGGAAAGAGTGAAGAAGGATGGAGAATATCATTGGTGAGAGACTCTTCTGGGATGGTCACCAACCACAACAGGGTTCTATAATCACATGTTGCACCCAGTAGTAGTTGTGTTAAGTTTAAGCGTGCTATGCCTATTGCTTACAATCATATTATAAGCACAATTACAATCACATAAGATTATGGAGAGTGATAGTACGCCTCAAAAGACTTGGAGAACGCTGCTTAACATATTAGCAGGGATGCTTAAATAAAAACAAAGGGAAGACTGTTAAAGAATATTGGACTGAAGCTGTCTAGAGTTGATTGCTTAGCATAACTTGCATTAGTAGCTAAATTTGCTGAAGCCTTAGGCTGCAAGCTGTGAACTCTCTCCTGGATATTACCTAGTTATGTGAAAGAGGGCCCCAGCGCTGGTTCAAGCTGGAAAGGTAAAGAAGTTAGAACCAAGAGCAGAAGCTGCAACCTTGAAAATAGGATAAGAAGCAGCCTGCTAGAGACAATGAAGGAGCGCAATGAAGAAGGGGAAGACCCCAGATCTAAATATTACTATTGGTCCAAACTATTGCATAAGGGGTGGGGAACTTAGATTGTAAGGGTATAATAGCCCAGGAATTTCTTTGTTTAGGGTCCCTCTCTGGAGGCACCCAGCTCGAGCTGTAATTATTGCAGGCGTGTAATTAAAATTTATTTTGTTCTGGTCTGACTTCAAACTTCTGCGGGAACCTAGGGTCGGACTCTGTTATGGTGGCCGGTGAGCTTAATTTTCAATAACAGGTATACTGATCCAAAGTTAATGTAGGTCTGTACTACTTTTAGAATGACAGTGTATGAAGCAAAAAAACATGCATTTTTGTTTGATGGTAACTTCTTTATACAACTAAAACTGGAAAGCATAAAACCAAGGACTCAGAAGCACCATCTTCTGCAGTTGAAATATAGGCTATCTGAGAAAGAAAACCCATGGAAGCTAATATCAAAGGTAATTCACAGGTGCTGGGAAATACAAAGAAAAGTGAAACAAAGTTAAATGTTTACAGAATGCTTTGTCTTTTCTTTTTTTTTCTTTTTCTTTCTTTTTTTTTTAATATATATATTCTCCATGATTTCCCTCTCTTATTTGATTTGGGCTTTCCTGTCCCATGTTTAACCAAAGACATAAGATAGCCCAGATCTCTTGTGAAATACATATAAATATGCAGCTTAGAATATTTGGATTATAAGAGGTCATCTTTCAGAAAGGGTTCACTGGAGGAGTTCTTGAAGATAACACTTCTGAGACCTTTCAATCTCAAGTTTTCTTAGAGTAAAGGCATAGTAGTTGCCTCTATCTCCTGTTAATAAAGTCTTATTGGGGGTGGGGTACTACCAATAAACGTAATTGGTGCAGACACTCTTTTCTTCTAATATGGCAGTATCCTAGAAACTCTTTGCTCTTAAATAACCATCCAAGTAACCCCCCCCAATCCACTGAAATAAGGGGGAAGGAGGGAGGGCAGGGTCCTGAGCTCTCCCTGCCAAAGGGCTCACTGCCTTGCAGATCTCTGCTGCAACCTGCACACCATGCACTGCCCCAGGCCCTGAAACAAGACATCCAGGGGCTGATAGCCAAGAAGAGGCCTCAGAGAGCAGTTTTGACATGGTGGGACTTTTTTCTCTGGCATAGTTAACAAGGAAATGGTCTTGCCATGACGGAGCACTCAGAGGTACTCTTTTGAGCAGCAGTGCCACAGTCATTACCTTTCAAAATGGGCAAATAAGGAAAACTTCCAAAGACAAAGTATTTCTTCAGAAAAGAATTGGCCTCTTACAACAAGTTCTCCCAGATGCACATACAACAGTGAGTGATGTTTCAAGGGCTCAGAGCTTATTTTTTGTGCTGAAAACTAAGAAAATCACAGCATTGCTTTTGGACCCTGAAAATCGTTGCCCGATGCTCAAGCACATTCCTGCAAGTCGGCAGGAAATACTTGAAAGGTCATAGTTGAGAATCAGCTTGCAAAGTTGAGGTGGCTTTATGCAAATAACTCTGCAACCCCCCTAAGTGTTATGTTCCTCACCTTTCCACATGCTCCTCTCTTCTCTAAGGGAGTCATTTCTAACCTGACAGTTCAGGTGTCTATCTCAGCTGAGCACATTTTGCAAGGTGTCACTAGGTTGCTGGAGGCCTGCAGGTTCTGCAATTCTTGCCAGGATCTCCTGCCAGGGTGCTAATTAAACCCCTGCTTTCAGCTGATCACATACAACTAACCTTACCATCATCATCCAAGCCATGTGCCTGCTGCTGGTCTATCAACTGCTAAGGCAGGAGTGACTTCACATGCCCATGCCCCAGCCATAAGCCTGCTGCTAGCCTATCAGAGGCTGAGTCAGAAGTGACCTCCCAAACAAGAACACAAACCTTGTCCACCAGAGAAGCTGAAAGGCCATCAGCAGCCACGTGGGCTTGGTAGATGATTGTAAGGTCACCTCTATCTGAGCAGCTGATGTGCCAGCACTTGACTAATGCTTGGGGCAATTGTTTGTGAGGTCACTTCTGCCTGAGGACCTGATAGGCCGCCAAGCGGCACAGGGCTAGGATGTTGATTGTGAGGTCATTCAGAACTGAGTAGCTGATGGGTCAGAAACAGTTATGTGGCTTGGATAGTGACTGTGAGATCACCTCTGTCTCAGCCTCTGATAGGTCAGCAGCAGGCACATGGCTCAGGTGATGATTGTGAGGTCATTGCTGCATGAATACCTGACTGAATGGAAGCCAAAAACATGCTGAGGTCATTTCCCTAAGGGAAGATGAAAGACCAGCAGCAGGCCCATTGGCTTGGCAGGTGATTATGAGGTCAGTTGTGTCTGATCAGCTGGTAGGTCACCAGGAAGCTGATGGCTGGGGACATTTTTATGAGATTAGTTGTTTCTCAGAAGCTCATAGGAGAGTAGGAGACTCATGATCATAAAGATGAAAGTGAGGTCACTTCTGCCTCTACAGGTGATGGACCAGGAGCAGACACATGGGTGGGAAAGTGGCTGTGAGGTGACTTCTATGAGTGAAGCTGATAGGCCATCACTTGACTCCTGTCTGGGGTAAGAGGTTGCGAGGTCCTGCCTGCCTGAGTACCTGCTAGGCCACCAACAGGCACAGGGCTAGGATGTGGGTTTAGTGGTCACTCCTGTCTCTGGTGGGTGCGACTTGGTCTGTGCAGAGAGTGAGGAGTGGCATGGACAGCCCTGGGCCGTGAGTGGTTTTGGGCCACTGGGCTCTGTGCGAGACACAGAAATATATTTTTTAATGGTGCAGGCCTGATAATACCAGAGATATTTAGAAAATGTCAATAAAAAATGAAACAAGAAAGAAAGAAAGAGAAATGTTTTGTTACACTTTCCAGCTTTTAAATTTCTTTGTGTTCTTGTTGTCTGTCTTTGCTTTGTTGTCTTTTTTTTTAATATACTTTTTTTTTTTTTGAAAAGGAAAGCGATTTCCAGAATTGGGGTGGGATGCAGTCACAGGGTCACTGGTGGCTGGTGCCATTGTAGGTGCCCTGGTCCACTCTACCCACCCTCTATCTGCAGCTTCAAGGGGCTCCAGTCTTCCGCAGGTCCCCTGTGAGAGCTGCCAGGCCCAGGGAGGTACCTCAGACATACCAGGACCTCTCCACGTGCCACTGGGTGCTTGTGGTTAGAACAGGGCTCTGCCTGAAAAGGTGGAGAAGAGTTTTCAACATTTAAAAAATATGAGCACACTTTCATCAGCTAAAATGAATGACTAATTTTAATGTCCACTTTTCCCATGATAAAATAGTGGAAATGTTCAGGCAGGGTATGAATCTCAGGAGAAGAAATCTTGATCTGCCCCTCAATTTGTTACCACCACTCTGTCTATTATGCTGTGGATTTAACCTCAGTAATTCCTCACATATTTTCACATGTCCTGATTAAATTGATCATTTCTAAAGGCATCTTTGCATCAGATGAACTAGACATATCTTACTCTTTATCCATCAGATACCTCTCAACTCTCCAGCTGCTGCTCTGAGCTTCAGGGCCTCTGAAGCCTGCCTTGTTGTTCAGGAGTCTAATTATCTCTTTAGCCAACTCCTTAGTTCTGTTTCTATCTATCCTTTCCTATCTATCTGTCAAAATCAATTCAAGGAGGGTTATTCCTTGTGGAAAGCGGACCACACTGGAGGCAGCTTGCACTTAACATACAGTTGAGGAGTGTCTTTTACCTTTTATTAAACTATATCCTATTTTATTTTTGCTTGTTTGCAGTTGAGAAAAATCCTCCTGTGTCTGCAGCTAGTTGTCTAAGGAAAGCAGGTGGGAATTGGTACGTAGGAGCTGTAACATTCAGCTACAGACTCGAGTGGAAAAAAGTTAGATTTTAACAAGAGTCATATAAGTCCCCAGTGGCTGATGAGAGAAATGGCAGGGTTGGGGAGGTGAGGAGGAAAGTTGTCCATAAAGGTCTCATATGGAAAATACTGCTTTTCCTACATGTCTGAACTTCATTAGGAGACCCTCTGGGTCAGTACAAATTGGAGAATGTGGCTATCACTTATTCTGTAAGCTGAAAAATAAAGGAAGCTTAAAAAGGAGAAATCCTTTCTTTTTCAGTGCTCATGGAAATCTTGCTCTTGTAAATACACTCCTGAATCCTCTCCAATTAGGCACACAAGAATTGAAGAACTGAAGAAAATTAGGGGGAGTGACATGCCTTGTTAGGGCTTTTTGCATTTTAATCGCCTCTCGAGTGTCTTTGGTGCTGAGTCTGTGAACCTGAGGGGGGACATTGAACTGCCTCTCAAGACTGAGGGGACATTGAACAAGCCTCTCAAGAAATTAAAAGCAGAAGTAAATTCCAAAGTTTCCTGGAGCGTTAATGGGTCCCACTGAGGGTTGTTACCAAGGAAGGCTCCCCAGGGGCTGATGAGAGCAGAAAGCTGGAGGCCCTGATTGCAGGTAGGCAAAGGTAATGTGCAGGTGGCTCTGATGCCAAGTAAGCCTTGATGTGTTTTATCAAGCAGAATGGCCAGGCACTGACACCCAGCCCCTGGGCAGGGTGATCTTTTCCCTCGTGCTTTGCTCAGGGCTCTTCCTGGGGGCAGTGTGAGGGTGGGGGTGTGCAACGCCGAGTGCAGGACAGTGATACAGCGCCTCCTGAGTCCCCGGGGATGAGAAGGCAGCGAGGTCACAGTGCTTTAAGGAAACATCTTCTTGAGGGCCTCAGTGGCAGGGACCATGCCATAGCCAAGAGGACAAAGAGCTCAGTTTTGTAGGCAGCTTTCAGCCTTGGCAGTGCCCATGGCTGTCTCCACTACAGGCTGTCCTACGCTGTCCCACGCCTGTGTCTGTTTCCCCGCAGACTGTACACACCAGCCTGCTTTGCCACCTTGTTCTCACCCATGGATGTCCCTACCTCTACTCATGTCTCTCTGTCCTCACTTGGTTTTCCTTGAAGCACAAAGGCAGGGGCTGATCACAGACACCCTCTGGGTGACCTGTAGCACCACAGCACTGCCCTTCAAGTGACATTCTCTTTTCCTGATGTTACATCTGAACCCCACAAGCTGATGTTTGTGGCTTTTTTTCCCTTCTCATGCTTTTTCCCACTACCAAGAAAAGCTCCATCATCTCTGAAATCACCCTTCAAGCAGTTACAAGCTACTACTCTCCTGCCCTTCACCTCCACTTCATCAGGCTAAAGAAGCCCAGGTACCCCAGCCTCTCCTCATGGATGCGGTTATTCCTCCCTACTCACAGGACTTGACACGTCTCTTGTAAATCTTCATGAGGTGTCTGTTGGCCGAATCACCCAAGTTTCTCAAGGTCCTTCTAGACTGAAGTTCCTCTGTGTCAAAAAAAAAAAAAAGAAAAAAAGAAAAAACCCCCCCACAAAACGGGAAAGGATTAGCAGGTGTGGGCTGACTATATGAGAGGGGATAAGGATGTTAAAAGGCACAAAGGGGAAAGGGGGGGGGAAAAAAGGGGGAAATTAAAAGTGAAGCAAAGGATTGATCAAGACTGTTTGGGGGAGTACTGCCAAGAAGCCCTGCATCTGAACAATTCTGAATGGAGGAGGAGAAGAAAGCTGACCTACTTCCACTGTTAAGGGGAACCCGTGTGCTTTCCCTGACATCGACAAGCTAAGACCCAGAGGGGGAAGAATCACAGACTCCATCAGGGTGGAAGGGACCTCAGGAGCTCTCTAGCCCAATCTCCTTGCTTGCAGCAGGGTCAGCTCTGGGGTCAGCCATGTTGCTCAGGGCTTGATCCAGTCTGGTCTTGGAAACCTCTGAGGGAGGAGACGGCACAGCCTCTCTGGGCAACCAGTTCCAACACCTGACCATCCTCTTAGTGGAAAAGCGTCTCCTTATCCCCTGCATGAACCTCTCTTCTTTCAACTTATGCCCATTGTCACTTGTCCATCTACCACGCACCATGGTGAAGATCCTGGCTCCATCTTCCTGGTGACCTCCTTGTAGCCTTTGGAAGGCTGTTATGAGGTCCCTCCATGCCATCTGTTCTGCAGGTTGAACAAGCCCCGTATCTTCACAGACAAAGTGCTCCAGCTCCCCAAGTATCGCGAGGGCCCTCTGCCAAACTTGCTCCCTGTTACCGACCTCTTTCTTTTTCTGGGGACCCAAACTGGATGCAGTACTCTATACGTGGTCAAATGAATACTGACTAGAGGGGGATCATCCTTTCCCTCCACCTGCTGGCTGTGCTCCTGGTCCTACAGCCCACAGTGCTTTTTCACCTTCTTTGCTGCCAGGGAACGCTGCTGGCTCGTATTTTGGCTCCTGTCCACCAGGACCCTCAAGGCCTTTCCGCAGAGCCACTCCTCAGGCCCCAGCCTGTAACACTGTGGGGTATTGGTCTATGCCAGGTGCAAGACCTGGCATTTGTCCTTGCTGAATTTTGTGAGGTTTCTGAAGCTCATTCCTCCTGCCTGCCTATGTCCCTCTGAATGGCAGCCCTCAAGCATATGACTGGTCTCCCCTTCCATTTTGGGGCAATCTACAAGCATGATGAATGTTGCTTCCTCCGTGTCACTAATAAAGATGATAAACAGGACAGGTTCCTGGAGAGATCAGTGGTACTCCACTTATCTCTGGCTACCAGGGAGAGTGCTACCCATTCACCAGTGCCCTCTGAGCCTGACTATCCAAGCAGCTTTTTACCCATCCGGTTGTCTATCTGTCTAGGCAGTAATGTTCTAACTTGCATACAAGAATATTGTTGAAGATAGTGTCCAACACCTTGCTAAAGTCCAGAAAAAAGTCATTTACTCTTCTCCAGCCACAAATACAGTTATTTAATCATAGAAGTCAATCACGTTGGTGAGGCACAATTTACCCTGGGTAAATCCATGCTGACTGCTCTCTATCACCTTCTTCTCCTTCATGTGCCCAGAAATGTGATCTGAGAGGATTCACTCCATGAGACGCTCCTCACCAAAGTGAGGCTAAACTGCCTGCAGCTTCCCAGGTTGTCCTGTTGGCCTTTTTTGAAGATGGATGTACCATTTGCATTTTTCCAGTCATTGGGACCTCTCCCTATCTCCACAGCCTTTAAAAGACGATAGCGAGTGGCCTTGCTATGACAGCAGCCAGCTCTTACAGCATCCTTGTATATAGCCCATCCAACCTCATTGACTTGCATAGCTTGAGGTCTCACAAGTAATCCCTCACTAACCTCATCCCCTGTTGGTTGTTCTCCTCAGGAGTCCTGACTCAAGGCACAACAGTCCGGGAGACCTTTTTTGTGAAAATGGAAGCTAACAAAGCATTGGTTTCTTCAGATCTATCTGCATCTGCTGTTACTAGATTCCCTGCCCCATTCAGCAGTGAGCCCATCTTTTCCTTTTTATTCTTACTGGAGCAGTAGCAGCTCATCCTCATGCTCTTGACATCCTCTGCAAGTGTCAGTCCCAGGGGAGCTTTGTCTTCCCAAACACCATGCCTACCTTGCCAGAAAATATTTCTGAATTCCTCCTTTGCAGCCTCTCTCTCCTCCCCCTTCCCGTACGCTGCCTTATCGTCCTGGAGCTCAGGTGCAAGTTCCCTGTTTAGCCAAGCTGGTCCCCTGACATGGCTACTGGTTTTACTGTGCATCAGGATGGACCATTCTTGTGCTTGGTGGGTGCTGTCCTTAAAGCCCTGCCAGTTTTCCAGAGCTGCCTCTCATGGGCTCCCCCACCAGTCCCGAGGACAGGCCCAAGTCTGCTCCTCTGAAGCCCAGTGTCTGTACTCTGCTGCTGTCCTTCCTCACTCCCTTCAGGATCTGCGACTCCACTTTTTCATGGTCACTGTAGGCGAGGCTGACACTGACTATCCCATGCCTGAGCAGTTCCTCCTTGTTTGCAATTTCCACATCCAGGAAAGCATCACCTTTATTGGCCCATCTGGCAGCTGTGCTAAGAAGTTTTCCCTGACGTCTTCCAAAAACCTCCTGGACTCCTTGCACTCTGCTGTTTGTCCTTCCAGTGAATGTCAGTGAGATTACGGTCTCCCCATAAGAACCGGAGCCCGTGAGCCACAGATTTCCTCAGGTTGCTTAAAGGAGATTGCGTCCACCTCCTCACCCAGATCACATGGTCGGTAGCTCCCATCACAATGTCATCCTTCTTCTCATGCTTACCCACAAGCTCTCATGCACCTCCTTGTCCATCCCAGGGAAGAGCTCCATACATCTGAGCTGCCCCTTCACAGAAAGGCCATTCCCCCTCCTCATCTTCCCCAACAGCTTCTCCTGAAGAGCTTGTACTGTGCTATCACAGCCCTCCAGTCATGTGAGTGATCCCACCACATCTCAGTTATTCTGGCAATGCTGTAGTCCTGTGACAACTTGTGCATCTCCATCTGCTCTTGTCTGTGCCCCAGGCTGCATCCGCTTGCATATTTTTGGGTTGCAGAGCCTCAGCTGTGGCCTAGAGCACAGATTGCTCATGGTGAACCATGTTACCAAGAGTCAAGGACACTGTATGTGCAATGGCCCACTTCAGTGCAGGGACATGCTGGCATAGACAGCAGGTGTCAATGTAATGGTGAAAGGAGGTTCCCACTAAGGGAGCAAACCCTGCAGTGCCTGAGGCTGGAGGAAAAGAGAGCTGGGCTGTGCAGAAATGGCAGGAAAGGGCTTTGCTGCCTGAGCTGGCTTTGTAGCACCACAGGGCCTGTGAAAGAGGTCAACCGATCTCCAGGAAGGACAAGGTGCCACTGAAGAAGTCCCTGGGCCTGCACAGCCTGTGATCCAGCCATCCTGTGGACATCATTAGCACAGTCCCTGTTCATATCATGTGGGATGAGAAGAGGTTCAGGGGTGGGAGAGCTTGAAGGGTTTGAGAGTGCAGAAACTACAGTGGAGGCCTTGGTGTGATGTGCCTCCCAGTTATGCAGCTGCTTGAATGTAGATGGGATGGACTTTGCCTAGAGGCAGTGGTGGAATTCAGTTATTTGGGCACAGGCAGAAAACCTGAGATGCCCTTGGGAACTTGCCCAGCAACCACCCCAAAAGGATATGGCTTTCCTGTAGGTCCCATGCTGTATCTGCTAGAGACCTGTGGTTGTGCTGGACACCCCAGGCATCTGACATGGCCCTGACAACCTATCTTTATGTCACTGAATCAAGTGTCTGCACTGAATTACATAAGCCATTTGCACTGTAGGGGTTTGCCTGTGTCTTGGCTTTGTACTGAGTGGAGCTGTAGTAGTAGCAGTAGATCTCTAGAATCATTTCAGATGGCCAAGGAAATTCCCCACCTGGCCCCCACCTCATGCTCTAGAAGGATGCAGGTCTCACACTTGCTCCATCACAGCAAGCAGACACTGGCACATGTCTGGGAACACCCTGTCTCTTCAAAGGTCACCAGGTGTTTGTGTGTGGGCAACTGACTCCCAACCTCCATCTCCACTGATTATAATGGGAGCTTAGAGAAGGAGCTTGCATGCAGACATCTCTGTTGAGCACACTTCAGCTTTGACAAGGGGAAATCCCACCTCCTGTTTCTTTGTGCAGGTCATGGGAGGGAGCTTCTAAACTGGCATGACATGCCCAGATTGACTCATCTGAAGCAATACCTGAACCCTGGGAAAATGAGCTCCCTTCATGTCCCTGTCTAGGTGTCCTGTGTAGCTAAGAGGTGGGAATAGGGGTGTCCAGGGTGGGACATTTCCACGTCTTGTAGATAACCATCCCATGATGTGACAAACTGCAACGTTGGAATCAGTCTCTCTCCACTGTTTAGAGAGAGACCATAGGTCTACCTCAGTGAACATTTCCCAAGAGAAGGGAGCACAAGGGAGAGAGAAATTTACGCCTTCAGCACAGCCTCTGCCAGGCTCCTGGGATGGAGGGAGCTCCTGGCAACCTGGCAGCACTGTCCAGAGACAGCTGTGTCCAGAAGCAGCTCCTCTGCAAGGAGCAGCAAGGTTCCAGGCACTGCCTGCTGCTGCTGACATGAGATGAGGCAAGGCAGACAGAGCGATGTGAAAGGCAGTGTAGAGTGGGGGGATAGAGGAGAGCTCGTTGTGAGAGAAATCTTCACAGCCCTTGACATGGTAAGTCTTTGGCTGCAGGGCAATGCTACTGAGGTTCCTGGAGGGCTCTTCTAAACCCATTCCATCCCATGACTGAAAGATTTTTTAAGGATTGCTCTCCTGACTTCTCTGGTGTGGGAGAGGAGCAGATGCTTCAGAGCAGGGATTCCCTGCCACACCGTCAGAGGGACAGGGCATGCTGCTACCTTCTCCCAAGGATGGTGCAGGGCTGTGAAGCTGGGAGAAGCACCAAGATCTGCCCAGGGCTGTGATTCAGAGCAGTGTCCCTGCACCACTGCCTGCTCTTGCTGAAATTAGATGACAGAAGACAGAGAGAAGTGAAAGGCAGTCTGGAGTGGGAGGGCAGAGGAGAGCTCATGATGGGAGAAATCTCCACAGCCCTTTGCACAGTAAGTCTCTGGCTGTGGAGCAATGCTACTGAGGTTCCTGGAGAAGTCTTCTAAACTCATCCCATTCCATGACTGTTTTTTTAAGGATCATTCGCCCAGCTTCTCCAGTGCAGAGGAGGAGGAGATGCTTCAGAGCAGGAATTCACTGCCACATCATCAGAGGGACAGGGTGTCCTGCTGCCTTCTCCCAGGGACACTGCAGGGGGATGAATCTAGTGTATGCACACAGGTCTGCCCAGAGCTGTGATTCAGAGCAGTGTCTCTGCCCCCCAGGGCGCTGTGTGCCTGGGGCACTGACTCTGCTGCCTGCGAGGGTCAGCACTCAAACTGCCCGGGGAGCTCCCCATGGCACTGCAGGGAGAAGCTCTGGGTGGGAGGATCGACCCCCCAGTCAGGGCAGGTTCATTCTCCCGTTGAGAGGGTGCTGTGTGAGTCAGGGCTGCTCACAGCTCCATCTCACCCTGAGAGCATTTCTGGAGGGAGGGGTTCCAAAAGGAAGATCAAGGCAGGGATGCCTGAAAGGGAAGGAGCTTTCATAAGTCTCTGCTTTCAGTTTTATTCTCTTTGGGTGGCATGAAATGTTATTGGATCTGTCAGGTTTAAACAGGGGATTGAGACTCCAAAATAGCGACAGTGAGAGAGGAATAGTTCTGGGAGGAACTCAGCAAATCCCTTCATCCACTGCTCAGCCTACAGACAGAACCAGCATCACCTTTCCAGCCTCATCAAGGTTTGTTTCACCTGTTCCTTAGCTCCTGCAAACTTGGAGGTGCCCCTGTGCAGTGCCCTGCCCCCGGGAGGTTTCTGCAAGGCAGAGCTGAGTGCTCAGTGGGTGGGATGGGGTCTGCGGCCACTGACTGGGGAGAGATGGGGGTACAAAGAAACAGCTCCCTGCAGGGACAGCTCCAGGCAGCAGTGTCCTGGTCAAAGAGCGAGTGGAAACTACAAACTTCATTGCCTCCTCTCCTCTCCCACCCAGCACAGCCCTCAGTCCTCAAGGCTATGGGGTCTAGGGCATGAGTCATTTCTTTGGCAGCCAGATATTCAGAGGAGGAGAAACTCCTGAGTGCCCTCGTGGCTCTCTGTGTCCCTGCCTCCCCCAGCAGAAATATCATGGCATTGCTCCATATGTCCCCACCTGTCTGTGCTGCTCTTGTCCTTCCCCTTGGACTCTCTGAGCAAGGGGGTTTCAGATGCAGTTCAGACAATGAACTTGTGGGTCCTGCCATGCAGACGTGTTCTTGAGAATGAGGTGCCCAAGTCCCTCTCTGACCTGTGAGGTTCTGGGCAATGCAGTGGGAGGGTGAGGGGGGCTGGCTGGGAATGAGCCAAATCTCTCTTCAGGACACCCCATCCATAGGACATTTGACCATTTGACCCTGGGGTTTCTGCCTAGGCTGCAAGCCAACATGGGGAGAGGTAAGGTCTGCTTTTGGGGGAGGGCAGAGTTGTAATAAATAGGAAGTTTTGCTCAGAGAAGTCTGTCCTAACTTGTCAATGTCTTTCCCTCACTGGACAGTCCCCTGTGCCCAGAAGAAGCAAATGTCCAACAGCAGCTCCCCGAAAGAGTTCCTCCTCCGAGCATTTGCAGACACACGGGAGCTGCAGCTCTTGCACTTCTCGCTCTTCCTGGGCCTCTACCTGGCTGCCCTCCTGGGCAATGGCCTCATCATCACTGCCATAGCCTGTGACCACCGCCTCCACACCCCCATGTACTTCTTCCTCCTCAACCTCTCCATCCTCGACCTTGGCTCCATCTCCACCTCTGTCCCCAAATCCATGGCCAACTCCCTGAGGGACACCAGGGCCATTTCCTACTCAGGATGTGCTGCCCAGGTCTTTTTCCTTGTCTTTTTCATTTCGGCTGAGTACTTTCTTCTCACTGTCATGGCCTACGACCGCTTTGTTGCCATCTGCAGACCCCTGCACTACAGCTCACTCATGAGCAGCAGAGCTTGTGTCAAAATGGCAGCAGCTGCCTGGGGCACTGGTTTTCTCAATGCTGTGCTGCATACTGCTGGCACATTTTCAATACCACTCTGCCAAGGCAATGCCGTGGAGCAGTTCTTCTGTGAAATCGCCCAGATCCTCAAGCTTTCTTGCTCAGACTCCTACCTCAGAGAAACTGGAGTTATTGTGGTTAGTGCCTGTTTAGTCCTTGGGTGTTTCATTTTTATTGTGCTGTCCTACGTGCAGATCTTCACCGCTGTGCTGAGGATCCCCTCTGAGCAGGGCCGGCACAAAGCCTTTTCCACGTGCCTCCCTCACATGGTTGTGGTCTCCCTGTTTGTCAGCATGCTCATATTTGCCCAGCTGAAGCCCCCCTCCATCTCCTCCCCAGCTCTGGATCTGGTGATGGCAGTTCTGTACTCAGTGGTGCCTCCAGCAGTGAACCCTCTCATCTACAGCATGAGGAACAAGGAGCTCAAGGATGCTCTGAGGAAACTGATCCAATGGATACAATGTCGGCACCAATAACTGTCCCATGTGCACACACTCCCCATTCCCAGGCTGTTTGGCATCAAAGCTATGTGTTGTTCATTTATTTCTTTCTTAGTTTTCTCTGATGCCTTCTTGTAAAAAGAAAAAAGAAATAGATGCTACTTGTCCTCAGGAACCTCTCATTTGAATCTGACCCAGAGACAGTGTTGAAGCAGGAAGCCAGGTTTCCCCCTTCATCAGCAGAAATGGGGGGACCTCAAAGCCAGCTAGTCTGAGCTCCCTCGGATGCCACCAGTGCAACAAGGAGAGTTTCCCTTTGCAGTGTCTCTTTCAGCACTGACACCAAGGGAGCTCAGGGGAACAGAGTCAGGCTTGGATGAGTACAGGCGGTGTACATGGGAGCCCATGGGTCCCATGTCCATTAGGAGAGCTCAGCTCCCCTGGCCCCAGTCAGGGTGTGATCTCATACCCCTCTTCTGCAAGGGTGGCAGTCAGCTGTCACGGTGGGCTGGTCCCTTCCCTCTACAGTGCTCTAATGCTCACAGCAGAGCAGGAGTGGAGGAGAGGAGAGTCCGGACGCAGCCTGTGGGGACAGACCCTGTGCTCCTCAGGACCATTCCCCCACTACCACAGCAGGCATTTCCTCGCTGCAGCCTTCCTGTGGGGGCTGCAGCTTTCCTGGAGACATATCCACCAACGGCAGCAAGGCTTTCTCCTTTCAGAGCTGTTCTCTTCATTTCCACACTCTCCTGCTGTGCTCTGATGTGTGTATAAGGCCTAAGCACTCTCCTAACGCAGTGGCGGTAGGGTTGTGCTTCCTTGTGCATTCCTGTGAGCACAGGCAGGACCAGGCTTTGGGCACCTTTATGCCAGACCTGGCCTCCAGAATAACATTTCTTCAATAAAAGGGGATCTCCTCAGTGATGCGCCTGGAGTCTTGCTTTTCTTCAGAAAGGGGAGTCAAAAATATGCCCAAGGGTTGCACCCTAAAAGGACCTGCTGTTCTGCTTGTGAACTCCGTGGGCTCCAGGGGATGAACTGAGTCCGAGGGTGATCTGTTAGGGACCAAGGGCTGGATTCAGGGCTCATTTCTTGGTGACCGGTGCCAGCAGAGATGGTGAATTGTCTCTGAATTGTCTGCCCCAGGGCTGTCCCACAGGTGACAGTGCTGATGACAGATGCCCGTCCTTCTGGAAGGGAATCTGAGCCCCCAGGAGAGCTCAGGGGACCTCCAGGAACAGCATGTGCCTGGGGGTGGGCAGGGAGTGGGGGCTCATGAAGTGAGGGACTGTCCATGGTGGAGTCACACAAAGGTAAAGCACTACACCCAGATATGCATAGGGAAAGGAGGGCTCTGCAATCCCTGGAGAGGCAGTGGGGACCCAGGAGGCCCAGGGAAGGGGCACTGGAGAGTGATTCCTGCACCCACAGTGAAACACCACAGACCAGAGTCAGTGTACACCCAAACACATCTCCTGCCATTGCAAACTCCCTGGGGTCACTCTGAGCACCATCCATGAGCACAGACACGTGCCAACAGTGTCAGTGGTTTTGAGCCATGTCTGCCTGGATCTGCTTCCTGCCCCAATCAGCACGGCCAGTGCAGGAGTCACCCCGTGGCCCCGTGGTCCCACAGCCTGCTCACTCTGCAGAGCAGCACCAGTCCAGGGCCCTGCGGGGAGCACAGGGAAGGGGTGCAGGATCAGCCAGCCAGGCCAGCATGGACACACTCACCTGCGGAAAGGCTCTCTGGGGAGCAGGCACGTCCCAGGAGAAGAGCAGGGCAGCATTCAGAGGTAGAAAATGAGAAGCAGGTTTCTCTGTGCCCCAGCTCGGGGCAGGCTGCCAGAGGGGCTGCAGGGTCAGGGCTCTTGGGCTGTGCTGGGCAGCGGGGTGGGCACGGAGGGGCTGCAGGCAGACAGGGAGGGGGATCTCCTGGACACAAGAGCAGGAGACGGAGAGTGACTGGCATCATTGTGGGGCCTCCTCCCCCTTGCCGGGGAGCTGCTCCCCTTGTCCTTGGGCCTTGCCTGAGTTATGCTGTGGACATGTCTGTGCCCAGCCCTGCACCTCTCAGGTGCTGACCTGATCCTGTCCCCGTCCTGCTGACCTGACTCCCCGTCTCTGCCTCAGACCTACCTCCACACTACAGTCAAGAAAACCTTGGCAAGGGAAGCTGGGATCTTAGCAGATCCTAGAGAAGGTTGTAGGTACAAACAGTGACCATATATGCACAGCAGCAACTCTTGCCTGACAGCCAATTCAAACGTGTAAGGAGTGCTTTGGATTTGGACCCCCTACCCAGGTAACACTGCAAGCAGAGTCTTAGCTGGATAGAAAAAGCTAGGGCAGTCACTTGGGTCTGATTTTACGATGGGCAGCTGGGAGAGCAGGTCTCTCTGCATTCAGGTCAATTGGTTATGCACCATTTGTGACTGGGTTCCTGCTACAAAGAGTGTTGTTGGGAGCAGCAAGAGCAGGGCTGCTCCATAAAGGAAGGGGAGTTGGGAGCCAAGGGTGCCGGCAAGGCAGGCAGGGCAGTGACCCACCGACAAGAGGTGCTGTCCTGCAGTGCCCAGACAAGAGGAGCAGAGCAGGTTTGGGGATGGTAACGGGGCTCAGGCACAGTCCAGCAATCGCCAAACAAGACTGTAGGCCTCTGACCAGCCCTGCTTTGTGTGGGAGATTGGACTGGAGACCTCCAGGAGTCCAATCCCACCAAAACTCCTCGGTGACTCCATGAATAGAAAGACCCCAGCCTGGGGGGAAGTGGGTGTCCCGCTGCCTGGCTGGGGTTGGATCCCCGGCTTGGGGAGAGGAGGGGAGGGCTGGGGAGCTGAAGTGTGGCAGCTGTCATGGTCACCTCCCTTGCAAAAGGTCCCACACTGCCCCTGGGCAGACACAGGCTGTTCCCCCATCCCCATGCTGCCCTCCCAGCAGGACGGGACATGCGAGGAAGGGCTCAGCCTGCCCCGTGCTCAGGGAGAGCTCCCCAGGGTCGGCACAGCTTGGCCTGAGGCACCTCCAGCTCCTCAGCTTCTGCTGTGGCATGACTGGCATGGGGACGAGAGCTCCTAGGGCCGGGCAGAAGGAGCCTGGCTGGGAGAGCATCAGGGGGAAGATCCAAAGGTCCCTGTCTCAACCCCGGGCTTTGGAAAACTCCCTCACACACCCCAGGATGGTCCATCTGCCTCTTCCACCATGCCCTGTACTCCCCTCCCATCGGCCAAAGCATAGTCCAGCACTGCCTGGGAACTCTCTTCCCTGTACGGAGGAGAGGGAGGACGTTCACCAGCCCCACACTGACGTTTCCACCCCCGGCCTTTGCAGTTGTCTGTGCCTGGGTCTGCCCACTTGCCTTCACCACAGTCTCGGTTGCACTGGAAGCCCATGAAAACCCCAGTGCTCCACCCCAAACCTGGAGCCTGGACGGTCACAGAGGCATCACCTTTCTAATGCCCTGGTCATGCAGCCAAGGGCAGGGGTCTTCACCCCAATTTCCCTGCTCCTCCCCCTGCTCCCGGCATTACTGCTGCTGTGCCTATGTCAACCCTCCTCCTGCCAGACTGGCCCAGGGCCCGAGGCAGCTCCAGCTCCCTTGAGGGCTGCACTGAAGCCTTTCAGGAGCGGGCTGAGGTGGGGCTGGCACTGCCAGGGTGGGACGGGAGAGGGCAGCTCTCTTCTGCCACTCTGGGGCTGCGGCTGAGGCTGGGGCTGGGCACAGCTTTTCCCAGGGGAGCTCCCTGAAAAGCCAGAGGTGTTTGCCAGGCACCCTCCCACTGCGCAGGGGAAGCCAGAGCGCCAAGGAAAAGATGGAGCTCCAGGATGCTGGCCATGCCACGCAGCATGGGCAGGAGGTGCCCATCATCCCCCTGCAGGGTAAGGCCTTTGGGAGCTCCTTCCCCAGGGTCGCTGTCGAGAGCCTGAACTCCCAGCTTGGCTGCACACACCCTGGGGCTGTGGGGGTGGCTGCACACACTGGTGGTGCCCCAAGAGCCCCGACTGTGACAGTGTGCTCCTTTCCCCCCCACACTGATGTGCTCTCTCCCCCTCAACCTGACCTCCCTGCAAACAGCATGTACGCAGGGGCTAGTTGAGCATGCGCCAACTAAGCTTGTCTAGTATGCAGATATGACTATGAGTCAATCATCTCCCCCCCATAAATAGGGGGCAGCCCAGAGCCCATTGAGCTCTCCTGCATGGCAGCGGGCTGCACTGCAGAACCTTCTTTTGAGCAGGGATGCCTCTCAAGGTTACTCCTTGAGGTTGAGAGATTCCTTACCCACGACAGATCCTCGGTAAGTGATTAATAGCATCCTGAACTTCTGCAAGCTTCGCGAAACTTTGGTGAGTTATATCTCTGATTAATTGTGCACATAATTCCTAGGACATAAACCGTTGACCAAGTCTGAGACTAGGATTGGATCCAGCCACACCTAGGCTCCTCTCTCAAGGAGTTTAGAAAGCAAGGGGGTCCACTCTGAACCTCGTGACTCAACGGGAGGGTCTCCGTTGTGCATGCATCTGACCCTGTCCTTCACGCAGTAAATAACTGAGTGAACCTTGCCAATCAAACCTCATTAAATCGTTCTTATTCACGATTGAACTTTGTTAAGTCGCTGTCTTACTGCAATAAATGTAGTGCTATTCCCTCTTATGAGTGAAGTGCATCACTCCTTTTACAACAAATATTGATAAAAGGAAGAGTATTTTAGAGATTCCTTTTCCCCTTTGTTGCATTCCACAGGGAAGAAAAAAAGCACAGAGGAAGGGAAAACATTGACATTGCTTTATTCCTCTGCAGTTGTTTCTAATCAGCATTTCATTTTGTTAGGGTGTCTGAGGAGCAGAACTGCCCTTAACAGCTCTTTTAAATTTTGTGTATTAGCATCTCATTTCCAAAGGGAATTCTACAAGGGTGAACTCTTTATAGCAAAATCCATCTCCTCCTGTGGGACCCCAGGGAAGCTATGGCATTTTGGGTGACCAAAGCTCAGCCCAGCAGAGCACCTGGGCGCTCTTGGGCACCTTGGTCATCCTGCTCCAGGCGGGTCCTAGTGCACCACAGTGAAGGATGTGGTGGCCCTGGGTCTTCCCATCCAGGCCCACAGCTCCACCGGCAACACAGGGTTAGGGTATGCAGGCAGACGACTAGGCTCTGCCTTGGAGTTGAGATAACTGAACAGGATGTGAGAAACTAGTGGCTATGAGAAATCATTGGACACTGCAGGGAACAGAATGAGACCCTGACAAGTTCCAGACAGCACGGTGAGCGATGGCTGGATTTCAGCAGTGGTTAAGGGAGAGTTATATGAGAAAAGGACAAGCTTCACACATAACTGGCATATTGGGGATCCTTTGGGGAGTAGACTCTTGCAGCACCAGCAGTACCGAGCTAACGATATCAGAAGCACCACATGAGCCAGGGGTTACCTAGCTAACAGTACCAGAAATATTAAACTTGAGTACATAGGCAGTAAAACTGGGACCAATGAAGAAAAAAATACTTAGAGATGGGCTGTTTATTTCAAAGGGGATAAAGCTGGAGAAAGGGAGGGATCAAGCTGCATCATGGAAGAAGCAGCATGGGAAAATGGAGGCAAAGGGAATAAAAGGGGCCAGTCATGTGTAAGCAAGCTGCTGGCAGGGACACTTGTCTGGCCCGGCTGTGTACCTGCTCTCTGCAGTGTAGCCTATCATTGTATTAAATCCTATTCCTAGCTCTTTTCTGGGTGAGCGTGCTCGCTGTTCTGCGTGAGTGCATGTGTGGAAGGCTTGCAGATGTCAAGGCAGCCAGCTACCAGAGACACCCATGCAAAGGTACGTGTGAGGTCTCCTGCAAGCTTTGAGTCTGATTAGCTGGTGAGCAAGAACAGGACCAGGCCGTTTGTATCGTTCATGTTTATGAGCGCTACTCGTGTCTCCGTGGTGCCTGTAAAGGTACTGTGCCCCTGCCGGAGTTGATTTTTTGGTGGTCAACCATGTCCGTACAGAGCGTGTGTATGCCTCTTGGAAGTACGTATCCCGCCTCACTGCTGACAGGACCAGGGAACAGAGAACCGCAGCAGTCTCCCTTCCAGTGGACCAGGAAGGAGGAATCCCTTTATTCAAAAATCCACTGGATCCAGCGTCCTCTAACAGTGCAGGCCCTGGAGGTGCTGCAGCCACTTGGTCTTGATGTCGAGGTCCCGCTTCTCTGTCACCTTGTGCTTCCCAAAGGGCACAGAGGCTTAGGCTTTGGGGTTGCAGCATGAAGGACCAGCTTTGGCACACATCGTTCTAGTTCCCCACTATTGATTTAAGCAATACAAATACCGACATCTTATAAGTGTTTGGGTCAGTGATCCCCTAGAGTCAAAGGGAGTTTTGTTTTGTTTTTTTCTGACCAGACTTTCCATCTGCCAGCCTTTATCATAAAAGTGGCTGGGGTTGGACAGGCAGTGCCATATGATCTACCCTCCATTTCTAAACCAACCACAGAAAGTAGCACTATTTAGTCAGTCTAAATAGCAGGGGCAATGGCCACTGTTTTGCTGGTGGTCCATAAACAGGACAGTTGTGCTAAGCAAAACTCTGTTGCCTGAGGATCTGCTACACATTACTAAACACATCTTCATCATGTCCAAGGGTAAAAAAAAGCTGGAGGATATTTAAGCCAAATAACTATCTCAAATATCTCAAGACCTCTTTTCTCCTTTTGCACAACAAACATTACTCTCCTGTTGAGGATGGTAGGAAGGTGTTTGGGTCAAGAAACTTTTTTGAGCTTTGTCAGGCATTGCACAAACATTTCCATAGCTGTATTATTGCCATTTCTGCCTGCTCTGAGACTGCAGATAACACGGGCACAAGAATAAGGTGCCTTAACTGCAAGCTGATGTGTAGATCGGGGGCAGCACAAGGCCCTGGCTATTAGTCTTTAAATGGTTTGTCCAGGATTTTGTGAGAGAGGTGCCCAGTCCACATGGAAAAGCACCACAAATGTAAAAGCTGGGAATGCTTTTTGTATTGGGAAAAGATCTTGAACGTCAGCCAGCAACCAGTGTTTCACACCTGTGGCCGAACCCCAGAAATAGGGAAGGGCTGTATTTGCTGTGATGTGTAACACGTGCAGGAAACTGGGACAAATCACATTTCTCTCCTGGAGGTAGCACTGGAAGTAGCGTGGGATGAAGAAGGGGTGGAAAGGAAAGCTCGGGGAGAACGGGAGTTCAGGAGGGTCACGAATCTCAAGGACTTTCTGGGGTTGGCTCCGCCCATGCTGGCTCGAAGGTCTCCATGGCGAGGGACAGTCTGCAAGGCACCACGCCCCACCTCTATGGTCGCCTGGAGGGGACACCCTCCCTACCATCTCTATGCTCAGGTGGCTCCTCTGGGCCGGCCTCCAGCACCACTCTATGCTCTCCCGGCAGAGGGACACGCTGGGATCCCCCCTCCAGCCCCTTTCTTGGGCTGCTGATGGAGACAAAATTTCAGGGCCACCCGCTCATGGCAGATAATGCCAAAGGCTGCGATGGCCCCTGGGTTGTTCGCCCACTTCTGAAAAAAAGGCCACGGCCTCCCGGGACTCGTGTGACGTGCACGTGTGTCCCCCTGCAGAGACTCGCCCAGGCCCCGGGGCAGAGCGGGGCGCTGTGGCAGCAGCGCCCCGGCAGCAGCGTTTCCCCGCCGACGCTCCCCTGCAGCCCAACTCCCGCAGCCCAGGGCCAGCCCGGCGCCGCTCCCCCTCGCTCCCCGCCCCCGGCACCAGCTGGCATCAGCCGCCGCAGGCTCCGGCCACACGAGCACACGCCGGGCTGCAGCGTCGCTGCGGGCTCCCTGCGCAGCAGCCGCCAACACCCGCCGCTGCCGCAGCTGCTTCTCCGCGGCCTCGAGAGCGGTGCCGCGGCGGGGCCCAGCGGGGGCGGGGCCGGCGGCACCAGGGGCCATGGCCATGGACACACAGGCCCTGCCCCCCACAAGGCCGGAAGTGCCGCCTCCCACGGAGCATGCGCACTGGCGCAGAGGAGGGCGGCGAGGGGCGGGGCAGGGGTGGGGCCGGGGCTGCCCGGGCCCTGCGGGGAGGGAGGGAGGGGGTGAGAGGTGGCTGGTGCCACACGGGGCAGCGTCTCCCGGCGCGGGGCCGTCCGGAGCCTCGAGCCGCAGCGCCGGGAGCTGCCGCACCGGGGCCGAGGGCCGAGGGCTGGGCAGAGCGAGCGGCTGTGCGCGCAGGGGCAGTCGGAGCTGCCGCGGCCCGGTGTGTGCGAGCAGCTGCTGGGGAAGGCCCGGCCTAGCCTGGGCCTCCTGCGGCCCCGCGGGAGCCCCTGGCTCTTGCGCCCTTGTGCTGGCGGCCCCGCGGCTCAGTGCCGGCTGCGGTGGCTGTTTGTCAGCGCCGTCCCGGCCGCGAGGGGAGGGCACGGGTGGAGCTGGGCTTGTGGTGGCTCCAGGCTGGAGGTGACAGCAGGCGTGGTGGAGCCAGCAGAGGTGCTGCTGGTGCTGCCTGTGGGCAGAGTGGTGTGAAGGCGCTTTCTGAGCTTCCTCGCAGACCTGCTGGTCTCTCCGTGGGCTTCAGAGTGTCGGGCTCCTTTCCCTTCCCCCCACCGCAGCAGCAGGGATCTGGAAGCAGAGGCTCAGGGAAGCTCCTTGCCTTTGGTGTCATCCCTGCCTGGAGCTTCCTGCTGAGAAGCCCCTGGGGAAGTGTCGTGGGGGTGAGCGGGAGCTGTGAGAAGCCCTGCCCCACGCAGCCCCTCTGCATGGGGAATGAGCCTGCCCTGCTGGGGCCGCTCCTTCCCCCAGAGCTTCCGCAGCCCATGTTCACCCTGTTTGTAGTTACCCCTGGATGTTGCTGGGAGAAGGCTGGGTTGTGCTTTGTGTCTGCTGGGAGACCGTTGCTGGCGAGTTGTGACTGAAGGATCAGCATGAAATGTGCCTCTGGCTAAAAGCTGGACTGGAGCACACAGGCATTTTTTGTCACCTTGGGTTTTGCCTTCTGAAATACCAGCATGTGCTGACCGAGAATGGATTTTGACAGGAATGGATTTGCACTTAAAATCAACGCCCTGATTTTTTTGTAAGTCAAATTCAGTAGCATATTGACAGCCGATGTTCTCTGTATGACAGGAAAGGTGCAGTTAAGGATATCGGCTTTGTTCTGCGGACGCTTTGTACATCTGATACCCTCGACGCTTGGGCCGCTGGCCAGCAGAGCACCGGCACAAGAGCACCGTGATCCAATGCTGCCACTTCACCGTGGAGCGCGAGAGAGTCAGTGCAAGAGGGACGGGGGCTTCAGCCAGTGCCTGTGGGGTGGCCTTGGCCCTGGCACAGTGATGCACCCAACATGCTGCCAGCAGCAGCAGCCGTGCAGATCTGAGCATGCACTGATGCAAGAAGAAGAAATATTTCCTGAGGAGTCATATTTTAACTCTGCATTTCGGATACCATAGTTCATATTGCTGTCATGTACCCTGATAGCCGTTTTTTCATGACCATCCCTTCCCTCATGTGTGTTGCTTCTGTGTGAAAGTGCACAAGTGATAATTTCTGCTGTTTTACTGTCCCTGTAGTTCACACCCTGTAAAGCCTGATCGGAAACCTGTTGTTAAAAGTGAGGGCTGGCTAAGATAAGAAGTGGAGCACAATGAAGACACCTGCCTTGCTCTGCCCTGCCCCTGGAAGTGGTCTGCTGCAGGCTAGGCTGCCTCTTGGAAGGCTTTGTCATCTCAAAAGTGATCATTTCAGCAGTGTGTCCCTGGCAACTCTCGGTGCTAAATTCCACACAGATGCAGAATTGGTTCACTTTTTAGGTCATTTTCACTGTACAGGTTTTGGAAGGAAATGATTTCTTCTGTGTGTCTGAGAGGGCTTGCAAGCATTTCCATACATAATGTTCTGTTGTCTTCCCTCTGCTGTTCATTCTTGTATCTCTTTTTTGTTCTCTCCCTCCCCACTTATGCTTTCTCGCTCTTAGCATGCTGCTGAAGCAAAGGAAAGGAACTAAGGGGTGTGTGGGGGGGGAGGCGGGAGGGAGAGAGGGTGCTTAAAAGGTGCAGAAGGCAGGTATGTGAAACTAGGGAGCCCTTTTAAAAGATATGGATTTTCTGCTCTCCTGTTCTGGGGAAAATCAGGAAATTGAGAGGAAGAAGAGAAAAGAAACTTTTTTCTTAAATGAAAGTCAGTAGGTTGTATATTAAACGCAAATAATTAATGGTGTTAACTCCATTCCCCCACCCTTCAATCTCAAGGGCTTAATTTCATTCTGGCTGTGCCAGGGGCACGATGGGAAAGGGCAGAGTCAAGAGGCTGCGGCCTGGCTCTTCAGTGCAGCCGCAGGGCAGAGGGCTCGAGGGTAGTAAATGAGCGTGGGGAGAAACAAGCCCATCTTCTGAAGCTCAGCACCCAAGTTCAGCTTTTTTTTCTCTTTTTATGGTAGCAGGTTGGGGGTCGATGTCACATCGAGCTGAGGGGGGTGTAAAACCATGCTGCAGCAGCACATGGTCCATCGCCTACAGTCCTGCTCTCAGCCCGTGCCAGTCCTTGCAGTTTTGTGATGAGAGGGATTTCTGGCTGAAAACAAACCCCATGAGTAGGAAGAGGATCGCAGGAGAGGGGAGCACCTGCTTTGCGGGCTGGCCTGGGGTTACAGCAGCTGGAGGAGATGCTGAAGCCGAGCCCGCAGTGAGGGAGTGAAGCTGCAGGTTGTCACGCTTCATTTGCAAGGAGACTGTTCCCATCTGCCAACCTGATGGTCAACCAGGTGGCCAAGCTGGTGAGGAGAGCCTTCAAGTGGGAGTGAGTGGGAGGAGAGGGTGACTCAGCAAAGAGTGAGGATGTAATGGTGTGGGACAGCAATGAAAAGGTGCAGGGTGATGTGGGGAAGAGAAACGCCGAGAGAGCAGTGGGAATGCAGGGAGCTCTGCCTAGGGACGGACGGTGAGGCATTCGAGAGTGTGTGGGTGAGGATTAGGGGGCAGACCAACAGGGGTGGCCTTGTAGTGGATTTCTGCAATGGATTGTCTGAAGAAGGGCAGCCTCCACAAGGCCCAAGGAACGCTGAGCTGGGGAGAGGAAAATTTGTCCTGCTCTGCAGATCCCAGTTCCCAGCCGGGCTCAGAGCTGGAACAAGAGGCTTGGAGGCAATGACGTGGTGATGGATGTCCCCACGGTGGCCACCAAGGCATTGTGATGGGGGGTCCCCATGGTCACCACCAAGGCATTGTGATGGGGGTCCCCATGGTCACCACTAAGACATTGTGATGGGATCCCCACGGCGACCACCAGGGCTTTGTTGATGGGGAGTCCCCATGGTCACCACCAAGGCATTGTGATGGGGGTCCCCATGGTCACCACTAAGACATTGTGATGGGATCCCCACGGCGACCACCAGGGCTTTGTTGATGGGGAGTCCCCATGGTCACCACCAAGGCATTGTGATGGGAGTCCCCACAGAGACCACCAGGGCTTTTTGATGGAGGTCCCCACAGCGACCACCAGGGCTTTGTGATGGTAGTGGCGTCGTGCCCACAAGGCCATTGTGATGGGGCAGTCCCTGTGGTGACCGTGTCTTTCCTGGGGCCAGAGCCCTGAGGTCCTCACTCCGAGGAGAGCGGCTCGATCAGGAGGAAGCAGCTCCCCTTGGTGCCAGAGTGGCAGGTCTCTGGAAGAGGATCCTGGAGATGGGCAAGGAGCGGCAGGCAAACGTCTGCTCCCAGCCCATGGATGGGCTTCCAGGCACACAGGAGCGCAGGAGGAGAGGCCACATCCCAGACTAGCCTCCTTCAGGCCTTCAGCTTCACAACGTGTCACAGCTTCAAATGAGCTCTCTAGAGCAGCACTTTCTATGCCCCTGGTGTGTAGAGAAGACTTTGGGTAGACAAGCAGGAGACAAGAGAGGCAAAGGGCAGAGACACCAGGCTGCAGAGCTGGGGCTCCCAGCATCACAGAGGGGGTGCCACAGGCTCAAGAAGCAACCCAAAGAAGTAAAGGAGTCCTTCCTTTTGCAGTGACTTGGAAAGCCACATCTCTCACAGTATTCAAGGCAGATGGAGTCTCCCTTCTGTAAGATTTGTCCCAGGCCTGTGTGGAGACTAGCAAGAGCAGGAAGGTCGGTTGCAGGGATGCTCTCAAGCTTCAGCAGCTGCAGAGCTGGGAGCTGGTCATCTCACAAACTTGGGAGTGAGTCAAAATGCACGTCCTGAGGCATTGCACTGCCTCATAGGCTCTGCACTGGAGCCTGGACAGCAGCACTGCAGTGTGTGGGCATGTCCTGAGAAGCCCAGAGTCATAAATTGTGGGAGATCCAGGATGTCAGGGCTGTACAGACCCCGGGAGAGCAAGGGTGCCTTCAGGGAGGAGGAGGGCAGGGGGCTGAGGAGCGTACCCAGGGGAGAAGCACAGCCACAAGGTGACACTGAAAAGCACAAGGACCAAATGAGGCCCAGGGATGAGAAATGGCTTCCTCAGGCTCAGCCAGAAGGAAAGATGGGCAAATTTCATGGGAAATGGGAAAACTTCCCCACATTTGCTACCTGGCCTCGCCCATGGCTTTGGAGCCTGGCAGGCTCCAGGGTCCTGGATAAGGGCCTCTGGGTGATGTGTGTTAAGGCTATGTTTGCTCTTCTCTGGCATAGCATCTCTAGCTCAAGCACTGCCGACTGAGAAACCTTGCTGAGCACTTTTAAAAGCAGAGAGCCTGCCTTGGTGCCTAAAGGAGGAAGGCTACGTCCTGTCCCACATTGTCCTACATCCTGCTTCCACAAAAAGAGTGGCCCACAGCAGAAACCAGTTTTGAGGCTCACCAAAGCATTTCTCAGCCTGTGGCCATGCTTTGTGCTGGTTCATCCCACATGCCTTGGATCCTGTAAAAATGCCTGTCCTGAGCCCCAAGGCTTCTGTGTGGCCAGCTCCATCACCTCTTAGGGTGGGGAGGGCATGGGAATCCATGATAGGTTTTCCTGGGAGTGGCCCCCCCTTTGGGCTCTGGCTCTGAGAGGAAAGGGGTCCTGCATCCCAGAGGATGAGGTGGCCTGCAGCTCCATGGGGCTCTCAAGACCCTGCTGGAAATGTCCATATACCATAATGAAACCATCACCTTGGAATAACACCAAGTCCACTGTGTGTTTGGGAAAAATCTCTGTTCCTTCCCCCTCGATCCTTCCAACTTGGCGCAGCATGTTTTGCGCTCAGAGATGCCATCTTCAGATGGCCACTGCCCCTGTACTCCTGCAAATTGGGCTCAAATCACTGCACCCAAAAGAACATACATTTGAGAGAGCAGATTGGAAACAGGCGGAGGTGCAATCCTCATTCAATAGGTCCTGGCTGACGCCAAGGTCTTTTCTCTGAGCTGGGGTGGGCAGTGCTGGGGTGAGCCCAACACAGCCATCTCCCCCATCCCCCTCACGACACCACACCACCGCTCCCTAGCCAAGCCTGCCGTGGGCAGGGGGCCGGGGCAGGAGGGGGAGAGGACACTGCCCTGCCCTGCGGGCAGCAGGACACTGCCCGTGGGCTCCGCAGCCCTGGCCAGCCCCAGGGCCCCCATGCCGGTGCCAGGGATGCCACCAGCACACGCCCCAGCGCTGCCCCCCCGCGCCCCGCATGGCCCCCAGGGCGCAGGGCACCCAGCAGCCCCGTGGGGCCCCTGCCGCAGAGCCCAGCCCCGCCGGGTCAGCGGCCGCGCCGCGGGGCCCCGCACTGCCCGCCAACACGGCGCCGCGCTGCCCCCAGGCCCCGCCGCGCCCCGCGCTGCCGCCCACAACATGGCGCCCGACCGCCCAGCGTTGCCATGGCATCGCCCAGTGCAGCCCTCCTATTGGCTGTCAGGAGGAGGAGGGCGGGCACCGATTTCACTGATGGCTCTGTCAGCCAATTGCAGTCCAACATATGGAAAAAAAAAGACGTTAAAGACGTGAAAGAGGAGCGGGAGCAAAGCAGGCGAGAAGCGAGCGGGCGAGAGCGTTTGGTGGGGGCTGCGGGCGCGTTCAAATGGCGGCGGGTGCCCTCCCGCCGGGGCAGGGCAGCGGTGCCAGCGCCAGGGCTGCTTTGCTGCAGGAGCTGCAGCAGGGGCTGGTGGGGCCGTGAGCAGGGGCCAGAGCGACGTGGGCCAGAGGGGGGAGCTGCCCTGCAGCCAGACGTGGCGGCCTGCCGCGAGCAGCTGGGCCGGGGCGGCTCGGTGGGGTTTGGGTGCAGGAACCTTTGTCCCTGTGGTGGCTCTGGGATCCCTGTTAAAGCGTTTCCCTGAGGTGCTGCTGCCAGCGCAGCCCCAGGTGCTGCTCGGAGGTGCGTTTGGGAGATGCTGGGCAAAGTGTGAGCAGGCTGCTGGTGTCCTCACGAGGTGCCCTTCCCAGTGGTGATTTTGTTGTGAAAACTGCATTTCCGAGTGTCTCTGAGAGAGGCTGTGCCCGCATGTCATGCCGTGCCTTAGCCGTTGTTTTTGCTCCCTGCCTCTTGCTTTGCGCCGAGACCTGTGATCCTGGCAGCAGGGTGAAGGGTGTTTGCAGAAGAGCTCTGTAAGTGTGAGCTGTTTTGCTTGTCAGGGCCTTGAAAGTTGATGAACGGCCAGTGCTTGCACTTGCCGTTGTTCTTTCCATGCTGCTAGGTCAGGGTGAAGAGTTGCTGAATTGTGTCTCTGCTGGTTTCACCAACTGAGATGCCCTGGCCTGACTCCTTCCTCATGTCTCCAGTTGTCAGGGCCTAAAATAGGAGAATGCTTGTTGTCCTGGATGTGTAGAGGATTTTCTGGTTTTGTTCAGCATTGGGGAAGGAACCAGAGTTCTGAGTTGAAGGAAGGCTTCTCCCTGTGCCTGGGACATGAGGCCCTGCTGTCTTCAGTTTCATGATCGCTGCTCCCATGCAATCCTCCCATTAGAAAATGTTGCCAAGAATTACTTGCAGGCTGTTCTCCAATTCTTATGTTTCGTAGGCTAGGTGTTGAAAATGCATAGCAGAAGCTAATCTTTTGGTGTAGTAACTGGTAGGCAATGGGTGTTTCAGAGTATTGTGAGTATTATGAGGCCATGATGTGAATCTGTGATGTTATGACACCTCTATGTGAGCAGCTTAGAGGTGAGGAGAAGACGCATGGCTTGGATGCTGGTGGTGAGGTCACTTCTGGGTTTGTTGCGTGTGCTCAGAGGAGGGATTGACCCCTGCAGAGCTCTACAGCAATACAGAAATGCAACTCATTAATCAAGCAGAAGTGGATGTTCCACATCATCTGACACAAATTTTATTCCACTCCGTCATCATGAGTTAATACTGCTACATTTGAAATGTGGATGATGTTCTGTGGTGAGCATGGACATGGAGTTTGCCTTTCCGCTTGTTGCTAAGTAGAAGCTTGCAGCGTCCTCGCAGTCAGCTAGGGAGTCCAGCTAGACTTTTGAGGCTGCTAAATGAATGTAGTGCTGGTGTAAATGAATGTAGTGCTGGTGTGAGCAGTGGTGTGAGTAATCTCTTCTTGCCAGGGTGTGTGCGCTTTAGAAATTACCCCTGTCGAAAGAGCAGGGAGCGTGTGAGATTTTCCTGCAAGGTCTGAATGCTGTCTCCCAAACATGACCCGGGACACAGACATGGTGTCAGCTGTGCCAAAAAGAGGGGTGGAAGATCTCGGTGGATCTGCTGGCTGTGCTCTCAGCAATAGAGCTCAGCACAGAGGGGAGACATTTGCCCCTGCCTGTTGCAACTCTGTAAGGCCAGCAGAACTGCCAGTACCACTCCGATTCTTTCTTTCTTTCTAGGTTGCTCCACTCATGGAGGTTCCCAATGCAGTGCTAGAGCCGCTGAGGATGGAGGCAGGATGCCAGGCTGTGTCCCTGTACCTGTCAACATCTTGGCCAGTGTCGTGAGCCCTCTGTGAAAGCAGCTGCAAGTGACTGAGAAGAGGCTACGTGTGGATGCGAAGGCTTCCATAAATGCGCCTGTCTTCTGTGGGTGACTTGGGGTGTGGGTTCACCTCCTGGTACCTCTGCTGTGCTGCAAATTCCACCTCCCACAAGTGCTGTTATTGCCAGCCCGCTCAGCTTTTGTGCCCCCTCCTTTTCCTAGGAGGTTGTGGTGCCATAAAGGACGAGTCCAAGACCCTTATAATAGATGCCAGCATGTCTTGGGTGCCTTTGTGTGAGTGCCCCAAAGCGTCTGTAGCTTGACCTGAGCTCTTGGGCTGCTGGCTCTGGGAGGGGTGAAGATGTGCCCAGGGCGAGGTTACCCGTGTCACCCAGCCCTCCGTGCTCTGTGAAGCCAGCTGTGGAGCCCGGACTGCTGCTGCAGAGGCTGTGCAGCCAGGAGAGCTGTCATTTCAGCAGCTGACCAGTGTGGGTCTGTCTCACTGCTTGAGCCTCATTTCAAAGCCTCTGCACCCTTTTTCCCTTCCCCGGGTCTCCTTGTCCAAGTAACTGAAGGAAAGGAAGGGAGGTTACTTTGGGACTCTGTGCCTGATCTTGTGCTGCTCATTTGCACATGCCTTGTGAGCCTAGAGTGCATTGGCCACCTTGTGGTGTTTCCGCAAGAGCTTGGTTGTGTGTCTGGGTTGCGGAGCCAAGGGAAGGCAGCGAGCACAGCAGTGGCTGTGGAGTGTACAAGTGGTGAGTGTCCTGCATGCATCTCTTCTTGCTGGCACTTGGTTGTATCGAGCAGAAGAGGCAGCTGTGTGGGGCAGAGGCAGTGTGTTTGTAGAGTAGGTGTCAGAGCAGAGGTCTGGCATCAAGTTGATACCTGGTGCAGTGCCAAGTTGGTCTGAGAGTGTCAGAAACCCTTTTATGTGCAGCTGCTGCCTCAGCTGATCTCTGTCCCTAGAATGCACTAGAAATGGAAGTGGCATGCTGCTGCCATTGTGTAGGTGCTGCAGTGCAAAGGCTCCCAGCTTGGACTTGATGGTACTAAAGGAAAAGCGAGACCAATTGTTCCTTTTGTGATTTGTGCGCAGGGTGCCAGAGTGGAGCTGTGCCATGATCTGGAGAGAGTCTTGCCAGGACATGAAAGCCGTTTGCAGGAGACTGTTCTGTGTGGAGTGATCACAGCGTAATCAAGGGACGTGCAAGTGGCCCAGGTGAGCTTCTCCTCTGTGAAGGTTTGCACTTTTCAGCTCCGTTGTGACTTCGTCCCAGATAGGGCAGCAGCAGGCCGGTTGATGTCATTTGTGCTTGTGAGGTGGGTTGTGCCTCTGAGGCTGGTAGGCCAACAGCATGCATGTAGCTTTGGTGATGATGGTGAGGTCTCTTGTGTCTCCATGCCTCATAAAGGGGGAGCAGGCCCATTGCTGCTGTTGGTGCTTTTGTGGTCAGTTGTGCATCAGTATGTGACTGGCGATCAGCATGGACATTGCTGCTGTTTGTGCTTGTTGAGGTCAATTGTGCCTCAGTCGCAAAGAGGCCAGGAGCAGATATAAGGCTTCATGGCTGCCTGTGAGGTCACTTCAGCCTCAGCACCTGATAGTCCAGCTCGATGCATATTGCTGCTGTTTGTGTTTGTGGAGTCATTTGGCCTCAGTATCTGCTAGGCCACCCGCAACCACATTGCTCCTTTTTTGTATTTGTGAGGTGACTTTTGCTTCACCACCTGATTAGACAGCATCAAGCATGTTGCTGCTTTTGTGTTTGTGAGGTCACATGTGCCTCAAAGCCTGATAGGCCAGTGCTGGTGATGTGGCTGCAGTTTGTGTTTTTGATGTCCCTTGTGGCTGAGTGCCTGATAGGCCAGTGCTGGTGATGTGGCTGCAGTTTGTGGTTGTGATGTCACTTGTGGCTCACTGCCTGATAGGCCAGTGCTGGTGATGTGGGTGCAGTTTGTGTTTGTGAGGTCACTTGTGGCTGAGTGCCTGATAGGCCAGTGCTGGTGATGTGGGTGCAGTTTGTGTTTGTGATGTCACTTGTGGCTGAGTGCCTGATAGGCCAGTGCTGGTGATGTGGGTGCAGTTTGTGGTTGTGATGTCACTTTTGGCTGAGTGCCTGATAGGCCAGTGCTGGTGATGTGGTTGCAGTTTGTGGTTGTGATGTGACTTGTGGCTGAGTGCCTGACAGGCCAGTGCTGGTGATGTGGGTGCAGTTTGTGGTTGTGAGGTCCCTTGTGGCTCAGTGCCTGATAGGCCAGTGCTGGTGATGTGGGTGCAGTTTGTGGTTGTGATGTCACTTGTGGCTCAGTGCCTGATAGGCCAGTGCTGGTCCTGTGGGTGCATTTTGTGGTTCTGAGGTCACTTGTGGCTGAGTGCCTGATAGGCCAGTGCTGGTCCTGTGGGTGGAGTTTGTGTTTGTGATGTCACTTGTGGCTCAGTGCCTGATAGGCCAGTGCTGGTGATGTGGTTGCAGTTTGCGTTTGTGATGTCACTTGTGGCTCAGTACCTGATAGGCCAGTGCTGGTGATGTGGCTGCAGTTTCTGGTTATGATGTCACTTGTGTCTCAGTGCCTGCTAGGCCAGTGCTGGTGATGTGGCTGCAGTTTGTGGTTGTGATGTCAGTTGTGGCTCAGTGCCTGATAGGCCAGTGCTGGTCCTGTGGGTGCATTTTGTGGTTCTGAGGTCACTTGTGGCTCAGTGCCTAATAGGCCAGTGCTGGTCCTGTGGGTGGAGTTTGTGGTTGTGAGGTCACTTGTGGCTCAGTGCCTGATAGGCCAGTGCTGGTGATGTAGCTGCAGTTTGTGGTTGTGATGTCAGTTGTGGCTCAGTGCCTGATAGGCTAGTGCTGGTGATGTGGGTGCAGTTTGTGAGTGTGATGTCACTTGTGGCTGAGTACCTGATAGGCCAGTGCTTGTCCTGTGGGTGCATTTTGCGGTTGTGATGTCACTTGTGGCTGAGTGCCTGATAGGCCAGTGCTGGTGATGTGGCTGCAGTTTGTGTTTGTGATGTCACTTGTGGCTCAGTGCCTGATAGGCCAGTGCTGGTGATGTGGCTGCAGTTTGTGTTTGTGATGTCACCTGTGGCTCAGTGCCTGATAGGCCAGTGCTGGTTATGTGGCTGCAGTTTGTGGTTGTGATGTCACTTGTGTCTCAGTGCCTGATAGGCCAGTGCTGGTCCTGTGGGTGTAGTTTGTGGTTGTGATGTCACTTGTGGCTGAGTGCCTGATAGGCCAGTGCTGGTGATGTGGGTGCATTTTGTGGTTGTGATGTCACTTATGGCTGAGTGCCTGATAGGCCAGTGCTGGTGATGTGGTTGCAGTTTGCGTTTGTGATGTCACTTGTGGCTGAGTGCCTGATAGGCCAGTGCTGGTTATGTGGCTGCAGTTTGTGGTTGTGATGTCACTTGTGTCTCAGTGCCTGATAGGCCAGTGCTGGTCCTGTGGGTGGAGTTTGTGGTTGTGATGTCACTTGTGGCTCAGTGCCTGATAGGCCAGTGCTGGTGATGTGGGTGCAGTTTGTGTTTGTGATGTCACTTGTGGCTGAGTGCCTGATAGGCCAGTGCTGGTGATGTGGCTGCAGTTTGTGTTTGTGATGTCACTTGTGGCTCAGTGCCTGATAGGCCAGTGCTGGTGATGTGGGTGTAGTTTGTGGTTGTGATGTCACTTGTGGCTGAGTGCCTGCTAGGCCAGTGCTGGTGATGTGGCTGCAGTTTGTGTTTGTGATGTCACTTGTGGCTGAGTGCCTGATAGGCCAATGCTGGTGATGTGGCTGCAGTTTGTGGTTGTGATGTCAGTTGTGGCTCAGTGCGTGATAGGCCAGTGCTGGTGATGTGGGTGCAGTTTGTGGTTGTGATGTCACTTGTGGCTGAGTGCCTGATAGGCCAGTGCTGGTCCTGTGGGTGGAGTTTGTGGTTGTGATGTCACTTGTGGCTGAGTGCCTGGTAGGCCAGTGCTGGTGATGTGGGTGGAGTTTGTGGTTGTGATGTCACTTGTGGCTCAGTGCCTGATAGGCCAGTGCTGGTCCTGTGGGTGTAGTTTGTGGTTGTGATGTCACTTGTGGCTCAGTGCCTGATAGGCAGTTCTAGTCAGGTGGCTGCAGTTTGTGGTTGTGATGTCACTTGTGTCTCAGTGCCTGATAGGCCAGTGCTGGTCCTGTGGGTGGAGTTTGTGGTTGTGATGTCACTTGTGGCTGAGTGCCTGATAGGCCAGTGCTGGTCCTGTGGGTGCATTTTGTGGTTCTGAGGTCACTTATGGCTGAGTGCCTGATAGGCCAGTGCTGGTGATGTGGTTGCAGTTTGCGTTTGTGATGTCACTTGTGGCTCAGTGCCTGATAGGCCAGTGCTGGTCCTGTGGGTGGAGTTTGTGGTTGTGATGTCAGTTGTGGCTGAGTGCCTGATAGGCCAGTGCTGGTGATGTGGGTGGAGATTGTGGTTGTGATGTCCCTTGTGGCTGAGTGCCTGCTAGGCCAGTGCTGGTGATGTGGCTGCAGTTAGTGTTTGTGATGTCACTTGTGGCTGAGTGCCTGATAGGCCAGTGCTGGTCCTGTGGGTGCAGTTTGTGTTTGTGATGTCACTTGTGTCTCAGTGCCTGATAGGCCAGTGCTGGTGATGTGGCTGCAGTTTGTGGTTGTGATGTCACTTGTGGCTGAGTACCTGATAGGCCAGTGCTGGTGATGTGGCTGCAGTTTGTGGTTGTGATGTCACCTGTGGCTGAGTTCCTGATAGGCCAGTGCTGGTGCTGTGGGTGCAGTTTGTGTTTGTGATGTCACTTGTGGCTGAGTGCCTGATAGGCCAGTGCTGGTGATGTGGCTGCAGTTTGTGTTTGTGATGTCACCTGTGGCTCAGTGCCTGATAGGCCAGTGCTGGTTATGTGGCTGCAGTTTGTGGTTGTGATGTCACTTGTGTCTCAGTGCCTGATAGGCCAGTGCTGGTGATGTGGGTGGAGTTTGTGGTTGTGATGTCACTTGTGGCTGAGTGGCTGATAGGCCAGTGCTGGTGATGTGGGTGCAGTTTGTGGTTGTGATGTCACTTGTGGCTGAGTGCCTGATAGGCCAGTGCTGGTGATGTGGTTGCAGTTTGTGTTTGTGATGTCACTTGTGGCTCACTGCCTGATAGGCCAGTGCTGGTCCTGTGGGTGCAGTTTGTGTTTGTGATGTCACTTGTGGCTGAGTGCCTGATAGGCCAGTGCTGGTCCTGTGGGTGCATTTTGTGTTTGTGATGTCACTTGTGGCTCAGTGCCTGATAGGCCAGTGCTGGTGATGTGGGTGGAGATTGTGGTTGTGATGTCACTTGTGGCTCAGTGCCTGATAGGCCAGTGCTGGTGATGTGGCTGCAGTTTGTGGTTGTGATGTCACTTGTGGCTCAGTGCCTGATAGGCCAGTGCTGGTGATGTGGTTGCAGTTTGTGTTTGTGATGTCAGTTGTGGCTGAGTGCCTGATAGGCCAGTGCTGGTGATGTGGCTGCAGTTTGTGTTTGTGATGTCACCTGTGGCTCAGTGCCTGATAGGCCAGTGCTGGTTATGTGGCTGCAGTTTGTGGTTGTGATGTCACTTGTGTCTCAGTGCCTGATAGGCCAGTGCTGGTCCTGTGGGTGGAGTTTGTGGTTGTGATGTCACTTGTGGCTGAGTGCCTGATAGGCCAGTGCTGGTGATGTGGGTGCAGTTTGTGGTTGTGATGTCACTTGTGGCTCAGTGCCTGATAGGCCAGTGCTGTTGATGTGGTTGCAGTTTGTGTTTGTGATGTCACTTGTGGCTCACTGCCTGATAGGCCAGTGCTGGTCCTGTGGGTGGAGTTTGTGGTTGTGATGTCACTTGTGGCTCAGTGCCTGATAGGCCAGTGCTGGGCATGTGGGTGCTGTTTGTGGTTGTGATGTCACTTGTGGCTGAGTGCCTGATAGGCCAGTGCTGGTGATGTGGTTGCAGTTTCTGGTTGTGAGGTCACTTGTGGCTCAGTGCCTGCTAGGCGGGTGCTGGTCCTGTGGGTGCAGTTTGTGTTTGTGATGTCACTTGTGGCTGAGTGCCTGATAGGCCAGTGCTGGTCCTGTGGGTGCATTTTGTGTTTGTGATGTCACTTGTGGCTCAGTACCTGATAGGCCAGTGCTGGTGATGTGGCTGCAGTCTGTGGTTGTGATGTCAGTTGTGGCTCAGTGCCTGATAGGCCAGTGCTGGTGATTTGGCTGCAGTTTGTGGTTGTGATATCACCTGTGGCTCAGTGCCTGCTAGGCCAGTGCTGGTGATGTGGCTGCAGTTTGTGGTTTTGATGTCAGTTGTGGCTCAGTGCCTGATAGGCCAGTGCTGGTGTTGTGGGTGTAGTTTCTGGTTGTGATGTCACTTGTGGCTCAGTGCCTGATAGGCCGGTGCTGGTGATGTGGCTGCAGTTTGTGGTTGTGATGTCACTTGTGGCTGAGTGCCTGATAGGCCAGTGCTGGTGATGTGGGTACATTTTGCGTTTGTGATGTCACTTGTGGCTCAGTACCTGATAGGCCAGTGCTGGTGATGTGGCTGCAGTTTCTGGTTATGATGTCGCTTGTGGCTCAGTGCCTAATAGGCCAGTGCTGGTCCTGTGGGTGGAGTTTGTGGTTGTGAGGTCACTTGTGGCTCAGTGCCTGATAGGCCAGTGCTGGTGATGTGGCTGCAGTTTGTGGTTGTGATGTCACTTGTGGCTCAGTGCGTGATAGGCCAGTGCTGGTGATGTGGGTGCAGTTTGTGGTTGTGATGTCACTTGTGGCTCAGTGCCTGATAGGCCAGTGCTGGTCCTGTGGGTGCAGTTTGTGGTTGTGATGTCACTTGTGGCTGAGTGCCTGGTAGGCCAGTGCTGGTGATGTGTGTGGAGTTTGTGGTTGTGATGTCACTTGTGGCTGAGTGCCTGATAGGCCAGTGCTGGTCCTGTGGGTGCATTTTGTGGTTCTGAGGTCACTTATGGCTGAGTGCCTGATAGGCCAGTGCTGGTGATGTGGCTGCAGTTTGCGTTTGTGATGTCACTTGTGGCTCAGTGCCTGATAGGCCAGTGCTGGTGATGTGGCTGCAGTTTGTGTTTGTGATGTCACTTGTGTCTCAGTGCCTGATAGGCCAGTGCTGGTCCTGTGGGTGGAGTTTGTGGTTGTGATGTCACTTGTGGCTGAGTGGCTGATAGGCCAGTGCTGGTGATGTGGGTGCAGTTTGTGGTTGTGATGTCACTTGTGGCTCACTGCCTGATAGGCCAGTGCTGGTCCTGTGGGTGCAGTTTGTGTTTGTGATGTCACTTGTGGCTGAGTGCCTGATAGGCCAGTGCTGGTCCTGTGGGTGCATTTTGTGTTTGTGATGTCACTTGTGGCTCAGTGCCTGATAGGCCAGTGCTGGTGATGTGGGTGGAGATTGTGGTTGTGATGTCACTTGTGGCTCAGTGCCTGATAGGCCAGTGCTGGTGATGTGGCTGCAGTTTGTGGTTGTGATGTCACTTGTGGCTCAGTGCCTGATAGGCCAGTGCTGGTGATGTGGCTGCAGTTTGTGGTTGTGATGTCACTTGTGGCTCAGTGCCTGATAGGCCAGTGCTGTTGATGTGGTTGCAGTTTGTGTTTGTGATGTCACTTGTGTCTCACTGCCTGATAGGCCAGTGCTGGTCCTGTGGGTGGAGTTTGTGGTTGTGATGTCACTTGTGGCTCAGTGCCTGATAGGCCAGTGCTGGGCATGTGGGTGCTGTTTGTGGTTGTGATGTCACTTGTGGCTGAGTGCCTGATAGGCCAGTGCTGGTGATGTGGTTGCAGTTTCTGGTTGTGAGGTCACTTGTGGCTCAGCGCCTGCTAGGCGGGTGCTGGTCCTGTGGGTGCAGTTTGTGTTTGTGATGTCACTTTTGGCTGAGTGCCTGATAGGCCAGTGCTGGTCCTGTGGGTGCATTTTGTGTTTGTGATGTCACTTGTGGCTCAGTACCTGATAGGCCAGTGCTGGTGATGTGGCTGCAGTCTGTGGTTGTGATGTCAGTTGTGGCTCAGTGCCTGATAGGCCAGTGCTGGTGATTTGGCTGCAGTTTGTGGTTGTGATATCACCTGTGGCTCAGTGCCTGCTAGGCCAGTGCTGGTGATGTGGCTGCAGTTTGTGGTTTTGATGTCAGTTGTGGCTCAGTGCCTGATAGGCCAGTGCTGGTGTTGTGGGTGTAGTTTCTGGTTGTGATGTCACTTGTGGCTCAGTGCCTGATAGGCCGGTGCTGGTGCTGTGGCTGCAGTTTGTGGTTGTGATGTCACTTGTGGCTGAGTGCCTGCTAGGCCAGTGCTGGTGATGTGGGTGCATTTTGCGTTTGTGATGTCACTTGTGGCTCAGTACCTGATAGGCCAGTGCTGGTGATGTGGCTGCAGTTTCTGGTTATGATGTCGCTTGTGGCTCAGTGCCTAATAGGCCAGTGCTGGTCCTGTGGGTGGAGTTTGTGGTTGTGAGGTCACTTGTGGCTCAGTGCCTGATAGGCCAGTGCTGGTGATGTGGCTGCAGTTTGTGGTTGTGAGGTCACTTGTGGCTCAGTGCCTGATAGGCCAGTGCTGGTGATGTGGGTGCAGTTTGTGGTTGTGATGTCACTTGTGGCTCAGTGCCTGATAGGCCAGTGCTGGTCCTGTGGGTGGAGTTTGTGGTTGTGATGTCACTTGTGGCTGAGTGCCTGGTAGGCCAGTGCTGGTGATGTGGGTGCAGTTTGTGGTTGTGATGTCACTTGTGGCTCAGTGCCTGATAGGCCAGTGCTGGTCCTGTGGGTGTAGTTTGTGGTTGTGATGTCACTTGTGGCTCAGTGCCTGATAGGCAGTTCTAGTCAGGTGGCTGCAGTTTGTGGTTGTGATGTCACTTGTGTCTCAGTGCCTGATAGGCCAGTGCTGGTCCTGTGGGTGGAGTTTGTGGTTGTGATGTCACTTGTGGCTGAGTGCCTGATAGGCCAGTGCTGGTCCTGTGGGTGCATTTTGTGGTTCTGAGGTCACTTATGGCTGAGTGCCTGATAGGCCAGTGCTGGTGATGTGGTTGCAGTTTGCGTTTGTGATGTCACTTGTGGCTCAGTGCCTGATAGGCCAGTGCTGGTGATGTGGCTGCAGTTTGTGTTTGTGATGTCAGTTGTGGCTGAGTGCCTGATAGGCCAGTGCTGGTGATGTGGCTGCAGTTTGTGGTTGTGATGTCACTTGTGGCTGAGTGCCTGATAGGCCAGTGCTGGTGATGTGGCTGCAGTTTGTGTTTGTGATGTCACTTGTGGCTGAGTGCCTGATAGGCCAGTGCTGGTCCTGTGGGTGCATTTTGTGTTTGTGATGTCACTTGTGTCTCAGTGCCTGATAGGCCAGTGCTGGTCCTGTGGGTGCATTTTGTGTTTGTGATGTCACTTGTGGCTCAGTGCCTGATAGGCCAGTGCTGGTGATGTGGGTGGAGATTGTGGTTGTGATGTCACTTGTGGCTCAGTGCCTGATAGGCCAGTGCTGGTCATGTGGGTGGAGTTTGTGGTTGTGATGTCACTTTTGGCTGAGTGCCTGCTAGGCCAGTGCTGGTGATGTGGCTGCAGTTTGTGGTTGTGATGTCACTTGTGGCTCAGTGCCTGATAGGCCAGTGCTGTTGATGTGGCTGCAGTTTGTGGTTTTGATGTCACTTGTGGCTGAGTGCCTGATAGGCCAGTGCTGGTGATGTGGTTGCAGTTTGTGTTTGTGATGTCACTTGTGGCTGAGTGCCTGATAGGCCAGTGCTGGTGATGTGGCTGCAGTTTGTGTTTGTGATGTCACCTGTGGCTCAGTGCCTGATAGGCCAGTGCTGGTTATGTGGCTGCAGTTTGTGGTTGTGATGTCACTTGTGTCTCAGTGCCTGATAGGCCAGTGCTGTTGATGTGGCTGCAGTTTGTGGTTGTGATGTCACTTGTGGCTGAGTGGCTGATAGGCCAGTGCTGGTGATGTGGGTGCAGTTTGTGGTTGTGATGTCACTTGTGGCTGAGTGCCTGATAGGCCAGTGCTGGTGATGTGGTTGCAGTTTGTGTTTGTGATGTCACTTGTGGCTCACTGCCTGATAGGCCAGTGCTGGTCCTGTGGGTGCAGTTTGTGTTTGTGATGTCACTTGTGGCTGAGTGCCTGATAGGCCAGTGCTGGTCCTGTGGGTGCATTTTGTGTTTGTGATGTCACTTGTGGCTCAGTGCCTGATAGGCCAGTGCTGGTGATGTGGGTGGAGATTGTGGTTGTGATGTGACTTGTGGCTGAGTGCCTGATAGGCCAGTGCTGGTGATGTGGCTGCAGTTTGTGGTTGTGATGTCACTTGTGGCTCAGTGCCTGATAGGCCAGTGCTGGTGATGTGGCTGCAGTTTGTGGTTGTGATGTCACTTGTGGCTCAGTGCCTGATAGGCCAGTGCTGTTGATGTGGTTGCAGTTTGTGTTTGTGATGTCACTTGTGGCTCACTGCCTGATAGGCCAGTGCTGGTCCTGTGGGTGGAGTTTGTGGTTGTGATGTCACTTGTGGCTCAGTGCCTGATAGGCCAGTGCTGGTGATGTGGTTGCAGTTTCTGGTTGTGAGGTCACTTGTGGCTCAGTGCCTGCTAGGCGGGTGCTGGTCCTGTGGGTTCAGTTTGTGTTTGTGATGTCACTTGTGGCTGAGTGCCTGATAGGCCAGTGCTGGTCCTGTGGGTGCATTTTGTGTTTGTGATGTCAGTTGTGGCTCAGTACCTGATAGGCCAGTGCTGGTGATGTGGCTGCAGTCTGTGGTTGTGATGTCAGTTGTGGCTCAGTGCCTGATAGGCCAGTGCTGGTGATTTGGCTGCAGTTTGTGGTTGTGATATCACCTGTGGCTCAGTGCCTGCTAGGCCAGTGCTGGTGATGTGGCTGCAGTTTGTGGTTTTGATGTCAGTTGTGGCTCAGTGCCTGATAGGCCAGTGCTGGTGTTGTGGGTGTAGTTTCTGGTTGTGATGTCACTTGTGGCTCAGTGCCTGATAGGCCGGTGCTGGTGCTGTGGCTGCAGTTTGTGGTTGTGATGTCACTTGTGGCTGAGTGCCTGCTAGGCCAGTGCTGGTGATGTGGGTGCATTTTGCGTTTGTGATGTCACTTGTGGCTCAGTACCTGATAGGCCTGTGCTGGTGATGTGGCTGCAGTTTCTGGTTATGATGTCGCTTGTGGCTCAGTGCCTAATAGGCCAGTGCTGGTCCTGTGGGTGGAGTTTGTGGTTGTGAGGTCACTTGTGGCTCAGTGCCTGATAGGCCAGTGCTGGTGATGTGGCTGCAGTTTGTGGTTGTGATGTCACTTGTGGCTCAGTGCGTGATAGGCCAGTGCTGGTGATGTGGGTGCAGTTTGTGGTTGTGATGTCACTTGTGGCTCAGTGCCTGATAGGCCAGTGCTGGTCCTGTGGCTGCAGTTTGTGGTTGTGATGTCACTTGTGGCTGAGTGCCTGGTAGGCCAGTGCTGGTGATGTGGGTGCAGTTTGTGGTTGTGATGTCACTTGTGGCTCAGTGCCTGATAGGCCAGTGCTGGTCCTGTGGGTGTAGTTTGTGGTTGTGATGTCACTTGTGGCTCAGTGCCTGATAGGCAGTTCTAGTCAGGTGGCTGCAGTTTGTGGTTGTGATGTCACTTGTGTCTCAGTGCCTGATAGGCCAGTGCTGGTCCTGTGGGTGGAGTTTGTGGTTGTGATGTCACTTGTGGCTGAGTGCCTGATAGGCCAGTGCTGGTCCTGTGGGTGCATTTTGTGGTTCTGAGGTCACTTATGGCTGAGTGCCTGATAGGCCAGTGCTGGTGATGTGGTTGCAGTTTGCGTTTGTGATGTCACTTGTGGCTCAGTGCCTGATAGGCCAGTGCTGGTGATGTGGCTGCAGTTTGTGTTTGTGATGTCAGTTGTGGCTGAGTGCCTGATAGGCCAGTGCTGGTGATGTGGCTGCAGTTTGTGGTTGTGATGTCACTTGTGGCTGAGTGCCTGATAGGCCAGTGCTGGTGATGTGGCTGCATTTTGTGTTTGTGATGTCACTTGTGTCTCAGTGCCTGATAGGCCAGTGCTGGTGATGTGGGTGCATTTTGTGTTTGTGATGTCACTTGTGTCTCAGTGCCTGATAGGCCAGTGCTGGTCCTGTGGGTGCATTTTGTGTTTGTGATGTCACTTGTGGCTCAGTGCCTGATAGGCCAGTGCTGGTGATGTGGGTGGAGATTGTGGTTGTGATGTCACTTGTGGCTCAGTGCCTGATAGGCCAGTGCTGGTGATGTGGCTGCAGTTTGTGTTTGTGATGTCAGTTGTGGCTGAGTGCCTGATAGGCCAGTGCTGGTGATGTGGCTGCAGTTTGTGTTTGTGATGTCACTTGTGGCTGAGTGCCTGATAGGCCAGTGCTGGTCCTGTGGGTGCATTTTGTGTTTGTGATGTCACTTGTGTCTCAGTGCCTGATAGGCCAGTGCTGGTCCTGTGGGTGCATTTTGTGTTTGTGATGTCACTTGTGGCTCAGTGCCTGATAGGCCAGTGCTGGTGATGTGGGTGGAGATTGTGGTTGTGATGTCACTTGTGGCTCAGTGCCTGATAGGCCAGTGCTGGTCATGTGGGTGGAGTTTGTGGTTGTGATGTCACTTTTGGCTGAGTGCCTGCTAGGCCAGTGCTGGTGATGTGGCTGCAGTTTGTGGTTGTGATGTCACTTGTGGCTCAGTGCCTGATAGGCCAGTGCTGTTGATGTGGCTGCAGTTTGTGGTTTTGATGTCACTTGTGGCTGAGTGCCTGATAGGCCAGTGCTGGTGATGTGGTTGCAGTTTGTGTTTGTGATGTCACTTGTGGCTGAGTGCCTGATAGGCCAGTGCTGGTGATGTGGCTGCAGTTTGTGTTTGTGATGTCACTTGTGTCTCAGTGCCTGATAGGCCAGTGCTGGTCCTGTGGGTGCATTTTGTGTTTGTGATGTCACTTGTGGCTCAGTACCTGATAGGCCAGTGCTGGTCCTGTGGGTGGAGTTTGTGTTTGTGATGTCACTTGTGGCTGAGTGGCTGATAGGCCAGTGCTGGTGATGTGGGTGCAGTTTGTGGTTGTGATGTCACTTGTGGCTGAGTGCCTGATAGGCCAGTGCTGGTGATGTGGTTGCAGTTTGTGTTTGTGATGTCACTTGTGGCTCACTGCCTGATAGGCCAGTGCTGGTCCTGTGGGTGCAGTTTGTGTTTGTGATGTCACTTGTGGCTGAGTGCCTGATAGGCCAGTGCTGGTCCTGTGGGTGCATTTTGTGTTTGTGATGTCACTTGTGGCTCAGTGCCTGATAGGCCAGTGCTGGTGATGTGGGTGGAGATTGTGGTTGTGATGTCACTTGTGGCTCAGTGCCTGATAGGCCAGTGCTGGTGATGTGGCTGCAGTTTGTGGTTGTGATGTCACTTGTGGCTCAGTGCCTGATAGGCCAGTGCTGTTGATGTGGCTGCAGTTTGTGGTTTTGATGTCACTTGTGGCTGAGTGCCTGATAGGCCAGTGCTGGTGATGTGGTTGCAGTTTGTGTTTGTGATGTCACTTGTGGCTGAGTGCCTGATAGGCCAGTGCTGGTGATGTGGCTGCAGTTTGTGTTTGTGATGTCACCTGTGGCTCAGTGCCTGATAGGCCAGTGCTGGTTATGTGGCTGCAGTTTGTGGTTGTGATGTCACTTGTGGCTCAGTGCCTGATAGGCCAGTGCTGGTCCTGTGGGTGGAGTTTGTGTTTGTGATGTCACTTGTGGCTCAGTGCCTGATAGGCCAGTGCTGGTGATGTGGCTGCAGTTTGTGGTTGTGATGTCACTTGTGGCTCAGTGCCTGATAGGCCAGTGCTGTTGATGTGGTTGCAGTTTGTGTTTGTGATGTCACTTGTGGCTCACTGCCTGATAGGCCAGTGCTGGTCCTGTGGGTGGAGTTTGTGGTTGTGATGTCACTTGTGGCTCAGTGCCTGATAGGCCAGTGCTGGGCATGTGGGTGCTGTTTGTGGTTGTGATGTCACTTGTGGCTGAGTGCCTGATAGGCCAGTGCTGGTGATGTGGTTGCAGTTTCTGGTTGTGAGGTCACTTGTGGCTCAGTGCCTGCTAGGCGGGTGCTGGTCCTGTGGGTGCAGTTTGTGTTTGTGATGTCACTTGTGGCTCAGTGCCTGATAGGCCAGTGCTGGTCCTGTGGGTGGAGTTTGTGTTTGTGATGTCACTTGTGGCTCAGTGCCTGATAGGCCAGTGCTGGTGATGTGGCTGCAGTTTGTGGTTGTGATGTCACTTGTGGCTCAGTGCCTGATAGGCCAGTGCTGTTGATGTGGTTGCAGTTTGTGTTTGTGATGTCACTTGTGTCTCAGTGCCTGATAGGCCAGTGCTGGTCCTGTGGGTGGAGTTTGTGGTTGTGATGTCACTTGTGGCTCAGTGCCTGATAGGCCAGTGCTGGGCATGTGGGTGCTGTTTGTGGTTGTGATGTCACTTGTGGCTGAGTGCCTGATAGGCCAGTGCTGGTGATGTGGTTGCAGTTTCTGGTTGTGAGGTCACTTGTGGCTCAGTGCCTGCTAGGCGGGTGCTGGTCCTGTGGGTGCAGTTTGTGTTTGTGATGTCACTTGTGGCTGAGTGCCTGATAGGCCAGTGCTGGTCCTGTGGGTGGAGTTTGTGTTTGTGATGTCACTTGTGGCTCAGTGCCTGATAGGCCAGTGCTGGTGATGTGGCTGCAGTTTGTGGTTGTGATGTCACTTGTGGCTCAGTGCCTGATAGGCCAGTGCTGTTGATGTGGTTGCAGTTTGTGTTTGTGATGTCACTTGTGTCTCAGTGCCTGATAGGCCAGTGCTGGTCCTGTGGGTGCATTTTGTGTTTGTGATGTCACTTGTGGCTCAGTACCTGATAGGCCAGTGCTGGTGATGTGGCTGCAGTCTGTGGTTGTGATGTCAGTTGTGGCTCAGTGCCTGCTAGGCCAGTGCTGGTGATGTGGCTGCAGTTTGTGGTTTTGATGTCAGTTGTGGCTCAGTGCCTGATAGGCCAGTGCTGGTGTTGTGGGTGTAGTTTCTGGTTGTGATGTCACTTGTGGCTCAGTGCCTGCTAGGCCGGTGCTGGTCCTGTGGCTGCAGTTTGTGGTTGTGATGTCACTTGTGGCTGAGTGCCTGCTAGGCCAGTGCTGGTGATGTGGGTGCAGTTTGAGGTTGTGATGTCACTTGTGGCTCAGTACCTGATAGGCCAGTGCTGGTGATGTGGCTGCAGTTTCTGGTTATGATGTCGCTTGTGGCTCAGTGCCTAATAGGCCAGTGCTGGTCCTGTGGGTGGAGTTTGTGGTTGTGAGGTCACTTGTGGCTCAGTGCCTGATAGGCCAGTGCTGGTGATGTGGCTGCAGTTTGTGGTTGTGATGTCACTTGTGGCTCAGTGCCTGATAGGCCAGTGCTGGTGATGTGGCTGCAGTTTGTGGTTTTGATGTCACTTGTGGCTGAGTGCCTGATAGGCCAGTGCTGGTGATGTGGGTGCAGTTTGTGTTTGTGATGTCACTTGTGGCTGAGTGCCTGATAGGCCAGTGCTGGTCCTGTGGGTGGAGTTTGTGGTTGTGATGTCCCTTGTGGCTCAGTGCGTGATAGGCCAGTGCTGGTGATTTGGGTGCAGTTTGTGGTTGTGATGTCACTTGTGGCTGAGTGCCTGCTAGGCCAGTGCTGGTCCTGTGGGTGGAGTTTGTGGTTGTGATGTCACTTGTGGCTGAGTGCCTGATAGGCCAGTGCTGGTCCTGTGGGTGCATTTTGTGGTTCTGAGGTCACTTATGGCTCAGTGCCTGATAGGCCAGTGCTGGTGATGTGGTTGCAGTTTGCGTTTGTGATGTCACTTGTGGCTCAGTGCCTGATAGGCCAGTGCTGGTCCTGTGGGTGGAGTTTGTGGTTGTGATGTCAGTTGTGGCTGAGTGCCTGATAGGCCAGTGCTGGTGATGTGGGTGGAGATTGTGGTTGTGATGTCCCTTGTGGCTGAGTGCCTGATAGGCCAGTGCTGTTGATGTGGGTGCAGTTTGTGTTTGTGATGTCAGTTGTGGCTGAGTGCCTGATAGGCCAGTGCTGGTGATGTGGGTGCAGTTTGTGGTTGTGATGTCACTTGTGGCTCAGTGCCTGATAGGCCAGTGCTGGTGATGTGGCTGCAGTTTGTGGTTGTGATGTCACTTGTGGCTGAGTGCCTGATAGGCCAGTGCTGGTCCTGTGTGTGCATATTGTGTTTGTGATGTCACTTGTGGCTGAGTGCCTGATAGGCCAGTGCTGGTCCTGTGGGTGGAGTTTGTGGTTGTGATGTCACTTGTGGCTCAGTGCCTGATAGGCCAGTGCTGGTGATGTGGCTGCAGTTTGTGGTTGTGATGTCACTTGTGGCTCAGTGCCTGATAGGCCAGTGCTGTTGATGTGGTTGCAGTTTGTGTTTGTGATATCACTTGTGGCTCACTGCCTGATAGGCCAGTGCTGGTCCTGTGGGTGGAGTTTGTGGTTGTGATGTCACTTGTGGCTCAGTGCCTGATAGGCCAGTGCTGGTGATGTGGGTGGAGATTGTGGTTGTGATGTCACTTGTGGCTCAGTGCCTGATAGGCCAGTGCTGGTGTTGTGGGTGTAGTTTCTGGTTGTGAGGTCACTTGTGGCTCAGTGCCTGCTAGGCCGGTGCTGGTCCTGTGGCTGCAGTTTGTGGTTGTGATGTCACTTGTGGCTGAGTGCCTGCTAGGCCAGTGCTGGTGATGTGGGTGCATTTTGCGTTTGTGATGTCACTTGTGGCTCAGTACCTGATAGGCCAGTGCTGGTGATGTGGCTGCAGTTTCTGGTTATGATGTCGCTTGTGGCTCAGTGCCTAATAGGCCAGTGCTGGTCCTGTGGGTGGAGTTTGTGGTTGTGATGTCACTTGTGGCTGAGTGCCTGATAGGCCAATGCTGTTGATGTGACTGCTCTTTGTGGTTGTGATGTCACTTGTGGCTGAGTGCCTGATAGGCCAGTGCTGTTGATGTGGGTGCAGTTTGTGTTTGTGATGTCACTTGTGGCTCAGTGCCTGATAGGCCAGTGCTGGTGATGTGGTTGCAGTTTGTGTTTGTGATGTCACTTGTGGCTCACTGCCTGATAGGCCAGTGCTGGTCCTGTGGGTGGAGTTTGTGGTTGTGATGTCTCTTGTGGCTGAGTGCCTGATAGGCCAGTGCTGGTGATGTGGTTGCAGTTTGTGTTTGTGATGTCCCTTGTGGCTCAGTGCCTGATAGGCCAGTGCTGGTGATGTGGGTGCAGTTTGTGGTTGTGATGTCCCTTGTGGCTCAGTGCCTGATAGGCCAGTGCTGGTCCTGTGGGTGGAGTTTGTGGTTGTGATGTCACTTGTGGCTGAGTGCCTGGTAGGCCAGTGCTGGTGATGTGGGTGCAGTTTGTGTTTGTGATGTCACTTGTGGCTCAGTGCCTGATAGGCCAGTGCTGGTCCTGTGGGTGTAGTTTGTGGTTGTGATGTCACTTGTGGCTCAGTGCCTGATAGGCAGTTCTAGTCAGGTGGCTGCAGTTTGTGGTTGTGATGTCACTTGTGTCTCAGTGCCTGATAGGCCAGTGCTGGTCCTGTGGGTGCTGTTTGTGGTTGTGATGTCACTTGTGGCTGAGTGCCTGATAGGCCAGTGCTGGTGATGTGGTTGCAGTTTGCGTTTGTGAATGTCACTTGTGGCTGAGTGCCTGATAGGCCAGTGCTGGTCCTGTGGCTGCAGTTTGTGGTTGTGATGTCACTTGTGGCTGAGTGCCTGATAGGCCAGTGCTGGTGATGTGGGTGGAGATTGTGGTTGTGATGTCCCTTGTGGCTGAGTGCCTGATAGGCCAGTGCTGGTGATGTGGCTGCAGTTTGTGTTTGTGATGTCAGTTGTGGCTCAGTGCCTGATAGGCCAGTGCTGGTGATGTGGCTGCAGTTTGTGGTTGTGATGTCACTTGTGGCTGAGTGCCTGATAGGCCAGTGCTGGTGATGTGGCTGCAGTTTGCGTTTGTGATGTCACTTGTGGCTGAGTGCCTGATAGGCCAGTGCTGGTGATGTGGGTGGAGATTGTGGTTGTGATGTCACTTGTGGCTCAGTGCCTGCTAGGCTGGTGCTGGTCCTGTGGCTGCAGTTTGTGTTTGTGATGTCCCTTGTGGCTGAGTGCCTGATAGGCCAGTGCTGGTGATGTGGCTGCAGTTTGCGTTTGTGATGTCACTTGTGGCTCAGTACCTGATAGGCCAGTGCTGGTGATGTGGCTGCAGTTTCTGGTTATGATGTCACTTGTGGCTCAGTGCCTAATAGGCCAGTGCTGGTCCTGTGGGTGGAGTTTGTGGTTGTGAGGTCACTTGTGGCTCAGTGCCTGATAGGCCAGTGCTGGTGATGTAGCTGCAGTTTGTGGTTGTGATGTCAGTTGTGGCTGAGTGCCTGATAGGCTAGTGCTGGTGATGTGGCTGCAGTTTGTGGTTGTGATGTCACTTGTGGCTGAGTACCTGATAGGCCAGTGCTTGTCCTGTGGGTGCATTTTGTGTTTGTGATGTCACTTGTGGCTGAGTACCTGATAGGCCAGTGCTGGTGATGTGGGTGCAGTTTGTGTTTGTGATGTCACCTGTGGCTGAGTGCCTGATAGGCCAGTGCTGGTGATGTGGGTGCAGTTTGTGTTTGTGATGTCACTTGTGGCTGAGTGCCTGATAGGCCAGTGCTGGTGATGTGGCTGCAGTTTGTGGTTGTGATGTCCCTTGTGGCTGAGTGCCTGATAGGCCAGTGCTGGTGATGTGGCTGCAGTTTGTGGTTGTGATGTCACTTGTGGCTCAGTGCCTGATAGGCCAGTGCTGGTGATGTGGCTGCAGTTTGTGATTGTGATGTCAGTTGTGGCTGAGTGCCTGATAGGCCAGTGCTGGTGTTGTGGGTGTAGTTTCTGGTTGTGAGGTCACTTGTGGCTCAGTGGCTGCTAGGCCGGTGCTGGTCCTGTGGGTGGAGTTTGTGGTTGTGATGTCACTTGTGGCTGAGTGCCTGCTAGGCCAGTGCTGGTGATGTGGGTGCATTTTGCGTTTGTGATGTCACTTGTGGCTCAGTACCTGATAGGCCAGTGCTGGTGATGTGGCTGCAGTTTCTGGTTATGATGTCGCTTGTGGCTCAGTGCCTAATAGGCCAGTGCTGGTCCTGTGGGTGGAGTTTGTGGTTGTGAGGTCACTTGTGGCTCAGTGCCTGATAGGCCAGTGCTGGTGATGTGGCTGCAGTTTGTGGTTGTGATGTCACTTGTGGCTGAGTACCTGATAGGCCAGTGCTGGTCCTGTGGCTGCAGTTTGTGGTTTTGATGTCCCTTGTGGCTGAGTGCCTGATAGGCCAGTGCTGGTGATGTGGCTGCAGTTTGTGTTTGTGATGTCACTTGTGGCTGAGTGCCTGATAGGCCAGTGCTGGTGATGTGGCTGCAGTTTGTGGTTGTGATGTCACTTGTGGCTGAGTGCCTGATAGGCCAGTGCTGGTGATGTGGGTGCAGTTTGTGTTTGTGATGTCACTTGTGGCTGAGTGCCTGATAGGCCAGTGCTGGTGATGTGGTTGCAGTTTGTGTTTGTGATGTCACTTGTGGCTCACTGCCTGATAGGCCAGTGCTGGTCCTGTGGGTGGAGTTTGTGGTTGTGATGTCACTTGTGGCTCAGTGCCTGATAGGCCAGTGCTGGTGATGTGGCTGCAGTTTGTGGTTGTGATGTCACTTGTGGCTCAGTGCCTGATAGGCCGGTGCTGGTGATGTGGTTGCAGTTTGTGTTTGTGATGTCACTTGTGGCTCAGTGCCTGATAGGCCAGTGCTGGTTATGTGGCTGCAGTTTGTGGTTGTGATGTCACTTGTGGCTCAGTGCCTGATAGGCCAGTGCTGGGCATGTGGGTGCTGTTTGTGGTTGTGATGTCACTTGTGGCTGAGTGCCTGATAGGCCAGTGCTGGTGATGTGGTTGCAGTTTGTGGTTGTGAGGTCACTTGTGGCTCAGTGCCTGCTAGGCCGGTGCTGGTCCTGTGGGTGCAGTTTGTGTTTGTGATGTCACTTGTGGCTGAGTGCCTGATAGGCCAGTGCTGGTCCTGTGGGTGCATTTTGTGTTTGTGATGTCACTTGTGGCTCAGTACCTGATAGGCCAGTGCTGGTGATGTGGCTGCAGTCTGTGGTTGTGATGTCAGTTGTGGCTCAGTGCCTGATAGGCCAGTGCTGGTGATTTGGCTGCAGTTTGTGGTTGTGATATCACCTGTGGCTCAGTGCCTGCTAGGCCAGTGCTGGTGATGTGGCTGCAGTTTGTGGTTTTGATGTCAGTTGTGGCTCAGTGCCTGATAGGCCAGTGCTGGTGTTGTGGGTGTAGTTTCTGGTTGTGAGGTCACTTGTGGCTCAGTGCCTGATAGGCCGGTGCTGGTCCTGTGGCTGCAGTTTGTGGTTGTGATGTCACTTGTGGCTGAGTGCCTGCTAGGCCAGTGCTGGTGATGTGGGTGCATTTTGCGTTTGTGATGTCACTTGTGGCTCAGTACCTGATAGGCCAGTGCTGGTGATGTGGCTGCAGTTTCTGGTTATGATGTCGCTTGTGGCTGAGTGCCTGATAGGCCAGTGCTGGTGATGTGGCTGCAGTTTGTGGTTGTGATGTCAGTTGTGGCTGAGTGCCTGATAGGCCAGTGCTGGTGATGTGGCTGCAGTTTGTGGTTGTGATGTCACTTGTGGCTGAGTGCCTGATAGGCCAGTGCTGGTGATGTGGCTGCAGTTTGTGTTTGTGATGTCACTTGTGGCTCAGTGCCTGATAGGCCAGTGCTGGTCCTGTGGGTGGAGTTTGTGGTTGTGATGTCACTTGTGGCTGAGTGCCTGCTAGGCCAGTGCTGGTGATGTGGCTGCAGTTTGTGTTTGTGATGTCACTTGTGGCTGAGTGCCTGATAGGCCAGTACTGGTGATGTGGCTGCAGTTTGTGATTGTGAGGTCCCTTGTGGCTGAGTGCCTGATAGGCCAGTGCTGGTGATGTGGCTGCACTTTGTGTTTGTGATGTCACTTGTGGCTGAGTGCCTGATAGGCCAGTGCTGGTCCTGTGGGTGCAGTTTGTGTTTGTGATGTCACTTGTGGCTGAGTGCCTGATAGGCCAGTGCTGGTGATGTGGCTGCAGTTTGTGGTTGTGATGTCACTTGTGGCTCAGTGCCTGCTAGGCCAGTGCTGTTGATGTGGCTGCAGTTTGTGGTTTTGATGTCACTTGTGGCTGAGTGCCTGATAGGCCAGTGCTGGTGATGTGGTTGCAGTTTGTGTTTGTGATGTCACTTGTGGCTGAGTGCCTGATAGGCCAGTGCTGGTGATGTGGCTGCAGTTTGTGGTTTTGATGTCAGTTGTGGCTCAGTGCCTGATAGGCCAGTGCTGGTTATGTGGCTGCAGTTTGTGGTTGTGATGTCACTTGTGTCTCAGTGCCTGATAGGCCAGTGCTGGTCCTGTGGGTGGAGTTTGTGGTTGTGATGTCACTTGTGGCTCAGTGCCTGATAGGCCAGTGCTGGTGATGTGGCTGCAGTTTGTGGTTGTGATGTCACTTGTGGCTCAGTGCCTGATAGGCCAGTGCTGTTGATGTGGTTGCAGTTTGTGTTTGTGATGTCACTTGTGGCTCACTGCCTGATAGGCCAGTGCTGGTCCTGTGGGTGGAGTTTGTGGTTGTGATGTCACTTGTGGCTCAGTGCCTGATAGGCCAGTGCTGGGCATGTGGGTGCTGTTTGTGGTTGTGATGTCACTTGTGGCTGAGTGCCTGATAGGCCAGTGCTGGTGATGTGGTTGCAGTTTCTGGTTGTGAGGTCACTTGTGGCTCAGTGCCTGCTAGGCGGGTGCTGGTCCTGTGGGTGCAGTTTGTGTTTGTGATGTCACTTGTGGCTGAGTGCCTGATAGGCCAGTGCTGGTCCTGTGGGTGCATTTTGTGTTTGTGATGTCACTTGTGGCTCAGTACCTGATAGGCCAGTGCTGGTGATGTGGCTGCAGTCTGTGGTTGTGATGTCAGTTGTGGCTCAGTGCCTGATAGGCCAGTGCTGTTGATGTGGCTGGAGTTTGTGGTTGTGATGTCACCTGTGGCTCAGTGCCTGCTAGGCCAGTGCTGGTGATGTGGCTGCAGTTTGTGGTTTTGATGTCAGTTGTGGCTCAGTGCCTGATAGGCCAGTGCTGGTGTTGTGGGTGTAGTTTCTGGTTGTGATGTCACTTGTGGCTCAGTGCCTGCTAGGCCGGTGCTGGTCCTGTGGCTGCATTTTGTGGTTGTGATGTCACTTGTGGCTGAGTGCCTGCTAGGCCAGTGCTGGTGATGTGGGTGCATTTTGCGTTTGTGATGTCCCTTGTGGCTCAGTACCTGATAGGCCAGTGCTGGTGATGTGGCTGCAGTTTGTGTTTGTGATGTCAGTTGTGGCTGAGTGCCTGATAGGCCAGTGCTGGTGATGTGGGTGCAGTTTGTGGTTGTGATGTCACTTGTGGCTCAGTGCCTGATAGGCCAGTGCTGGTCCTGTGGGTGCAGTTTGTGGTTGTGATGTCACTTGTGGCTGAGTGCCTGATAGGCCAGTGCTGGTCCTGTGTGTGCATTTTGTGTTTGTGATGTCACTTGTGGCTGAGTGCCTGATAGGCCAGTGCTGGTGATGTGGCTGCAGTTTGCGTTTGTGATGTCACTTGTGTCTCAGTGCCTGATAGGCCAGTGCTGGTGATGTTGGTGCAGTTTGTAGTTGTGATGTCACTTGTAGCTCAGTGCTTGATAGTCCAGTGCTGGTGATGTGGGTGCAGTTTGTGGTTGTGATGTCACTTGTGGCTGAGCGCCTGATAGGCCAGTTCTGGTCCAGTGGCTGCAGTTTGTGGTTGTGATGTCACTTGTGGCTCAGTGCTTGATAGTCCAGTGCTGGTGATGTGGGTGCAGTTTGTGGTTGTGATGTCACTTGTGGCTCAGTGCCTGATAAGCCAGTGCTGGTGATGAGGCTGCAGTTTGTGTTTGTGATGTCACTGGTGGCTCAGTGCCTGATAGGCCAGTGGTGTTCCTGTGGCTGCACTTTGTGGCTGTGATGTCACTTGTGGCTCAGTGCCTGCTAGGCCAGTGCTGGTGATGTGGCTGCAGTTTGTGGTTGTGATGTCACTTGTGGCTCAATTCCTGATAGGCCTGTGCTGTTGATGTGGTTGCAGTTTGTGTTTGTGAGGTCATTTGTGGCTCAGCGCCTGATATGCCAGTGCTGGTGATGTGGCCGTAGTTTGTGGTTGTGATGTCACTTGTGGCTCAGTTCCTGATAGGCTAGTTCTAGTCACGTGGCTGCAGTTTGTGGTTGTGAGGTCGCTTGTGGCTCAGCGCCTGATAGGCCAGTGCTGGAGCTGTGGGTGCAGTTTGTGGTTGTGATGTCAGTTGTGGCTGAGTGCCTGATAGGCCAGTGCTGGTGATGTGGGTGCAGTTTGTGTTTGTGATGTCACTTGTGGCTCAGTGCCTGATAGGCCAGTGCTGGTGATGTGGCTGCAGTTTGTGATTGTGAGGTCCCTTGTGGCTGAGTGCCTGATAGGCCAGTGCTGGTCCTGTGGGTGCAGTTTGTGTTTGTGATGTCACTTGTGGCTGAGTGCCTGATAGGCCAGTGCTGGTGATGTGGCTGCAGTTTGTGTTTGTGATGTCACCTGTGGCTCAGTGCCTGATAGGCCAGTGCTGGTTATGTGGCTGCAGTTTGTGGTTGTGATGTCACTTGTGTCTCAGTGCCTGATAGGCCAGTGCTAGTCCTGTGGCTGCAGTTTGTGGTTGTGATGTCACTTGTGGCTGAGTGCCTGATAGGCCAGTGCTGGTGATGTGGGTGCAGTTTGTGTTTGTGATGTCACTTGTGGCTCAGTGCCTGATAGGCCAGTGCTGTTGATGTGGTTGCAGTTTGTGTTTGTGATGTCACTTGTGTCTCACTGCCTGATAGGCCAGTGCTGGTCCTGTGGGTGGAGTTTGTGGTTGTGATGTCACTTGTGGCTCAGTGCCTGATAGGCCAGTGCTGGTGATGTGGGTGCAGTTTGTGGTTGTGATGTCACTTGTGGCTGAGTGCCTGATAGGCCAGTGCTGGTGATGTGGTTGCAGTTTCTGGTTGTGAGGTCACTTGTGGCTCAGTGCCTGCTAGGCGGCTGCTGGTCCTGTGGGTGCAGTTTGTGTTTGTGATGTCACTTGTGGCTGAGTGCCTGATAGGCCAGTGCTGGTCCTGTGGGTGCATTTTGCGTTTGTGATGTCACTTGTGGCACAGTACCTGATAGGCCAGTGCTGGTGATGTGGCTGCAGTTTCTGGTTATGATGTCGCTTGTGGCTCAGTGCCTAATAGGCCAGTGCTGGTCCTGTGGGTGGAGTTTGTGGTTGTGAGGTCACTTGTGGCTCAGTGCCTGCTAGGCCAGTGCTGGTGATGTGGCTGCAGTTTGTGGTTTTGATGTCACTTGTGGCTGAGTGCCTGCTAGGCCAGTGCTGGTGATGTGGGTGCAGTTTGTGTTTGTGATGTCACTTGTGGCTGAGTGCCTGATAGGCCAGTGCTGGGCATGTGGCTGCAGTTTGTGTTTGTGATGTCACCTGTGGCTCAGTGCCTGATAGGCCAGTGCTGGTGATGTGGCTGCAGTTTGTGGTTGTGATGTCACTTGTGGCTCAGTGCCTGATAGGCCAGTGCTGGTGATGTGGCTGCAATTGGTGGTTGTGATGTCACTTGTGGCTGAGTGCCTGATAGGCCAGTGCTGGTCCTGTGTGTGCATTTTGTGTTTGTGATGTCACTTGTGGCTGAGTGCCTGATAGGCCAGTGCTGGTGATGTGGCTGCAGTTTGCGTTTGTGATGTCACTTGTGTCTCAGTGCCTGATAGGCCAGTGCTGGTGATGTTGGTGCATTTTGTAGTTGTGATGTCACTTGTAGCTCAGTGCTTGATAGTCCAGTGCTGGTGATGTGGGTGCAGTTTGTGGTTGTGATGTCACTTGTGGCTGAGCGCCTGATAGGCCAGTTCTGGTCCAGTGGCTGCAGTTTGTGGTTGTGATGTCACTTGTGGCTCAGTGCTTGATAGTCCAGTGCTGGTGATGTGGGTGCAGTTTGTGGTTGTGATGTCACTTGTGGCTCAGTGCCTGATAAGCCAGTGCTGGTGATGAGGCTGCAGTTTGTGTTTGTGATGTCACTGGTGGCTCAGTGCCTGATAGGCCAGTGGTGTTCCTGTGGATGCAGTTTGTGGTTGTGATGTCACTTGTGGCTGGTAACTGATAGGCCAGAGCTGGTCCTGTGGCTGCAGTTTGTGGTTGTGAGGTCACTTGTGGCTGAGTGCCTGATAGGCCAGTGCTGGTGATGTGGGTGCAGTTTGTGGTTGTGATGTCAGTTGTGGCTGAGTGCCTGATAGGCCAATGCTGGTGATGTGGGTGGAGTTTGTGTTTGTGATGTCACTTGTGGCTGAGTGCCTGATAGGCCAGTGCTGTTGATGTGGGTGCAGTTTGTGGTTGTGATGTCCCTTGTGGCTGAGTGCCTGATAGGCCAGTCCTGTCTTGTGGGTGGAGTTTGTGTTTGTGATGTCACTTGTGGCTCAGGGCCTGATAGGCCAGTGCTGGGCATGTGGGTGCTGTTTGTGGTTGTGATGTCACTTGTGGCTGAGTGCCTGATAGGCCAGTGCTGGTGATGTGGCTGCAGTTTGTGTTTGTGATGTCACTTGTGGCTCAGTGCCTGATTGGCCAGTGCTGGTGATGTGGCTGCAGTTTGTTGTTGTGATGTCACTTGTGGCTCTCTGCCTGATAGGCCAGTGCTGGTGATGTGGGTGCAGTTTGTGGTTGTGATGTCACTTGTGGCTCAGTGCCTGATAGGCCAGTGCTGGTGATGTGGCTGCAGTTTGTGTTTTTGATGCCACTTGTGGCTGAGTGCCTGATAGGCCAGTGCTGGGCATGTGGTTGCAGTTTGTGTTTGTTATGTCACTTGTGGCTCAGTGCCTGATAGGACAGTGCTGGTCCTGTGGGTGCATTTTGTGTTTGTGATGTCACTTGTGTCTCAGTGCCTGATAGGCCAGTGCTGGGCATGTGGTTTCAGTTTGTGTTTGTGATGTCACTTGTGGCTCAGTGCCTGATAGGCCAGTGCTGGTGATGTGGGTGCAGATTGTGTTTGTGATGTCGCTTGTGTCTCAGTGCCTGATAGGCCAGTGCTGGTGATGTGGGTGCAGTTTGTGGTTGTGATGTCACTTGTGTCTCAGTGCCTGATAGGCCAGTGCTGGTGATGTGGGTGCAGATTGTGTTTGTGATGTCACTTGTGTCTCAGTGCCTGATAGGCCAGTGCTGGTGATGTGGGTGCAGTTTGTGGTTGTGATGTCACTTGTGGCTGAGTGCCTGATAGGCCAGTGCTGGTGATGTGGGTGCAGTTTGTGGTTGTGATGTCACTTGTGGCTCAGTGCCTGATAGGCCAGTCCTGTCTTGTGGGTGGAGTTTGTGTTTGTGATGTCTCTTGTGGCTCAGTGCCTGCTAGGCCAGTGCTGGTGATGTGGGTGCAGTTTGTGGTTGTGATGTCAGTTGTGGCTCAGTGCCTGATAGGCCAGTGCTGGTGATGTGGGTGGAGTTTGTGGTTGTGATGTCACTTGTGGCTCAGTGCCTGATAGGCCAGTGCTGGTGTTGTGGGTGGAGTTTGTGGTTGTGATGTCACTTGTGGCTCAGTGCCTGATAGGCCAGTGCTGGTGATGTGGGTGGAGATTGTGTTTGTGATGTCACTTGTGGCTGAGTGCCTGATAGGCCAGTGCTGGTGATGTGGGTGGAGTTTGTGTTTGTGATGTCCCTTGTGGCTCAGTGCCTGATAGGCCAGTGCTGGGCATGTGGTTGCAGTTTGTGTTTGTGATGTCACTTGTGGCTGAGTGCCTGATAGGCCAGTGCTGGTGATGTGGCTGCAGTTTGTGGTTGTGATGTCACTTGTGGCTCAGTGCCTGATAGGCCAGTGCTGGTGATGTGGCTGCAGTTTGTGGTTGTGATGTCCCTTGTGGCTCAGTGCCTGATAGGCCAGTGCTGGTGATGTGGCTGCAGTATGTGGTTGTGATGTCAGTTGTGGCTGAGTGCCTGATAGGCTAGTGCTGGTGATGTGGGTGCAGTTTGTGGTTGTGATGTCACTTGTGGCTCAGTGCCTGATAGGCCAGTGCTGGTGATGTGGCTGCAGTTTGTGGTTGTGATGTCACTTGTGGCTCAGTGCCTGATAGGCCAGTGCTGGTCCTGTGGGTGCAGTTTGTGGTTGTGATGTCACTTGTGGCTCAGTGCCTGATAGGCCAGTGCTGGTGTTGTGGGTGCAGTTTGTGGTTGTGATGTCACTTGTGGCTCAGTGCCTGATAGGCCAGTGCTGGTCCTGTGGGTGCAGTTTGTGGTTGTGATGTCACTTGTGGCTGAGTGCCTGATAGGCCAGTGCTGGTGATGTTGGTGCAGTTTGTGGTTGTGATGTCACCTGTGGCTCAGTGCGTGACAGGCCACTGCTGGTGATGTGGGTGCAGTTTGTGTTTGTGATGTCACTTGTGGCTGAGTGCCTGATAGGCCAGTGCTGGGCATGTGGTTGCAGTTTGTGTTTGTTATGTCAGTTGTGGCTCAGTGCCTGATAGGCCAGTGCTGGTGATGTGGCTGCAGTTTGTGTTTGTGATGTCACTTGTGGCTCAGTGCCTGATAGGCCAGTGCTGGTGATGTGGCTGCAGTTTGTGGTTGTGATGTCACTTGTGGCTCAGTGCCTGCTAGGACAGTGCTGGTCCTGTGGGTGCATTTTGTGTTTGTGATGTCCCTTGTGGCTGAGTGCCTGATAGGCCAGTGCTGGGCATGTGGTTGCAGTTTGTGGTTGTGATGTCACTTGTGGCTCAGTGCCTGATAGGCCAGTCCTGTCTTGTGGGTGGAGTTTGTGTTTGTGATGTCACTTGTGGCTCAGTGCCTGATAGGCCAGTGCTGGTGATGTGGGTGGAGTTTGTGGTTGTGATGTCAGTTGTGTCTGAGTTCCTGATAGGCCAGTGGTGGTGATGTGGGTGGAGTTTGTGTTTGTGATGTCCCTTGTGGCTGAGTGCCTGATAGGCCAGTGCTGGTGATGTGGGTGCAGTTTGTGGTTGTGATGTCACTTGTGGCTCAGTGCCTGATAGACCAGTGCTGGTCCTGTGGGTGGAGTTTGTGTTTGTGATGTCACTTGTGGCTGAGTGCCTGATAGGCCAGTGCTGGTGATGTGGCTGCAGTTTGTGGTTGTGATGTCACTTGTGGCTCACTGCCTGATAGGCCAGTGCTGGTGATGTGGCTGCAGTTTGTGGTTGTGATGTAACTTGTGGCTGAGTGGCTGATAGGCCAGTGCTGGTGATGTGGGTGCAGTTTGTGGTTGTGATGTCACTTGTGGCTCAGTGCCTGATAGGCCAGTGCTGGTGATGCGTCTGCAATTTGTGGTTGTGATGTCACCTGTGGCTGAGTGCCTGATAGGCCAGTGTTGGTCCTGTGGGTGTAGTTTGTGGTTGTGATGTTACTTGTGGCTCAGTGCCTGATAGGCCAGTGCTGGTCCTGTGGGTGGAGATTGTGGTTGTGATGTCACTTGTGGCTGAGTGCCTGATAGGCCAGTGCTGGTGATGTGGGTGGTGTTTTTGTTTGTGATGTCACTTGTGGCTGAGTGCCTGATAGGCCAGTGCTGGTGATGTGGCTGCAGTTTGTGGTTGTGATGTCACTTTTGGCTGAGTGCCTGCTAGGCCAGTGCTGGTGATGTGGCTGCAGTTTGTGGTTAGTGATGTCACTTGTGGCTGAGTACCTGATAGGCCAGTGCTGGTGATGTGGGTGCAGTTTGTGTTTGTGATGTCATTTGTGGCTCAGTGCCTGATAGGCCAGTGCTGGTGATGTGGGTGGAGTTTGTGTTTGTGATGTCACTTGTGGCTCAGTGCGTGATAGGCCAGTGCTGGTGATGTGGCTGCAGTTTGTGGTTGTGATGTCACTTGTGGCTGAGTGCCTGATAGGCCAGTGCTGGTGATGTGGGTGGAGTTTGTGTTTGTGATGTCACTTGTGGCTCAGTGCGTGATAGGCCAGTGCTGGTGATGTGGCTGCAGTTTGTGGTTGTGATGTCACTTGTGGCTGAGTGCCTGATAGGCCAGTGCTGGTGATGTGGGTGCAGTTTGTGTTTGTGATGTCACTTGTGGCTCAGTGCCTGATAGGCCAGTGCTGGTGATGTGGGTGGTGTTTGTGGTTGTGATGTCAGTTGTGGCTCAGTGCCTGATAGGCCAGTGCTGGTCCTGTGGGTACAGTTTGTGGTTGTGATGTCCCTAGTGGCTCAGTGCGTGATAGGCCACTGCTGGTGATGTGGTTGCAGTTTGTGTTCGTGATGTCACTTGTGGCTGAGTGCCTGATAGGCCAGTGCTGGTGATGTGGCTGCAGTTTGTGTTTGTGATGTCACTTGTGTCTCAGTGCCTGATAGGCCAGTGCTGGTGATGTGGTTGCAGTTTGTGGTTGTGATGTCACCTCTGGCTGAGTGTCTGATAGGCCAGTGCTGGTGATGTGGGTGCAGTTTGTGGTTGTGATGTCACTTGTGCCTGAGTGCCTGATAGGCCAGTGCTGGTCCTGTGGGTGCAGTTTGTGGTTGTGATGTCACTTGTGGCTGAGTGCCTGATAGGCCAGTGCTGGTCCTGTGGGTGCAGTTTGTGATGTCATTTGTGGCTCAGTGCCTGATAGGCCAGTGCTGGGCATGTGGTTGCAGTTTGTGTTTGTGATGTCACTTGTGGCTCAGTGCCTGATAGGCCAGTGCTGGTGATGTGGGTGCAGATTGTGTTTGTTATGTCACTTGTGTCTCAGTGCCTGATAGGCCAGTGCTGGTGATGTGGGTGCAGTTTGTGGTTGTGATGTCACTTGTGGCTCAGTGCCTGATAGGCCAGTCCTGTCTTGTGGGTGGAGTTTGTGTTTGTGATGTCACTTGTGGCTCAGTGCCTGCTAGGCCAGTGCTGGTGATGTGGGTGCAGTTTGTGGTTGTGATGTCAGTTGTGGCTGAGTTCCTGATAGGCCAGTGCTGGTGATGTGGCTGCAGTTTGTGGTTGTGATGTCACTTGTGGCTCAATACCTGATTGGCCAGTGCTGGTGATGTGGGTGCAGTTTGTGGTTGTGATGTCACTTGTGGCTCAGTGCCTGATAGGCCAGTGCTGGTCCTGTGGGTGGAGTTTGTGGTTGTGATGTCACTTGTGGCTCAGTGCCTGATAGGCCAGTGCTGGTGATGTGGCTGCAGTTTGTGGTTGTGATGTCACTTGTGGCTCACTGCCTGATAGGCCAGTGCTGGTGATGTGGCTGCAGTTTGTGGTTGTGATGTCACTTGTGGCTGAGTGGCTGATAGGCCAGTGCTGGTGATGTGGGTGGAGATTGTGGTTGTGATGTCACTTGTGGCTCAGTGCCTGCTAGGCCAGTGCTGGTGATGTGGGTGGAGTTTGTGGTTGTGATGTCACTTGTGGCTGAGTGCCTGATAGGCCAGTGCTGGTGATGCGTCTGCAATTTGTGGTTGTGATGTCACTTGTGGCTGAGTGCCTGATAGGCCAGTGCTGGTGATGTGGGTGGTGTTTTTGTTTGTGATGTCACTTGTGGCTCAGTGCCTGATAGGCCAGTGCTGGTGATGTGGGTGCAGTTTGTGGTTGTGATGTCACTTGTGGCTGAGTGCCTGATAGGCCAGTGCTGGTGATGTGGCTGCAGTTTGTGGTTGTGATGTCAGTTGTGGCTCAGTGCCTGTTAGGCCAGTGCTGGTGATGTGGCTGCAGTTTATGGTTGTGATGTCCCTTGTGGCTGAGTGCCTGATAGGCCAGTGCTGGTGATGTGGGTGGAGTTTGTGGTTGTGATGTCACTTGTGGCTCAGTGCGTGATAGGCCAGTGCTGGTGATGTGGGTGCAGTTTGTGTTTGTGATGTCAGTTGTGGCTGAGTGCCTGATAGGCCAGTGCTGGTGATGTGGGTGCAGTTTGTGTTTGTGATGTCGCTTGTGTCTCTGTGCCTGATAGGCCAGTGCTGGTGATGTGGTTGCAGTTTGTGGTTGTGATGTCACTTGTGGCTCAGTGCCTGATAGGCCAGTGCTGGTGATGTGGGTGCAGTTTGTGGTTGTGATGTCAGTTGTGGCTGAGTGCCTGATAGGCCAGTGCTGGTGATGTGGGTGCAGTTTGTGTTTGTGATGTCGCTTGTGTCTCTGTGCCTGATAGGCCAGTGCTGGTGATGTGGTTGCAGTTTGTGGTTGTGATGTCACTTGTGGCTCAGTGCCTGATAGGCCAGTGCTGGTGATGTGGGTGCAGTTTGTGGTTGTGATGTCACTTGTGTCTCAGTGCCTGATAGGCCAGTGCTGGTGATGTGGGTGCAGTTTGTGGTTGTGATGTCCCTTGTGGCTGAGTGCCTGATAGGCCAGTGCTGGTGATGTGGCTGCAGTTTGTGGTTGTGATGTCACTTGTGGCTCAGTGCCTGATAGGCCAGTCCTGTCTTGTGGGTGGAGTTTGTGTTTGTGATGTCACTTGTGGCTCAGTGCCTGCTAGGCCAGTGCTGGTGATGTGGGTGCAGTTTGTGGTTGTGATGTCAGTTGTGGCTGAGTGCCTGATAGGCCAGTGCTGGTCCTGTGGGTGGAGTTTGTGGTTGTGATGTCCCTTGTGGCTCAGTGCGTGATAGGCCACTGCTGGTGATGTGGTTGCAGTTTGTGTTGGTGATGTCACTTGTGGCTGAGTGCCTGATAGGCCAGTGCTGGTGATGTGGGTGCAGTTTGTGGTTGTGATGTCACCTCTGGCTGAGTGTCTGATAGGCCAGTGCTGGTGATGTGGGTGCAGTTTGTGGTTGTGATGTCACTTGTGGCTGAGTGCCTGATAGGCCAGTGCCTGTCAAGTGGGTACAGTTTGTGTTTGTGATGTCACTTGTGGCTGAGTGCCTGATAGGCTAGTGCTGGTGATGTGGGTGCAGTTTGTGGTTGTGATGTCACTTGTGGCTGAGTGCCTGATAGGCCAATGCTGGTGATGTGGGTGCAGTTTGTGGTTGTGATGTCACTTGTGGCTCACTGCCTGATAGGCCAGTGCTAGTCCTGTGGGTGGTGTTTGTGGTTGTGATGTCACTTGTGGCTCAGTGCCTGATAGGCCAGTGCTGATGATGTGGGTGGAGATTGTGGTTGTGATGTCACTTGTGGCTCAGTGCCTGATAGGCCAGTGCTGGTCCTGTGGGTGGAGTTTGTGTTTGTGATGTCCCTTGTGGCTGAGTGCCTGATAGGCCAGTGCTGGTGATGTGGGTGCAGTTTGTGGTTGTGATGTCAGTTGTGGCTGAGTGCCTGATAGGCCAGTGCTGGTGATGTGGTTGCAGTTTATGTTTGTGATGTCACTTGTGGCTGAGTGCCTGATAGGCCAGTGCTGGTGATGTGGCTGCAGTTTGTGGTTGTGATGTCAGTTGTGGCTCAGTGCCTGTTAGGCCAGTGCTGGTGATGTGGCTGCAGTTTGTGGTTGTGATGTCCCTTGTGGCTGAGTGCCTGATAGGCCAGTGCTGGTGATGTGGGTGGAGTTTGTGGTTGTGATGTCACTTGTGGCTCAGTGCGTGATAGGCCAGTGCTGGTGATGTGGGTGCAGTTTGTGTTTGTGATGTCAGTTGTGGCTGAGTGCCTGATAGGCCAGTGCTGGTGATGTGGGTGCAGTTTGTGTTTGTGATGTCGCTTGTCTCTCTGTGCCTGATAGGCCAGTGCTGGTGATGTGGTTGCAGTTTGTGGTTGTGATGTCACTTGTGGCTGAGTGCCTGATAGGCCAGTGCTGGTGATGTGGGTGCAGTTTGTGTTTGTGATGTCGCTTGTGTCTCTGTGCCTGATAGGCCAGTGCTGTTGATGTGGTTGCAGTTTGTGTTTGTGATGTCAGTTGTGGCTGAGTGCCTGATAGGCCAGTGCTGGTGATGTGGGTGCAGTTTGTGTTTGTGATGTCGCTTGTGTCTCTGTGCCTGATAGGCCAGTGCTGGTGATGTGGGTGCAGTTTGTGGTTGTGATGTCAGTTGTGGCTGAGTGCCTGATAGGCCAGTGCTGGTGATGTGGGTGCAGTTTGTGTTTGTGATGTCGCTTGTGTCTCTGTGCCTGATAGGCCAGTGCTGGTGATGTGGTTGCAGTTTGTGGTTGTGATGTCACTTGTGGCTCAGTGCCTGATAGGCCAGTGCTGGTTATGTGGCTGCAGTTTGTGGTTGTGATGTCACTTGTGTCTCAGTGCCTGATAGGCCAGTGCTGGTGATGTGGGTGCAGTTTGTGGTTGTGATGTCACTTGTGGCTGAGTGCCTGATAGGCCAGTGCTGGTGATGTGGCTGCAGTTTGTGGTTGTGATGTCACTTGTGGCTCAGTGCCTGATAGGCCAGTCCTGTCTTGTGGGTGGAGTTTGTGTTTGTGATGTCACTTGTGGCTCAGTGCCTGCTAGGCCAGTGCTGGTGATGTGGGTGCAGTTTGTGGTTGTGATGTCAGTTGTGGCTGAGTTCCTGATAGGCCAGTGCTGGTGATGTGGGTGGAGTTTGTGTTTGTGATGTCACTTGTGGCTCAATACCTGATTGGCCAGTGCTGGTGATGTGGGTGGAGTTTGTGGTTGTGATGTCACTTGTGGCTCAGTGCCTGATAGGCCAGTGCTGGTCCTGTGGGTGGAGTTTGTGTTTGTGATGTCCCTTGTGGCTGAGTGCCTGATAGGCCAGTGCTGGTGATGTGGCTGCAGTTTGTGGTTGTGATGTCACTTGTGGCTCAGTGCCTGATAGGCCAGTCCTGTCTTGTGGGTGGAGTTTGTGTTTGTGATGTCACTTGTGGCTCAGTGCCTGCTAGGCCAGTGCTGGTGATGTGGGTGCAGTTTGTGGTTGTGATGTCAGTTGTGGCTGAGTTCCTGATAGGCCAGTGCTGGTGATGTGGGTGGAGTTTGTGTTTGTGATGTCACTTGTGGCTCAATACCTGATTGGCCAGTGCTGGTGATGTGGGTGGAGTTTGTGGTTGTGATGTCACTTGTGGCTCAGTGCCTGATAGGCCAGTGCTGGTCCTGTGGGTGGAGTTTGTGGTTGTGATGTCCCTAGTGGCTCAGTGCGTGATAGGCCACTGCTGGTGATGTGGTTGCAGTTTGTGTTGGTGATGTCACTTGTGGCTGAGTGCCTGATAGGCCAGTGCTGGTGATGTGGGTGCAGATTGTGTTTGTGATGTCACTTGTGTCTCAGTGCCTGATAGGCCAGTGCTGGTGATGTGGTTGCAGTTTGTGGTTGTGATGTCACCTCTGGCTGAGTGTCTGATAGGCCAGTGCTGGTGATGTGGGTGCAGTTTGTGGTTGTGATGTCACTTGTGGCTGAGTGCCTGATAGGCCAGTGCTGGTGATGTGGGTGGAGATTGTGTTTGTGATGTCACTTGTGTCTCAGTGCCTGATAGGCCAGTGCTGGTGATGTGGGTGCAGTTTGTGGTTGTGATGTCACTTGTGGCTGAGTGCCTGATAGGCCAGTGCTGGTCCTGTGGGTGCAGTTTGTGATGTCATTTGTGGCTCAGTGCCTGATAGGCCAGTGCTGGGCATGTGGTTGCAGTTTGTGTTTGTGATGTCACTTGTGGCTCAGTGCCTGATAGGCCAGTGCTGGTGATGTGGGTGCAGATTGTATTTGTGATGTCACTTGTGTCTCAGTGCCTGATAGGCCAGTGCTGGTGATGTGGGTGCAGTTTGTGGTTGTGATGTCACTTGTGGCTCAGTGCCTGATAGGCCAGTGCTGGTGATGTGGGTGCAGTTTGTGGTTGTGATGTCACCTGTGGCTCAGTGCCTTATAGGACAGTGCTGGTGATGCGTCTGCAATTTGTGGTTGTGATGTCACCTGTGGCTGAGTGCCTGATAGGCCAGTGTTGGTCCTGTGGGTGTAGTTTGTGGTTGTGATGTTACTTGTGGCTGAGTGCCTGATAGGCCAGTGCTGGTCCTGTGGGTGGAGATTGTGGTTGTGATGTCACTTGTGGCTCAGTGCCTGATAGGCCAGTGCTGGTCCTGTGGGTGGAGTTTGTGGTTGTGATGTCACTTGTGGCTGAGTGCCTGATAGGCCAGTGCTGGTGATGCGTCTGCAATTTGTGGTTGTGATGTCACTTGTGGCTGAGTGCCTGATAGGCCAGTGCTGGTGATGTGGGTGGTGTTTTTGTTTGTGATGTCACTTGTGGCTCAGTGCCTGATAGGCCAGTGCTGGTGATGTGGGTGCAGTTTGTGGTAGTGATGTCACTTGTGGCTCAGTGCCTGCTAGGCCAGTGCTGGTGATGTGGCTGCAGTTTGTGTTTGTGATGTCACTTGTGTCTCAGTGCCTGATAGGCCAGTGCTGGTGATGTGGGTGCAGTTTGTGGTTGTGATGTCACTTGTGGCTGAGTGCCTGATAGGCCAGTGCTGGTGATGTGGCTGCAGTTTGTGGTTGTGATGTCAGTTGTGGCTCAGTGCCTGTTAGGCCAGTGCTGGTGATGTGGCTGCAGTTTGTGGTTGTGATGTCCCTTGTGGCTGAGTGCCTGATAGGCCAGTGCTGGTCCTGTGGGTGGTGTTTGTGGTTGTGATGTCACTTGTGGCTCAGTGCCTGATAGGCCAGTGCTGGTGATGTGGGTGCAGTTTGTGGTTGTGATGTCACTTGTGGCTCAGTGCGTGATAGGCCAGTGCTGGTGATGTGGGTGCAGTTTGTGTTTGTGATGTCAGTTGTGGCTGAGTGCCTGATAGGCCAGTGCTGGTGATGTGGGTGCAGTTTGTGTTTGTGATGTCGCTTGTGTCTCTGTGCCTGATAGGCCAGTGCTGGTGATGTGGTTGCAGTTTGTGGTTGTGATGTCACTTGTGGCTCAGTGCCTGATAGGCCAGTGCTGGTGATGTGGGTGCAGTTTGTGGTTGTGATGTCACTTGTGTCTCAGTGCCTGATAGGCCAGTGCTGGTGATGTGGGTGCAGTTTGTGGTTGTGATGTCACTTGTGGCTGAGTGCCTGATAGGCCAGTGCTGGTGATGTGGCTGCAGTTTGTGGTTGTGATGTCACTTGTGGCTCAGTGCCTGATAGGCCAGTCCTGTCTTGTGGGTGGAGTTTGTGTTTGTGATGTCACTTGTGTCTCAGTGCCTGCTAGGCCAGTGCTGGTGATGTGGGTGCAGTTTGTGGTTGTGATGTCAGTTGTGGCTGAGTTCCTGATAGGCCAGTGCTGGTGATGTGGGTGGAGTTTGTGTTTGTGATGTCACTTGTGGCTCAATACCTGATTGGCCAGTGCTGGTGATGTGGGTGGAGTTTGTGGTTGTGATGTCACTTGTGGCTCAGTGCCTGATAGGCCAGTGCTGGTCCTGTGGATGGAGTTTGTGTTTGTGATGTCACTTGTGGCTGAGTGCCTGATAGGCCAGTGCTGGTGATGTGGCTGCAGTTTGTGGTTGTGATGTCACTTGTGGCTGAGTGCCTGGTAGGCCAGTGCTGGTGATGTGGGTGCAGTTTGTGGTTGTGATGTCACTTGTGTCTCAGTGCCTGCTAGGCCAGTGCTGGTGATGTGGCTGCAGTTTTGGTTGTGATGTCACTTGTGGCTCAGTGCCTGATAGGCCAGTGCTGGTCCTGTGGGTGGAGTTTGTGGTTGTGATGTCCCTTGTGGCTCAGTGCGTGATAGGCCACTGCTGGTGATGTGGTTGCAGTTTGTGTTGGTGATGTCACTTGTGGCTGAGTGCCTGATAGGCCAGTGCTGTTGATGTGGCTGCAGTTTGTGGTTGTGATGTCACTTGTGGCTGAGTGCCTGATAGGCCAGTGCTGGTGATGTGGGTGCAGTTTGTGGTTGTGATGTCACTTGTGGCTCAGTGCCTGATAGGCCAGTGCTGGTGATGTGGTTGCAGTTTGTGGTTGTGATGTCCCTTGTGGCTCAGTGCCTGATAGGCCAGTGCCTGTCAAGTGGGTACAGTTTGTGTTTGTGATGTCACTTGTGGCTGAGTGCCTGATAGGCTAGTGCTGGTGATGTGGGTGCAGTTTGTGTTTGTGATGTCACTTGTGGCTGAGTGCCTGATAGGCCAGTGCTGGTGATGTGGTTGCAGTTTGTGTTTGTGATGTCACTTGTGGCTGAGTGCCTGATAGGCCAGTGCTGGTGATGTGGTTGCAGTTTGTGGTTGTGATGTCACTTGTGGCTCACTGCCTGATAGGCCAGTGCTAGTCCTGTGGGTGGTGTTTGTGGTTGTGATGTCACTTGTGGCTCAGTGCCTGATAGGCCAGTGCTGATGATGTGGGTGGAGATTGTGGTTGTGATGTCACTTGTGGCTCAGTGCCTGATAGGCCAGTGCTGGTCCTGTGGGTGGAGTTTGTGTTTGTGATGTCCCTTGTGGCTGAGTGCCTGATAGGCCAGTGCTGGTGATGTGGTTGCAGTTTGTGTTGGTGATGTCACTTGTGGCTGAGTGCCTGATAGGCCAGTGCTGGTCCTGTGGGTGCAGTTTATGTTTGTGATGTCACTTGTGGCTGAGTGCCTGATAGGCCAGTGCTGGTGATGTGGGTGCAGTTTGTGTTTGTGATGTCACTTGTGGCTGAGTGCCTGATAGGCCAGTGCTGGTGATGTGGCTGCAGTTTGTGGTTGTGATGTCACTTGTGGCTCAGTGCCTGATAGGCCAGTGCTGGTGATGTGGCTGCAGTTTGTGGTTGTGATGTCAGTTGTGGCTCAGTGCCTGATAGGCCAGTGCTGGTGATGTGGCTGCAGTTTGTGGTTGTGATGTCACTTGTGGCTGAGTGCCTGATAGGCCAGTGTTGGTGATGTGGCTGCAGTTTGTGGTTGTGTTGTCACTTGTGGCTCAGTGCCTGTTAGGCCAGTGCTGTTGATGTGGCTGCAGTTTGTGGTTGTGATGTCACTTCTGATTCAGTGCCTGATAGGCCAGTGCTGGTGATGTGGGTGGAGATTCTGGTTGTGATGTCCCTTGTGGCTCAGCGCGTGATAGGCAACTGCTGGTGATGTCGGTGCAGTTTGTGGTTGTGATGTCAGTTGTGGCTCAGTGCCTGATAGGCCAGTGCTCGTGATGTGCCTGCAGTTTGTGGTTGTGATGTCACTTGTGGCTCAGTGCCTGATAGGCCAGTGCTGGTGATGTGGGTGCAGTTTGTGGTTGTGATGTCACTTGTGGCTCAGTGCCTGATAGGCCAGTGCTGCTGATGTGGGTGCAGTTTGTGTTTGTGATGTCACTTGTGGCTCAGTGCCTGATAGGCCAGTACTGGTGTTGTGGGTGCAGTTTGTGTTTGTGATGTCAGTTGTGGCTCAGTGCCTGATAGGCTAGTCCTGTCTTGTGGGTGGAGTTTGTGGTTGTGATGTCACTTGTGGCTCAGTGCCTGATAGGCCAGTGCTGGTCCTGTGGCTGCAGTTTGTGGTTGTGATGTCACTTGTGGCTGAGTGCCTGATAGGCCAGTGCTGGTCTTGTGGGTGCAGTTTGTGTTTGTGATATCACCTGTGGCTGAGTGCCTGACAGGCCAGTTCTTAGCAGGAACAAGGCCTATGAAAAGAACCGGGCCTGAGCTTAAGTTAGGCTTTGCAGAGTTCTTGTGCTTTTTGATAGCTTCCTTTTCTCCTGGAGTTGCTAAGGCGGAAAGTAAAAGGATGCCACAAATGGGCACTGTTCTTATTAGACCAAGAAGGAGGACATGAACACACCCCTGCATGGAGAGCATTGTCAAAGGATTTACCGGCTAGTGCCCATTTTGTCAGTTTGCTTCCAGTGTTCCTCGCCACCAGTGTCCTTATTCCCTTCTCCCAGGCCCTTGTTTAAACCTAAATGGTAAAGCCAGAACGGAACCGTCTCATGGAGGTGTGCATTGCTGTTGAGGACAGAGGTAGATGACCAGAGATTGATTTTTCCTTGCTTCTGCTTCTTGTCCATCTGTGTCCCCTGGCTGTGGCTGCTTTAGCAAATCCAGGCTTTCCCCATTCATTTCTGAACTGTGAAGAGAAAATGGATCTTCCTGTGCGATCAAACTACTTCTGATCCCCCAAGTGTTTGATAAAGACAGACAGAACAAGAGTCTCATGGATGGTGAGTGCTCTCCAAAACCTGGAGCAGGATGTGCTTCTGTTTAAGAGCAGGTATTGTTACTGTAGCCAGGTATTGAAACTGTAGTTCTCTCTGAATGTCACCTTGAGAATGTTGAATTGTTCTTTCTCTCTGCAGGAGAGCTGATGTGTGCAAGCTGTGACTGAAGACAACTCGACTGAAACTCACGTGCTAAAAGTTGTACTGGAGGACACAGAAGCCTTCTGCCACCTTGAGTTTTGCCTTCTGAAATACCAAAGCATGCTGAATGAGAATCTCTTTTAGTAGGAACAGATTTGCATTTACCATCCAGCCCCCAATATTTTCTGCTTGACGTTAGTAGCAAATTGACAGCAACTATTCCATGTGTTCAGTGAAAGGTGTGCTTAAGGATCTCAGTTGTGTTGTAGGAAGTTTTTGTGCACCTGACACAAAAGGGAGATGTTCCAGTAGTGATGGTAGCAGCTGGGTTTGGGAGCAAAAGAAAGGAAAAGAAGTGATTTTTTTTTGTTGAACCCAGATTGCAGAATCCTTACAGTGTTGCCTAGTCTTTTTGAAAGCAACTAGAAGAAAACTTAGAAACTGCTTTCAGTCTCTGTTCGTGAAGCAGAACTACTTGCAAGACTCCATCTTTGTATCAGCTGACGAAATCTTTCACCTGACTACTGCCTTGTGCCTGGTGAGGAAGTGTGCAGCTGAGACTTACTGAAAGACCTAGATCCTGAGCCCTGCTTTAGCAGGATGTTATTTCAGTGAGTGTCTGAGTTGCTTTTCTGTCTTTTCTTTCCTGTCCTAGGTGTTCTGTTCTTTTTCTGGAGCTTACAGAGGTAGTGATTTACATGTTGGCTTATGATCTGAGATGGCTTTGTAACCTTTAGTGTGTTGCTTTCCTTGAGGAAGGCAGCAAGCTTTACGTCTAGGCCGGGGCAGTATGCTGTTGCCAGTAACACCAGCAACCTTGGGTGCTCAAAGGGGCTGTTACTGGAAGGCCTGTGAGAAAGAGGCTGAAGACACAGTGGTGGGAGAAGTAGCTGTGTGTTAGCGGGCTGTTGGCTGGGCGAGGTGTGTGGGGTTGCTGAGATGCTGCAGCGGTGGCAGTAGCTGCCCCTTGAGAGACCTTCCCATGTTTCTGTGGGAGATGATCTGCAAGGTGCTTGGAGGGGAGAACTTTGGGAGCTGAAATGTAATGTTGGGAGTCAGGGCCCTGTGCAGGGCACTCGGTCTGCGAGAGACTTGCCCGTGGCTGCCCAACCCTGTTGTGCCTGTTCTTTCCTCAGCATTGAGCCACGTGTGGAGGACCCTGGCTAGACTCGAGCAGGGAAGAGAAAATCAGGAGTTACACCTTATTCAAGTAATTAATGGGCGTTCTTGTTCTTAGGTGTCAGGTGCCTTGGAAAACTCTGCTTCTTCTACTAACCCATTGTTGCTGAAATGGTGAGGCTTTTCCCCCATTCTTTTCTCTTGGTGACCAGCTGTGCAGCCGGGGCCCGAGGAGGTGTTGTGGGGGCTAGCCCTAGGTAGGATATAATCTGTGTGGAGTGAATGTGACGGGATACACTATTTCTAGCGCCAGCAGGAGAGATGCCCACGTCAGCAGAGTGCCCTGGACTCCAGGCATTGTTTTCTGGCTCTGTGCCTCTCCCCATGGGCAGCAGCGAGAGCATTTCAGCCAAAAGTCTAAGATCTTTTGGTCGAGGATGTCTAAATCAGCTGGAGCATTTATGCTAATATAGCTTCTGTCGGAAGCTGTAGGATACAGCAAGCTCTCTCTGGAAAGAAAGAAAAAAAAGGGGGTTGGGGGGGGGGAACAACCCTCCTGGCTAGTTACTGGCTGAAGTGGCTTCGTAAGGTTTTTGTGAAAGGGAAAATGCATGTTGACAGTGAATGAGAGCCTTCAGTGTGCCAGTGGCTGTTTTAGGCGTAGTCTGAACTCCCTTCTCCTAGGGGTGACCTTTGTAGTGTCCTGCTGTTTGCAGTAACGGTGGAAGATAAATTCCTTGTGCACCCTTAGGAGCCCTTTACTTAAATTAAGGTAGAGTTTAGACAAGACTCTTAATTAATCCCTTTCTAACTCTTTGGTGTGTGTGTGTATGTTTTTTTTGTTTGTTTTCTTGTCTGTTTGTTTTATGATGGCAGAGCTTCCAAAGCAAGTAAGCAAATCACATCTTTTCTGGACAAGGCCCATTCCATTGTTTTTATCAAGGTAGTTTCTTTTCTGGACCTTCTCTAGAAAATTGGAGGTATGTAACTTGTGAGGGTGTCCTGAACTGTGCCCTGCAGAGAGGTCAGGTTAAATTGGTTTGCTGACAAACAATTTTCTTCTCTAGCCTGCAGTTTGTAAGAATGTCATGTGTACACATTTACTATTGCCCCAAAGAGGTTTTTTTTTTAATCCTGTTTGTTATTTAAATAATAGTTCACAAGTACTTCTTTTTACGTGTCTGATGTTATTATGCAGATATATGGGTTTTGTAATTATTTTTGAGTAGGTGCTGGAATTAGGGGCCTAATTTGGTCCAGTGTGGAGTCTCAACATGAAACCCCTAGCAGCTGCCTTGCTTCCGTGCTCATGAACTTTCACAGGATATTTGAAAGGCCTGTTTGTCAGAGTTCGGGCTTCCTGCTCAGCAGTGAGTGTTAGGAAGCTGTCTGCACTGTCCCCCATAAACTGGCAGCCCCGTACATCTAATTGTCCTTGAAAGTTGACTCGTGCTTTTTCTCTTAACAACACTTTGCCTTCCTTAAGCACACTTGGATGCCAACAGCCATATTGCAGCCAGTCGAACGCACACCATGGTGTTCCGATTGCCCGATTCGTGTTGTCATCTGTTTGCCCTTGTGTTGTCAGCTCAGCTCCCTTTGAAGCTCACCACCTTCAAGACCTTCCAGGCTCCTGTCCTAGGTGCCTTGGTGTGGGCAATGCCTGCTGTGGTTGGCTCCTTCCTTGGAGATATTCAAGCCATCTGGACACAGTGCTGGGCAACATGTGCTAAGTGCCCCTTCCTGAGCAGGAGGGTCGGACTAGATGATCTCCAGAGGTCCCTTCCAACCTCAACCATTCTGTGATTCTGTGAACTCTAGGATAAAAAGCAAAGATAAATTCATATGCTTCAGGAATCTCTGTGGATGTCTTTTTTTTATTTTTTATTTTTAAAAAACTTGTCCTGGGCCATGAATCAACATGTTAACAGAGAGACAAAGTAGGCCATGAACTAAATTGAAAAGTACAGGTTTTCTTCTTGTCTTAAAATATGCATCCATTTTCTCATCTCTCTTAGACTGACAGATATAGGCCTAAACCAGAATGTGCCTCTTGTGAAAACAGGTAAAACTAGATGGTTGGATTCCAGCAATGCTTCCTTGCTTTCTGCATCATAGAACTGCATGCTCATCTTTTGTGTCCATGCAGAGCCTTGATAAAGTTACTGTGTAGGCACCAAGTGTGCATACGTCAGATTTTCTGCATGTTTGTGACTGACCCTTCTTGTTTCTTGTCATTAGGAAAACTTGGATACGTACTCCCGAGGAGAACTGATGAGGAAATCGCTGTCACTCAAGATGGCAGTGCAGCTTAGTTCTGGCTTTCAATTTTCTTTACTGTGTTCTGGCCAAAAGCCTCCTCTGAAACAGCTGAAATAAGCTGAACTACTGGATGGTTTTTTATCTATTCACATTTCTGTATAGCCTTAGTGCTTACAAGCCATAGTCAGGGACTCCAGGGCCCTGCCGGTAAGCTCCGGACAGAGAGTCAGCAAACAAAACCAGTCCTTTTCCAAAACACTTATAACCAAACACAAGAGAAAAGGCAAGAGATGGCTGTCAAGAGGTGGGAATACAAGGAAATGCACAGTCCTACTCTGAATGATGAGCACTGCTCTCCCTGCAGCAGTAGCCTGACAGTTTTCATGGGTTTTGAGGAGCCCAGCAAGAATTTTCAGGAGGTAAGGAAGACTGCCAGGTGCATATGAAAACCTTCTCCCAAGCGTGAAGGTGGCAGGTGAGAAGAGAACATGCTTCTGCATTTTTGTATTGAGGGGTTAGTCAGTGAGAGGTGCTGTCAGGGCCAGCTCAGAATTCAGAGCTGTTTTCTGGGCACTCAGTGGGAAATAATGTAGGAAGGAGGGTAATTCATGAAAGGCCTTAGCAACTCTGTTTGCTGTGAGAGAAGACACTCGAAGGGTTTTAGGAGAATGTGCTTTGTGATGAAGGGAATAAGTTCAGAAGATGATCTTTAGAGCAACTTTCTGAATGGATCTGAGTGGGGCAAGGCTGTATTTCAGGACAGAAGAGGATGTTGCAGTAGTTGAGCTGATCATGCCTTGAGGAAGAGGTGTAATTTTGCAATACCTCGTGAAGGCAGTACCTCACCCATGTTCCACAGCCTGTGCAAGACTTGAACAAGGGGAATAAAAACCTATAAAAAGGTTCAAGCCCAAGCTTGTATGCATCAGGATTATCATCCTGTACGCATCGTAATTAATTGAAGCTCTCTCAGGAGCTCCCTTCTTGACTTGTCCTGCTGTTTCTGGTAACAGCTGTGAATACGAAGTTCAGGGGAAATCAGGTGGAAAAGATTCACAAATACAGCTACTTTGCAAGGCTTTACAGTTACTTTGCAAGGCTCTGGCCTATCATATGCCAAAGTCAAGCTGCATATAAGTACCATGTGCCTTTTTTTTTTTTTTTAACTTCTCAACAAAGATGGAATTTTGCTCTCCCAAGGAAGAACATGTAATGCAGTTTGAAATCAGATGCACGACAAATATATATAACGGGCTGGAAACGTCATAGATCTCACAGTACCTTCTGGGGTAGACTGCACTTGATTTTTGACTTAGTGTGACCTAATCTTGTTTTTGTTATTGCCTTTGAAATGCTTGCAGATGGAAACACGCAGTCTACAGCAGCAATTCCCCATCCTCCGCTGATGATGATGAGCAACATTCTGCCCAGGAATCTACTGAAGAGGAGGAGCAAGTGCCCGACTGTGAAGCATTCTCCTCCCTGCTCTTGTAGAGAGTCTAAATGGTGGCAATACTTAATGCGTTGGCATAATATGTAAGTTGTTGGCACTGGTGGCTCTTAACTGGGCTCTCTACCATTGGACTTTTAGAATTGATTCTTTAAGAGCAATTGGATTTCTTTGGAGAGGTTAGGCATAAACTCTAAATAGTTTAATGTAAAATTCTACTGCCCCTGCACTTTACAGTAGGCTATTCAGAAAGAACCCCCCCCCCAACAGAAAATGTGTAAATAGAGGCAAGGATGGGGTTTCTTTGCCTTCCTTTAACCTAGGACATGGGTTCTGTTGAATTTATCTTTAGGTAAACTGAGGCATCAATACATCTGTGTGCTTGAAAAACTCCTGCCAACACTGGGCTTTTATAGTAGTAGTAAAAAGCCAGTTCTTAAGAATTTTTACTACTCCAAAAGTGTCCTGGTTTAAAAAGGTGCTTTGGGGTTTTGTCATCTTTGAGTGTTTCATGTACATGTGACCTTGATTAGTGTATAAGCAGGAGAGGGTTATCTGTTAGAAGTCAATTGTAATCTTTTGCTTGAAAGAGCAGGTGTTTCCCTTTGTGGGCACAATAGCTGAAGATTTAAGAGTTAGCTGTATATATTCTCTATCATCAGCAAAACTCAGTTCACAGCATGATGAAATAGAACTTTAAATTCTTCTCTTTCAATAAGGGTAAAAGTACTGCAAATAAGGAAACCAAAACCTTCAAATGTTTTGCTGCTTTCTTCATTGACATGCTCTTCTAAACAACAGTAGGTTAGCTTTGCTAGTTGGTATTTAAGTATTATCTGGAAATGCAGAATACCTTTTTCTTCCTCCCACCTTTACCCTTTCTCCTCAGCTATTGCCGGCCCATTCTGGGAGACAAAAATCCAATAACTTGCAACTTTTTAAGAAGGAATGAAAGGCTTTGCTATCAAGTCCTGCTTGTCTGTCTGGAGATAGATCAGATCCATGGACTAGTAGACTGAGTTTAGTGAACTGGTAAAGATATGAAGTGGAAATGGGAGGAGGCAGATGGACTGTGGGGAAGCAGCAAGGCTTTAGATAGCAGGACAGCATGAGTCATGATATTTGATGATGTCATTTGAAGGAAGTGCAAGAAAGGCTTCAGGTAGAGCCTCAAAGATGTCAATGTCTGAGGTAGTGCTACTTGGGCTGAAGGGCTTTGAACTCTTTGAGGAGGCCTACGTTAATTGTTATATGCTAAATCCATTTTCTTCTCATCCTCTTTGGAAAGATAAGGTGGAACTTTTGCACCTTGGCTGCTGGACATCAGAGAGCGACATGGCTTCCCCCAGCCTGAGGAAATGGAGGACTGTTTCCAGGGCCAGCACTGACCCCTGACCTGGGGGCTTAGCCCTGAACTACTGGAGCCTTCTGTCAGAAGAGGGGCCCGCTTTGATGCCAGAAACTCTTGACGTGCTGGAATTTCAGTATTCAATTTTAGAAGGAATTTACCAACAGTATCCAAGTTAAGCACTTTCAAAGCCTTTGATGGTAAACGCATCCAGTTAGGGTTTGTGTTTCCATGTTCAGGAAGACATCATCAGCTGGAGAGTAACCTGTTTCATCTTTCAAACACCTCCCTTCAAGGCCAACTCTCAGAAGCCTGGAAAGTGAAGGCTGTACTCCTCCTGAAGTCTGCTGATGGAAATCGAGGTGGTTGTTGTCTTCCTAAAGTCGCTGAAACACAAGATGGGATTGAGCTTCGTAATTTTTCAAGCTTTGGCCTTTATGAAGCAAGAGCTGACACTGTAGTTAAGGCGTTGAAGTGCTCAACTGATTTCTCTGCTGAACAATGTAACAACTCTACTTTGCAGTGGCAGACTGTGGGAAGGCATGCTTTTAGTGAGCACATCTTGATTGCCTTTTACATTGCACTCATTGCATACGCTGGGCGCAGGATATAAACAGCCATCTCAAAGTCACCGCAGTGATTCCCCTAGGCAAACTTCCAGATCTGTTGAGTAAGCCTGTGTGTGTGAGAACGTGGGGAAGGCTGGGTCCGAGTGAATCCTGACTCTGAAAACACTTCAGCAAAAATTTTTCAGTTATTGTTTTCCGGCTAAGCAAATATTAATAGGTTCAGGTAGGGTGCCCTCGTGATAACAGTAGCCAGTTGCTTGGGAAAGCACAGCATTCAGGTGCTTCATCTTCACTTAAGTGCCCTTGAAACTGGAAAAGGAAACTCAAAACAATACCTATCCATCCATCTGAATTTGCAAGCAACAAAACTTGTGCATATGCTGGACTGTTCTGTAGTAATGTAAATGGAGCTTCCCAGGAGACTCCAAAAGCCTCCACCTTACGTGGACATGTGGAACATAAATGAGAGTTGGTGTTGTCCTCTGGCCTGCCTGTGTGCTGGTGAAAAGGAAGTTTGTATGAGAATATTGAGCCATGTAGAATAGGCTGCTATGTAACTAATACCTATGTATCTATGCAAACTAACACATGTAAACACATGTAAAGAGGATGTAAAATGTAAACTGATGAAAACTGTATCAACCAGATAGATAGTACATGGAGACAAAGTGTCAGAACACACCTACCAAGACAAACCGATGACTTAATAATAGGGTATAATTTCTGCTCCGCTTAAATTACAGACCTAGCTACACAGACAGAAATAGACCTTTACCTCTGCCTGACCTCAGAGCTACTGAGATGTAAGTCACTCCTAAGGAGCCTCACAGCTCGGTTTGTGTGGGGCGTGCTTGAGAAAAGAAGCCGAGCCCTTCAGCAAGGTGGATGAGCCTGGGTGCACTGCTGCACCCCCGGGACTGCTGAGTTTTCAGCTCAGGATGGGCTTGTGCCCAAGTCAGTCTGGAGCACAAGGCAGGAAAGGGGAGGGCAGGCACTGTCCTATTCGCCTGGTCATGAATCATAATTTCAAAAGTCATTTTGGAAGAGGTGACCGGCCTTCAAGCTGTCTGAAGAGCTCCCCAGCTCACAGCCTGCTGCCTCATTTCCAGAGGCTCCTTCAGACCAGGTTTCTTGCTCGGGAACATCACAAGCCATTGCCTGTACGTGGTGCCTCAAGCACATTAGCACATGCTGTTGGTACATGGGGGCACTGACTAGACATTATTGGTAGATGAGCAGAGAGGCAACCATCAGATAACCCAAATGGAGATCTTCCTCTTGTGTGACAGATGAGCCCTCAACCATGTAACATGTGTGCCCATACTGTCACAGCTCTCAAATGTTTCTAGTAAAGGTCCAGCTGCTGCAATACAGTGAATCTTCTGTAAATTCTCTCCCTGCCACCCTGGAGCATGGTTTCTGAAATACTCATGCATAGCTGGTGCCGCTTGCTGGACCAATAGGCTCACTGCCAGCCTTTCATTAACATTTTCCACAGACATCCCTCCATAGCGTAAGAGCATAATTTGCCCCAAGCAAACTCTTCCAAAAATCGAGTGTTCCTCAGACTTTTGCTAATGATAGTACCTTTTCTGAGATAACCCCCATTTGCCCTGCAGTTCTTAGAGCTAAAACCAGATTCTGGCATGCCATTTCACATGCTGCCCAATCATTTGTATTATTATAATCCTAATTCAGATCTCCTCGTGGGCAAGGCTGTCAGTTATCATCTCAGTCTGGCAATTCCCTATCCTTCTTTCAATATCCATTCTCTATCCCCTGGCTGAAATATCTGTTGAAACAATACTTGAACATCCCCCTAACAAATGGGATGTCCCTCTACTCCTGTAAAAAACAGTCGAGCTGCCTTTTCCGGGTCCTCCCACACCCGGGCCATTTGCTGTGCCCACTGAAGTAGATCTCCAGGAGCCCACGGCCAATAAACGTAGGCATGCAAGACCAGTGCCAGTGCTCACCAGATGGGAACCTCACTGTGTTCTATCTGGGGTGCCAAAGAAATAAAATAATCATCATCTGTTCTGTTTTGTTTGCTCTCCGGTACTGGTAATGAGGAGCAGGAGTGGTATTTCTAAGTTTTTAAGCATTATTGCTGGGAATAAGGTCCTTCTTATGTTCTCAGACATGTACTGAGAAAAAGTGATTTCCAACTAAGCTGTAAAGCCTTGTACCTGCTACTAGCCTATCAGACACACCCACATGACCAGCCCTGGCCTATCAGGCACTGAGCCACAAGTGACATCACAACCACAAACTCCACCCACAGGACCAGCACTGGCCTATCAGGCACAGAGCCACAAGAGACATCACAACCACAAACTTCACCCAAAAGACCAGCATTGGCCTATCAGGTACTGAGCCACAAGTGACATCACAACCACAAACTGCAGCCATGTCACCAGCACTGGCCTATCAGGCACTCAGCCACAAGTGACATCACAAACACAAACTGCAGCCACAGGACCAGCACTGGCCTATCAGGCACTGAGCCACAAGTGACCTCACAAGCCCAAACAGCACCCACATCACCAGCACTGGCCTATCAGGCACTCAGCCACAAGTGACCTCAGAACTGTTAGAGAATATTGAACTGAAGCTGTCTAGAATTAATTGCTTAGCATAACTTGCTTAGCATTCGTAGCTAAATTTGCTGAAGCCTTATGCCTCGGACTGTGAACTTTTACTTAGATAAGTAAAAGGGGGCCCCAGAGCCGGTTCAAGCTGGAGAGATAAAGAAGTTACACTGACAGCAGGAGTAGCCAACCTTGAAGATAAGCAGCAGCCTGCCGAGAGACAATGAAGGTGCCCAGTGAAGAAGGGGAAGACCCCAGACCTAACTATTACTATTGGTCCAAAGTATCGCTTAGGCGGTGGGAAATTTAGATTGTAAGGGTATAATTGCCCAGGGATTTCTTTGTTCGGGGTCCCTCTTCGGAGGCACCCAGCTCGAGCTGTAATTACCGCACGTGTATCATTAAATTTTATTTCTCTCCAATCTGACTTTGAACTTCTGCCTCAGCAGGAACCTAGGGTGGGAGCCTGTTATGGAGGCCGGCGAGCCTGATTTCCCATAACAGTTTGGCGACCCAGGTGGGACACTAAGCGACCACCGTCCGTGCCTCTCGTCTCCAAACGATCATCTGGCGCCATCGGGTGAGTTCACCCGGGATCTTTGGCAACGGGAGGCACCGAGAGGGTGAGTCTTAAATTCCTGCCTAAATTCCAAATTCTGGTTTGGTAACAAAGTGCACTGTAAGGGGTACGCGGGCTGATCACCGTAAGGCATACCAGGTTTTGGGGTGGGTTCGAGTCCCACTCCCAGGTTTTGGGGTGGGTTCAAGTCCCACTCCCGGGTTTTGGGGTGGGTTCGAGTCCCACTCCCAGGATTTGAGAGGGTTCGAGTCCCGTCTCACTCTGGCCGGAAGGGGGGAGTGCGCAGCCTGATCAGCGTAAGGTGCACCGCAAGACTAACTTAGAGTTACTGTGACTAGTGTGAGTGTGGATACCAGTACTGTGACTGGTGTGAGTGCGTATGACCTGGGAACCGAAAGGGGCACCCGTTGGCTGACAGAGCCGCCCACTGCGAAGGGATGACAGTCCTAGCAGTTAAAGACTCGGGTGGTGTGAGTGCGGTTCCCAGAGAGAGTGAGAGAGAGAAAGAGAGAAAGAGAGAGAGTGTAATCATGCCGGCTGCAGGGGGTAATGAAAATTTAACTTCTGGTATTGCTGAGAGAAAAAAAAAAAAAAGTATATTATAAGGAAGTGTGCTGCCTGATCAGCATAAGACGCACTTTTCAGGAACTCAATATGGGAAATAAGTTCAGTATAGAAAAGGGGACACCCTTAGCCGAAATTCTGCAAAACTAGAGTAAGATTGATGGTACCAAGAACCTAAGAAAAAAAAAAGGGGGGGGGGTTGATCCAACTATGTCAGGAGGATTGGCTGTTCCCGACAAAGGATGGTAACCTGGCAGAACGATGGCCGCCACATGGAACCTTTGGTCATCAGGAGTTAACTTTCCTGCATCACCATTTGCAGGATAGGTTCCCCAGACAAATGGATTTTTGGTATGTATGGGACAGTTGGACAAAGAAAAATTTTCTCAGAGTATTGAAAGTAGTGCAGCTGCTAAAACGCTTGTGGAAACTGCTCCACCCTATGCGCTATCCTCTGTTTCAACTTCTCTATACCCCCCCCTTGCCTTCCCCCTCTGCCTTTCAAGCCCCTTTGCACGTCGTTCCTGTGCCAGGAGTGCCCCCGCCAGGTCCGGACGGGGCACCTCAGGTAGCTACAATGTGAATTTACCGACCCTGGGGGCCCCAAGATTTGATTGCATGGAGTCAACAAACTCCCAGGCTGAGGGAAGATCCAGAGAAAGTGTTACAAATTGTAAGAGGAATACTGTGGGCGTATGATCCTGCCTGGGGGTGTGTGTGTGTGCGCAAATGCTCCTTGAAGCCTTGTTCACTCCAGATGAAAAACACTCAATTCTGGATGTAAACCGTCATTGGGCAGGAAAGGGGGGTGTTCTGGCTGAGACATCAGAACCAGAGTTAACTAATCTGCAAATTTCGACAGGTTTAGAATCAGTTCCTGGAAAGTTATGGAGCTGTTCAGGAATTGATGTTGGACTATTGAAATCAGCTAGTCCAGTCTCAATCAAAACAAAGGGGGGATTACCTCCCGCGGTTAAACAATACCCTATCCCAAAGGAAGCAGAGAAGAGTATCCAAAAGCAAAATGATCACTATCTAAAACTGGGTATCCTTAGAGTTTGTGAATCCCCATACAACACCCCGATTCTGCCAGTTAAAAAGAATAGGCAGGATTCTAAATGGCGATCCAGAGTATCGGTTTGTACAAGACCTAAGAGTTGTAAACCAACATGTAATCGCTCCGCATCCAGTAGTTCCTGACCCATCAACTATATTACCACAGATACCCCACTGGGCAACTTATTTTACCGTGATTGATTTAACGGCAGCATTTTTTAGTATACCAGTAGCTGAGGACAGCCAAGATCTTTTTGCCTTCACTTGGAAGGGACAACAATTGACTTGGACTAGGCTACTACAGGGATTTACTGGGTCTCCGACTATTTTTTCACGTATACTTAAAAATGATCTGGCAGATATCAAACTTCCAGGACATTCAGTGTTAATACAGTATGTGGATGATTTGTTATTAGCAAGTAAAGATTACGAGACATGTTTGAAAGACACTATTTCTCTATGTAACGCTCTTGCAGAGAAAGGGCATCGAGCATCTCCGTCCAAACTCCAGCTGCGTCAACAAGAGGTAAAATATTTGGGGCTTATCTTGAAGGAAAGACACAGATTAATTGATCCAGAATGAGTAAAGACAATTCTCAATATACCCCGTCCTATATCAAAAAAGCAATTTAGGGGATTTTTTAGGAGCTGTAGGATTTTGTCAGCCATGGATTCCTGGGTTGGGAGGGCTTACCAAACCTTTGGTCCAGGCAACAAAAACAGAGGAGGCAGAGCCTTTGACCTGGACTCCAGAAAAAGAGAAAGCTTTTACATCTGTAAAAAGGGTGTTGGTCTCAGCCCCGGCTCTAGGACTACCAGATTATAGTAAGCCATTTGAATTATTTGTTCATGAACGACGGAGTAGCAAGTGGAGTATTCAGTCAAAAACTAGGTCCTCACCATAGGCCAGTGGCCTATTACTTCACCCAACTAGACGCGGTAATCAAAGGCACTCCAGGATGCATCAGAGCATAGTAGCTACAGCAGCCCTTATTAGAAAAGCACGACCTGAAGTTTTGGGTCACCCAATGACTGTGTATATGCCACAGAAGAAGAAAGAGAATTGGAAAAGCGTGAAGTGGTTCAAGACGAAAAAGGAATTTGGACTATCAGGGGTAAGCCCATCCTTTCCTTAAGGTATTTACTTTCTACGGACAGGTGATATCATGATCGTGGACATGGAGGAGCATTGACTGTCGCCTCATGTACTCTACAAACCTGGGCAGCTCCCGAGTGCATGTGGTTGCAAAATGCATAACAACAACCTGCCCAACTTGCCAAAAATTTAACGATACTTATCCTAAGATTAACAGAAGAGGCCTCCCACGGGCTTATTTTCCATTCCAGCGTCTACAAATTGACTATGCTGACATGCCAGCAGCAGAAGGATTTAAACATCTTCTTGTGACAGTTGATCAACTAAGCAGATGGGTGGAAGCCTTTCCTACCTGCAAAGCAGATACGGCTGCAGTGATTAAAGCCTTGTTAAAGGAAATTGTCCCTAGGTCTGGAGTCCCAGAAACTGTAGATTCAGGTAGGGGTTCGCACTTTTCAGCAGGAGTTTTAGGGAAATTATATCAAATGCTAGGAATTCATAGAGAATTGTACACACCTTATCATCCCCAGTCTTGAGGACAAACTGAGAGAATGAACAGAACTATTAAAAACAAGTTAGCATGGGTATGTACACAGGCAAGTCTCAAATGGCCTAATGCCTTAAACTTAGTGCTGTGGGAAATTAGAACAACCCCTATACAACAGGTAGGATTATCCTCAGCAGAAGTCTTATTTGGGCATCAATTGGCTACAGGAACTTATATCCCAGCTAAGACCAGCCTGTTGGACGGAGATGAACAGCTAACCCAGTATGTTCTAGGTATGCAAAAAAGGTTTGAAAATCTTAAAATTATATATATATTTATTTGTGAGATAAACACTGTCAAAGCTCAAGACATTTGTCTTGATACTGAACAAAATGTTTGTCATTTTGAAATACATCCTGATGAAACCCCTGAAACTGTACTTGTATATATTGGAAAAGGATGTGTCTGTATGAGAACTCTCTGTAATCTTATATTCGTAGATAACAATACTGTAGACACAAGTAATCATTCAAATATTTGTGTTTGTAATTTTTCTAAAGTTATGGGCTGTGACTTTAATTATTCAGCTCCTGTTGTGTCTTATCAATTAATACAATCTAATTATACCTTAAGTCAAGATTTATCGCCTACCCCCATCGGAATGAACCTTACATTGGTACAGAAACTACTACAACATGATGACCTGTGTCAACTGTTAAAACGCATCTGAAACAATGGACAAAAAACTCTAATCACTGTTCATCATGATACAGAAGAGATACACCACATCTTGGAAAGAGTGAAGAAGAATGGAGAATATCATTGGTGGGAGACTCTTCTGGGATGGTCACCAATCGCAACAGGAATCTATAATCACATGTTGCACCCAGTAGTAGTTGGGCTAAGTTTGACCATGTTATGCCTATTGCTTACAACCATATTGTATAGAAGATTATGGAGAGTGATAGTACGCCTCGAAAGGCTTTGAGAACTCTGCTTAACATATTAGCAGGGATGCTTAATAAAAACAAAGGGAGGACTGAGACACAAGTGACATCAAAAACACAAACTGCACCCACAGCACCAGCACTGGCCTATCAGGCACTGAGCCACAAGTGACATCACAACCACAAACTGCAGCCACATCACCAGCACTGGACTATCAGGCACTGAGCCACAACTGACATCACAACCACAAAATGCAACCATGTGACCAGCACTGGCCTATCAGGCACTGAGCCACAATTGACCTCACAACCACAAACTGCACCCACAGGACCACCACTGGCCTATCAGGCACTGAGCCACAAGTGACATCACAAACACAGACTGCAGCCACAGCACCAGCACTGGCCTATCAGGCACTGAGCCACAACTGACATCACAAACACAAACTGCAGCCATGTGACCAGCACTGGCCTAGCAGGCACTCAGCCACAAGTGACATCAGAAACACAAACTGCACCAACATCACCAGCACTGGCCTATCAGGCACTCAGCCACAACTGACATCACAACCACAAACTGCAGCCACATCACCAGCACTGGCCTATCAGGCACTGAGCCACAAGTGACATCACAACCACAAACTGCACCCACAGGACCAGCACTGGCCTAGCAGGCACTCAGCCACAACTGACATCACAACCACAAATTGCACCCACATCACCAGCACTGGCCTATCAGGCACTGAGACAGAAGTGACATCACAAACACAAACTGCACCCACATCACCAGCACTGGCCTATCAGGCACTGAGCCACAACTGACATCACAAACACAAACTGCAGCCACATCACCAGCACTGGCCTATCAGGCACTGAGCCACAAGTGACATCACATCCACAAACTGCACCCACAGGACCAGAACTGGCCTCTCAAGCACTGAGCCACAAGTGACATCACAACCACAAACTGCAGCCGCATCACCAGCACTGGCCTATCAGGCACTCAGCCACAAGAGACATCACAACCACAAACTGCAGCCACGTGACAAGCACTGGCCTATCAGGCACTGAGCCACAAGTGACATCCCAACCACAAACTGCACCCACATCACCAGCACTGGCCTATCAGGCACTGAGCTACAAGTGACATCACAAAAACAAACTGCACCCACATCACCAGCACTGGCCTATCAGGCACTGAGCTACAAGTGACATCACAAACACAAACTGCAGCCACTGGACCAGCACTGGCCTATCAGGCACTGAGCCACAACTGACATCACAACCACAAACTGCAGCCGCATCACCAGCACTGGCCTATCAGGCACTGAGCCACAAGTGACATCACAACCACAAACTGCACCCACAGGACCAGAACTGGCCTCTCAAGCACTGAGCCACAAGTGACATCACAACCACAAACTGCACCCACATCACCAGCACTGGCCTATCAGGCACTGAGACACAAGTGACATCACAACCACAAACTGCAGCCATGTGACCAGCACTGGCCTATCAGGCACTGAGCCACAAGTGACATCACAACCACAAACTCCACCCACATCACCAGCACTGGCCTATCAGGCACTGAGCCACAAGTGACATCACAACCACAAAATGCAGCCACAGGACCAGCACTGGCCTATCAGGCACTCAGCCACAAGTGACATCACAACCACAAACTGCAGCCACATCACCAGCACTGGCCTATCAGGCACTCAGCCACAACTGACATCACAACCACAAACTGCACCCACATCAACAGCACTGGCCTATCAGGCACTCAGCCACAAGTGACATCACAACCACAAACTCCACCCACATCACCAGCATTGGCCTATCAGGCACTCAGCCACAACTGACATCACAACCACAAACTGCACCCACATCACCAGCACTGGCCTATCAGGCACTCAGCCACAAGTGACCTCACAACCACAAACTGCAGCCACAGGACCAGCTCTGGCCTATCAGTTACCAGCCACAAGTGACATCACAACCACAAAGAGCAGTCACATCAACAGCATTGGCCTATCAGGCACTGAGCCACAAGTGACCTCAAAACCACAAACTGCAGCCACGTGACTAGCACTGGCCTATCAGGCACTGAGCCACAAGTGACATCACAACCACAAACTGCAGCCATGTGACCAGCACTGGCCTATCAGGCACTGAGCCACAAGTGACATCACAACCACAAACTGCACCCACATCACCAGCACTGGCCTATCAGGCACTGAGCCACAAGTGACATCACAACCACAAAATGCAGCCACAGGACCAGCACTGGCCTATCAGGCACTCAGCCACAAGTGACATCACAAACACAAACTGCAGCCACATCACCAGCACTGGCCTATCAGGCACTCAGCCACAACTGACATCACAACCACAAACTGCACCCACATCAACAGCACTGGCCTATCAGGCACTCAGCCACAAGTGACATCACAACCACAAACTCCACCCACATCACCAGCATTGGCCTATCAGGCACTCAGCCACAACTGACATCACAACCACAAACTGCACCCACATCACCAGCACTGGCCTATCAGGCACTCAGCCACAAGTGACCTCACAACCACAAACTGCAGCCACAGGACCAGCTCTGGCCTATCAGTTACCAGCCACAAGTGACATCACAACCACAAAGAGCAGTCACATCAACAGCATTGGCCTATCAGGCACTGAGCCACAAGTGACCTCAAAACCACAAATTGCAGCCACGTGACTAGCACTGGCCTATCAGGCACTGAGCCACAAGTGACATCACAACCACAAACTGCAGCCACAGGAACAGCACTGGCCTATCAGGCACTGAGCCACAAGTGACCTCACAAGCACAAAAGCAACAACATGCTTGTTGCTGTCTAATCAGGTGGTGAAGCAAAAGTCACCTCACAAATACAAGAAGGGAGCAATGTGGCTGCTGGTGGCCTAGCAGATACTGAGGCCAAATGACTCCACAAACACAAGCAGCAGCAATATCCATTGAGCTGGACTGTCAGATGCTCAGGCTGAAGTGACCTCACAGGCAGCCATGAAGCCATATAGCTGCTCCTGGCCTCTTTGCGACTGAGGCACAATTGACCTAAACAAGCTCAAACAGCAGCAATGTGCATGCTGATCGCCAATCACATACTGATGTACAACTGAGGACAAAAGCACCAAGAGCAGCAATGGGCCTGTTCCCCCTTTATGAGGCATGGAGACACAAGAGACCTCACCATCATCACCAAAGCTACATGCATGCTGTTGGCCTACCAGCCTCAGAGGCACAACCCACCTCACAAGCACAAATGACATCAACCGGCCTGCTGCTGCCCTATCTGGGACGAAGTCACAACGGAGCTGAAAAGTGCAAACCTTCACAGAGGAGAAGCTCACCTGGGCCACTCGCACATCCCTTGATTACGCTGTGATCACTCCACACAGAACAGTCTTCTGCAAACGGCTTTCATCTCCTGGCAAGACTCTCTCCAGATCATGGGACAGCTCCACTCTGGCATCCTGCGCACAAATCACAAAAGGAACAATTGGTCTCGCTTTTCCTTTAGTACCATCAAGTCCGAGCTGGGAGCCTTTGCACTGCAGCACCTACACAATGACAGCAGCATGCCACTTCCATTTCCAGTGCGTTTCTAGGGACAGAGATCAGCTGAGGCAGCAGCTGCACTACAAAGGATTTCTGACACTCTCAGATCAACTCGGCACTGCACCAGGCATCAACCTGATGCCAGACCTCTGCTCTGACACCTAGTCTACAAACACACTGCCTCTGCCCCACAGAGCTGCCTCTTCTGCTCGATACAACCAAGTGCCAGCAAGAAGAGATGCATGCAGGACACTCGCCACTTGCACACTCCACAGCCACTGCTCTGCTCGCTGCCTTCCCTTGGCTCTGCAACCCAGACACTCAGGCAAGCTCTTGTGGTAACACCACAAGGTGGCCAAGGCACTCTAGGCTCACAAGGCATGTGCAAATGAGCAGCACAAGATCAGGCACAGAGCTGCCTCCTTGGGTGATGCTGCTCTTTTCAGAGGGAAGGATCCTGCTTGCTTTGGGCACAGCAGGCTGCTGCTTTCCACCCCCATCCCCTCACGAACCTCCTGCTATCGATGGGGGCACAGGGATTTTCTGTAGTAATACAAAAGATACAGATACAACACAGAAACAGTTGAGAGTCCGGAAGGCCTCCTGAGCCCAAAGTAACCTCCCTTCCTTTCCTTTAGTTACTTGGACAAGGAGACCCGGGGAAGGGAAAAAGGGTGCAGAGGCTTTGAAATGAGGCCCAAGCAGTGAGACAGTCCCACACTGGACGGCTGCTGAAATGACAGCTGTCCTGGCTGCACAGCCTCTGCAGCAGCAGTCCGGGCTCCGCAGCTGGCTTCACAGAGCACACAGGGCTGGGTGCCATGGGCAACCTGGCCCTGGGCACATCTTCACCCCTCCCAGAGCCAGCAGCCCAAGAGCTCTGAGACTTCCTCAGGTCAAGCTACGGACGCTTTGGGGCACTCACCCAAAGGCACTCAAGACATGCTGGCATCTATTATAAGGCCCTTGGACTCATCCTGTATGGCACCACAATCTTCGAGGAAAAGGAGGGGGTACAAGAGCATTTGTTGAGCGGGCTGGCAGTAACAGCACTTGTGGGATGTGGAATTTGCAGCGCAGCAGAGGTACCAGGAGCTGAACCCACACCCCAAGTCACCCACAGAAGACAGGCGCATTTATGGAAGCTTCCGCATCCACACTTAGCCTCTTCTCAGTCACTTGCAGCTGCTTTCACAGAGGGCTCACAATGCTGGCCAAGATGTTGACAGGTACAGGGACACAGCCTGGCATCCTGCCTCCATCCTCAGTGGCTCTAGCACTGCATTGGGAAACTCCATGCGTGGAGCAACCTAGAAAGAAAGAAAGAATCGGAGTGGTACTGGCAGTTCTGCTGGCCTTACAGAGTTGCAACAGGCAGGGGCAAATGTCTCCCCTCTGTGCTGAGCTCTATTGCTGAGAGCACAGCCAGCAGGGCCACCGAGATCTTCCACCCCTCTTTTTGGCACAGCTGACACCATGTCTGTATACCGGGTCGTGTTTGGGAGACAGCATTCAGACCTTGCAGGAAAATCTCACAAGCTCCATGCTCTTTCGACAGGGGCAATTTCTAAAGTGCACACACCCTGGCAAGAAGAGATTACTCACACCACTGCTCACACCAGCACTACATTCATTTACACCAGCACTAGATTCATTTAGCAGCCTCAAAAGTCTAGCTGGACTCCCTAGATGACTGCGAGGACGCTGCAAGCTTCTACTTAGCAACAAGCAGAAAGGCAAACTCCATGTCCATGCCTACCACAGAACATCATCCACATTTTAAATGTAGCAGTACTACCTCATGATGATGGAGTGGAATAAAATTTGTGTCAGATGATGTGGAACATCCACTTCTGCTTGATTAATGAGTTGCACTTCTGTATTGCTGTACAGCTCTGCAGGGGTCAATCCCTCCTCTGAGCACACGCTACCACCCCAGAAGTGACCTCACCACCAGCATCCAAGCCATGCATCTTCTCCTCACCTCTCAGCTGCTCACATAGAGGTGACCTCACAAGTCCATACCCCCACCACATGCCTGCTGATGGCCTATCAGGGACAGAACTTTCCTCCAAATAACTTCCCCAGCCATCAACTACTGCTGGCCTAGCAGGTACTCTGACAAAAGAGACCTCACAAGCAACGCCCGTGCCTAACTGCCTGCTGCTGGCCTAGCAGGGACTCAGAAAGACATGACCTCACAGTCACCTACACGGCCATGTCTCTGTCGCTCGCCTAGAACCCTCCAAGACAGAAACTATCTCACTATAAGTTCCCCAGCCATGAGACAAATCCTGCCTTATCAGCTCCTCAGCCTGAAATCATCTCAAAAAGAAACATATCTCAAATATATCCCAGATGTGGACCTGCTGCTGCCCTATCAACTGCTCAGGTAGAAACGACCTCAGAAACACCTTTCCACTCACAGAGCTCCTGAGATCCAATCAGTTCATCACTCACAAGTGACCTCACAAGCAACAGACAAGCCTTCTTCCTCCAGATGGCCTATCAGCTGCTCAGGCAGAAATGACCTCATCAGCAAGAGCCGAGTCATGTGCCTCCTGCTGGCCTATCAGCTACTTACAAAGAATTGATTTCACACCGGTAATTTTCTGGCATAGCTCTCATAGACAGAGCTGACCTCACTACCTACATCATGGCCACACAGCTGTTGCCGCCTGCAGCTCCCCCTGCCCTCCCCCAAGGCTGAGCCACCTACTGAACAGCCTCCCTGATCCATGTCGTTCCCCACACAATGCTTATACTGCAGCAAAACACCCCCTACGGATCAGTTAGGAGCCCCAAAATAAGATTACCTTTTCCCTAGATAGTCTCTACACGTAATCCATAAAACTTAGGAATTGGAAAAAGGCTTGCAAGTAATTCTTGGCAACATTTTCTGATGGGAGGATTGCATGGGAACAGCGATCATGAAACTGAAGACAGCAGGGCCTCATGTCCCAGGCACAGGGAGAAGCTTCCCGCAACTCAGAAGTCTGCTTCCTTCCCCAGTGCTGAACAAAACCAGAAAATCCTCTACACATCCAGCACAACAAGCATTCTCCTATTTTAGGCCCTGACAACTGGAGACACGTGGAAGGACTCAGGCCAGGGCATCTCAGTTGGTGAAACCAGCAGAGACACAATTCAGCAACTCTTCACCCTGACCTAGAAGCACGGAAAGAACAACGGCAAGTGCAAGCACTGGCGGTTCATCAGCTTTCAAGGCCCCTGACAAGCAAAACAGCTCACACTTACACAGCTCTTCTGCAAACACCCTTCACCCTGCTGCCAGGCTCAAAGGTCTCGGCGCAAAGCAAGAGGCAGGGAGCAAAAACAACGGCTAAGGCACGGCATGACATGTGGGCACAGCCTCTCTCAGAGACACTCGGAAATGCAGTTTTCACAACAAAAGACACCATTGGGAAGGGCACCTCGCGAGGACACCAGCAGCCTGCTCACACTTTGCCCAGCACCTCCCAAACGCAGCTCCAAGCAGCACCTGGGGCTGCGCTGGCAGCAGCACCTCAGGGAAACGCTTTAACAGGGATCCCAGGGCCACCACAAGGGCAAAGGTTCCTGCACCCAAACCCCACCGAGCCGCCCCGGCCCAGCTGCTCGCGGCAGGCCGCCACGTCTGGCTGCAGGGCAGCTCCCCCCTCTGGCCCACGTCGCTCTGGCCCCTGCTCACGGCCCCACCAGCCCCTGCTGCAGCTCCTGCAGCAAAGCAGCCTCGTCGCCAGCACCGCTGCCCCGCCCCGGCGGGAGGTCACCTGCCGCCATTTGAATGCACCCGCAGCCCCCACCAAACCCTCTCGCCCGCTCGCTTCTCGCCTGCTTTGCTCCCGCTCCTCTTTCACCTCTTTGACGTCTTTTTTTTTTCCACATGTTGGACTGCAATTGGCTGACAGAGCCATCAGTGAAATCGATGCCCGCCCTCCTCCTCCTGACAGCCAATAGGAGGGCTGATGGAGATGGTTGTGTTGGGCTCACCCCAGCACTGCCCACCACAGCTCAGAGGAAAGACCTTGGCGTCAGCCAGGACCTATTGAATGGGGATTGCACCTCTGCCTGTTTCCAATCTGCTCTCTCCAATGTACTTTATTTTGGGTGCAGTGATTTGAGCCCAATTTGCAGGAGGACAGGGGCAGTGGCCATCTGAAGATGGCATCTCTGAGCCCAAAACATGCTGCGCCAAGTTGGAAGGATCCAGGGGGAAGGAACAGAGATTTTTCCCAAACACCCAGGGGACTTGGGGTTATTAAAAGGTGAAGGTTTCGTTATGGTATATGGACATTTCCAGCAGGGTCTTGAGAGCCCCATGGAGCTGCAGGCCACCTCATCCTCTGGGATGCAGGACCCCTTTCCTCTCAGAGCCAGACCCCAAAGGGGGACCCACTCCCAGGGAAACCTGTCATGGATTCCCATGCCCCCCCCCACCCTAAGAGGTGATGGAGCTGGCCGTACAGAAGCCTTGAGGCTCAGGACAGCCCCAGCCCCAGGACCCAGCAGTCCTGGCTGTCACATATTCCTCTGAGCCAGAGAGGACCCTCAGGCAGGGCTCTCGCAGCAGCCCCCAGCCCTGTCCAGGCACCCCCACAGCCTGGGATCCACAGCAGTTTTGGCAGTTAACAGTCTCTGTGCGACACCTCGGGAAGGAGCTCCCAAAGCCCTTACCCTTGGTGGAGAGCCGCAGGAGTGTTGGGAACAAGGAGCTGTGGTCCTGGCTGATGGTGTCCGTCCAGCAGTCCTCCATCTCGCTTGCCCTCTTGCTCTCGTTTCACCTCTCCAGCCAGAGAAACAGGACGCTCTTCCCATCTCATTACCCAAAACTCCTTTCCAACATGCCCCTGCTCCTCCGCCTGTTGGTGAGGGGCCCCAACGTGGCCCCACTGCCTCCTGTCCCCTCTCCTTGCCGTGGAGCCACTATGAAGGGCAGCTGTGGGGAGGGTGTGAGCAGTGCCCAGGAGTGCCTGGGCCTCACAGGGAAGTGAGGGTCCCCACCCACGACACCAGGGAGACCTCCCTGTGATGTGGCATGTCCCATTGGGACCTCAGCTCGTGTCATCTGGGGGCTCAGTAGGTCACTGCCATGGAGATGGCACAGGCAGGGAGAGAGCAGAGAGAATTCCCCTCACATCCTGGAAAGCCATCACTTCCCTTCACTGCAGTTATTTTCCATAATTTTCTGATAAATCCTTCAGGAATGTCTCCAGACACTGCCAAAGACTGTGAAATATCTCAAATGGGGCACTGGAGACATCACTTCTGTGCCCCTGCACTGACAGGTCACTGCACTGGGCAGACCTGTGCAGGAATCTGGGGTTTGGGGGTTGGCGTTTGTACAGGATCCAAGGCATGTGGGATGAACCAGCACAAAGCATGGCCACAGGCTGAGAAATGCTTTGGTGAGCCTCAAAACTGGTTTCTGCTGTGGGTCACTCTTTTTGTGGAAGCAGGATGTAGGACAATGTGGGACAGGACGTAGCCTTCCTCCTTTAGGCACCAAGGCAGGCTCTCTGCTTTTAAAAGTGCTCAGCAAGGTTTCTCAGTCGGCAGTGCTTGAGATAGAGATGCTGTGCCAGAGAAGAGCAAACATAGCCTTAACACACATCATCCAGAGGCCCTTATCCAGGACCCTGGAGCCTGCCAGGTTCCAAAGCCATGGGCGAGGCCAGGTAGCAAATGTGGGGAAGTTTTCCCATTTCCCATGAAGTTTGCCCATCTTTCCTTCTGGCTGAGCCTGAGAAAAGCCATTTCTCATCCCTGGGCCTAATTTGGTCCTTGTGCTTTTCAGTGTCACCTTGGGGCTGTGCTTCTCCCCTGGGTACACTCCTCAGCCCCCTGCCCTCCTCCCCACAGGCACCCTGCTCTCCCGGGGTCTGTACAGCCCTGACATCCTGGATCTCCAACATTTTATGACTGTGGGCTTCTCAGGACATGCCCACACACTGCAGTGCTGCTGTCCAGGCTCCGGTGCAGAGCCTATGAGGCAGTGCAATGCCTCAGGACGTGCATTTTGACTCACTCCCAAGTTTGTGAGATGACCAGCTCCCAGCTCTGCAGCTGCTGAACTTTGAGAGCATCCCTGCAACTGACCTTCCTGCTCTTGCTAGTCTCTGCACAGTCCTGGGACAAATCTTGCAGAAGGGAGACTCCATTTGCCTTGAATACTGTGAGAGATGTGGCTTTCCAAGTCACTGCAAAAGGAAGGACTCCTTTACTTGTTTGGGTTGCTTCTTGAGCCTGTGGCACCCCCTCTGTGATGCTGGGAGCCCCAGCTCTGCACTCTGATGTCTCTGCCCTTTCTCTCCCTTGTCTCCTGCTTGTCTACCCAAAGTCTTCTCTACACACCAGGGGCATGGGAAGTGCTGCTTTAGAGAGCTCATTCGATGCTGTGACATGTTGTGAAGCTGAAGGCCTGAAGGAGGCTAGTCTGGGATGTGGCTGTGCCCACAGACCCCCTCCTGCTCCCAGCCTGAGGATCCAGGAAGGTCTCCAGGGAGAGCAGTGATTTTGGGGGTGGGTGGGATGGGTTTCCCTCAACATCTCTGGGTCCTGCATAGGTTTCTCTAAGTGCTCAGGAAAATCCCTCTTCTCTAGGGTCTTGCATCAAGACTTTTCCAGACTTTTGTACAGAAGCACAGCCTGGTCTGGGATCCCCAAGAGCAGCACGGCCCCCAGCATTGCCCGGGACCCCCAGGAGCTCCCTGGCTCTCTCTTCTGTTTATACATTCCCTGATTAAATTGACACTTTGTAACCTCACTTTTACAGCACACTGTCTGGATTTTGTAACATTGTAACTCCTCCCCTAACTCATTCGCATGGGCAGCTGCTGATTTGCACTTCAGGGAGTTTAAAGCTTGCTCCCTCTTTCAGCAGTGTGTCCCTTTAGCCAAGTCTTAAATTCTGTTTCTGTCTAGCATTTCCTATCTCTCCAAAAGATTTCTAGTAAGGCTGTCCTTTGAGGAAGTGGACCTCGTAGGAGGCAGCTTGCACTTAGCATACAGTTGAGGAGTGTAATTATTTTCTATGAAATGATACCATGTGCTTTATTTTATTTTATTTTATTTTATTGCTTGCAATTTTAAAAATCCTTCTCTGTCTATTTTCAGCTAGTTCTCTAAGGAAAGCAAGTGGGAATTGGGGCATATGAGCTGTAGTATTCAGTTGCAGACTTGAGTGGAAAAAGTGTAGCTTCTAACAGGAGTAATGTAAGTGCCAGGTGACCGATGAGAGAAATGGCAGGGTTGGGGAGATGGGGAGGAAGACTGTCCACACAGCGTCTGACCTCTGGGACACTGCTTTTCCTACATGTCCTGACTTCATTAGAAGATACTCTGGATTGGTATCAATTGGAGAATGTTGCCGTCACTTATTCTGAAAGCTGGAAAATATTACTCATACAAAAAAAAAAAAATTTAGAAATACTTGTATTATTGCAGTTTCCATCTTTCAGCTACACTCCAGAAACCTCTCCAATTAGCCATGCAAGACTTGAAGACAATTATAGGGAGAGGCATGGTTCATCAGGGCTTTTTGCATTTTAATGAGCCCCATGGTGTATTTAGTGCTGAGTCCATGAATCACAGCTACTGAGAGGAGATTGAACGAAACATTCAAGCAGTCAAGGTCAGAAGCAAACCGCAAAGTTTCATAGCACATTTATGGGCCCCACTGAGGGACACTAGCAACAACGACTCACCAGGGGGCTAATCAGAGCAGAAAACTGTAATCGCTGATTACAGGTAGGCAAAGGCAATGTGCAGGTGGCTCTGATGCCATGTAAACCCTTCATGTGTTTTATCACAGAATCACACAGAATCACAGAATGGTTGAGGTTGGAAGGGACCTCTGGAGGTCATCTAGTCCAACCCCCCTGCTCAAGCAGGGTCACCTTGAGCATGTTGCACAGGATCGCATCCAGGCGGGTTTTGAAAATCTCCGGAGAAGGAGACTCCACAACCTCTCGGGGCAACCTGTTCCAGCGTTCTGTCACCCTCACAGGGAAGAAGTTTTTTCTCATGTTCAGATGGAACTTCCTGTGTTTCAGTTTGTGCCCATTGATCTTATCAATGTGTATAAGTATCTGAAGGGAGGGTGTCGAGAGGATGGGGCCAGACTCTTTTCAGTGGTGCCGAGCGACAGGACGCGAGGCAATGGGCACAAACTGAAACACAGACACTTCCATCTTAACATGAGGAAAAACTTTTTCACTGTGAGGGTGACAGAGCACTGGAACAGGTTGCCCCGAGAGGTGGTGGAGTCTCCTTCTCTGGAGATATTCAAAATGCGCCTGGATGCAATCCTGTGCAATGTGCTCTAGGTGACCCTGGTGGAGCAGGGGGGTTGGACTAGATGATCTCCAGAGGTCCCTTCCAACCTCAGTGATTCTGTGATTCTGTGATTCTGTGACACCCTCCCTTTAGATATTTGTACACATTGATAAGATCCCCCCTCAGCCTTCTCTTCTCCAGGCTAAACAGGCCCAGCTCTCTCAGCCTTTCCTCATAAGAGAGATGTTCCAGTCCCCTAATCATCTTTGTAGCCCTTCGCTGGACTTGCTCCAGTAGTGCCACATCCCTCTTGTACTGGGGAGCCCAGAACTGGACACAGTAGTGCAGATGTGGCCTCAGCAGGGCTGAATAGAGGGGGAGAATCACCTCCCTCCACCTGCTGGCAACACTCTTCCTCATGCACCCCAGGATACCATTGGCCTTCTTGGCCACAAGGGCACATTGCTGCCTCATGCTTAACTTGGTGTCCACCAGCACTCCCAGGTCCTCCTCCGCAGAGCTGCTTTTCAGCAGGTCGACCCCCAACCTGTACTGCTGCATGGGGTTATTCCTCCCTAGGGGCTGAACTCTGCGCTTCCCCTTGTTGAACTTCATGAGGTTCCCCTCCGCCCATGTCTCCAGCCTGTCCAGGTCCCTCTGAATGGCAGCACAGCCCTCTGGCGTATCAGCCACTCCTCCCACTCTTGTCTGCTCAGCAAACTTGCTGAGGGTGCACTCCGTCCCTTCATCCAGGGCACTGATGAATAAGTTGAAGAGGACTGAATGCAGTACTGACTGCTGGGGGACACGGCTATCTACAGGCCTCCAGCTAGACTTGGTGCCGCTCATCACAACCCTCTGAGCTCTGCCATTCAGTCAGTGCCCAATGCACCTCACTGTCTGCCTATCTAGCCTGGGCTTCCTGAGGATGTTATGGGAGACAGTGTTGAAAGCCTTGCTGAAGTCAAGGTAGACAACATCCACTGCTCTCCCCTCATCTCTCCAGCCTGTCATTCCATCAAAGAAGGCTCTCAGGTTGCTGAAGCATGATTTCGCCTTGCTGACTCCATGCTGACTACTCCTGATCACCTTGGAAATGGTATGCAGGATGAGCTGCACCTTCAGCCTTGCAGGGGTTGAGGTGAGGCTGACTGGCCTGTAGTGCCCTGGGGTGGGTGCTCCTTCTTGCCCCTTTTGAAGACTGGAGGGACATTTGCTTTCTTGCAGGCCTCAGGCACCTCTCCGGATTGCCATGACATTTCAGAGGTGATTGATTGAGAGTGGCCTCTCGGGTAGTGAGGCAGAAGTGACCTCAAAAGTACAAAAAGCAGCAATGTGCCTGCTCTCAGCCTGTCACATACTCAGGTGGAAGTGACCTCACAATGATGACCCAATCTATGTGCCTGCTGCTGTGTATGAGTTGATGATGCCTAAGTCACCTCACGATCAGCATTGAAGCCATGGGACTGCTCCTGAGAAAAGCAAGTATTCAGCCCCTCAAGGAGAGGTCCTGCTTAAGGTGGCAGCCCAGCATGGTTCTCTGGCCCACTTGCCCTCTGAGGCGGCACTTTAAGAACAGGATGAGCAGCTTCTGGGCTTTCCTGAAGGCCTTCAGCTCATCAGTATGAGTTAAGGCCTTTGTGATGAGGAAGGAGTTCCAGTCCCCTTTTCAAAGCCAAGTGGTGCTCACATACACGCGACTCCATGCTGTGAAGAACACGCTCCGGAGGACAAAGGCAGCCCAAGCTGTCTTTTTGCCTTGCTTTCTTCCGGCAGGGATTGGCTGTTGACAACAAAACCAAAACCCAACCCCCCCATTCCTCTCTGTGTTATAGGCCCTCAGAAGAAGAGCTGCAGAAGGCTCCAAGCACACGCAATGGCTGGGCAAGAAAGTGTCAGAGGCTATTCACTGCAGGTGGAGTAAGGCATCTCGGGGAGGAAAAAGCCCAAATCTTCACTTTGCATATACAGTGGCAGGCTGTGAGCTAGTGGCTCTTGGTCAGGAAGGAGAGCCAAGCAGCGCAATAGGGATGTCCGTGAAAGCAGAAGCTCCTTGCTGTGCAGAGGTGAAAAGAAGCCAAGGAAATGTTCTCTGAAAAGGAACAGAAAAGCCAAGCAAGGAACCGCATTAGGCCCTGCCCTAGACTGATGGTGGCACTGACATGGCAAGGCCTCAGGACTGAGGCTTGTCAGGCTTGCTCTCGTTGAACTTTTGGAGAGCTGTCTGCAGCTTTCTTTTGCTTGGTTGAGCTGGGAGAGCAAGTTCTCTCTTGGACCACGTTCCTATGGCTCATGGCCTTTGTTTCTCTTTGTGTGCTACGACCCTAGTTTGATCTTGCTCGCAGTAGCAAGCAGTTCTTGTGTGCAGGATGAGCTGTTTAGGGCTCTAAGGCAAGGCTGTAGTGTGGAGAAAGAGAGGGCTGGGCGAAGTGGAGAGGCAGGCCATGGCGGAGAGGAGTCGCAGTCTACGAGGGTAAGAGATGGGGCGCAGGCTTGGCACCGGAGACCCCATGGCGAGAAGCACCTCGCCAATGGTCGCTGCAAGAAATGCAGACCTGGAGATGGACAGAACAGGCAGAACAGGCACAGCTGCTTGCTTGCTGGAGTTTCCAGGTGGAACACTGTGGCACTTGGAGGAGGCTGTCCTTCAAGACCTTCAAGACCTGCCAGCTTTCCTGAGCTCCTTTGCCCTTCAGAGCTGCCTCCCATGGCACCCCCCTAGCAGGTCCCTGCACAAGGGGAAGTCTGCTCGCCTCAAGTCTAGGCTCTGTGCTCTGCTGTCCTCCTTCCTCGCTCCCCTCAGGCTCTGCCACTCCATTAGTTCATGGGCGCTACAGCCAAGGTGGCCATGGACTCTCCTGGCACCAAGCCTCCTGGGTGGCAGCTTCCCCTTGGGGCCCTTGGCACCCTCCTCATTCCCCTCACACCCGCAAAAGCCCCACACTCAAGTGCACCCAACACACACACACACGAGTTGGCTGTTCCCTCCCACCATGCAGCCAGCACTGGGCACCAGCAAGGGAGGTGCAGGCTCAAGCCCTTCTCTGCCTCAGAGGCCTAAACCAGCTCTTCCCTCCCCTCCCCACCGGCCCCTTGGCCCAGGGCATGTGCTGGCCATGGCAGGGCCCTCTCCATGCCTCTCTCAGGCACCAACAAGATGCAGCACACCCCTAGGCCACAGCCACCACAGCTGCAGCCCAAGAGCTGCAGCAGGACCTTGGCACAGAGCTGCCCTGGCAGCAGCCACTTACACCCAAGCCCTGACTCCTCAGCTGGCCTCTCCAGGCCTCTCCAATGCTCCCATGCTGCAAACGGCAGAGCTCACAGCACACCCAGCGAAGAGCCACACCGCTTGGGGCGGTTGGTTTAATTCAGCGGAACAAATCTTCCTGTGTGCCCGCATGGCTCACAGTCACTGCTGCTGCTTCGTCTGTGTCCGCACGTGGCTATTCTTGCCCCTGGAGAAGGAGGGAGAAAGGAAGAGGCTATGTTCTGGCCAGGCAGAAAGGCAGAGAACTACTGCAGACTAGTTCAGGCCAGCGATGTTTGCAGGGGCTTCTGATGGTCTTGCCATGCTCACCATCATGGGACACAGGCCCCTGTGTCCAAACAAGGTCCCGTGGGCAGCTCTTCAGCCTGGGACTGAGTCTGCTGGCACCAAGACTCAGGACTCAGGGGGGAACCTGTGTCTTGGCTTCAGCAGTCAGTGAGAGCTTTGCAAAGGGGCAGACAACCATTGGAAGGATCCCTTTGCGCTCAGCTGCTCACAACTTGTCGGTGCCACAGTGGAAGGCAATTGTGAGCACCCAAGAGCTAGCCCTTGCATGGAAGGCAAGGCTGAGGCAAGGCCAGCCCTGTGGCTTGCTCATGGGGCAGTGTGGCTGCAGCAGCACTGACACCTTCTCTCTCTCACCCCTCCTGCTTCTCTCCTCCCCCAGCCCCTCCACCCTGCTCCCAGTTGCAGCCACAGCCCTTCAGCTCCACAGCAGTGTTGGGCATTTGCTTGTGGCTGCAGAGAGGTGCTTAGTGTCAGGCTTCAACCCATGCCAAGCCCATGTCAGGAAAAGTCACGGCACGCTCTAGGCACCCCAGTGGCTCTGGGATTGGGAGTGGGACCCCTCACTGGCTCACTGCCCCTCAGCTCTGCCAGGCTTGATCCTGGAGCTGCCACATACCTGCCCTGTCTCACGACGCCCCTGTTGATCGGCCAGCCTTTTGGCCTCTTCCTCTATGCGGGAGAAGTAAATCTTCACAGTCACTTCCTTATCTTCTCCCACCTGGTACTTGACAATCTCCTGAATACTTGGCTTTTTTTCAGCCACCTTCTTCCCACTCTGCTGCACCTGCAAGACAATTGCACACACCTTTGTGCCCCACTTCCAAGGCCACTCACCTGCTCTCAACATGCACCTCTCAAGCAGCCAGGCACTGCAGGACCTGGGCAGTCACCAGCCCCCTGGCTCTGGCCTGGCCTCAGGCACCCCACATGACAACTGCTGCCCCAGGCAGGGATGCTGCAGCCCCAGCTGGAGAACAGCAAGGGACACCGCAGCATGCCCCAGCCTATGTGACAGCCTGAGCAGGCTTGCCTGTCTTTCCCACGTGCTCACTCTCAGATGTGCCCTGCTGTCAAAAAAGAGTGGAGGGTATTGCCACGTGCAGAGCTCGAAATCTGGTGGCTACAGCTGTTTCTTTTTTTCCCAGAAGGGAAGGCTATTTCTCTCCCTCTCCTCTGACCTTTCTCTTCAGCCTTCTTGTCAGCACCCTTTTGCCCTGAGGGGAAGCTGAGCAAGGCTGAACATCCCTTTCTTGTTCACAACAAGCATCTAAGGAATCACACAGCTGAACAGAAACTCTCCGTCTTCTATCACAGAAAGGCCCAGCAGTTTTATTGGCACCAGAAAGAGGGCCCAAGAGGCTCTGCTGGTGTGTTCTTGGAGAGCGCAGGAGCAACAACAGATGCATTGCAAAACTAGGGCACAACCGGCACCTTTGAAGGGAAGCCTCCCGCAAAGTCCGCCAGGGCTCAAAGGAACCCATCGGAAGGGCTCTTGTGCAGCCAGCGCCCATAGGACAATGCTTTTGCAGAATGCAGACTGGCACAAGGAGGACCTCAAGGAGGAACACTTACATGTTTTGCGTTCGGATCGACTTCATTCAAAAGCCGGCCCGCTGGTGAGCTAACTTCTGGAAATGGCTTCCTCCCGCCTGGCACTGCCTTCTGTGCAGAGCGCTCTGGGGTAACTGGGAATGTGCTGCAAATACACACAGTGGGGAGATGGTATGAGAACAGGGGGGGCAGGATCTCCACTCCACGCTCAGTAGCTTGGCACCTGCTTCTGCAGCAGAAGGCAGTTCTGCAGCAGAAGCATGTGGGTTCCACTGACTTGGGTCACATCAACGGACACAAGAGATCACCCCCCACCAAAACACCCAGGCCTGCACAACATGCCTAAAGAAGAGCTCCAGGTGCCTACAATGCGACTTTTTATCGATGCAGCAAGGAGAGCAGCAGGGACATCTACGAGGACCGGCTCCAAGACACACCATTACCCGCTCTCCTGCCAACTCCATCAGCCACTGCTCAGGGGCCCCAAAGACTCTCTGTTCTGGGATGACCAATGGATTGTTGCTGGGCACCCAGTGTTGAAGAAGGAGGAAAGCATCAAGGCAGTAAAGCATAAAGCCCTAGGAAGGTGGGAGCCAGCACAGAGTTCTGCAGAACCACCCCCACAGAGCCCAGATGAAGGCAAAGCATGCCTGCAGGTCACTGGGAAGCAGCTGTTGAGAAGACTTGCTCCCAAAGCACCTCCTGAGCAGCCTTCACAAGCCCTGGCAATGCAGCCCTACCAAACCTGTGCTGAGAAGCTGCGCCCTTGCTAAACCAGAGGCTAAGAAGCAAACAGATGTACTCACGTTGGAAACATATGACGACGGGGAGTGTGGGCGTGGACATCAAGTGCTTTGGTGGCAGTGAGGATTGAGTCCCTCATCTCTAGCATCTGTACAGGTGAGAAACACAGGTGAGATGCTACCAAGAAGAGAATCTCACTGCTCTCACGGGCAGTCAATGTTTGCACTGTTCAGAGAAGAAGCTGCCTCTCAGAAACTCGGAAACAACCCTCGCTCTTCCTCACAGCACCCCCTCAAGTCTGCAGAAGAGCAGCTGCAGGGCAATACAGGCAAATGGCTCAAAGCACTGGCAGGCTTTTGGCAAGGGCAAGAGCCAAGAGGCTCAGCCAGGAGACCAGTTCCTGCCGAATGCAGAAGTCAAGGGTGGCAAGCACAGGGGAAGGCAGCTCACTAAAATCTAGGGCAATCTGCAGGGCAGTGCTGTGAGGGAGGGTGGGAGGGGGCAGTGGGGGCTACAGCAGGTCTGTTTTCCCTAAAGGGAAGGTTATTTCTCTCCCTCTCCTCTGACCCTTGTCTTCAGCCTTCCTGTCAGCACCCTTTTGCCCTGAAGGGAAGCTGAGCAAGGCTGAACATCCCTTTCTTGTTCGCAACAAGCATCTAAAGAATCACACAGCTGAAAAGAAACTCTCTGTCTTCTATCACAGAAAGGCCCAGCAGTTTTATTGGCACCAGAAAGGGGGCCCAAGAGGCTCTGCTGGTGTGTTCATGGAGAGCGCAGGAGCAACAACAGATGCATTGCAAAACTAGGGCACAAATGGCATCTCTGAAAGCAAGCCCTGGGCAAAGTCCGCCAGGGTTCAAAGGAACCCATCGGAAGGGCTCTTGTACAGCCAGCACCCACAGGACAATGCTTTTGCAGAATGCAGGCTGGCACAAGGAGGCCCTCAGTGAGGAGCACTTACCACTCCTGAGATCTGACGGCCTTCATTCAGAGTTGGTGCAGCTGGCGCTCTGGCTTCTGGTGGCGTCTTCTTTCCACCTGGTGCTGCGTTCTGTGCAGAGCACTCTGAGGTGACTGGGAATGGACTGCAAACACACACAGCAGGGAGGTGGTATGAGCACAGGGGCAGTAGGGTCTCCACCTCACCCTCACAAGCTGGGCACCTGCTGCTGCAGCAGAAGGCAGTTCTGCAGCAGAAGCACATGGGTTCCACTGACTGGGGTCACATCAGCGGAAACAGAGACCACTCCCCACCAAAATACCCAGGACTGCGCAACATGCCCAATGGAAAGCTCCAGGTGTCCAAAGCGAGACTTTCTATTCATGCAGCAAGGAGAGCCGCAGGGGCATCTATAAGGACCGGCTCCAAGACACACCATTACCCGCTCTCCTGCCAACACCATCAGCCACTGCTCAGGGGCCCCAAAGACTCTCTGTTCTGGGATGACCAATGGATTGTTGCTGGGCACCCAGTGTTGAAGAAGGAGAAAGGCATCAAGGCAGTAAAGCATAAAGTCCTAGGAAGGTGGGAGCCAGCACAGAGTTCTGCAGAACCACCCCCTGCACACATCCCAGATGAAGGCAAAGCATGCCTGCAGGTCACTGGGAAGCAGCCGTTGAGAAGACTTGCTCCCAAAGCACCTCCTGAGCAGCCTTCACAAGCCCTGGCAATGCAGCCCTACCAAACCTGTGCTGAGAAGATGCTCCCTTTGACAGCCAAGGGTGAAGAAGCAAGCAAAGGAACTCACGTTAGAAACATATTGCGACGACGGGGAGGACGGGCCTCAATATCAAGTGCTCTGCTGGCTGCAAGGTCTGAGTTCCTCATCTCTAGCCTCTGTAAAGGTGAGAAACACACGTGAGATGCTACCAAGAAAAGGATCTCGCTGCTCTCAAGGGCAGCCAACGTTTGCACTGTTCAGAGAAGAAGCTGCCTCTCAGAAACTCGGAAACAACCCTCGCTCTTCCTCACAGCACCCCCTCAAGTCTACAGAAGAGCAGCTGCAGGGCAATACAGGCGAATGGCTCAAAGTACTGGCAGGCTTTTGGCAAGGGCAAGAGCCAAGAGGCTCAGCCAGGAGACCAGTTCTTGCCGAATGCAGAAGTCAAGGGTGGCAAGCACAGGGGAAGGCAGTTCACTAAAATCTAGGGCAATCTGCAGGGCAGTGCTGCGATGGAGGATGGGAGGGAGCAGTGGGGGCTACAGCAGGTCTGGTTTTCCAAAGGAAGTCTTCCAAAGGAAGATTATTTCTCTGCCTTTCCTCTGACCCTTGTCTTCAGCCTTCCTGTCAGCACCCTTTTGCCCTGAAGGGAAGCTGAGCAAGGCTGAACATCCCTTTCTTGTTCGCAACAAGCATCTAAAGAATCACACAGCTGAAAAGAAACTCTCTGTCTTCTATCACAGAAAGGCCCAGCAGTTTTATTGGCACCAGAAAGGGGGCCCAAGAGGCTCTGCTGGTGTGTTCATGGAGAGCGCAGGAGCAACAACAGATGCATTGCAAAACTAGGGCACAAATGGCATCTCTGAAAGCAAGCCCTGGGCAAAGTCCGCCAGGGCTCAAAGGAACCCATCGGAAGGGCTCTTGTACAGCCAGCACCCACAGGATGATGCTTTTGCAGAATGCAGGCTGGCACAAGAAGGACCTGAATGAGGAGCACCTACCTGTCCTCCCTTCTGAAGGCCTGCATTCACAGGCCATGCAGCTTGCACTCTCGATTCTGACAATTGCTTCCTCATGCCTCGTGCTTCCTCCTTTGCAGAGCACCCTTGGATTTCTGGGAGCATGCTGCAAATACACATGGCAGGCAGGTGGTATGGCACAGGGGGAGCAGGGTCTCCACCTCACCCTCACAAGCTGGGCACCTGCTCCTGCAGCAGAAGCTAGTTCTGCAGGAGGAGCATGTGGGTTCCACTGACTGGGGTCGCATCGACGGACACAGCAAAACACCCCGGGCTGCATAACATGCCTGAAGGAGAGCTCCGGGTGCCCACAGCGAGACTTTCCATCAATGCAGCAAGGAGAGCAGGAGGGCCATCTACAAGGACCACATCCAAACCATTACCTGCTCTCCTGCTAACTCCATTAGCCACTGCTCAGTGGCCAGGTTTCTTGGAAGCTTGGGAAACTGAAATGGGAATAACTGCTCTGTCCCTTGGAATCCTTCAGTCTTCAGGCACTCATGGCCCACAGTTACATCCTCTTCAAAGTGCAAATACAACCAGCCCTTGCCTCTCAGGGCTGCCTGATCCAAGGACACACCCTCTCCAATCTGCTGCTCACCACCCTGTGACCGCTGCCTGGGAATAACCCTCCTTCCTCCTTGCTGCTGGGTGTCGAAGGAAGGGTGTTGCCCAAGGGGAAACACCACTCCTTTAGGGAGATATTCACCCAAGGCACTCCTCCCCTCCAACAGCATTCCTTGCAGCCCTCTCTTCCACCTCACTCCTCTCAACCTCTTCCACTAGGCTGCTCACCCCAGCTCCACACACCTGGAGACACTGCTGGGAAAGGATCCGCTGCCAGCAGGCACAGAGGCTCTCTCTCACTCGGAATGGGGCCCTCCTGCCTCTCCCAGACCCTGCACACACACACACGCGCGCGCACACACACACACACACACACTTCCCTTTGCACTCACAGCCACCAACTCCACACGAGTGTTTGGCATGCCTTTGGGGACACGGAGAGGCACCTGCCAGCAGGGTGTAGCCACAGCCTGCTTGTGCCAGCCACCAGACAAGATTTCATGGGAAGCAAAGGGCTCCCAGGTCCCAGAATTCATCTGCAACTGCTCACTGCATACTCACTGGCCTCTGCAAGCAGTCCACACCTCAGGGCAAAGCTCACACAAACACCTCCCTCTTCCAAAGGCTTTACAAGAGCATGCAGACTTTGCCTCAGCCTCAGAAACTGCCCTGAGACCCCCAGCCCTGCTCTCGGCAAATACAGAGCATCCTGGTTACTTTCATCTACGGGCTAGGAGAAAAGGCCCTCCTCTTCCTGAAGGACCAATTGCACTGAGTTGCCCAAAGCTCTGTAAGCTGCAAGCAGAGGCGGCAGAAACAGGAAGCTGTAGGCAGGCTCTGCCAGGGACTTGCTCTGGGCTGCCCAGCCAGCAAGGCATGCCTAGTCCTTGTGGCACAGCACAAAAGGCATTCAGAGCCCCTAGGGACATTGTGTCCAAGGGACACATCACCCTCCAAGACACACAAGGCTACACGGTCACCCTCCTCCATTGCTCCAAGCGTCTCACCTGCCATGAGGCTCTTTCTCCTTGCCTTTCTCCCCCTTGCCTTCCTCCAGACTGGCAGACGCTACTTTGCGTGCAGGCTGCCTCTCTCGCAGGAGGAGGCGCTGGCCAGACACATTCTCTGGAAGCAGGAGACAAGAAAACACTTCAGAGCAGCATCATGGTGACTGTTTGAACCGGAGTGGCGTGCAGGTCCTTTGACAAATGTCTCAGGCCTACATTTCCTCTGCTTTGGGAATGTGTGTGAGAAACTCACAAGAAAAGGCTACAACTGCCTGCTTTGAAAATCCAAGAAACTCTTGGCACACCTGAGCAGACTTTTGACCATCTACACTAGGGGACTTTTCCCATGAGAGGAAAATCCTTGCATTCCAGGAGATAGGTCCCTCCTTGCATTCACATTCTGCTCTGGGCAGAATGATGATTCACAAGGACTGTCCTCCAGTTGGACTCCCTTCTTCTCCAGCTCCTCAAATGGAGGAGCACTTTGCAGGGTGCACTAGGGCACGGAGTCCAGTGGCCAAGTTGAACTTGGCAGGACCAAGGGCTGTTGGGTGTTTTGAGCTGCCCTGAGGTCTTGTTGCCTCGGCAGTCCCTTGAGAGTTGCCATCAGGGCTGAGCAGCGTTGCCTCTAGTGCCTCATGCTAGCCGAGCCATGGTGCTGCAGCCTTGGCTCCAATGCCCTGCCAAGGAGGACCGAAGGAGAAGGCACAAAGCCCTGCCAGGAAGCAGCCGCTCCATTACCTTTCTTGCTGCTGCCGACACCTTGTCCCTTCTCCTCTTCACGGCTGGCCTTCACAGCTCGCACAGCTGGTTTTCTGGGGGCACTCTCAAGCACGTACCTGGAAACCGGAAAAAGACACTCGCAAGGAAGGCCTCCACATGTCCTTTGCCACTTCTGTGAATTCTGGGCACACAGACACATGTCAGAGCTGCTAGGAGAAGAGCTCCACATGTCCTTTGCCGCTTCTGCGAATTCTGGGCACACAGGCGCATGTCAGAGCTGCTGGGAAGCCTACCCTTTCGCAAAGGGGAATATGCAGAATAGGCCAGCTCCTGGAGGACTCTCTTAGGAAGCGCAGTGACCCAACATGCGTGCCTGCAGGGCCACAAGCTTCCTCCTCACACTGCTCCAGGGCTTCCCCCTCCCTCTGGTGAGAAAGCTCCTTCTCAGCTTTCCAAGCCAAATCCTCCAGCTGGCCATTGGAGCCTGTCCGCCAGCCCCTGTCCATGCTCCTGTCCAGGCAGAAGAGACTAGGCTCCTTTCCTCCAGCTTTCCACCACCACTGGAAATTCCAGGCTGGCCCTCCACAGCCCTTGCAGGCCCTCCCACACTCAGGACAGTGCATCTGCAAAGAACAGCCTCCATCCCCGAGCCATTAAAGGAACATAGCCCTTAGCAGGGCGGGAGACAGCACAGAGCTTGGCAGAACCCCCCCCCCCCACAGAGCCCAAGCAAAGCCAGAGCAAGCCTCGGAAGCAAGCGTTGCACAAGACTTGCTCCCAAAGCACTTGCTGAGCAGCCTTCACAAGCCCTTGCAACGCACTCCTATCAAACCTGTGGTGAGCAGCTGCTCCCTTGGTGAGCCAGGGGCTAAGAAGCAAAGAAGCAAAGTACTCACGTTGGAAAGACGATGACAGAGCCAGAACGGATCTGGGAAGCAGCTGTTTTGCTGCTTGAGAGGACTGAATCCCTCATCTCTGGCATCTGCAAAGGGTAGAAACAGAGGTGAGATGCTACCAAGAAAAGGATCTCGCTGCTCTCAAGGGCAGCCAACGTTCGCACTGTTCAGAGAAGAAGCTGCCTCTCAGAAACTCGGAAACAACCCTCGCTCTTCCTCACAGCACCCCCTCAATTCCTCAGAAGAGCAGCTGCAGGGGAATACAGGAGAATGGCTCAAAGCACTGGCAAGCTTTTGGCAAGGGCAAGAGCCAAGAGGCTCAGCCAGGAGACCAGTTCTTGCTGAATGGAGAAGTCAAGCGAGGCAAGCACAGGCAAAGGCCTTTCACTGCCTGCTCCTCAGCTGAGAACAATGCCTTCAGATGTGGCCTTAACCCCAAAGTCTCTCCTGACATTCCAATGACTGCATCTGCAGCAGGCAGGACTAGAGATGCACAGCTTGTCCTGTTCCCCTGTACAGCGGGGGATCATGGAGAGTGCCAAACTTCCGGGGGGTGGGGGGGGAGGTGTTTCAAGAAGCGTTGACGCTCCTGGTCTTGCACCCACTGGAACGAAGGCTGCAGAAGAGGCCCTGGCCCCGCAAATGGGCTGAAAGGACACCAGGGACTAGCACAGAAGGGAAAGACTCCCGCACCGGAAAGCCCAGGCTGAAGGACAGGGCTGCACTAGAGACCTGGGGAAGGGCACTGGCTTGCAGTGACTGTGCCTGTGACACACAGAAACAGGCTTGCACAACTTGAGGTGCAACTGCTGAATGCACTGCCCCACAATCCCAAACACGGCCAGAGGAGGCCTGGAGTCAAAGGGGATGCTAACACAAAGATCCAAGCTAAACCCTGGCTTTCTGGAAGACTTCTGGAGGAAGCCTAGTGGGAAAACCACACAAGACCTGCCCTTTCCTTGGACTTTTTCCCTGAGCATTTGGGGACAGCATGCTGGGTTGCATGGCTCTCGGGCTGCACCCAGGACACCTATTGCCAGGGTCCGCTATGTCGCCAAGTGCTCTGAATGCTGCAGAAGAACTGTGCAGGGAGCTGGCATTGCTCGAGACTAGCACTGTCCTCGTGTCTCTTCCCTTGGACTTGGCTAGGGTTTCAAACAAGCAAGCAGGAACGCTGCCGAAAGGGAAAACTTACGGCAAGAAGAGCTGCTAGCAGCTGTTGAGAGCCATTCAGCCTGCGCAGGAGGCCTTTGTAAAATCGCATTTTCACCTCCTTGCCTTCGATGACAAGCATGCCAATGTCCTTCAGAACAAGGGCAACATTCTTCCCATTCGCCAGGCAGCAAGAGAGAAGGTACATGGTCTCCTCTACGCAAGCCGCCACTGTTTTCCAAGGAACGGAGATGTCCACGTCTACGTGAGGATACTTCAGGGTCTCAGCTTTCTTGTGCCCTAGGCAGCAACGAAAGAGCAGCACAGTCACTGACGGAGCACTTCAGCAGGCTCAAACACAGTGCTGCGAGCTTGAAGGTCTCCCAGCAGCACAGTGCTACAGAGCTGTCTTCTTCAAGGCCCTGCAAAAGCCCACAAAGGAGGCTCATGGCCTCCCTCCCTGGCAGAAAAGCAGAAATTCAAAGCCCTCTGCAACCTGCTGGGCCAAGGCTGCAGCAGTGCTTCCTTCCCTGCAGAAACACAAAGAGCGAGCCCTAGCCATCTCCTCTGAGCGTGAGGCAGGAGGGCAGGACAAGGAGAGCAGCAAGGGGGCCAGTTCCCAGCAGAAGGCAGTGCTCATGGGAATCGTGCCCGCACTCAGGGCCTGCCAGCTTTGACGAGACATAGCTGTGCCATGTCACGCTGGCTGCAAAGAAGGAGGAAAACACAGGGGCTGCACAACAGCCCTTCATCTTACAGGCTGGATCCTGACCATCTTCATTAGGAAGCCATATGAATGACTTGTCCTCTTGACCTTAGTCCTTCTGGCCACCCCCAGGTCGCACAATTGCTCAGCACACATCCCCGCTTTTGGGGCCGGAGGCCTGTGCCCGAGGATGCCACACTGCTGTTCACAGCACCCAGAAGAGGGAGTCATTGCAAAGCAAAGGCCCACTCCAAACACATCTCCGACCTCCTGCTGCCCCACGGCCATCCCCAGCCGCACACTACAGCTGCACTGCTCCCACCACTCACCAGCAATCACAGCACAGCTGGCCTCTGACGCCTTTGCCTACACGCTAGGCTTCCCACCTCTGCTGCAAGGCTCTCTACAGATACCTTTGCCCCACTTTGAAGCACAAGCAGCTTGCAAGAGCCAGCAGCAATGCTGCTCTTTGCCTGTACAAGGGCTGCTGTGGCATAAACAGGGCACAACAGCTGGAACTACATGGCATTAGAAGCAGCAGCAGCCCAAAACACCTGCGATGGAGCCAGCTGATCAAGCAAGTCCCAGAGAGAGAGGGAGAGTCTCATCTGATTCTGCATTATGATGTTGGGATAATCCCCAAACCCTGAAGCTGTTCTCAGGACCTGGGGGAGCAATTCGAGATTTCTGACAGCCACTGCGAAGCAGCAGAGTGCCACACACCCCACCAATGTCACCAGGGGAAGCAAAGGGTTCACTCTCGCTTCTTACCACCAACAGAGGCCTTATCTTGGATGAGGCCGTGAAGATCCACCAGGTTGCTGGAGAGGCAAAATGTGGGTCTACGAACAGTCAGAAGACCATTCTTGCCAGCAACGACTTGTTTTGCAACAACACTGAAGGTGCCAAGTGGAGAAATTCTCACATCCTGCAAGCAGAAGAGAAGAGGAGAGAAGCATGAGAAGCATGGGAGATGGAGAAACAAAGCCAGAACTTCTCAGAGCATGGCCATGGTGCTATGTGCCCTGCCCATGTCGGGCATACAAAAGGGGCAAGATAGAGCCTTCTGCAAAGCTTGGGAGAAGCCTTGGAGAAGTCCTTGGGAAGAACGTTCCGGGTAGTTTCCTCCCCCTCCTCCTCCCCCTCTCCACCTCACAAGGCAATCATGCCTCACCTCACAGCGGATCCATGAAAGGGTGTGCAAGAAGGCAGATAACCTTGGAGAAATGTGCCAGGCTCTTTCTTTGGCCTTGCCCTCTGCCAGGGGGCACCAGAGAAGGCCCAGAGAGCCTCCCACCCTTCCTGCACCTGCAAGTGCACTGGCATTTGCCATCTCCCTGTAGGGAGAAGTTGGTGAGGGGCACAGCTGTCATTTGCAGCATCCTTCTCCAGGCGGGTTCCTTTGGCTTTCAAAGGAGGGGCAGGACTATTGCACCCAAGGGCACAGAGGGGTGAGGGCTGCTGAAACCGCGAGGGCCGGAGGGGAGGAACAGGAGGGCACACGCACCTTGTTCAGCACCAGCTTCTCTATAATGTAGTCCGACACACCACCCCAGATGGGCACGGCCACTGCAAAGCAAGGCAAAGACACGTCACGCTCTGGCTGGCCCAGCTCACAGCCGTTCGGCACACGCCTAAGCAAGGAGATGAGCAGAGCAGGCGTAATCAAAGAGCACCCCCTGCCCAAACTAAGCCCCTGCCTGACAGGGGCTGCAGAGCACAGGTGGCGGCTGCCTTCAGCCTGCACCCTGTCATCTGATGCCAGCAGAGCTCTGGACGTGAAGCAGCGGCAGGAGGCCGTGGAGCTCCCGCCGCCTGACATGCACAATGCCTCTGCCAGCTCAAGGCCTGCTCTGCCGGGCTGCAGGCACCAGGAGATCCCGTGGCCAGGACCAGAGGCAGTGGCTGGGCTCCCGCACCAAGAGCCAAGCTGAGCTGAGGAAAAGGCCGAGGAGTCATCTGGAGCACATGTGTTTCCCGCTGTCTCGCCAGCGCCCAGCAGAGCTGCAGGACACCTCAGCCTTCTTCAGACGGCTCTTGGTTCCTTCCCGATGCCGATCTCAGCGGGCGACCCCCTCCCCAGGGATAGTGGCCATGGATTTCCACCCCACAGAGGCTGGTGCTGTGCCCGTGGGAGCCTGGGGGCTCAGGGTATCCCCAGGGGCTCCCCTGCGGGGCCAGTTTCCCCATATGGCATCCCCGTGTGCACAGGCTCTGCACGGCCAGTGGGCAGCTGCAGCTCCTTGCCCAGCCGGCGGCAGGGGCAGAGGCAGGGCCAGGCGCCAGCAGTGCTGGCAGCCACATGGCCCCCTGCGCCACAAGGCACCACCAGTCGGGGCTCCTGGGGCACCACCAGCGCGTGCAGCCACCCCCAACAGCCCCAGGGTGTGCGCAGCCAAGCTGGGAGTTCAGGCTCTCGACAGCGACCCTGCGGAAGGAGCTCCCGAAGGCCTTACCCCGCGGGGGGATGATGGGCACCTCCTGCCCACACTGCGTGCCGTGGCCAGCGTCCCCAAGCTCCATCGTTGTCCTCAGCGCTCTGGCTTCCCCCCACAGCGGGAGTGTGCCTGGCAAACGCCTCCTCGCGGCTCTCCTCCTGCTCCTGCACCCTCCTCCGCAGCCCCGTGCTGCCCCGGCCTCCCCTCGTCGGTTCCTGCTCGCAGCTCAGCGGCTCCTGGCAGCAGAACGGTGCCAAGAGCAGCCCCAGCGCCTGGGCTGGTGCGGCCTCACCAGGACGTGTGCAGAGGGTCCAGGGCCGTGCGGGAGGGGGCAGCTGTGGCTGTGACACGGGATGTCCCCTGTGACGCCAGCCCATGTCACAGAGGGGGCACGGCCCCCCGTGGACACTAGGGCCCCCACCCAGGTCTGGTCCTGCAGTGGCCAGGGGCTGCACGGGGCGCTTGTGGGGCTGCCCCAGTGTTACCGTTCTCGTTCTTACCGAGGAGGCACGGGGCCTTCCCCCAGACCCCGGACCATCACCACACAGACACCAATATGAGGAGTGGCAAAATGGCGTTTAATGAAGCGCGTCCTGCTCTTTTATAATGCTGTAAAGCCCCGCCTTCTTCTCCGGCAGCAGTGCTCTGCCCGTTACGACCTTCCCATGTTCCGCCCCGCAGTGCCTCCCTGCTCATCCTTTTTCCTCCACACCCCAGCCCCTGCGCAGGCCCTGGGGCAGGGATAACCCCACCGGGGGCCCGGCCCAGCTGGGCACTGTGGCTGCGCTCAGCCCGGCCATGGCCCCCACGTGGGAAACCTGGCTGCCAGCGAGGGCAGGGGGGCACTGCGCCGCCCTCGCCCCACAGTGACACAGCACAGGCTGCTGCCACTGCTGCCACTGCTGCTGCTGCCGCCGGGGCAAGGAAGCGCTGACAACTGACCACATGAAAACCTCTAGCAATGCCTTGGCAGGGAGCAAAGCGTTGTTCCTGGGGCTCAGACAGATGCTTCCTTCCCTTGCCAGGTAGCTCGTGCCGAAAACTTGCAGGAACCCCTGGCAAGCACCGTGAACCTGGAGACGTCTTTTGCACACACTGCCTGCAGCAGCTTAGGGCCTTGGATGGAGGGGAAGTGCTCTGTGAGGGGGACAAACTGCCACCCAGAAAGTCCCTGGGGGAGGACAGCCTGCGCCCCCCAGACACATGGGGAACACTCTTAGCACATTCCCTGTCCACAGAATTAGGCAGGAGAGTCAAGGCTGCTGGAAAGGAGAATTGTCAGGCTTGGAGAGCGTAGGCCCCCGCGTGGAAACGTGTCTGCCTTGCGCATCCCACTCCTGCAGCCCCCCTGAATGTAGCCAGCATGGGTCTTTCCTCAGTGCAGTGGTGGCACTCAGGTGGTGGCACCAGGCACAAAATCCATGGGAGATGCCCTGGGGTGTCTCTCCAGCATCCATCTGCAGTTCCCCTGCTGTCCCTGCCAGCCATATGTGCTTCTGCTGGACACCCAGGCATCTCAGGGGGCCCTGGAGCAGTCTGCTTAGGCCATTAAATTGAGTTTCTGCCCTGAATCACCTTACCTGAGTACAATGCTGGCATGTACATGTGTCTAAGCTTCCGAAGGAAGGGAGATCTCGTAAATCCAGTGGATGGAGCCTAGAGAGACACATAGCTCTCTTTATCATACATGTCTCTTGGGTTCAGCTGAGTAGCTCTGCAGGCTGCACTGAACTCAGTGCCTGAGGAGAAGTTTCTTTCTCCCAGGCGTGGGCAGCTGGTCCGTTTCATACGGCCAGGCAGTCCCCCCCAGAGCCCCCAGCTGATGCCACACAAGGGTGTGTGTCTCTCAGCATTGCACAGGGCGGGCTTGCAGTCACTTGTGCATGCCTTGCATCACCTCTGGCACCGCAGATGTCACCTGGTGTTCCCGCAGGAGCAACTGACTCCCACCCCCCATCGCCTTGGACTAGAATGGGAGTGGAGACAAGGCGGCAGACAAGGTGGAGACAGGCCAGCGTAAATCAGGGGAGTTGCCTCCTTGCAGTTCATGGAGCTGTGTCAGATTTGAGCACTGAGGAGATGACCTTGATTTCTTAAGAGCTTGCAAAACAGGAGATGGCATTAAAAATGTGCATGAAGGCTAAAAGGAGAAAAAAAATCTGTGTTTCCCCTGTGCTGGGACATTCAGTGATGGCTGAACAGCAGGCTTGTTTCCCAGCTGTCCCCAGAGCGAGGAGGCCGAAGAGATCCTGTGTCGCTATTTCTTTCCTCCTTGCTGCCTGCAGACCTGAGAGCCTGTAATTCATGCTAGTTTCCTCTCATGCACTGCCAACTCATCAGCTCCAAAACTGTGGCCACAGGTCTTGAATGAAAAATGCTGAGCGTCCAGAGCAGGAATGCTGCGGAAATCCTGTCAAAAGAGGCAAAATCTAGCACCTGTGAGGAGGCGCTGTGGCAGAGAAGGGGGAAAAGTCATTTGTCACTGTGCTGTTAATCTCAGAATGAATTTTCAAGAGCAGCCGGTGGTGGCACTGGGGATTGCGTCGGCTGAAACTGTATCTGCAGCAGTGTTGTGTCATCGTATTCCTGCACAGTGCAGAGCTACGCGGCGGTTCAGGAGATTGAAGCTTTCAGGAAAGACATGAAGTAAAGTTCCTGTTGTTTGCGCTTTGTCAAGGCTCCTCAGACGGTGTCTTAGGAAGGTGGAGAGGAACCCCACACTTGTGGCCACAGTCACTTTGCATTAAACGTTCTCCTGTACATAAATGCTGGCATTGGACACGTATTTGGTGAAACTTTGGAATCCCATGTCACTGGGAAATATATGTCATAATCCTGCTGCTTTTCCATAGAGGGAAAGAGGATGGTTTGGGGGGCCCAGTCCTACAATCAGCTGCGCACAGACATACTCTTGCCTCTACTCGTAGCCCAGTTGACTTAGCCAGTTGACCTGGCACCGCATGCATGTGTGCGGGTTATGGACATTTGTGGCACCCCTGGCACCTCCATGCTAAAGATCTTGTGAAAGGAGAGACTTTGTAAAGGCCTAGCCCATGGTAGTCCCTCCATTCTTCGGGCTTCCTCTGTCGCTATGGCTACAAAGATGCTATTTCCTAAGAATCTCTGAAGGAAGACTGTTGTAACTGCCCAAAGGCTCCTGTAACTCACTGTAACTACCTACCCCCTCTGAATACTGTAACCACCTCTAAGCTAACTATCCTAATGCTGCACTATACCATTAACAACCCTCCCCTAAGAATACTATAAGAATACTATAACTAACTCTGAATGAAGACTACTCCAACTGCCCAAAGATTATGGTACCTACCTACCTAACTGTAACCAGCTGCACCCTAAGAATAAGTTTCCGCCTCTTGGGCCCCTCAGGCTGGGTGCCGGAGAACGGGGCAGGCTGCCCCTGCAGCTCGTCCACCCCCATGGGCTCCTCTTCCTCTGGGGAGGCCACCTCCATGGGCTGTGGGGCAGCTGTGGCCATCCCAGATGGTTCTGCCCACCTTCCTCTTGTTCCACAGTGCCACCTTCCTCCTCTCGCTCAGCTGCTCTGCTTGGCTCGTGGCTGGAGCCCCCATTACGGGCAGGAGCAGGGAGCTCAATCGCGGGCCCTGTCCCACCGCTGTCCATGTTAACAGCTCTGGCACAGCGGCGCTGAGGTCACTGCTGACATGGGGAGGCCATGGTGACGGCACACCTGGCTCAGGCCCCACCTGAAGGGGCCCTGCCGGGCTCTGCCCCATGGAGGGATCCTGGGGGCTAGAGGATGCCCCCGTGGGGAGGGAGCTGTGGCGCTGAGGGCTGCTCTCCTTGGCACACAGGGAGGCAATAGCCCAGGGGCCTCCAAAATTCACCTGCTCTCATGCAGATGCTCTTCTGCAACTCAGGACAGCTCCCAAGGCACAAAGCAAGGGACCCGCCAGCCACATCCTTGCTCACAGACACCTGAAACAAGGCAAGGCGCATGCTTGGTGTTCTTACCTAGTCAGGAGACACATGCTGTCATGGTGGGCCTGGGCATCTTCAAGGGAAGCCCACACACTCTGCTTCCCAAGCAGCCGTAGCCATCTCTTATCAATGCACTTGCCCAGGACAACCTCTAAGGCCTCAATGCAAGGCCTGGTGAATAAAAGGAATAAATTAAATTAAATTACATTACATTAAATTGAAATGAAATAAATCTCAAGCAAGAAAAGTTTAGAGGAAGATGTGTCTTGAGCAGTCCTAAGAAAGTTTTTTGAGAAAAATGCAACGTGCACAGAAATGAAATGTGATAGACCTGCAGTCTGCAAAGCTGAAAGAGCGCTGGCCTCTTCATCCTTTCTGATGCCCCAAAGCAACTGATAGCATGAGAAAATCCCAAGGCCCTAACATACTCAGTACTAAAAATCCCAGGGAAGACCTAATGGCTCTTCTAAAAGGCAATTGATAAAGCCTAACTTGCAGACAGCAAATAGCACTTTTTGTTTTTCCTACTCTTTATGAGCTGGAAGGTCAGCAGAGCACTACGGCGCTACAAGGAAGGCCCCTGGGGAGGGCCCCCAGGTTGAGGGTAGAGATTTTAAGGGGTGTCTAATTTCAAAAGATCAAAACCATTCTCTTTTTGCTCTCAGAGTGTACTCTCAATGCTGCTGGCAGCCTGACTAGTGCTTTGCTATTTCTCCGTTTGTCCCTGTGGTGTGTTTCAAGCTCATCTTTGGTGACTGTAAAGGGCCAAATTATGGTGCTTCATCATATGAAGATGTTGAATCTTACCTCCCAATTGGCATTTGTTGTCATTTGGCAAAGAAACTTCCGTGACAAGAGGAGAGGAGAGGAGAGGAGAGGAGAGGAGAGGAGAGGAGAGGAGAGGAGAGGAGAGGAGAGGAGAGGAGAGGAGAGGAGAGGAGAAAGAAGAAAGTGCTCCAGAGGGCCGCAGGATGCACAGAATTTTGTGATGCAGTTTAACTGAATGGTACTAGTTAAATGTTGATAACCTTAATGAAGTCACTAAGAATGAGCTTGGTCTGAGTCGTGCTTTAGTCTGCACTTTTTTGGCTTAAGCTGAAGTACAAGACTTCCAAACTAGAAGGGACTAAAAGCGGAACTCTCAGGCTTTTCTAACCATGCGAAGGTGTGGTTTTGCTACGTTTTCTTGAAAAAGGAATGTGACAGGCTTTGCAAGTTGCAACTTGGCTCTCCTGCTGAGGCTTCCTGTTCCTTAAAGAGTACTTTCCTGTAAGCAGATTCCCTTGCAAGTTGCTCTGTTTTTTTCCTTCCTAGTTTTCTTTTTCTACAGGATTTATAGGCTACCTTCATTGTGGAAGCAGTGTGCAAGTAGAGTCTTTTTCTAAAGAAAATTTGCCTTCTTATACTTTTTTACACACAATTCTTACTGTAATATGTTCCTCCAGAATATTAGCGACAGGTGTTTGGGGCCCTTCATAAACCACTATGCTTCCAATTAAATGTTCCCCCAGAAGTTTCTCCAGGTTGCTTCTGAGTTCTTCTCTATGTGAGGAAGACAGCAGAGAGGACACTGACACTGTGATGACCGCGAGTCGCTTGCCAAATGCGTTTGCTACAGGGCTGCCTTCATGCCTGCCTGGCATCTCTCCAGGCATGTCGTGATCCTGTCCATGATCACAAGCAAGCAAGGAAGTGTGTATTTCTCCTGCTCAGCAGTGCAGTTAACAACAGAACAAAAAAAGTGGGAGATGAATGTCTCTGCTGTGCAGTGTTGAAACCAGCTCTGCTGCATGGATAAAGCTCCGCTCATTCCCCTGGAAGATGTGGCCGGGGCTGAGCAGGGCCTGGTTTGGCAGCAGCATCAGTGCCCCATCCGTGTGTCTGAGGGCAAGTGGCTGTTTGCTGCACTTGTGCTGAGCTTGGTGCGGTGGTCTGAACTCCACGGAGTTACCTGCAGGGTGATTTTTGCAACTGTAGCTTTGAAGCGAAAGGGCTGCAGGGAGCCTAAATCCTGAAGCAGGCCCCCAGGGGCCTCTTCTGCTCAGGCAGTTGTGCTGACTCCGCAGCCTTTTGCACGCTGAGTGCCTGTGAAGGAGGGAGCTGTGCTGTTCCCCTGAGAATCACTGTGTGCAGGGCACACAAGTGCTTTTCTTGCATGTGAGTTTGTGTTTGGGGTGATGGCCTCCTGCTTGCACAGTCTTCAGCCTCCTGCAGAAAAATGTTTCAAGGAGGGCGCTGAGTCTCCCTCTCCTGCTGGGCGGCTTTGTGGCCACAGGGCCGCAGGGCTAGCGCCAGAGCTTCTCTTCAGTTCAGAGAAAGCTTGCTTGGCCCTGCCTAGGAAGGGGAGGGATGCCTACATGGACACACGTGAGCTTACACGGCCTCTACTTGTCTCTGAGTTTTGTGGGAGCTCGATTAAAGTAGCCCTGTGGTTGGTACAGAGCCCTACTTTCACCAGCATGTGCTGGACAAATCCTCTTAAATTTCTTCCTGCATTTCTTCCCGCCCTGCTGATGTCAGCCCCTTCCTTTTGTTGGTCTGAGCGTTACTGTGATCACAGGCTCGCAATCAGTCCCAAGGCAAGGCAAGGCGGCTTTACAAGTGAATGCATGCCCTAGTCCGTAGAGAATAGGGATGCCTCCAGCAGCTGCTCTTAGGCACTTGGTCTCTGCAGGAGCTGGTCCCTGGAGCCCAGGTGCTCCCAGCTGGTGCCCTCTGGACGGAGCAGCCCCCAAAGCCCGCAGCTGTCTTCTGTCTAAAGGGACAGGTGCGCTTAAGTGGGATGCCTGGCAGGCTAGATTCTTGAGTTTATTTGAGAAAGAGAAACCAGGAAGAAAAGAACAGAAAGCAAGCAACTTGTAGCAGCCAGCTGTACTTCGCCTGGCTAGAGGCCAGCATGCAGCTGTGCGTGCCGCGTTCAGCCCCTGCGGGACTGCGCCCCGTGGGTGAGGGCACTGCCTGCGCGGGGGTCACCCTCAGCTCCCGGCTCACCTTCCCATAGGGAGCAACGAGCTGTGGGCTGCGTGTGAGCTGGGGTGCCCAGTGTGGGTGCATGTCCCTGCAGCATGAAAGCTTTACACAGCTCTCAGCCCCGGAGCAGGGAACTGGAGCTGCCTCCTGCCGAGTCTTTCAGCTTTTTCTTCCCCTCTCTGATGCGCCTGTCTGCCATGGTCCTGGTGCAGCCCTGTCCGTCTCCTTCTGGCCTCCCCCAGGAGGCCTGTGGGTGGAGGTTTGCTCTGTCGCTCACCTTCTGGAAAACACCCACTTGTTCTGACGACAAAAGAACCCAGGACATGCCCGGCTGTGTGCTGCAGTCGCCAGGGAAGCGATGGCATGCAGAGGCTGTCGCTGTTAGCTGACTCTGTAGCCTGATGACAGCATAGAGGCAATGGATGACGTGCAGCTGATGTCACTGCCAGCCGATTGTGACCCGCCCCTTGGTGGCAGAGGGCCAGCCGCCCCTCCCAAGGCCCAGGCTTATTGCGCAGCCCTGCGTGGTGCCGTGCTATCCTGTCCTGCTCCCTGCTGGGCACGGTCGTCTTGTCCCGAGGTACCCCGTGTACGCCAAGGGTGCTGACGATGTCTTGTGCCTGGGAGAGAAGGTCCAAGCACTGCTCAGGACTGGGGGAAGTAGCTGCTTACGTCCCCGATCTCGTTTTGTCTGAGGACTTGAGGCACGAAACCGGTTGCGTTCAGAATTTTCACGGAGTACTGCTCTTTGCAGATGTGTCAGGTGGGTCAAAGGCTTGTGAAGGGTGAGCATTGAGAAGAAGTGAGAGACACGAGGCATTGGGACTCCTCGGGCCTTTTGGAGCCCTGGTGCCACCTCTGGTGGAGAATGGATCAGAGGAGATCTCTTTGCTGCTGACGTCTTCCACTTTGGCGGAAGTAGAGCTCAGAGGTAGCTGACGTCCCAAGGAGCAAGGGGCTCCAGAAGATGAGAGGACTGGAAGAGGCCAGGAGTCGGCTAGCTGAGCTCGGCGGAGGCACCCAGTGCCAGGCAGTCCTCCATGGGCTGCAAGAGAGCGTGGGCCAGGGGCACCTGCTCCAGGCTGTGCGGTGTGGGGGAACACACGCTGCCAGGAGCAGCGGCCAGTGCGAGAGTGTTGGTTTCTCTTGGGCGGTCAAGGCTTGTTGTAACCGGCCAGGTCAGGGCGAGATGTAATGTGCAGGCTCTCTGAGGTGGGAGCATGAAGCTGGCTGCCAGGTCCTCGGGCCATGTAGGCACTTCCTGATTTCTGTGTGCCTGTGTGTCCCTGTTCTAGGTTTCACTGCTCTGACAGAGAAGTTTAGCCAGAGCATCAGCATAGAGCGGGGTGCAGATGAGCTAACGCAAACCCTCAATGACTACATGGGTGACATTCTGGAGGGTAAGTGCCGTTCTGCAGGACTGTCTGCGATGGGGCCATGAGCCTGCTCTTTGGGAGAGGAGAGAGGTGTGCTGGGCAGCCTGCTGCTGCCTCCTTGTGCAGGCTGGGCGTTTCTGTGGGCCCTGAGGACCACCGAGAGCAGCTGGACTCTTGCGACGGAGGAAGCTTTTGCTGGTGTTGGGGCCCAGGGGAGTGGGGGGGCATGCAGCCAGTATCAGTGTGCAAGTGATGTGGGGACGCTGGTGCTGACAAACGAGTGTGTTACCTTCCCTAGCTCCCTTTTGCAGGGCCCGGTACTGCAGGCACCAGTGCTGTGGTCCCTGTGACCAAAGCAGAGAGGCTGCAGCTGTGCTTTCCTGAATTGTGCCCCACAATGCACTGCTGCCCTTGTGCTCCTCTGGCAGCAGAGTGCCTTCTTCTGCGGCTTCCTTGAAGAAGGCATAGAGGCAACTCTTCTCTTTCTTTTGCCTGCAGAGCTGCTGGGCTTTGGAGGAGACATCCTGAAGTTTGCAGGTATATCTTTCTAAACGAACCTTAGCTTTGTCTGCTGCCACTGAAGAGGCATGCTAGGGAAGAGGACAGAGTGAGTGGCGAGCTGGCAAAGCCCAGAGGGGTGGCTCTGTTGGCACGCAGGTGCTCAGGGGGAGCTGCCATCGTGGGCCCCAAGCTGGAAGCTGCAGCGGGACGGCGCTGATGTGCAGGGGTTGAGGGGGGGGATACCCTGGGAGCTCAGGTTTGAGGCAGCATGTGAGGAACGAGGGGTCAAGAGAGCCCTTGCATCTCTGTGCTGAGCGGGAGTGGCTGTGGGGATGCCAGTGTTGCTGCAGACCCGCTGCGCGCCCTGGTCCTCTGCCAGCGTGTCTGCTGTTGTAGCTGGCCTGGAAGAGGGGAAGGCGTCCCTGTGCCCAGGGTGCTGTAGTTGAGGAGGATGCCTTCCCCCAAGTGCATGTCCCTCAGCACGCCTGCTGGTTTCTGCTGTCTGTGCAGGTGGGTGCAGGTGAGGGAGTGTCAGGTCTCACCAGAGCCTTCCCCCGTTGCCTTGGTTTCCGCAGGGGATGCTGTGCTGGTGCTGTGGAGAGCGAGAGAAACGCAGCTGAGAGACACCATCAGCCTGGTGTTGCAGTGTTGCTGGCAAATCCAGGAGAAGTACAGCATCCGTGACACAGCCGTGGGTCTGAAGCTCCGACTGAAGCTAGGTACGGGGAGTGCTGAGTTGGCTGCGCTGTGCGAGGCTCCATGGCCCTGTGCAGTGCTGCAGGGTGCTTTGCCCCCTGAGGCAGAGTTGTGATCCCTCCTGGGGCCAGTGGAAGCCTTTTGCCTGGAAGGCTCTTGTGCGTTCTCAGGCAGCCGGTTACAAGCTGCCTGCATGCACCCTGAGCAGATGGCCAGCAAAGCTGCTGGTGTGCTGGGCCTCTGCGGTAGGCAAGCGCAAGAGGTGCCCTGGCCCGTGAAGACTTTGTCAGTGTCAGCTTCATTTGCCTCTTTCTAGACGCCCATTTCAGGCCCTCTGCCAGGAGGCCCCCGCTTAGGACCCCCTCCCTGTCGATACTCAAGCTTGACTCCATAAAGAGGGATGGGCACCTCCAGCTGAAGCAGTTGAGAGAAGGAGCCTGTCTTCAGGGCTGAGCTTCAAACTGAGCCTGTGAAGAGTTGAGCGGCGCGAGGCTGCGTAGGTAAAAGTGCTCTCTGCCTCAGCTGTGCTTGTCTCTCCCCAGGGATCTCTGCAGGGCACATGTCCCTGCTGACTGTTGGAGACAGAAAGGAGCAGCGCTTCCTGATCCTTGGCAAGGCCGTGGGTGAAGTCTGGCAGGCCCAAAACCTTGCAAATGCAAGTGAAATTATCCTGTCAGCCAGCTGCTGGGAGCTCTGCAACCAGAACCAGGTCAAGAGCAAGAGAGCGAAAGGCCAAGGAGCTGTGAAGGTGGGTGAGATGGCCTCTCGAGTGGTTTTGAGGAGCTGGAGGTGGCGGTGAGGGAGGAAGGTGTGAGAAGGCTGAGGAGACGGCCGTGGAGGGAGTTGTAGCGGTAAAAGGAGGTGGGCAGCTCTAGCTGTTGCCTTTCCAGCTGAGGCTTAGCTCTGGACTGTGCTTGCTGGGTTTGAGGTGGGGTCAGGAGGGACTGGCAGGATTTGGCCCTACTGGTAATGTCCTCTGTGGGTCATGGAGTTGTTCTGGAGACGGGGGAGATGCTTGGCCGATGGCTGCGCAGCTCATGTGCTGCCGATGCCAGTGTTTGTCCCAGTGCAAATCCAGCAAGGTGGCCTTGACACACGAAGATCTTCTCCCCTTCTCTGGGAAGTGACAGCGGAGGGTAGGAGGGGGCCTTGGGACTCTTGGGGAGGCCGATGGCAGTGCTTTTGCTGCGTGTGCCTTCAGGTTACAGGCATGCAACGACTGTCTGTGTCGGAACGTGAAGACCTTTTGTCCAAGTTCACGCGAGCCCGGCTGAACTGCTGTTCTCCTGAAATGCCAGGTGAGTGCCAACTTTGCCTTGTTCTGTGCCTGCCCAGAAAGATGGGCACTGGCTTGCTGAGGGGCCAGTGAGGAACGGCCTCTGTCCTCTCCCCCTTGCAGTTAGGTTTTGTGCCTTGGACCCTGCTGTGCTCCAGCGGAGGCACTGGCTGCTTCCTGCTGCTGCTTCCAGGGGACTGCTGTGGCTGAGCACCTGCAGGAAGAACACACGGGCAAAGGGCGAAGAATTTTTCTCCCCGAGTTGCAGTGCCAGCCCCTGCTTTGCAAGGCCCCCGTAGCCAGGCTCGTAGCGCCATCCTGCCAGTGACCGCCTGTATTTTCCTTGCGTAGGCATCCTGAGACCTGCTGTTACCTTGGCCCCTCATCGTACTCTGGGGAAAGTGCTGAGGAAGTACATCCCAGCAAGTGTTCTGCGCAAGGTATGGCCACAGGTGCTGGGAGGTGCCTTTTGGGGAGAGGGGAGAAGGAGATGTGCATTGCAGAGAGGGAGTTCTCAAGAAAGCAGACAAGGCAAAGAAAATGCCCCCTTCCTTAGGTGAGAACCTGGGGAAACGGGTCCACTGTGCTACACATGCCAGGAAGCTGCCCGCTGTGTGCTCCTGCACAGAGAGACGCGGGCGGCGGGAGGTGGATTGCCCTCTGCATTTCCTACTGATGTTGTTGTGGCCATGACCCTGTGATAAGCGAGAGATTCCTCTGGAGTCGCGACAGCATTGCTGAGGGTGGCCCCTTGTGTGCATACCTGCAGCAAGGTGTGGTGTTGTCAGCAGACGTTTCTCTGCCTAGTGCTTTCTTGTCCGGTTCTGTGTCTGTCTTGCGAAGGCTGATGCCTGCTTTGCACTGCGGGGAGGCTTTCTTCGTTCCTCTGATAGCGCCTGCTACTGGCCCTCTGTGTGCTCTGCCTTGGTATCTGCTGCAGGCAGTAAGCACCCAGGGAGAGCGGGACGCTGAAAGTGCCCTGCTCTTGTCTTCCAGATTGACGACGGAGAGCCCCTGGCGTGCTTATCCGAGCTGCGGCCGGTCACCTGCCTCTTTGTGAGGCTGCAGTTTGCTGCCAAGGTCAACCTAGCCCAAATCTGCAAGGCTATCCAGGACAGCAGCGTGCTGATTTCGGAGATCCTCCGTCCTCACAAGGGTGAAATCAACAAAATCTCCATGTTCGATAAGGTGAGCGTGGGGGAGCAGTGCCCCCGCACCCAAGCGTGGGTGGCAGAGCGGAGGGAAGCGGCTCTGTCTCTAGAGCAGTGGGGAAAGGAGAAGCAGCTCTGCCTCGCTGCTGGGATTGGTACCTCTGGCCCGGGGTTGCCCTGAGGCTCTGCTGGTCTTGGCGGAGGCTGGAGCCTCAGGGCAGGAAGGGTTTGCTGCAGGCGTTGTGGCAAGGTGTGCTGCCTCTGTCCTGGGCAGGGCTGCACGTTGCTGTGTGTGTTTGGCCTCCCTGGAGGAAAGCTGCCCTGCGAGAGCGTTCACGCCTTGGAAAGCGCGATTCAGATCTCCACCGCCTGCTCCACAAGGCCGAGGAAAATTGAGTGAGTGGGGAGGCATGCTGCCCGGGACGGTACGGGGTGAGGTGGGCGGTGGTTTCTCGGAGAGACGTGCCCTCCAGCTTGGCCTCCACCGTCACTGGGGGGAAGGAGGCCGTGCCCTGAGAGGTGGCAGATGGCCCTGGGGTGCGCCCCCCATAGCCAGGGGAGTTCCTGCAGCCACCACAGGCCACTCACGGCCCTGGAAGGAGCCACCACGAGGGCAGCGGCCTCCTGCGGGCCAGGGGCAGGCGCTTGCAGGTGCCCGGCGTGTGGAGCGGGACCAGGCCACGGCGCCTGGCCCGAAGTTGCTGTCGCTGCAGGCGGGGTGCAGAGAGAGCCGCCTCCCCCCCGCCCGCTGAGGAGACGTGCTGGGGCCTGCTTGTGTCGGGAGGGGATTTGGGGCACGTGGCAGCTCTTGGGCCTTAGGGGAAGGGTGCCAAACCGCCGGGCTGCTCTCTGCAGCCCCTTCAAGCTGGGGCTGTCCGGCTCCTGAGCTCTGCCAGTCCCCGAGGCCTGCGCTGCCGGGGCAGCTGGCAGTGCGCGGGGAGATGGGGAAGGGGTGGAGGTGGGCAGGCAGCACTGCGCACGGGCGCTGCTGAGTCCCTGCCGCTCTGCCTGCGCGTCAGGGCGGTGTCCGTGGGGGTCACCAGCGGGACGGCGTTCTGCGGAGTCGTTGGCCACCGCGTCAGGCACGAATACACAGGTACGAGGTGTTTGTCTGTGGAGCGGGTGCCTGGGCTGGGTCTGTGGAAGGACAAGGCAGAGTGCCGGGGAAGAAGCTGTGGGCCGTGTGCGCTGGGCTGGGACGAGGGCCTGGCCTGCGGCCCGTCAGGAACGACAGAGGCTGAGCGGGTCCCACTGTGGGGCGGGGGAATGGGCTCCAAGCCTTGGCGTTCCTCTCGGTTGTGCTCAGCCGGGTTTGGCTCTTGCCTGTGCTGGCGGTGATGCAGCCGTCAGCCTGGCAGGGTGGTGCGGGTTGGTCTCCTGGGTCCGTCAATGCGTGCTCTCTCTCTGCGGCAGTCATGGGCCAGAAGGTGAACCTGGCAGCGCGGCTGATGGAGCACTACCCTGGGCTGGTGTCCTGCGATGCAGCGACCTACGCGGCCTCCAGGCTGCCCCAGTCTTACTTCAAGGAGCTGCCGAAGGCCAAGATGAAGGGGGTCGGCGATCCTGGCACTGTCTATCAGTACCTGGGGATGTCGGAGAAGCTGTGAGTGTCCTCTCTGAGCAGGCTGGCTGGGGGCGTGGTGGCACACAGGGTCCAGCCTTGGTCAGCAAAGAGGAGTTGTGCGGAAAGAGACCGAGCTGCCGCCCTGCCCACACCTCCCACCTCTGTGGCTGAGAAGATGGAAAGCCATAGTGTGGCTGTGTTTTTTGCCTGTTCCCCTTGGGGCCTGTTGCTGTTGGGAGAGTGGGAGCGATGCAGTAGGGGTGGAGAAGGCTCGTAGGTGTCTCTCGGCACAGAGTGGCCTGTCAGCCCCTGTCCAGATGGCTTCCAACTGTACTTTTCTGCTCTGTGCTTGCTTGGTTGCGTGCAAGACTAATGCAGTGGTAATTCTGCGCCACCGAGGGGGTTTTCTCTCGGCTGCTTCTAAGCAGGAAGCTCTTGGAAAGCTTTTGGTCAGTGCTGTTCCCCTGGGAAAGCGTGGGTGGCTGGGACTCACTTCCTGGTGGAACTTGAGCTGTTCCTCTGGGACCGGCTTTGAGGTTCTCTTTGGATGACGTTTTGAACATTAGCATTGTCCGTCTCTTTGAAACTACAGAAAAGCTTGAGCCCAAGATGCCAGGCGCTTGGTGTCTTGGCCAACTAAATGACCCTTGTGCTCCTGTTGCACGTCCTGGCTTGAACCGAGAGCTTATTATTCCTCATCTTTACCTGGATAGCATCTGTTGCCCTTCTATAAATTGCTTCCTGTGAGCAAACCTCAGGGAAGCAGTTTGCAGGACCAGAGGCTTGTTTTGCTTGTCACGCGTGGTAAAGCAGTCTGTTCGCCAACGGTCCTCCCTGGGTTCTTTCTCCTGTCTTTGCTTTCTTTGGTTTTGGCCTCTGGTGCTTGCATGTTGATACAGTGTGCTGTTGCAGTGTGGCCGTTGGGCTTGTTTGTGCCAAAAGTTTTGCTGGTGCTTGTTTGGTGTTTGCCCCCTCTCATGGGTGAGCATGAACTTTGGCAGTGGGAGCGTGGGCAGGATACCATGGCGCTCAAAAGAAGAGCGGTAGCTGAGAGTGCATCCTCAGCTCCACGCATGGCTCTCCATCCTCCAGCTTCTGCCTGCTTCATTGACTTTTGTTTTTCTCTTCCTCTGCTAGCATATTTGGCCTGGATCTTATGGAGGAGAGGTCTGCATATGGCCCCTTGTTCGGTAGGTGAACGCCTTGCTCTTCTGAACACCAGTTTCTTGCCCTTGGTAGCTGTTCAAAGCAGTCTGGGAATGGAGAAGCTTTTGCAAGGAATGGTGTTGCCTGCAGTGGCCATAAGGGTTTGGTGCATCCCTTGGCTCGTAGCTGGTTCATAGGTTTGGGGTTGGGCCAGAGCTGGAGGTGGGAAGCAGGGTGAGGCGCCTAGTGCTTCCTGCTGTGCTCCACAGCTAGCATGGTGGGAGCTTTCAAGCATGCAGTTGCTCCCAGGCTCAGAGCTAAACTGATGCACACAGCTAGGATGAGGAAGGAGCTTTCCTTCTGTCTGTCTGCCTGCCAGAGCTTTTTTGGCAGTGGCTTCTCTCCCTTGTAGTCCCGAGCATTCATTTCTTGGCAGCACCTGGGCATCTTCCTGTGAGGAGTGCCTGCTGCTGTGGAAATGCCAGCGCACACAGGATGCCTGTAACTGCTGCTGCTGTTGTCAGCTGTTTGGGGGCTGAAGATGTTGCCTTAGCTGCAGGGAGGTGGGAAGTGTTCTGTAGCTCTTGGTGCACGGAGGAGATGTTCTGCATCTCTTTGGGCCCTAGGGGCCTGCAGTGACTCAGATTGTCCCTTCCGACCTTGCCCTGGGTGACTGTGGGGAGTTGCGGGAGGATGCCTGAGGAGATCCCTTGCCTGTGGGCAGGGAGGCAGGGAGGGAAAGGGGGCATGGGAGTTGTGGCGTGAGTGAGGCAGGGAGGTGGGCCTGTCAGTGCTCTAAGGCAGGCCTGGCTGCAAAAGTGTAGCTGTTTGCGTGGGAAGGAGCCCTGGGTGCAGGCAGGCTCGCAGGGGCGATGGAGGGAAGGTGCTGTGGCAGCAAGAGGGAAGGACGCCCACGGCTGTTTGCTTTTGAGCTCGCTCCAGCAGCTTGCTTTCTTGTCTGCCTTCACAGGTCGGGAGAAGGAGATTGCCCTCTTTGAAAGTGCCTTGGAAGCCTACGTGGCTCGTCAAGAAAGCCACATCCTAGCATTTGAGGGCATGCTAGGCTCTGGAAAGAGCCATTTACTCACGGAGCTTGCCTCTTTAGGCCAGGCTGCTGGCCACAGGTGAGTGTTTTGGAGAGCTACCTGTGGGACACTTCCCCTGCCCATCCACTGATGTTCCCGGCATCCTCGAGCCCCTCTGCTAGTGCGCCTGGCCCTTAGCCTGCAGCATCCCAGAAAAGCCTCCGGGAGCCCCTGGTTAGGAGCAGCTGCGTGCTCTCCCACTCCCTCTTGAGGGAGCTAGAGGTGGCTTGTGCAGTCAGTGCTGTTCCTCTTGCATCCTTGGGCCGGGCCTGAAGGGAAGGAAAGAACCCAAGCTGTGTGCTTTTCATGCAGCTTGAGAGCAAAGAGAAGAAAGCTGGGGGGCAGGGGCTGCCTGAGAAACGCTGCTTGCCCTCGGGCTTTCATCCCGAAGGCCCACTGGGGCAGCAAAGCCTTCCCTCCCGTGGTGTAGGAGGCAGATTGTGAAGCTGTGGAGTGGAAACACAAAGGCCCAACTTGCTCGGTCCTTGCTGCTTCAGCTGGCAAGTTGCTGTGCAAGGGGGGGAGTGCTGAGAGCTGTGGAGACGCAGGGTCTGGTGGTGGCTCTGCCAGGGGCTTGGCACGAATTGCCCCTCTGTGCCCTTTCCTTGTAAGAAGAGGGAAAAGCTTGGCCCTCTGTGAAGCGCTCTGAGGTGTGTGGATGAAGAGTGCGTCTGGGGCTGTATGTCCAGAGTGCCCTTGCAGTCAGCCCTGGATGATGTGTCTCTTCTCTACTAGTTTTGACTTGGAAGTCTGCAGCTCTTTGCATGCCTTTCTGAGTCTCAGTCCCTTTTGCTTTTGCATGGCAGGGTAGTAGCCGTGGAACTGACGGAGCTAAACCTGAAGCAGGTCCACTCTGCTGTCCGTATGGTGCTGGCCATGGCCCTGGGCCTCCAGGCCTGTAAATCCTGCGGTGCCAGACAGCTTGTCCTGCAGGCAAAGCTCCGAGGGCTGATGCAAGAGAGCAGCTACTGCCTCCTCAATGAACTCTTCCTCGTTAAGGTGAGAGGCGAGACCCTCTCTGGCCCTGGCAAAGGGCTGCTTGTGAGCTTTTGTCATTTGTAGGCTCTGATGGGGAGTCGCTCCGCTCGCTGGTGGCAAGAGCAGGGGGATATAGCACAGGCTTCTGTTCCTGGGTGCAGCGGGGGGGCTCCCTCTTGGGGGTGAGCTCAGGTGCCAGGCTGGTGCACGTAGTTCCTGATGTCTTGCTCAGCACCCTGGAAGGGGCTTTGAAGAGCAGCTTGGAGGTGGGGCTGATGACCTTGTGTTGAGCTGACTGCTGCGTGAGTGGTCTGCTCCCTCCTGAGATTCCCATCGTGAGAGAACAAGCTCTTCACTCCTCCCACCCCCAGGAGCTCTGCTAGAGACCCTCAGGCCTCAGAGGGCCTCTGTTCTAGGCGCCAGGTGATGTCTGCCCTGTGTCTCCTTGCAACTGTGATGGGGAGAGGGATGATGCTGAGGCCAGGAGAGGCATTTTGCTGGGTTGGTGTTATGTGCTGGGTAGGTGTGCTGAAAGCCCCTGAAAGGCTGTTTCTCTGACTGTGCTTTTCTGGGCAGTTTCCCCTCTCGAAGGCGGTTTCCCAGATGAGTGGCACTCAAAGGCAACTGGAGCTGGAGGCGGTTTTGAAGAAAGTGCTGCAGAAGGTGAACTATTCTCTCCATCGTGGGTCAGAAAAGGAAAACAGCCCTGCAGGTGGAGGGTTCTGGAGGCGAGTGGTGGGAGCTGGCGGGAGGACCATGTACTTGAGTCATTGTCCTTCAGAGCCTAAGCACCCCTGCCCATACCCCCTGATAACTTTCCTCCCATAAAGTTGGTGGGCACATGCTTGGGAGAAGCAACGCTGTCTTTCTGTACCACCTTCCGTGAGAGACCTTGAAGTCTCAGAGAAATTGCAAGTCATTAAGATTCTGAATGCCTAAGTAGCTGGGGAGAGGAAAGGGACTTCACAGTGTTCTCTCTCTCTCGAGAGAGAGAGAGAGAGAGAGAGAGAGGCCAAAGTTGCTCCTGTGGAAGCTACTTGAGAACCCATCAGAATCCACCCAGAGCAAGCTGTTTGTTTCAGGCTGTTGAAGAAGAAGTCATCATATTTGTCATCGACAATGCCCACTGCATCGACTCTCTCTCCTGGAGTCTTCTGTGGAGTGTGCTCAGGGATGTCTCGATCTTTATGGTGATGGGCTTCGCTGCCGGTCACTGTAGAAGACAGAGGCTTTGCAAAGCTGCAGCAGACATCCCGAAGTTGCAGAAAACAACCTCTGTTCATCTGGGAGGGCTGAAGGCTTCCGCTGTGGTGCAGAAAGCCTGCCAGGCCCTTGGAGTTGCCAGCATACCCCAGGATCTAGAGACGTAAGTCGCAGGCAGGGCCTCTGAGCTCTTCCTGAGCGCTTGAACCTGTGCAGGGAGCAGAAGAGAATGAACCCCTAGAAAAGGCAGCGCAGGGCTTCTGGAAGGGCCAGTGCCTCTAGCCAGTGTCAGATGCTCACAGTTGTGAGCTGCGAGTGGGCAGCTGCCCAGGCACAGAGCATAGGAGGTGTCAGGCCGCCTGTGTTGCACTGGAAGGCAGGAAGGAAGTGGTCCTGCACCCTGGCATGGCTGAGGTGTGGCAAAGGCGTTTGTCTGTGTGGCGGGGCTGTGGGGGTGATTCGTTGGGGCCTAGGTTCTCCCTGGTGCCGGAGAGGATCTAGGCTGCTGGGGACAGGAAAGACGAGGCTTACTGCTCTGTGCCTTGGGCTCTGTCCACGATGGTTTTCCTGTGGATTCCAGCAAAGGCTGTAGCTTCTGGGTGGCTCAGATGCCAAAGCCAGTGGGAGTCGTGGCCCTTTCACAAGTGAGGTGGAGCTGTGGTGAAGACGTTGCTTCCTGCGTTACGCCCGCGTGGCTCAGCGCCCATCTGGAACGTGTGCACGTGCCTTACTTTGCCTGTGTCAGTGAGTGCTGGATCTGCTCCTTTGCAGGTTCCTGATGCAAAGAAGCTATGGCATCCCCTATTACTGTGAGGAACTGCTCTGCTACCTTAACTGCCACGACTTGCTCTTGTTCCACCCACTGGGGAAGGAAGAGAAACGAGAGGACAAGTGGGAGAGCCTCTTCAGTAAGCACCTTTGTGGCTGCCTGCCTAGCGGCTGTGGTGCATTTTCCACAGCACATTCTTGCCTGGGGGTTCCCCTGCGACCTAGGAACAGTCAGCTCTAGCAGCCATACAAAGCTTGGTGTGGATGGGGTGTGGGTCTGTACATGCCTTGCTGCTGGGACAGCCAAAGGAGCAGCTGGGGAGTTTTGGTGTCTTTGAGAGGCCAAGCAATGGTGCCGTGGCAGCCAGTTTCAAAGGAGGAGAAGAGATGCTGCCTGGCACTAAGCTAAGCGCTGCTCTTGTTTTGAACCTGTATGAAGCAGGGTGCTTATTCTGGCCCAGTACTGTGAGTCCCATGGCTGCAGTGTTCCTTGTGCACAGCCACACGGCTGGACTGATTCTATCAATGCCCCTCGGTGCCAGCTGCTGTAAGACCTGCTGGGGGATGAATGCTAAAGGGTTGAGGCTGGAGGGAGCTAAAGGATGTTGGGTGGGGAGGGATTTAGAGGAACGGAAAGAGGGCCAGAAGAGTTGAGTGGCTTAGTGAAAAAACCTAAGGGCAGGGAAAGGAAAATGGATCCCTGGAGTCAGCAATGCCTGGTCCGCCGCTGAAAGGAGAGCTCCTGCTGGGCCCATGATCTTCACGATATGGGTAGATGTCATTGGCGCACTTTACATTCCTGCCCACACCCTAAGTGTTTGTTGGTCAGAAAAACCATCTTCATCAGCAGGTGGGCCGAGGACTCAGGCTTTTCTGAGCCCCTGCTGTGCTTCTCCTCTGCCTCGTAGGCCGAAGCGTAGTTTGAAGCATGCGTCAGGAGGCAGGGAAGAGCAATTTCTGTCCCTGAGTGCAGTTGCTTAGGAAGTGCAATGTCTGGGGTCAGGGCAGGCGAAGGCAGAGCAGCATGACCGCAAGCTGGCTTTGGGGATCCTCTGGTTAAAGAGAGTGAGAGATTAAACACAAGAGCCCTGTTAGGCACAAGCAGGGCACATTTCTTTTGCCTGTAGCATGCCCCATGCGGGGGGGTTTTCATGGGGGCCTCTAAAGTGCTGCTGTCTGACCTGTGGAAAATCCCTTCCTTCTCACTTTCAGTCCCACTCCAAATTCTTGGGCTGCACTGGAGAATTCTGCTCTCAGGCAGATGCATGTGTGTTGTTTATTAGGCATTGGAATGTGCATGTATTTACCTTGGCAAAAGGCAAAAAAGGTCACTTGCAAAGAAGTCTGTCACCAAACCCACCCGGAGGCAAGGGACAGGCCTTGGAAACTTGAATGCCAAAGTGTGAATCCCCACAAAGGTGCTACTAAGTGAAGAAGGCAGTGGTAACACCACCTGGAGATGAATGCCAACCAGCTTGCCATGGCTCTGGCAGCAGCCCTGAGTGACCTGCCCTTTTGGATGAGCACTGGCAATGTGCCTGGCTCTGGGACAGTAGCAACACTGCTGCTTTCCGTCCTGAGGCGTTCCTTCCCCAGCTAGAAAGTCTGGAAGTTTTGATTTGGGAGTGTTTGGGAAGACTGCCTGGCAACAGGAAATGTTGGGGAAGGGCTCTGCAAGCAAAGGTATGCAAGGGCAGTGTTTTGCTCTTCTTAGCGACCGTGTTGGGGGCAGGCCGAGTGCATCTGCCCACCTAACGCAGGCCTTGTCCTAGCTAAGGTGGCTTTGGTAATGTTTGCAAGCAGGAAGTCATGACATGAATTGTCTCCCTTTGCTAATGGCTTTCTCCTGCTCCCTTGCTCCACTCAGCTTCTGTAATGGAGGCTTCAACCACTGCAGCAACGTGGAGCTCCAGCACGGGGAAGGACCGCAGGGTGTGCACCATCAGACCGGACGTGACCCTGCAGAACACCATGCTTCCCCCTACATTAAAAGGTGAGGGGCCGAGCCCCGCTGTGGCAGCTGGCGGCTGTGCTGGGTCCCTTTCCCGGGACATGAGCTGGAAACTCTGGGCATCCATGTGCTGCAGAGGTAGCCCTCTGCACTCTGGGACTCTGCTGGGAAGGTTGCTCTGGTCCCATTAGATTTTCCATGGAGAAACATGCCTGTGGCTGTGCGAAGTGTTTTTCCCCTCCTGGATGTGGCCCACCTGGGAGCGTGTTGTCTGCTCTCGGTGAAGAATAGGAGAAAAGAAGTTCTTGGGGCCACACTGTAATGTTTCGCTCTTCTCCGCGAGAGCAAATGCATTGCTGGGGAGTATTTGACTTGGCTCTGACTGAGCTTTGAACTAGGCTTCTCACCTTACTGTTCTGTTTGTAGTTGTCCAGCTCATGCTGCTCTCAAGACACTGAACAGCAACCAAAGCCATCTTGTGAATCTCTCTTTGCCTGTTGTTTTCTGGGCTGGCCCAGAAATCCCCCTTTCTAGGGGGTGCTGGATAGGAAGCTGTGAATGAGCATGGCTGCCCTCTAGCTGAGCCCTGGCAGAATGCAGGTGGCAGAAAGCTCCTAGTTTCTAAAGTGTTCTTGTTGCAAGAGCTGCTTTGTCAAAGAAGGGGAAAGTCCTGTGTGACCAAGTGAAGGCAAGGGTTGTGGGGAGCTCTGAGTCGGCCTCAGTGGTGGGGGAAGGGCTCTCTGTCTGTGTGCCCTGCGGGCATAAATATACCCTAGAGCTGGCAAGCCGCATCCCGGGATGTATGCATGTGTTGGATGCTGCCCTGCTCATCCGTGGTGGGGGAGCATTCGTTTGAGCGTCTCTGCTTTCCGACGACCTTGTTTCCTGTGATTCGAGTAGGAGCAGAGCCGTCTTGAAGACATGTGCCCTGGGTTGCGATTGCCCAAGGGGCTGAGTCCCTAGGAAAGATGGGGAAAATTACCGTGTCGGGTGTTGCAGCTAATGCAGCCTGTGCAGCCTGAGCCTGGGGAGTGGGCAAGAGAGAGAGCTGTGGCTTGTTTTGGACAGGGATTGCGCTGGCTGAGCTGGACAGCATGAAGCCCTCGGAGCAGATGGTTCTGAAGTGTGCAGCCATCCTAGGGCCGCTGTTTAGCACCGAGCTGCTGTTCCACATGCTTCCCGGGTGGAGCAGGTCCAAGATGAACAAGGCGCTGAGTGACCTGGTGCGATGCAACATCCTGAAGTGGCTGAATGCTGAAAAGGTGGCAGAAGAGAGCAGTGTTCCCACCAAGGGGTCAGGCACCTCTCTGGAGGAGGAGAGTGGTAAGTGGTGGTAGCAGGAGCCCGGGAGCCCTGTAGGCTCCTGCTGCTGCCCCCAGCTATGTCCCTGGTGGGGCTCCCCAGAGCACGCTGCACTGCCCCAGTGGAGGTGTGTAATGCTCAGGGCACCCTGGGTGTCAGGGATGGGTTGTTAAAAGCTCTGACAAGTCCATTTCAGATTAGCCTGTGCCACTAGCTTTGTGCTGGAGGGCAATATTGCAGTGAGCTGCTCTGAGTCCCTCTGCTCTGCTGCCTGCAAACGCAGCTCATAGCACATGCAGGGAAAGGGGTATGAAAGCCCTGACATGCTTGCGCAGCCTCCCGCAGTGTGCAGATGCGGGATTTTGTGCAGTGGATTTTTATTGCCCCCTAGCCCAGGGGGGAGCATAGGAGGCTGGGAGTGCCTTGCAGAGCGGGCAGAAAGAGCTGGCTGTGTCTTGCTTCTGCTGCTGGCAGCATGCCCAGCTCCCACCTGGAGCGCAGCTGCACACACTGTCTGTTGGCAGGGAGAGCAGGCTAGCAGCCTGTTGCGCTGGCCATGCTAGTCTGAGGAAGGCAAGCTGGGCCCTTTCGCTGTATGGCCGCAAGGTTCTGAATGCAGGAGCGCTGGTTTCCTGCCAAGGATGCACGCCAAGGCCTGTCTTTCATTGTGCAGCTGTGGCGTCCCTGAGCTCTGGCCCCAGCTCTGGCTGATGGGAAGCCCCGTTGCCTTTCAGATGCCCAGAAGTCATCCATGGACGAGACCAAGAAGATGGCGAGGCTGCAGTCTGGTGTGCTGGCCTTCTGCGCCCCGCTGCTGCAGGAGGCTGCCTACGAGTTGTGGCCGAAGGGACAGGGGGTGGCCATGCACCGCAAGTGTGTGGCCTTCCTGGAGAGGCACGTGCACAAGTGCCAGTGCTGTGGCGGAGGGGACTTTGTTGCCTTCCACCGCTTTGCCATCGGCAGCACCCAGGAGGCAGAGAGCTGTGAGGACCATGGCAGCGACTGCTACTGGCGCAGCTGGGAGGCCTCGCAGGCAGCAAGCGAGGAGATGAAGACGGATGAGCTCCCCACCACTACGGGTATGCCCTGTGCCATGCTCTGGAGCCTGGGCCCTGCCCACTGTTGTTGCACACGTAATTGCAGTGTTTCTCTATCTCAAGGCCTGCCTGCAGAGCCATTTCACACAAGCTTGGGGATGCTTTCAGTGCAGGGCAGCTGCATTTGTAGGACTAGTTCAGTTCTCCACTGAGCACAGGTTCGCAACAAGAGACATGATGTGGCCACAGCGTAGAGCCTCTCTGCCCTTGAGTGTCCTGCTGCGTTTCCCCAGAATTACAGGAGAGCAGCCCATCTCCTTGCAGAGACCAGAGCCTCGGGGTGCACCCACGGCTCAGCAGGCTGAGGTGTATTTGCTAGTGCGTCTAGTACCCTTGGCCGAGCTGGGCTAAGTCTGGAGAAATAGCAGCCGCACAGTGAAGGCAGATCTCAGGGGAAGGGGCCGGGAAGGGAGGTGCCGTCAGTGCCTTTGGCTCTCCTCTCCTTCTCTTAGTGCTCCAGAATGGCAAGAAGCAGCTCTTTGTGCATATGCAGGGAGGGGGTGTTTAACCCCGTGCTTTCTTTGCAGATGCTGCAAATGGTGGGCAGAAGGAGAAGAGTTTCTTGGAGGAGACTTTTCGGTGAGGAGACAAGGTTTTGAAGATTATTTTTGAAGGCAGTGGGCTGAGGGTGTGCAGAGGGGACAAGTGGAGTCGCGCCAGCTTGGGCTGCTGGTTGTGACTCTGGCTTAGGAAAGAGCAGGCCCCCAGCTGTGGGAGCTGGCTTGAGATGGCCATGGAGGTGAGCATCTTTGAGGAAGCCTGTGGGATCCCAGTGATGCTGGTCACTTTAGAGTGGAGCAGCCCTGGCTTTCTAGCTGTTCGAGAGCAATGTTGCAAGCTGTGCAGGGGCAAAGCAGCCCTTGGGAGCAGGGTGGCTTGTAGAAGGTGACCGAAATGCCAGCTGGTCTCTCTGGCTGCCTAAAAGAGCAGTGTTCCTCCAGAGCAGGGTCAGCAAAGGCCCCAACAGGATCTGTGCTCATGCCTCCTTGTTACAGCTGTAGCCAAACAAATAGCTTGCCAGTGCTGAAAAGGGGAGCTGCTGCTCCTCGTGCCAGTTCTGCCCTGCCTGAGCACACTGTCGCTGTGCTCTGGGGCCCCAGGGCTCCTCCCCCGAGTGCCCAGTATATTGGTCGACATCACTGCACTGGCAGGGAACGAATCTTGCCAAAAAGTGCCGTGTCAGTGAGTTGTCCTGGCTTTGCTTGCCGTTAGGGGAGAGCCAAAGGTCTTGAGCGAGGAGAGAAGGCAAGAGTGGAAGGGAGGAAGGAGCACAGCGGGAAGACAGGGCAAGGATGGGGGGTCCCTGCCCACTCAGGAGTCGATGGTGTCAATTGTAACCTGGAATGCCCCAGGGAAACTCTGGGTGCAGGTCACCGTTGTGTGGGGCAGAAAGAATGAGTGACCGAGCTCACTCAGCATGCCTGGGAAGGCTGTGAAACCCATGGCCCCCGCGTGATGCCTGTATGCACGTGGCCTCATGCTGTGCTAGAACGTGTCATTAGTGTAGGCTGAAAGAGCAGTGTTGGTGACGCTAGCGTGTTCTTTGGTGTCTTCTTTCTCCGTGATCTTGTCTCTGACTAGAGCGGCAGAGCGGTTTTTGGCTAAGACCAAAGGGATCTGTAAGGTGCCCAGCAAGACCCCGTGGACCCACGGTGTCGTGTGTTCCTGCAACTGCAAGGCCATCGTGGAGCTGGTGCTTGTGCCCTTGGCTCACCATCACATGGCAATGGGCAACGATGCCAGAGCCTTTTATTATCTGCTGGAGGGTGCGGCTGCCTACTTGCACGTCTGCAACAACTACCTGGTGAGTTGCCCTGCTCGCCAGAGCCCCTTTGCCCATGGCGTCCTCTCAAGTGTCTTGCCCTGAGCAAGCCCATTTCCCCACTGCAATAGGGCATGCCTGGGGGCATGCCTTTGTGGGGACTCGGGTATGAATTGCTGGGGTCAGGCGCAGAGTTTGCCTCCTGTTTGCCTCTCCTGTGGCAAGAGAGACAGGGCAGTGAAGCAGGCCCTTTGCGCAAGGTGCACCTCCAAAGAGGTGGTAGGAGGGAGTGCTTGTGCCCGTGGTGTGAGAGGCAGCGTGACTGTGCTCGGGTGGGCATCGCCGGGCCAGATGCAGGCCCTCCTCAGAGAGATGCTGGAGGCAAGCGGGAAGGATGGGGCTGGAGGCAGGCTTGGCAGCGATGCTCAGCTACTCTGTGTGTTTGTTCAAAGGCCTTCCTGACCCTGAACAAAGCAGAAGCGCTGAGGAACTCGGTGGCTAAGAAAGGAAATGTGCTTGCGTGCTTTGAAGAAGCCACCTTCCTGAGCCTCCAAGGGGAGGTAAGGTGACAGGGAGGTTTTTGTGGGCTCTGCTGGTGGGTGGAGTTGGATGCCTTCCTGGGGGTTGGGGGAGGCTATCCCTGGCATTTCTAGCCACGACTGCTCTCAGCAGCCTTTCCTGGGCCCACTTCGCCCTCCGGCCAAAAGCAGTTGAGGTTCTGGCCTTGATTCCGCCAGAGACTTGCAATTGGGTGTCTGCTGAATCGGAGCCCTTTGGGACCCTTCCCAGCATCCTTGCTCTCAGCGTTCCCAAGAGGGCGGGAGGCTCAGGATTCTCTGCTGTGCCTGGGGCTGCTTGACTGACTTGGGGTGACCTTTCATGCCAGACGGGACTGCCTTAAAAGCCCTTTTGCTGTGCAGGTCTGCTACAATATGGGACGAATGGAGCTGGCGAAGAAAAAGATCAGGAAGGCATTGAGGCTGCTGAAGAGGAAATTCCCCAAGACCTCCACTGGCGCCTTCTTGCAGTTTGTGCTGGAAAAGTCCGAGCACGCCTCTCACAAGAAGAACAAAGACTCCTCCCTTCATCAGGAGGCAGGGTGAGAAGCAGAAGGGAAAGCGAAGGGAAGGAAGAGCCATTTCATAGCTGGTCGTGGGCATCTAGGCCCCAACCTGCCGAGGCTTAAGCCCAGGCTTTGCCTGATGCATCGGTCTTAGCAAGACGGAGGCACGAAGTAGCGAGGTTTGGGTAGAATGGGGAACGACGGAGCCTGACACTCCCGTGTGTACAAGCATTAGAGCGAGGCATGCATTTGTGTAAAAAGCAGGCTTGTATCGTGAGGGCTGCAGCTGCGTTTGGTGGTGCTGCTGAGAGCATTTGGTTTGCTTAAAGGCAGTGCAGATGCTTGAGCTTGGGACCAGTGCTCTGAGTGACCCATTTCTGATGAGACACTGGCAGGAAGGCCACGCGAGCAAGTTTGTCCGATTTTTGCCCTGCGCTGCAAGTCTCCCAGAGCAGGGCTGTATGTCAGCACATGTTATGTGGACTGTGCTGGTGAACGTGTTTCCAAAGGCTCTTCTACGCATAAGTGTGGAGGCTGTGGGGTGTGCAGGGGGAAAGCAGCTGAGGGAGCTGGAGGCTAATGAATGGGGAGCTGGGGGTTGTGATGGGGAGCTCCTGGGGCATTGGCATGGGGGCTGGTGTGAGTGGGAGCAGAGAGGTGTTAGCAGGGAGTAGAGGCTGGAGAGGGGAAGGGAGTGCGCTGGCGGGAGCAGGAGGTGGGCCTGGCGGGGTAAGTGGAGGCGAGATGTGGGAATGAGGAAGCTCGGAGGCTGTAGCCAGGGGCAAGCCTCCCGTGCAATGACCCTTTTCCTGCCAGTGCCCAGCTTTGCTTGGCCTGCCTGGGCTGTAGTGCCAAGACACCCTCTTTAGCAGTCCTGTTTCCTCAGTGGTACTGCTTGGTTCTCCCGCTTGCATCGCTGCAGCCCTCCTGCGAGGAGGCGCAGCTGCCTCCTCCGTCCCCCTGCTTCCGCCATCCCGTTGGACTTTGCACTGTGCAGCTAGTGGCTGTGGCCCAGCAGTTTCCCTTGTATGGCAGGAGGGAGAGGCTCCCCTGGCTGTTCCGGCAAAGCCACTGCCTGTCCTTACTGTGGCAGCTCTTCAGCCTGGAAAGCACTTGCAGCAGCCGGAGGCTGTCCCGCCTGGCAGGGCTCATGAAGGTGAACACGGCCGAGGAGTCCGAGGATGCGAGTCACGTGAGTGCCTTCTCTCTGCAGCAGCAGCAGACCCCTTTCTGACATAGCTCCTTTCCCCTGGCCTGGCAAGAGTACCACCAGGCCTGCCCCCAGCAAGAAGAGCCCAAAGATGACAGAGATGCACGTGTGCCTGCACTTTTCTGCATGAACTTCCAGAAGACGTGGGTTGCTGTTCCTTTTGGTTGTTCCTCTCCTTGGATTTGTTTCATAATTGTAAGCGTGGAGCTGGTTCTGGTTTTAAGCCAGCACCACTTTCTGTAGTCTGTCGTTTCCTTGTGGCTCTTGAGAATGCTTGTGTGCAACGCACGGGGGCCCCTGCCTAGACACGGCTGCAGTTAGCAGTGGCAGTAGCAAGAGCCATTTGTCGGATGGGTGAGAGCCCTGGGAGTACAAGAGAAGAGAGAAGCTGGCAGTTGGGTTTATGGCCTGTCCCCTCTAGGCCAGAGAATCACCCTGGAGAGATTCAGTCCTGTGCATTGTCCTGTTTGGACCCTTCTAGGTCCTCTTCTCCTACCTGGAATATGCGCTGTGCTGCCAGAACCTGGGCTGCCGGGAAGAGTGGCTGCAATACGGGCGGACGGCCATGCAGCTTAGCACTGACGTGCAGCTCTTTGGAGGAGGGGTATTAAACACTGCCAGCTTCGCCCAGGCCCTGTCCCATCTGACCCTCAGCCTGGGAAATCTGCCCCTGTCTATCGACGTAGGTAGGTACTGCCCCCGCTGCCTGCGAGAAGGAGTCTCTGCAGAGAGAGCCTGTGCGAGCCTGCTTGTTTTCTTCCCAGGCTATTGCGCCGAGAGGCTCTGCATGCAGCTGCAGAAGTCCGACCTGGACTACGTGGTTCTCAGGACGCTCTTCACAGCGCTCTTTCTCCAGATGAGGTAATCATGGTGCCGGAGAGACTGCTGGTTGCCCAGTGTCAGGGGGCTGACCTTTGGGTGCAGAAAAGTCTGATGGAGAAACTTGGATGGAGTTGTGAGAAAGAGCAAAGAAGGGAAAGCGAGGCAGAGAGGGATGCTGGGAAGGGGAGCAGAAGTGTCTGGAGGTGCTGACTGGGCTCCCACCCCATGGAGACGCTCCATGGAGGCTCATCGTGTTCCTCCCCAGGTACCCTGAATGTGAGGCAGTGCTGCGCAGGCTAGAGAAGCAGGTGTCTGGAGAGCACAGGATCGTTGGGCAGGCGTGCTTCTTCTCCTGCTGCTTAGACCTCTTGCTTGATGCTGGTGAGTCCTCAGTGATCAGGTCCCGGAGAGCCAGGAGGCTTGCAAAGACGCCCACCTGTTTCCTGGTCAGGCAAGACTGCCATACTGGACTTGTCGGCCAGAACTGGTGGCTTTGTCCAAGATTTAAACAGGCAGAGCCCCCCCAGGGCAGGCATAAAGGAACCGGCAATACAAGACTTGTGGAGTATCTTCTACCCTTTGGAAACACGGAAACAATTGTGCTGGCCAAAGCGTTTTTTCTCCTGATATAACAATGACCCCAGAGCCCCCAGCAATCCTTTTACTTCCTCGACAGAGTCCTTGGCCTTTTGGCTGTGTGCATGTGTGTTTGTCTCTTGATTTTTTTTCCCCTCCTTTTTTTTTCTTTTTCCATTTTCTACATGTGAGCAAAGAGTAATTTCACAAAGCTTTAATTATCCCCTTTCCTTGCTGTGTTTTGAGATTGCCCTTTCTGAAACCTCTTCTCCGACTCACTCTGCTCTGGCTTCCCAGGAAGCAGGCCTAGCAGTGCTGGGATGTGCCTGAGCAGAAGGCACCTAAGAGCCTGTGCTCTGGGGTCCCTGTCATTGCTGATCAATGGCAGCATGCCTTTGTGCAGTGGTAGAAAGCTGCAGCTTTTGCAATGGAAAATGCTCTCAGGGGAGTTGTGAGTTCTCTTTTTTTCCTTCCTGATGTTCTCTGCCCTTGCCTTCAAGGGCATTTCTGTGGAGCTTGAAGAGCCCTGAGGAGCTAGGGTAGAAGTTGAGCCCTTGCATCCTTCCTGTGTGGTTTGCTTGCCCTCTGAGTGGTTTGCCTGCCAAGAACTTCCCCGGCTGTGCTTGAGCCTTCTGCTGCTACGAATGCCTGAGGCAAGTCGAGGCCGGGGAGGGAGGTGCTGCTTCTCTGAGACCCATTTGTATTGCAGGGTGGCAGTACAAGTCATTTGAAGAGTGCAGGAGCTTCGTCGAGCAGAATGAAGCCAACTGCATTCTCAAGTCGCAGAGCAGCATCCTGCTTGGACTGTATTTGTGCCTGGCTCTTTGGTAAGTTAGAGACTTGCTTTGAGTGCGGAGAGGCCCAGGCAGTGATTGTGGCAGGGAAGGTGGGAGCTCTGGCCTTGTCACACCCCCCCATCGCATGTCCACCAAGGCGGCCATCTCTGGGGCACTGTGGTGAAAGGGGCCGGGGGAGCCGTGCACTGTGAGCAAGGTGGCAAGGAGCCCCGGGATGTGCTTCTGTGGAGCCCTGCCAGGGAAGGATGACTGGCGGCATTTGGCCACAGCTTTCCTTTTCCCCTTTTCTGCTCTGAGTGATGCTAACCAAGAGGAGCTACAACACACTGCAGTTCACCCCCCCATGTCCCCAACACGGCCCCAACATGCCCCCAGTAACTTCCTTTTCCTATAAGATGCATTGCCTCTGAAAGCCAGCTTGGGGCTGGAGGCTATAGCCTAGGAGACCTTTTGATTACTTCATCTCTACAAAATGTGTGTGTGTGTGTGTGTTTCTCTGGACAATGTAGGTTTGCAAGGCTTGGGCAGTGGGACAACTTCCAGAAGCCCTTTGAAAAGGCCAAGAGGCTGCTGAAGAGAACTGGTGCCTCCCTTGTGGCCAGCCAAGCGTGCAGCCGGCTCCTGGAGTGTCACAGCCTGGTGCTGAAGAAGGACATTGAGCACGGATCGGCGAGGGCCCGTGAGAGCCGCACCAGGGCTCTAAGGGTGAGGGATGAGGAGGAAGGGGAGGCGCATGTTGCAAGGGGACTCTAGGGAAAGCCGTGTTGCTAGCAGCAGTGGGTTGACCTGTGCAGGTCGAAGCAGCCATGACAGCATGGAGTCAGGGTAGTGCCAGAGGGTAGTGGGTTGGAGAGCAACATGGCAAAAGACTCCTCTCACAAAGGTGTCAGCAAGAGATGGAAAAGAAGGCAGTCAGGTGAAGGCGTTCTTCCTGGGCATGTGAGAATTCCCTTGTGGGAATGGTCGGCAAGAGAGGAGAAGAGACTTGCAGAGCCATGAGCTAGTGAGCTCTGCTGAAATGCCTGCTCCATATGAGGTCCTAGGGCTCAGGAGAGATTTGTGCAGCATCTCAGCCTTGCTGGCTGTGCACTCCTTGTCTCTTTAGGGCTGGTTTTTCTCTTTGGGGAATTGGTGGCCTTCTCAGTGCCAAGCCGTCGCTGAGTTCTATGACTTCTCCCAACGTGCTTCTCTGTTGTTTTCTGGGCAGCTTGCGGAAGAGGTTTTCTCTCAGTGCTCTACAAGCCCCGTCTTCTACCCCAGAGTCTACCACCTGCAAGCCTACATTTTCCTCATGCTGGGGAATGAAGAGCAGAGCCTGTTGTGCCTCAAGCAGGGCCTCCAAGCCTGTGAAGACTGTGGCAACCTCCTGGAGAAGACTTGGCTGGAGATGAGCACTGTAAGTACTTCATCTGTGCCTTTGAGGTGCTTCCTGGGCAGAGGAGCATGCTGTAGCAGAAGGTGGGCCAGACTGTGCTCCAGCAGGTACACGTAGGGAAAGCCCCCAGAGAGCTTCAGGGGCATGTGCTGAAAGTCCCTGGTGAGCTGGTAGGGGCTAGTAGCCCTGCTCAACAGGAGGGCAGAGACAGCTGCGATGTATCTCCCCCAGGTGGGGCTGGACTGACACCTGAGGAAGCAAGATGCCTCCTTCCCAGCATCTCTGCTTGGCTGAGGAGTGGTGAAGTTGGATCTTTCCCTGTTCCTTAAGGCAGCTCTGGGAGGCCAGGATCAACGTGTGCTGAGTCAAATTTGCCTTCCCTCTCCTTCTCCTCACTGATAGACTTTGGCAGCCCGGCAAATTGGTTGATGGATGGAACAAACTCCTGAGAGAGGCCTTGGTTGCCTTCCCAGACAGAAATGACAGCTCTGGGGATCGCCTGCTCTTCTCAGCTCTCACTGTGGCTTTTTTTCTTTTTTTCTTTTTTTCCCCTTAGGAGTCGTGGTTCACTGGAAAAGGCCCCACGGGAGATTTGTGGCTGAAGACAGCTCCACATTTTCCCCAGCTGAATCAAGCAAAGCCAGAGGTCTATAGCTCCAGGTACCTGCTGAAGCTGCCAGCACTGCAAAGGGAAGATCCTTTCCCAGGAATTAAATACTGTCATCATTAGTCCAAACGCTTCTTCCTTTCCTTCTTCCTTTACTATATTCTGCATCATGCCTCGTTCTCTCCTTTCCCACAACAATGTTTGCACAACAGAAGATGAACGGAACCAATATGTACGCAATTAGTAAGGTCAATACCTGAAACAAAATAGTCTTCGCTGGTGTTTTAAGTGTTTTCCCAACCCTCCTGTCCCTGGTGGGGCAAAGGCAACTCTAAGCCACATTTTGAAGAGTTAGTTACACTAACCCGTTCTTGGGCAAGAGTTCAATCCAGGGTAGCGTCCCAAGTCCTCCAAAGGAAAACTGGAAATGGCTGTATTGAAAACAGTCGGAGCATTTTGAAGTTCTTAGCAGTTAGGCTTCCATCAAGTGAGGAATATGATAAATAAGGCACAAAGCACTGCAGAGAAGGTAATGCTCTGGGGGATTAGTAAATTCTCATAGTTTTATAGTTGTTGCCATGGGTTAATAGTATTCCTTCTTCCTGGGGAGAGGTAAAGCATCGGGCCGTTTCAGGCCAGTCTCTGTGCAAATCTTCACCAATTTGGTTCTCCCGCTGGAGTTTTACCTTTCTGCAGCCCCACGGGATTGGGGGTGATAGGCACAAGGCAACTAGAAGAAGCCTCCCAGTCACTGGCCCTGGTCCTCCTGGGTGACTTGAACCATCCCAATAGCTGCTGGAGGGACAACGCAGCAGGACACAAGCAAGGCAGGAGGTTCCTGGAGAGCATCAATGACAACTTCCTGACACAGGTGATAGAGGAGCCACTGGGGAGAGATGTTCTGCTTGACCTCCTACCTACAAACAAGGAAAGACCCCGTTGGCCAATAAGCAGGGCAATAAGTAGGATCGCAACCCTGGACTTCAGGAGAGCAAACTTTGGCCTCTTCAGGGACTTCCTTGGAGGAATGCCATGGGTTAGGGCCCTAGAAGGAAGGGGGGCCCAAGAGAGCTGCTTAATATTCAAGCATCACTTCCTCCAAGCTCAAGCTCAGTGCATCCCTAGGAGTAAGAAGTCAAGCCAAGGGGGCAGGAGACCTGCATGGATGAGCAAGGAGCTCCTGTCAAAACTCAAACAGAAGGAGGAAGTATACAGAATGCGGAAAGGGGGACAGGCCACTGAGCAAGCAGTTCTTGTGTGAAGGATGAGCTGTTTAGGGCTCTAAGGCAGGGCAGTAGTGGGGTAGAAATAGCATGCTGGGCGAAGTGTAGAGGCCTGTAGAAGTGGAGAGGCAGGCCAGGGCATAGAGGAGTCACAGCCTGGGAGAGTAAGAGAAGAGTTGCCCAAAGGTCCGTAACCTGCAAGCAGAGGCGGCAGAAACAGGAAACCACCAGCAGGCTCTGCCAGGGACTTGCTCTGGGCTCTTCCCAGCCCACAGGGAGCCACCAGAGGCTCCCACGCACACCAGGACATGGCAGCCTGCAGTGTCACTCTGGGTGACGATTCATCTTGCCACAGTTTCAGAGGAGCACTCAGCATCCCTGAAACTCTTGTCCCGCCCTTTATAAAATACTTGGCGGTTAGAAGTAGTTCGATCACACTGGAAGACCCATGCTTAAATACCTCTCTCTCCAACAGCAATGCACACCTCCAGCAGAAGGTTACACTCTGTCTTTTCAATTTAGGTTTGACCAAGGGCCTGGCAGAAAGCAATAAGGACACTGGTGTCAAGCAATATTGGAAACAAAATGAAAAATTGGACCCTAAAAATGTAAATCGCTTGAAAAGACTAGGCATGCAAGCATGTGTTCACCTCCTTCTCCTTGCTCCAGAGAAGGCTGTGCCCATTCGTGCCCATCCTTTCCCTTCCCTCCTTAGCAACTGCAGGAAAAGAGGAAGCCATCAAAAAAGCGCTACAACTCTACCTAGACGTACAGAACTTCAGGCCCTGCTCTTTGCAAAACCCTTTTTCTCCACAGCAGCAGACAGCACAGCTTCTCGGGGGCATCACTTTAAGCTGCCAAGTCAGGAAAAAGTCCCATTTTCATAGCTTAATCAAAACCTTTGACAACTGCCCTTCCGCCGGACACTACAACAGCAGCTATTGCCCATCGACTTTCCCCAACAGCTCCACCACCCTCACCCAGAGCCTTTCGCCTTCCCACTACGCCACAGCATCCCTGCACTCTCCAGCTGCCGCCTTGGCTTTCACTCGTGACCTGCAGTTCTCAGAGCTCAAGACCTTGCTACAGCTGCCAGGCCACAGCGTTGGCTGAAAACACCCCTCGCTCTCATCGCGATGCTCACAGACAGCACCTGCCCCCCACCACAGCTCACACTGCTCTGCGCAGGTGCCTTCCACACACTCACCCAGGCCACCGCAGCAGAGCTGGGCCCGCGGCAGCGGCTCCTGAGCACCAGCGGTGCCCAGCGGCTGCTTGCCCGCAGCACAGCTCCCGCAGCCCCAGCGCCAGCCCCGGCGCCGGCCCCGCTCCCTCCCCACCACCTTTCCCACCCGCAGCAGCCACCGCAGCCTCCCGCCCGCACCAGCACGCGGCAGCCGCCAGCGCCGCTCCGCGCTCCCGACACCACAGCCGGCAGCAGCCCCAGCGGGCACCAGCAGGCCGCAGCCATGGCCGCCGCAGCCCCGCCCCCAAGCCGGAAGTGACGCCTCCCACCCCACAGCCCCACGCTCCCCCATTGGCTGCCCGGGCTGCCCAGGCGGCAGGGGCAGGGCCACAGCAGTGCACCTGCGCTGGCGTGGGGGGAGGGCGGAGGGTCGGGTCGGGTTGGGGGGGGGCTGGAGCCCCCCGGCTCTTGCGGCCCTTCTGCTGGCAGCCCCGCGGCTTGGTCCCGGCTGCGGTGGCCGTTTCCCAGCGCCACCGCGGCTGTCAGGGCAGAGCAGGGCCCCAGAGCAGCAGAGCGCGGCGCAGACACGAGGGGAAGCACTGCGGCCCTGCTGCGGAGGGAAGCGCAGGCCGCAGAGAGCCCCAGGCCCTGCGCAGAGCCTTGCCCTCCGCCAGCAGGGCTGCCAGCTGCCCAGGAGCCCCCGCGGGGCCGGCGCTCGCAGCCCCTGTGTGGGGCAGCGGGACACGGGCTGTGGCGGGAGCCGGGCCCCTCTCCTCTGCTGCGGCGCTGGCCGCCGAGGAGCTGCCTCGTGGCCTGGCCCCCGGGGCCTCTGGGGCAGTGTCACCGAAATGGGGAGTAAAACTCCTTAACACCAATGTAGCCTTAAGAAGCAGGCATTCTCTTCATTACGGCGCCGGATGCACGGGGGATCGCTCCGCCCAACGTGCATGATGCATTAGCCAAAGTTTCTATTGCTCTGTTACATACATACGCATTAAATTTCCCGGAATGATTATACGTATTCATTCTATTTCCTGGAACTAATTATCATATTTACATAGTCATTACGCATGTGGTCTGAGTCTCCAGGGGGCTTCTATGGGGGTCTCTGGGGGTCCCTAGTGGTTACTGAAGAGGTGCCTTTTCCATGAACTCCGAGCTCCTTTTCCGTATATGATCTCGGCTTGGCTCATTTCTTTGCTTGAGAAAGCTGTCTTGTTCCTAACCTTGCTTTCAACTGGTTTCTGCCGGTTTCTCTGTACTCCTTTAGGATGTATCAGCTACAGTTGCGAGAATTGTATCCTTGGGTGCATTCTTGTCTGAGGCTCCTGGTAACAGTTTCCCCGTTTCCCACCCCCTTTTGAGACTTCTTCTTGTCTGAGGCCCTTGGGAACAGTTCCCCCCTTTGAGACTTCCAAAGTAAGATCTCTCTGGGAGTCTCACCTAGATTGCATAATTCTGATAATACTTTCGACTTTCAGGTACCCACAATTGGGTACAACATACCGTAATTAAAGGTAAACATTGGATCATAATACAGCACAAGATGCATACCACAACTACGGCTATGATTATTACCAACAATTCTTTTAACCAGGTTAGGTTTGGTAGCCATGAAGTTAACCAATTCCACCCTGAGGAAAAGGACTCCTTTTGTTTTTCCCACTCCTCTACTGCTTTCTCGATTGAGTTTAGTACAATATTCTGACCATCCTAGAGGGGTGGGTTTAAAAGGAAATCCTGTCCCCCCCCCCCCCAACATTACCTGAAATACCCAGACGAATGAACTAGGCAAACCAATTCTGACTGATCTTACCCACGCGTTGCCTCAGCGGCCAACCTACACTCAGTACCAGGGAAGTAACTGCGGGAGGGCGTCTCTGTCCCGAGGGGCTCCGCAAGCTGGCAGACCCTCTGTCATCGTCAAGGAGCCAAAGACAGCCTCCGGGGCCAATCTGTTTATACCCTTCAGGGGAAGGTGGAGGTGGAGTCGCTAGGCCAGTTGCAGTTCTCTTCACGCAGGCGCGGTCCCTGGCTCTTGGCTGCTGCAGGGTTCAACTCTCCTTCATCGTTATGAGGATAGATCGCACCCATAGTCATGGGGTAAGGGGGGGTGGCCAAACACCCCCAATGGTAGACTAGCTGCCTTGCGCACTCTTCAGCACTGAAGGGAGGAGTTTGAGTGACTGTGAATGACTGCTTTACTCTTGCAGTGGGGGTCCCAAGGAGAGATCCCAGAGCTGGGCTAAGAAGGAGTTAATTCCAGTCCACAATGGGGCCCCAGCAGTGAAAGCAGGTATTACCTCTCAGGGTCCTGATGAGGAGGAGACAGTCCTGACCACAGCAATTAACACTGGCCCAGCAGTGAGAGGAGGCTTTTGTTTCTCAAGGTCCAGGTGCCCAAGCAGGCCTTATCTTCAAGTCTTGACATCCTTCCTTTTGGAGTGTAAAACACAGGAATTCAGGCTACTTGTAACTGGCACCAAATGTGTATGGGGGGTGGGGGGGAAGCTGGGAGCATCCCCCCACACCAGTGCTGAGGTTTGGCAGGTGGACTTGTTGCTCATTAGGCTCCTTGAGGACCCCCTGCAGACCCCTGCCCTGTGGCTGTACTGCAGAGCCGGGTCAGAGCCTCTTCATGCTGCCCTCCCTGTTGTGCCTCTGTCAACGCCTGAATAAAATCATACCCCCGAGCTGCATGTCTGTGAGGAGGCAGCTAATGCCATGGATTCATTACAAAGGATATACAAATGATTGCCTGAAGACTTCTGAAGAGAAGGGAAGAGTGTCTTTTCTGTCCTTTGTCTCCATTTCCTGCTTTTCCTAGAGCAGGAGAACAGAAAATGGGTAACTCTTATCCTGGCTCCCTTTCTTCAATTCTGTTTTTGTCACCTTTGCAATTCCCCCCTTCCCTCGCTTCTCTCTGTCCTTTGCATCCTTTTCAGATGACAAAATCTTGCAAGAGGCAGCCCAGCCTGAAGCAGACCCCCACCAGGAACAAGACTAAGCAAGGGAGAAAACCTCTTTATTGCACTCAGCTTCTGATGTGCTCAGCTGTCGCTTGGAATATACAGCTTTCAGGTCAAGTCATACATGGTGTGAAATACAGAAATAACACCGGAGGAGAAATTGTCACTTGTGTGCTTTCAGACATAACCACGACCCACGAACCATTGCAATGTGACAAGCAGAGAGGGAGTAAGCAAGTTAACCATAGCTGGTAAAGGAGTATCTGGGGACATGAAAGCAATATGGGTTCCGGTATCATAAATGCAGAGTTCAATCAAGAGTCCCAGATATGTATTTCTTCTTTTTGCATCAGGCTATTCTCAGAGAGTCTCCAGTGTGAGAAGCTCCCTATCAAGCGCCAGAGCCACAAGCAGCATAAATCAAGGGAGTTGCCTCTTTCCAGTTTGTGGATCTCTGTCGGATTTGACCACTGAGGAAATGACCTTGATTTCTTCAGAGCTGGTAAAACAGGACATGGCATTTAAAATGTGAACAAAGGCTAAAGGGAGAAAAGATTTCTCGTGTTTCCCCTGTTTCTCTCTCTTTTTTTTTTTTTTTTTTTTTTTGATGCATTCAGATGTGCACATCAAATTAGATTTCCCTTTTTAGACCACAGAGGTTCCTTCTATTGTTGATCCTGAAAGATCCTGAAAGGCCACATTTGTGGCCAGAATATCCACTGTCTCTCAGGGGATTCTGGCTGCATTTGAGCTGCCTGGGACACAGCATTGCAGGCAGTGACGGCTGAATGGTAGGCTTATTTCTCCGCTGCTCCCAGAGAGAGGAGGACTAAGGGATCCTGTGTCGCTGTTTCATTCCTCCTCTCTGCCTGGAGAGCTGAGAGCCTGTAACTCATGCTCGCTTCCTCTCGTGCCCTGCTGACTCATAAACTCCAATGCTATTGCCACAGTTCTTGAACAGAAGAGGAAATGCTGAGTGCCCAATACAGAAATGATCAGGAAATGCTGTAAAAATAGGGGAACTCCAACACCTGTGAGGATGCACTCTAGCAGAGAAGGGGAAGAAAACATTTGTCTCTGTGCTGTTAGCCTCTGATACACATGAATCTGCAGCAGCCGCAGGTGGTGGCACTGGGCATTGCATCAGCTGGAATTGTCTGTCTGCAGCGATGTTGTGTCATCGTATACCTGCACGACACGGAGCTCCACAGCACTTCAGGAGATGCAAACCTTAAGGAGAGACATGAAGTACATTTCCTGTTGTTTGTGCTTTTTCAAGGCTCCTCAAAAGGTTTCTTAGGAAGGCAAACGTGAATCTTGCAGTTGTGACCACAGTCACTTTGCATTGAACATTCTCCTTTACCTAAATTCTGTTGTTAGACATGTATTTGGTGACAGTCCCTCATCTCCTGTCCCTGTGAAATATATGTCTTAGTCCTGCTGCTTTTCAGTAGAAGGAAAGTGATTATGGTTTTGGGGAGCCCAGTCCTACAACCAGCTGCGCACAGACATGCTCTTGCCTCTGCTCATAGCCCATTGACTTTGTCCAGCTGACATGGGACTCCCGTGCAGGCAGATCTTGGGGCCCAGCTGCCAGGTGCAGGCCAGGAGATGGCGTATGGCCCAGCACTCCTCAGCCTCCCCCAGCGTCTTCAGCCCAGCTGCCCTCAGCTGGACACCAGCGCCAGCATGGGCTTCTGGGGGGGGTGGGGTGGGGGGCGTGCCCTGGCTGGTGGGGAGTGGGGAGCCCCCCTGCTAGGCTAGCGCCGCCTCCTCCTCCTCTTTGGCCCCTCGGCCAGGGTGATGAGCTGGGGGGTGGGCTGCCCCTCCGGCTCATCCGCCTCTGGGGGCTCCTCCTCCTCCAGGGGGTCCACGTCCATGGACTGCAGCATGACTGCGGTGGTCCCAGATGGTTCTGCCCACCTTCCTCTTCATCTGCAGTGCTGCCTTCCTGCTCTCCCGCAGCCCCTCTGCCTGGTTCATGGCTGGAGCTCCCTGTGGCAGGCAGGAGTGGAGAGCTTGATCCTGGGCCCTCTCCCACCACCAGCCCGCTCCCAGCTCTGGAACAGCAGTGCTGAGGTCACTGCTGACACAGGGAGATCATAGTGACAGCATGTCTGGCTTGGTCCCTACCCTCAGCCTGGCTCTGCCCCGTGGGGGGATCCTGGAGGCTGGAGGGTGTCCCTGTGGGGAGGGGCCCATGGGGCTGTGGGCTGATCTCCTTGGGACCATTTCCGTGGGCCGTCTTGCTTACTCAGGGAAACAGCTGCTCCAGAAGTCCCTCCAGCAATGGGAGGAAGGAAAACCACAGTAAGCAGAAGTCTTTGCCTTGAAGGAGCTGGTAACAGAAACAGAAAAGGCAGCTTGTTCGGAGAGATGAAAGAGCTGCCTGTCAGTGAATGGCTTTACTCAACATGAGCTGGAGGAAGAAATGCAATGAAAGCCTCCAAGTAGGAGTGGGAGGTGGTACCCAAAGTTCTCCTAAGTCAGAAAACCCTGTCTCTGGGAAAAGGGGAGAGTTTTGTAGCACACTGGGATGTTCTCATCCCATGGCAAAAGACAGGGCAGTTTGGGTTTATTCCCTCTCAGGATGGAAACCAGTCCCAGAATACCCTCCTCTGCTCTGGGATGGAAATGCTGCTTCCTGACAACCTCTGCTTTAAATATGAATACACTGTGAGTGTGTGATGAGGAGGGAGAGACTGTGCCACAACCTGCCCCTGCTCAGAGTGGAGATGTTGGGGAAAATGTCACCTGCAGATTCCTGCAAATCAGGGGGAAGAGACCTCACAAAGGGACCCAGTGCCCCATGGAGATATAAAAAACCTGGGGGACTGGGGTGAGGCAGGAGAGGTGCAGTATGTAACCGCACCAGTGACGAGGGAGGCAACCCGCAGTGTGCAACTGCCCCACACACAGTGGGGGAGGTGAGGGCAGATCTTCCCTTTCCAAATGATAAAATGGCTGACTTCTGCTTCTGTAACTAACAGGGTCCTCTGTCATTCAAAGCAACTTGCCATCATTTTGCATGATTTTCTAACTCTACTTTTTAATCTTTGGTATAAATCTGGTGTCAAAGTTCGGTAACTTGGACTGTTTAGCCAGTCCAGCTGCATTCACTAATATCCTACTTCTAGCAATGTCAGAGAGAGGCATGCTGAAGGCAGACAATATTTTGTAGGATATTCATATAAAACAGATGATCCAAATTTCTGACTTTTTGCCTTTGAGAGGCACGTTCTGGATCTGTAGTCTAAGGAGAATGATTATGTGAAAGGAACACACAATAATAGTGGGTAAATGCAGCCTGTTAATACTCTTCATTGTGTTTGACCCAAATAGCAACTGGGAGAGGAGATTTGTATAAAAACTCTTAGGGTGTCTGGTATCAATGATCTGAGCTAAGTAAAGGAGCTGTATAACTGTACACAGAATCACAGAATGGTTGAGGCTGGACCTCTGGAGATCATCTAGTCCAACCCCCCTGCTCAAGCAGGGTCACCGAGAGCACGTTGCACAGGATTGCGTCCAGGCGAGTTTTGAATACCTCCAGAGAAGGAGACTCCACAACCTCTCTGGGCAGCCTGTTCCAGTGCTCTGTCACCCTCACAGGGAAGAAGTTTTTTCTCATGTTCAGATGGAACTTGCTGTGTTTCAGTTTGTGCCTGTTGCCTTGCGTCCTGTCACTGAGCACCACTGAAAGGAGTCTGGCTCCATCCTCTTGACACCCTCCCTTTAGATATTTGTACACATTGATAAGATCCCCCCTCAGCCTTCTCTTCTCCAGGCTAAACAGGCCAAGCTCTCTCAGCCTTTCCTCATAAGAGAGATGCTCCAGTCCCCTAATCATCTCTGTAGCCCTTCGCTGGACTTGCTCCAGTAGTGCCACATCCCTCTTGTACTGGGGAGCCCAGAACTGGACGCAGTACTCCAGGCGTGGCCTCAGCAGGGCTGAGTAGAGGGGGAGAATCACCTCCCTCGACCTGCTGGCAACACTCTTCCTCATGCACCTCAGGATCCCATTGGCCTTCTTGGCCACAAGGGCACATTGCTGCCTCATGCTTAACTCGGTGTCCACCAGCACTCCCAGGTCCTTTATCAAGCAAAAAAGGCAAGCATGGCCACCGAGCCACTGGGAAGGGAGATCCTTTTCCTCATGCATTGCCCAGGGCTCTTCCTGGTGTCAGTGTGCAGGTGGGGGTGTGCAGTGCAGAGTGCAGGACCCCTCTCAGGGTCCCCAGGGAGGCAAGGAGACAATGAGGCCCTGTTGTCTCCTGGTAGGCCTTGGTGGCAGAGACAACAGCCATAGCCAAGAGGACAAAGACCTCAGTTCTGTCAGGGCCCTTCAGCCTTGGCAGTGCTCTTGGCCATCTCCACTCCCCCACTGCCTGGCCTCCAGTCCTCCCCACCTCCCCTCCAAACATTATATCCATCTGCAAGAGGGACAGGAAAGAGGATCTGGGGGATGACAGGCTGGTCAGCACCACCTATGTCCCTGGGAAGCAAATCTTCCTGGAAGCTAGTTCCAGCCACATGAAGGGGTTGGGAACAGCCAGCAGGAAGTCACCAAGGGCAAGTTGTGCCTGACCAACCTGACTGCCTTCTGTGATGGGATGACTCCAGAAATTGGAACACAAGGCAGCTGAAGGGAAATCTTTCTGCTCTTTCTCTGGCTCTGCCATCTCCATGGAAGTGACCTACTGAGCCCCCAGATGACATGAGCTGAGGTCACAGTGGGATGCGCTGTATCACAGGGAGGTCTCCCTGCTGCTGCAGTGATGCACTCACTTCCCACAGCTGCCCTTTGGAGCCACTCCATGGCAAGCAGTGGGGACAGGAGGAAGCAGGGCCACACTGGGGCCCCTCGCCAACACGCAGAGGAGCAGAAGCACATCAGAGAACAGTTTTGGGTGACGCGATGGAAAGAGCATCCTTTTTCCCCGGCTGGAGAGGCAAGCCAATGGCAAACAGGCAAGCAAGATGGAGGACTGCTGGACCCATACCATCAGCCCGGACAGCAGTTCTTTGTTCCCAATGTTCCTGTGGCTCTCCACCAAGGGTAAGGGTTTCGGGAGCTGCTTCCTAAGGTGTCACACAGAGACGCTTAACCGCAAAAACTGCTGTAGATCCTGGGCTGAGGGGGTGGCTGGTCAGGGCTGGGGGCTGCTGCAAGAGCCCTGACTGAGGGTCCCAAACAGCTTAGGGGACAATGTGGCAGCCAGGACTCCTGGGTCTTGGGACTGGGTCTGCCCTAATCCCCAAGGCTTCTGTGGGGCCAGCTCCATCCCCTCGTGGGGGTGGAAGGATAATACATGGCCAGGTTTCCCTGGGATTGAGATCTGGCTCTGGGAGGAAAGGGGTCCTGCGTCCCAGAGGCTGCAGTGTACTGTAGCTCCCATGGGATTCTCAAGAGCCTGCTGGAAATGCTCATGTTGGAAATGGATGGTCCACCTTGTAATAACCCCCAAGTCATCTCTTGTTTGGGAGAACCTCTGGTCCTTTCCCCCGGATCCTCTTGTGCCTCCAGCTTGGCAGAGCAGGTTTGAGGCTCAGAAATGCCATCCTGAGATGGCCACAGCCCCTGTCCTTCTGCAAATTGGGCTCAAACCTCTGCACCCAAAGGAGAGCACGATCGGGAGAGCAACTTGGAAACAGGTGGGGAACGCCATCCCAACCAAGCAAGTGCTGGCTGACCCCAAGGATTTTTCTCTGAGCCGTGGTGGGTAGTGCTGGGGTGAGTCCAACACAACTATCTACCCCAGCCCTCCTCCCCAGCCTACACCACCTCTCCCCAGCACTGGCAGACCCAGAGCTGGTCTCCCCATTGCTGTTGCATGCCCCCTTGGGGTTTCTCAGCCCTCCGGAGTGACCCACCTATTGGTTAGCATGAGGAGGAGGGCCAGGCTGGATTTCACTGATGGCTCTGTCAGCTAATTGGAATCCACTATCTGGAAGGAAAAAAGACACCCAAGAAAGACGTAAAAGAAGAGAGGAAGCAAAGCAGGCGAGAAGTGAGCGGGAGAGAGAGCAGGTGCGAGTGGGTCTGGTGGGGTCTGCGGGCGCGTTCAAATGGTGGCGGGTGCCCTCCTGCCGGGGCAGGGGCAGCAGTGCTGATGATGGGGCTGCTTTCCTGCAGGAGCTGCATCAGGGGCTGGTGGGGCTGTGACCACAAGACAAAGCGACCTGTAACAGAGGGGAGAACTGACCTACCTGTGAGCCAGACATGCCGGCCTGCCCCTGACCAACTCAGCCGGGGCACCTTGGTGGGATTTTTGGATGCAAGAAACTTTGCCCCTGTTGTGGGTCTGAGACCCATTTTAAATTATTTGTAGACCTTACTTCCATTCCGAAGTGTCATAGACTAGGTGTAGGTAATACCTAGGCAGAAGGTAATCTTTTTTGGGGGTAGTAACTGATACGTAATCAGTGTCTTGCTGCACTATGAGCATTGTGAGGGGCACGACGTGGATCAGGGAGGCTGTTCAGTAGCTAGCTCAACCTTAGGGGAGGGCATGGGGAACTGCAGGTGGCAATAGCCATGTGGCCGTGATGTGGGTAGTGAGGTCACTAGTGTCTAAGAGAGCTGTGCCAGAAAATCACCAGTGTCAAATCAATTCTTTGTAAGTAGCTGATAGGCCAGCAGGAGGCAGATGGCTTGGCTATTGATTAGGAGGTCACTTCTGCCTGAGCACCTGATAGGCCAGTACCAGGAACAAGGCTTGACTGTTGATTGTGAGGTCACTTCTGACTGCTGAACCGATTGGACAGCAGCAGAGATGTGGCTGGAAAGGTGACTGTGAGGTCACTTCTATCTGAGTGGTTGATAGGGCAGCAGCAGGTCCATGGCTGGGATATGCGTTTTTGAGATCACTTCTGCCTGAGCAGCTAATAGGTCAGCATTTGGTGCATGGCAGGGGAAGTTATAGTGAGGTAACTTCTGTCTCAGAGGTTTATAGGCCAGTGACAGAGAGATGGCTGTGAAGGTGACTGTGAGGTCATGGCTTTCTGAGTCCCTGCTAGGCCAGCAGCAGGCAGATAGGCGTGAATGATGATTGTGAGGTCTTTTTTGTCAGAGTACCTGCTAGGCCAGCAGTAGTTCATGGCTGGGGGAGTTATTTGGAGGCAACTTCTGTCTCTGAGGCCCATAGGCCAGCAGCAGGCACCTAGTGCAGGTATGCGCTTGTGAGGTGACAGGTGCCACACAAGCAAGTGTGGGACTCCAGATGGTGCAGTCCACAGAAGAGGGGTTGGCTCTTGGGTGCTCCCCAGGAGTTAAGGAACCCCCGGGTGCACCATGGCTGGAGCCACCACACTGTGGGGTTGCTGCAGCCTAGGGACACACCCTCTAGCGACCCCTTGACTGACAAGTCCAGACAAAAGAGAAGTGACACCACAGACCCACACCATAAACATTTAGGTGCTGTGGAACCATTCCCCACAGAAGGACCTGTTAGTGGGTGTGTTGTTACTAACTGAGCAGTGCTGTGGGCTGAGCACTAGGTTACCTGTTGATGTGCACGCTGTTATTGACTGAGGCCATACAGCCTTTGTGTAACTGTGGGTTGGCATTGTTCTGACTCACTGTAGAAAAGAGTAAGCCACAGAAGTTGGTGTGGACTCTGGCCGACCACCAGCTGGCCTGCGGACCCAAGGACCCACCCATCAGCAGGGACACCCCTGATGTCAATGGTGTGGTGAGGAGAATCCTTGCAAATCTGTACTGGAAGGCTAGCCAATAAAGGGGGAGAGTGGTCGCTGTACAGTGCACTTGTTGTTTGAGAAACCAGGGAAAACTATACTGGAAGGGAAAACTATACTGGAAGGCTGGCCCATAAAGGCCAAGAGTGGTCGCTGTACCGTGCATCTGTAATTTAACTGTAGAGCTCTGATATGTATACATATTTTTTCAGTTCTGTTATATTTCTATCTTTTTTTTTTGTTATGACCTCTTATCTCTAATAAATTCTCATACTTGACAAATGATGATCTCTTGGAGTTCAGTGCAACTAACTCCTGAATCCAAAAGAATCCCAGACACCCCTCTATTGGCGCATCACAGGTAACACTCACAAGGGGCATCAAATCTCTTGAACGGGATGGTTGGTTACTGTCCAGATGGTGGTGGCAGTCTCCTTTGCCAGGGTCCTTCCAACAGTGGCTTCCACTGGATCAGATGAGACTCCCCAAACTGTTCTTCCGGGGAATTTTTATAGTCCAGCTGGCTTGTGGTCCTGTGTGACCTCTCCAGCATATGCACGAGCCATTGCTACTGATTACCTCAAACTGCATACCAAAGCATCTCCTAACTCTCCTAAGAATGCACAGAAGACTGCCCTACATGGCCTCTTCTTCATTTGCAGGAGTAGTTTCCACTGTCAATTTTCAAGGGCCTTAAGTATTTACAGTTTAATCAATTCTGTAGCTGGCATCTCTGCAGGGATCTCTGAAACAGCCAGGTACTTCCACCTGTGATGGTACTCACCACATTTAAGCACAGGAATTGGTCCAGGCACAGTAGGATCTGCCTCTACAAATCTTTAGAACTGTCTGAAATACCCACTTGGAGAGGTTCTGCACCAGTCAGTCCAACACTTAATTTGGAAAGTGGTAGGAGTTCAGTCAGTCTCCTAGTTTCAAGTCTGAAACTGCCTGTCTCAAACCTGCCCATCAGCTCACCTGTGTGGATACCCACAAGTACTGGTTCTTAGCTAGCAGTGCAGACTCCCTCTGCAAGCAAGTGAGGCAGAAGAGTTATTTACTGTGTCTAAAGACAGGTGGGATGAATCAACCTTTATTTCATGGCATTGGATATAAACAAAGAGAAAATGAGAATCCCTTGTGCAGTTCTGGTCTCCCACCTCAAGAAAGAAAAGTAGGACTAGGAAAAGGGAAGGGAAAGTTGATGAAGGCAGCAAGATGAATTTCATCACACATGACATTAGTTACTCTTGTCACACCTTCAACTGACTGGATTCTGAAATGGATCCTCCCAACCATACCATAGTGATCAAATTCTTCAGGAAGGCCTTTTCAGTCACTCATGAAATGCAAATCCTCTTCTTCACACTGCCGTGGGTGATTTATCTGCTCACTGCCATGGAGAATATGGTCATGATAGCCATCATTTGGCTCAACCACCAGTTTCACCCCTAGTGTATCACTTCCCCAGCAGCGTCTCCTTCTCAGATATTTGGTTCCCTTTGCCCCTAAAAGGTTTGTTGGCCTCATCTTGGAGATTAAGACCATCCCATGGCTGCTTGTTGGTTCCAGACCTTTGTTTCCATCTTCCTGGGCACAGCTGAGTTCAACCTACTTGTTGTGATGTCTTTTGATTGCTGCGGGGCCATTTGCAATCCATCACACTGCACCATCTTTAGGAAGCCCTGGTTGGACTCCACACTCATCTTTACCCATTGGGTGATGGCATCTCTATCTTTGCTCAGCCCCACCATCTTATATACCAAGGTACCCTGTGTCCCCAGTAAAGAGACTCTTTCTTCTGTGGCCTCATCCCTTTGATGAGAGCAGCCTGCATGGGCACCAGCTACCTTCAAACATGAGCTTTGCTCTCTCCTCTGCTGTGTTGCTGAGCTCCTTCACATTGACCCCTGTGTCTTATGCCTGCACTAGATGCACTATCCTGAGAATACCCTCTGGGAAAGCCATATGAAGCCTTCTTCACCAGCATAGAAGGTGACACTGCCATCGTCACTATTGCATATGGTAGCTCCATTTCTGGCTACGAGGGGCCTGAATACAGCAAATCCTTTGAACCAACCAAAGCCAGATAAAAGGCTTCAATGCAGGGTTACCCCCATTGTGAGCAGAGAAGCTGCTTTGCTGTAAGCTCTCATCAGCTTTGCAGGTTTCTCTAAGAAAGTACATTGAGGAGAAGCATGATTTTAGCTGACATCCAGCAGACTAAGACACAACATTTTGAGTGCTGGAACTTACCCAGCAAATGGGAAGCTGGGACTGTCACCTCTGATTCACTGAGGCTACAGTGATATTGCTGTAGGTGACTGGGCTTGAGTTTTTGCTCAAATAATTACAGCCAGTGGTTCAATTTCAGCATATCTTCCAGATGAACCTAGTCCAGAGATTCCCTTATGCCAGACTAGAAGCAGAGAGTAAGACAGCATCTGGGATCTAGGACTAACCTGAGCCCCAAGTTAAAATGCCAGTGCGAACATGGGGTATTGCCCACTACTGAGCTTCCCGTTTTACTCTCTGTGTAAGAGTCACCCATTACACTCTGAGACAGGGTCTGGGGGACAACAGAGTCTGTGGAGAACCTCTGGTTCACTCCTTGAAATCCATCATCTCCTTCTCCCCTCCACCCTTGTATTTTTGAGGCATCCTGTTTGTGGAGTCATCTGCTCCTTTCCTTTATATGTCTAAAACTAAATGCAAAGGTGGAGGGAAAAAATTGTCAGAATTATTGCCTGTGTTTTCCTTTGGCTTCCTTCTGTTAAATGTGTTTTTTGGTTTAAAAAAGAAATTAGCAGGTAAATAAATGAAGAGATTTGAGACTGAAATAGGGAGTTCATCAACTTCACTGGAGGTGCCTGTGAGCAGCTGGAGTGTGCGCTTGTTTTCCCTTGGTCCCTATATAGTCATCAGAGGGAAAGAGAGAGCTCTAGAGGCTGGGTCCTCCCAGACTATAACTGGCATGTGAAAGAAGTGTTACCAGTCTCTTCCAGACACTCTTCTCTCTCTCTGCACTGACAAGATGGGAGGAAGCTAACTTGCTCAAATCAAAGTGCCTGACTTTTAGGCATCTCAAATATAACCCTGCTTAGTATTTTCTTTGTTCCAGACCCTTCCTATTTCAAATAATCAAAAGGACAGCCTTTAAGTTCTTTAAGATGAGACAATCCCACCCCTCCCCTAGAGGGAAGGCAAGGCATTTAGGTCAGGACATTTAATAACAATGGAATTTGGCAATGCTTTGGCAAGAACTCTATTTCAGTGCACAAGGATATCAGATGAGACTGTCTGACACAGACATTTCCAATGACTGAATGGAACCCTCCTGAATTTCACTATTTAGAGTATTAAAGAAGGCAAGCTATACTTGTTCTCTATGTCTCCCCCTTTTCTGGAGAAAGAGAGAGGAAGAAGCTGTGGAAGAAAGCAGGGGATTACAGAAGAGATGCTCAGTACTGGCTTGTTTTGAAAGCAACAGCCTCACAGAAGTTCCAAGTCAAAAAAGGCAAGCACCAAAAAGTAGAAGGAATAACTTTCCAAATGCTTATCTAAATGGATGGACTGGCATCTGCAGATAATAGTAAGTACTTTTGCTGGGAGATTAGGTTGGCTTTTGAAGCACAGATGTGATGGATGTTTGCAATAGGTCGAAATGAACAGGGAATTTCCCAGGCATGGCATGAAATAGTTCACAACCTCTTTACAATACTGCGCTCTTGAGAAAGAATGCTTTGTGAGCATTTGGAGAAGGTAGAAAGAAGACAGTAAAATCTCTGAGGACTGTAAATGTGAAGCAGAGAAATCAGGGTGCGATGAATGGCTGAGAGGAATATTTCTGTCTGTGCTACCTAGGAAGCAAGCAAGGGAGCAAAGAAGGAAGGATCTACCCTCCCGTCGAGACTGTGAAATTCTCACACTTGTTTCTTCATGCTCCTGTCTCAGCAGGATGTACTGAAATTAGACATGGGACCAGGAAATGAAACTGCAGTTGCTGAGTTCATCCTGGAGGGTTTCTCAGGGCTTGATCAAAGACTACAGCCATTTCTCTCCCTGCTCCTTCTACTCATATACCTGACAACAGTGACAGGCAACACAATGATCATCTTCCTCGTGTGTGTGGATCACCGCCTGCAAACTCCCATGTACTTTTTCATCAGCAATCTGGCATTCCTGGAAATCTGGTTCACATCCTCCACAACCATCACATTGTTGGCGATTCTGAGCTCTGGAAGGAGAACAATCTCATTTAGCAGCTGCTTTGCCCAATGCTATTTCTATTCTGCCCTGGGTTATACAGAGCTCTCCCTCCTTGTTGTCATGTCCTTTGATCGCTATGTTGCCATCTGCCAACCTTTGCATTATGCTGCTGTCATGAAGTGGCAGCTCTGCACCCGTCTAGTTGTTGCTGTGTGGGTCATAGGCTTCACACTCTCAAGTTACCATCTGGTCCTCCTCTCAAAGCTGACTTTCTGTGGCCCCAACAAGATCCACCACTTTTTTTGTGACAACTCCCCCTTATTCAAACTGTCCTGCTCTGACACCAGCCTGCTTTGGAAAGCAGATTCCCTTTTGATATCATTTCCATTGCTGGGTTCCTTATGTTTAATCCTGGTGTCCTACACATGCATCTTCCACTGTGTTCTGCACATGCCGGCAGCATCTGGGAGGAAGAAAGCTTTAGCTACATGTTCTTCCCATCTCACTGCCTTAGCCATTGCATATGGAAGCTGCATTGTTCTCTATGCACAGCCCTCAGAAGGGGTTTCCTTGGAGACCAACACAATTGTAGCTTTGCTGAACACTCTCCTGTACCCATTCTTAAACCCCTTCATCTACAGTCTCAGAAACAAGACTGTGAAGGTGGCCCTGAAGGAAGCCATTGGTCGTGCAAAGGTTTGGCTTTTCCCCCGGTCATGATGCTTTTCATGACAGCAATTCTAGTTATGTACCATATATTATATCACACACACATATGTATAGCTATTAAATATGGGTGCCTCAGGAGATTTATTTTCTCATTGGATTGTAGTGGTGAAAGGAAGGAACGTGAATTGTGAGTCTTGGTTACAGAGGGCTATTATAAACAAAATCTAAAAAATACTAATAAAATGTTGAACACACACACTTCTTAGGACTGCGACATAGACTGCCAGTGCATGCTGACACAAGGAAGTTTTCATAAGTCATCTCAGGAAATTTAGCTGAAAACTCTGGGGACAATGTCCAAGGGTTGTTGAGAAAAGCTCAAAACACTTTCTCTCCCTGAATAACAGAAGATGCTAAGCACGAAAATTAAGCTCAGACATTACAATGGGTTCAGATTCACTGGATTCAAATCCATAAAACACTTCTCAGTTTCATTAGTGTGATGAAGACAGCCTCACTGATTTGCCAGTGATGGCATGCAGACAACAGCTTTTTTCATTCACTTTGTGTTATTGGGGGGGGCACTACCAATAAGCATAATTGGTGCGGACTCTCTTTTCTTCTAATATAGCAGTATCCTAGAAACTCTTTGCTCTTAATTAACCATCCAAGTAACCTCCCAATCCAGTGAAATGGGGGGGGGGGGAAGGGGTGCAGGATTCTGAGCTCTCCCTGCCAAAAGGCTCGCTGCCTTGCGGATCTCTGCTGCAGCCTGCACACCATGCACTGCCCCGGGCCCTGAAACAAGACATCCAGGGGCTGACTTCCAGGAGGAGGCGGCAGAGAGCAGTTTTGACATGGTGGGACTTTTTTCTCTGGCATAGTGAACAAGGAAATGGTCTTGCTGTGACAGAGCTCTCAGAGGTACTCTTTTGAGCAGCAGTGCCACAGTCATTGCCTTTCAAAATGGGCACATAAGGAAAACTTCCAAAGACAAAGTATTTCTTCAGAAAAGAATTGGCCTCTTACAACAAGTTCTCCCAGACGCACATAAAACAGTGAGTGATGTTTCAAGGGCTCAGAGCTTATTTTTTGTGCTGAAAACGAAGAAAATCACAGCATTGCTTTTGGACCCTGAAAATCATCGCCTGCATGAATACCTGACTGGATAGAAGCCAAAAACATGCTGAGGTGATTTCCATAAGGCAAGGTAAAAGACCAGCAGCAGGCCCATTGGCTTGGTAGGTGATTATGAGGTCAGTCATGTCTGATAGGCCACCAGGAAGCTGATGGCTGGGGACATTTTTATGAGATTAGTTGTTTCTCAGAAGCTCATAGGAGAGTAGGAAGCCCATGATCATAAAGATGAAAGTGAGGTCACTTCTGCCTCTACAGGTGATGGATGATGAGCAGACACGTGAGTGGGAAAGTGGCTGTGAGGTGACTTCTATGGGTGAAGCTGATAGGCCATCACTTGACTCCTGTCTGGGGTAAGAGGTTGCGAGGTCCTGCCTGCCTGAGTACCTGCTAGGCCACCAACAGGCACAGGGCTAGGATGTTGGTTTTGTGGTCACTCCTGTCTCTGGTGGGTGCAACTTGGTCTGTGCAGAGAGTGAGGAGTGGCATGGACAGCCCTGGGCTGTGAGTGGTTTTGGGCCACTGGGCTCTGTGTGAGACACAGAAATATATTTTTTAATGGTGCAGGCCTGATAATACCAGAGATATTTAGAAAACGTCAATAAAAAATGAAACAAGAAAGAAAGTAAGAAAATGATCTAAAATGAAGAAATGTTTTGTTACACTTCCCAGCTTTTAAATATTTTTGTGTTCTTGTTGTCTGTCTTTGCTTTATTGTCTTTTTTTTTTAATAGACTGGTCTTTTTTTTTTTTTTTTTTTTTGAAAAGGAAAGTGATTTCCAGAATTGGGGTGGGATGCAGTCACAGGGTGACTGATGGCTGGTGCCATTGTAGGTGCCCTGGTCCACTCTGCCCACCCTCTATCTGCAGCTTCAAGGGGCTCCGGTCTTCCGCAGGTCCCCTGTGAGAGCTGCCAGGCCTAGGGAGGTACCTCAGACATACCAGGACCTCTCCACGTGCCACTGGGTGCTTGTGGTTAGAACAGAGCTCTGCCTGAAAAGGTGGAGAAGAGTTTTCAACATTTAAAAAATATGAGCACACTTTCATCAGCTAAAATGAATGACTAATTTTAATGTCCATTTTTCCCATGATAAAATAGTGGAAATGTTCAGGCAGGGTATGAATCTCAGGAGAAGAAATCTTGATCTGCCCCTCAATTTGTTACCACCGCTCTGTCTATTATGCTGTGGATTTAACCTCAGTAATTCCTCACATATTTTCACATGTCCTGATTAAATTGATCATTTCTAAAGGCATCTTTGCATCAGACTATCTGGACATAGATTACTCTTTATCCATCAGGTACCTCTCAACTCTCCAGCTGCTGCTCTGAGCTTCAGGGCGTCTGAAGCCTGCCTCGTCTTTAAGGAGTCTGTCTCTTTAGCCAACTCCTTAGTTCTGTTTCTATCTTTCCTTTCCTGTCTATCTGTCAAAATCATTTCAAGGAGGGTTATTCCTTGTGGAAAGTGGACCACACTGGAGGCAGCTTGCACTTAACATACAGTTGAGGAGTGTCTTTTACCTTTTATTAAACTGTATCCTATTTTATTTTTGCTTGTTTGCAGTTGAGAAAAATCCTCCTGTGTCTGCAGCTAGTTGTCTAAGGAAAGCAGGCGGGAATTGGTGTGTAGGAGCTGCAACATTCAGCTACAGACTCAAGTGGAAAAAAGTTAGATTTTTAACAGGAGTCATATAAGTCCCCAGTGGCTGATGAGAGAAATGGCAGGGTTGGGGAGGTGAGGAGGAAAGTTGTCCATAAAGGTCTCATATGGAAAATACTGCTTTTCCTACATGTCTGGACTTCATTAGGAGACCCTCTGGGTCAGTATGACTTGGAGAATGTGGCTATCATTTATTCTGTAAGCTGAAAAATAAAGGAAGCTTAAAAAGGAGAAATCCTTTCTTTTTCAGGTGCTCATGGAAATCTTGCTCTTGTAAATACACTCCTGAATCCTCTCCAATTAGGCACACAAGAATTGAAGAACTGAAGAAAATTAGGGGGAGTGACATGCCTTGTTAGGGCTTTTTGCATTTTAATGGCCTCTCGAGTGTATTTGTTGCTGAGTCCATGAACCTCAGATACTGAGAAGAGACTGAACAAACCTCTCAAGAAATTAAAAGCAGAAGTAAATTCCAAAGTTTCTTGGAGCGTTAATGGGTCCCACTGAGGGCTGTTACCAAGGAAGGCTCCCCAGGGGCTGATGAGAGCAGAAAGCTGGAGGCCCTGATTGCAGGTAGGCAAAGGCAATGTGCAGGTGGCTCTGATGCCAAGTAAGCCTTGATGTGTTTTATCAAGCAGAATGGCCAGGCACTGACACCCAGCCCCTGGGCAGGGTGATCTTTTCCCTCGTGCTTTGCTCAGGGCTCTTCCTGGGGGCAGTGTGAGGGTGGGGGTGTGCAACGCCGAGTGCAGGACAGTGATACAGCACCTCCTGAGTCCCTGAGGACGAGAAGGCAGCGAGGTCACAGGGCTTTAAGGAAACATCTTCTTGAGGGCCTCAGTGGCAGGGACCATGCCATAGCCAAGAGGACAAAGAGCTCAGTTTTGTAGGCAGCTTTCAGCCTTGGCAGTGCCCATGGCTGTCTCCACTACAGGCTGTCCTACGCTGTCCCACGCCTGTGTCTGTTTCCCTGCAGACTGTACACACCAGCCTGCTTTGCCACCTTGTTCTCACCCATGGATGTCCCTACCTCTACTCATGTCTCTCTGTCCTCACTTGGTTTTCCTTGAAGCACAAAGCCAGGGGCTGATCACAGACTCCCTCTAGGTGACCTGTAGCACCACAGCACTGCCCTTCAAGTGACATTCCCTTTTCCTGGTGTTACATCTGAACCCCGCAAGCTGCTGTTTGTGGCTTTTTTCCCTTCTCATGCTTTTTCCCACTACCAAGAAAAGCACCATTATCTCTGAAATCACCCTTCAAGCAGTCACAAGCTACTACTCTCCTGCCCTTCACCTCCACTTCATCAGGCTAAAGAGGCCCAGGTACCCCAACCTCTCCTCATGGATGCGGTTATTCCTCCCTACTCACAGGACTTGACACTTCTCTTGTAAATCTTCATGAGGTGTCTGTTGGCCGAATCACCCAAGTTTCTCAAGGTCCTTCTAGACTGAAGTTCCTCTGTGTCAACAACAAAAAAAAAAACCCAAACCCCAAACCCACAAAACGGGAAAGGGTAAGCAGGTGTGGGCTGACTATATGGGAGGGGATAAGGATGTTAAAAGGCACAAACTTAGAAGGGGGAAAAGGGGGGAAAAAAGGGGGGAAATTAAAAGTGAAGCAAAGGATTGATCAAGACCGTTTGGGGGAGTCCTGCCAAGAAGCCCTGCATCTGAACAATTCTGAATGGAGGAGGAGAAGAAAGCTGACCTACTTCCGCTGTTAAGGGGAACCCGTGTGCTTTCCCTGACATCGACAAGCTAAGACCCAGAGGGGGAAGAATCACAGACTCCATTAGGGTGGAAGGGACCTCAGGAGCTCTCTAGCCCAATCTCCTTGCTTGCAGCAGGGTCAGCTCTGGGGTCAGCCATGGTGCTCAGGGTTTGATCCAGTCTGGTCTTGGAAACCTCCGAGGGAGGAGACGGCACAGCCTCTCTGGGCAACCAGTTCCAACGCCTGACCACCCTCTTAGCAGAAAAGCTTCTCCTTATCCCCTGCATGAACCTCTCTTCTTTCAACTTATGCCCATTGCCACTTGTCCATCTACCATGCACCATGGTGAAGATCCTGGCTCCATCTTCCTGGAGACCTCCTTGTAGCCTTTGGAAGGCTGTTATGAGGTCCCTCCAAAGCCATCTGTTCTGCAGGTTGAACAAGCCCCATATCTTCACAGACAAAGTGCTCCAGCTCCCCAGGTATCGTGAGGGCCCTCTGCCAAACTTGCTCCCAGTTACCAACCTCTTTCTTTTTCTGGGGACCCAAACTGGATGCAGTATTCTATACGTGGTCGAATGAATACTGACTAGAGGGGGATCATCCTTTCCCTCCACGTCCTGGCTGTGCTCCTGGTCCTACAGCCCACAGTGCTTTTTCACCTTCTTTGCTGCCAGGGAATGCTGCTGGCTCGTATTTTGGTTCCTGTCCACCAGGACCCTCAAGGCCTTTCCGCAGAGCCACTCCTCAGGCCCCAGCCTGTAACACTGTGGGGTATTGGTCTATGCCAGGTGCAAGACCTGGCATTTGTCCTTGCTGAATTTAGTGAGGTTTCTGAAGCTCATTCCTCCTGCCTGCCTATGTCCCTCTGAATGGCAGCCCTCAAGCATATGACTGGTCTCCCCCTTCCATTTTGGGGCAATCTACAAGCATGATGAGTGTTGCTTCCTCCGTGTCACTAATAAAGATGATAAACAGGACAGGTTCCTGGAGAGATCAGTGGTACTCCACTTATCTCTGGCTACCAGGGAGAGTGCTACCCATTCACCAGTGCCCTCTGAGCCTGACTATCCAAGCAGCTTTTTACCTATCCGGTTGTCTATCTGCCTAGGCAGTAATGTTCTAACTTGCATACAAGAATATTGTTGAAGACAGTGTCAAACACCTCTCTAAAGTCCAGAAAAACTTTTACTCTTTTACTCTTTTACTTTTCTCCAGCCACAAATACAGTTATTTAATCATAGAAGTCAATCATGTTGGTGAGGTACAATTTACCCCGGGTAAAGCCATGCTGACTGTTCTCTATCACCTTCTTCTCTTTCATGTGCCCAGAAATGTGATCTGAGAGGATTCACTCCATGACACACTCCTCACCAAAGTGAGGCTAAACTGCCTGCAGCTCCCCAGGTAGTCCTGTTGGCCTGTTTTGAAGATGGATGTTACCTTTGCCTTTTTCCAGTCATTGGGACCTTGCCCAGTCTCCACAGTCTTTCAAATATGATAGCGAGTGGCCTTGCTATGACAGCAGCCAGCTCTCAGAGCATCCTCATATGCAGCCCATCCAACCCCATTAACTTGCATAGTTTGAGGTCTCACAAGTAATCCCTAACTAGCCTCATCCCCTGTTGGTTGTTCTTCTCCTCAGGAGTCCTGAAGTAAGGCACAACAGTCCGGGAGACCTTTTTTTGTGAAAACAGAAGCTAACAAAGCATTGGTTTCTTCAGATCTATCTGCATCTGCTGTTACTAGATTCCCTGCCCCATTCAGCAGTGAGCCCATCTTTTCCTTTTTATTCTTACTGGAGCAGTAGCAGCTCATCCTCATGCTCTTGACACCCTCTGCAAGTGTCAATCCGAGGGGAGCTTTGTCTTCCTGAACACCATGCCTACCTTGCCAGACAATATTTCTAAATTCCTCCTTGCAGCCTCTCTCTCCTCCCCCTTCCTGTACGCTGCCTTATTGTCCTGGAGCTCAGGTGCAAGTTCCCTCTTTAGCCAGGCTGGTCCCCTGACATGGCTACTGGTTCTACTGTGCATCAGGATGGACCATTCTGGTGCTTGGTGGGTGCTGTCCTTAAAGCCCTGCCAATTTTCCAGAGCTGCCTCTCATGGGCTCCCTCACCAGTCCTGAGGACAGGCCCAAGTCTGCTCCTCTGAAGCCCAGGGTCTGTACTCTGCTGCTGTCCTTCCTCGCTCCCTTCGGGATCTGGGACTCCACTTTTTCATGGTCACTGTAGGCGAGGCTGACACTGACTATCCCATGCCTGAGCAGTTCCTCCTTGTTTGCAATTTCCACGTCCAGGAAAGCATCACCTTTATTGGACCATCTGGCAGCTGTGCTAAGAAGTTTTCCCCGACGTCTTCCAAAAACCTCCTGGACTCCTTGCACTCTGCTCTTTGTCCTTCCAGTGAATGTCAGGGAGATTACGGTCTGCCCATAAGAACCAGAGCCCATGAGCCACAGATTTCCTCAGGTTGCTTAAAGCAGATTGCGTCCACCTCCTCACCCAGATCACATGGTCGGTAGCTCCCATCACAATGTCATCCTTCTTCTCATGCTTACCCGCAAGCTCTCATGCAGCCTCTTGTCCATCCCAGGGAAGAGCTCCATACATCTGAGCTGCCCCTTCACAGAAAGGCCATTCCCCCTCCTCATCTTCCCCAACAGTTTCTCCTGAAGAGCTTGTACTGTGCTATCATAGGCCTCCAGTCATGTGAGTGATCCCACCACATCTCAGTTATTCTGGCAACGCTGTAGTCCTGTGACAACTTGTGCATCTCCATCTGCTACTGTCTGTGCCCCAGGCTGCATTCGCTTGCATATATTTGGGTTGCAGAGCCTCAGCTGTGGCACAGAGCACAGATTGCTCATGGTGAACCATGTTACCAAGAGTCAAGGACACTGTATGTGCAATGGCCCACTTCAGTGCAGGGACATGCTGGCATAGACAGCAGGTGTCAATGTAATGGTGAAAGGAGGTTCCCACTAAGGGAGCAAACCCTGCAGTACCTGAGGCTGGAGGAAAAGAGAGCTGGGCTGTGCAGAAATGGCAGGAAAGGGCTTTGCTGCCTGAGCTGGCTTTGTAGCACCACAGGGCCTGTGAAAGAGCTCATCCAATCTCCAGGAAGGACAAGGTATCACTGAAGAAGTCCCTGGGCCTGAACAGCCTGTGATCCAGCCATCCTGTGGACATCATTAGCACAGTCCCTGTTCATATCATGTGGGATTAGAAGAGGTTCAGGGGTGGGAGAGCCTGAAGGGTTTGAGAGTGCAGAAACTACAGCGGAGGCCTTGGTGTCATGTGCCTCCCAGTTATGCAGCTGCTTGAATGTAGATGGGATGGACTTTGCCTAGAGGCAGTGGTGGAATTCAGTTATTTGGGCACAGGCAGAAAACCTGAGATGCCCTTGGGAACTTGCCCAGCAACCACCCCAAAAGGATATGGCTTTCCTGTAGGTCCCATGCTGTATCTGCTAGAGACCTGTGGTTGTGCTGGACACCCCAGGCATCTGACGTGGCCCTGACAACCTATCTTTATGTCACTGAATCAAGTGTCTGCACTGAATTACATAAGCTATTTGCACTGTAGGGGTTTGCCTGTGTCTTGGCTTTGTACTGAGTGGAGCTGTAGTAGTAGCAGTAGATCTCTAGAATCACTTCAGGTGGCCAAGGACATTCCCCACCTGGCCCCCACCTCATGCTCTAGAAGGATGCAGGTCTCACACTTGCTCCATCACAGCAAGCAGACACTGGCACATGTCTGGGAACACCCTGTCTCTTCAAAGGTCACCAGGTGTTTGTGTGTGGGCAACTGACTCCCAGTCTCCATCTCCACTGATTATAATGGGAGCTTAGACAAGGAGCTTGCATGCAGACATCTCTGCTGAGCACACTTCAGCTTTGACAAGGGGAATCCCACCTCCTGTTTCTTTGTGGAGGTCATGGGAGGGAGCTTCTAAACTGGCATGACATGCCCAGATTGACTCATCTGAAGCAATACCTGAACCCTGGGGAAATGAGCTCCCTTCATGTCCCTGTCTAGGTGTCCTGTGTAGCTAAGAGGTGGGAATAGGGGTGTCCAGGGTGGGACATTTCCACGTCTTGTAGATAACCATCCCATGATGTGACAAACTGCAACATTGGAATCAGTCTCTCCCCACTGTTTACAGAGAGACCATAGGTCTACCTCAGTGAACATCTCCCAGGAGAAGGGAGCACAAGGGAGAGAGAAGTTTACGCCTTCAGCACAGCCTCTGCCAGGCTCCTGGGATGGAGGGAGCTCCTGGCAACCTGGCAGCACTGTGCAGAGACTGCTCTGTGCAGGAGCAGCTCTTCTGCAAAGAGCAGCAGGGCTCCAGGCACTGCCTGCTCTTGCTGACAGAAGATGACCAAAGACAGAGAGAAGTGAAAGGCAGTCTGGAGTGGGAGGACAGAGGAGAGCTTATTGTGGGAGAAATCTTCACAGCCCTTGACACGGTAATTCTGTACTCCTGGCTGTAGAGCAATGCTACTGAGGGTCCTGGAGGAGTCTTCTAAATCCATCCCATCCCATGACTGTTTTTTTAAGGATCATTCACCCAGCTTCTCGAGTGCAGAGGAGGAGGAGATGCTTCAGAGCAGGAATTCACTGCCACATCGTCAGAGGGACAGGGTGTCCTGCTGCCTTCTCCCAGGGACACTGCAGGGGGATGAATCTAGTGTATGCACACAGGTCTGCCCAGAGCTGTGATTCAGAGCAGTGTCCCTGCCCCCCAGGGTGCTGTGTGCCTGGGGCGCTGACTCTGCCGCCTGTGAGGGTCAGCACTCAAACTGCCTGGGGAGCTCCCCATGGCACTGCAGGGAGAAGTTCTGGGTGGGAGGATCGACCCCCCAGTCAGGGCAGGTTCATTCTCCCGTTGAGAGGGTGCTGTGTGAGTCAGGGCTGCTCACAGCTCCATCTCACCCTGGGAGCATTTCTGGAGAGGGAGTTCCAAAAGGAAGATCAAGGCAGGGATGCCTGAAAGGGAAGGAGCTTTCATGAGTCTCTTCTTTCAGTTTTATTCTCTTTGGGTGGCATGAAATGTTATTGGATCTGTCAGGTTTAAACAGGGGATTGAGACTCCAGAACAGCAACAGTGAGAGAGGAACAATTCTGGGAGGAACTCAGCAAATCCCTTCATCCACTGCTCAGCCTACAGACAGAGCCAGCATCACCTTTCCAGCCTCATCAAGGTTTGTTTCACCTGTTCCTTAGCTCCTGCAAACTTAGAGGTGCCCCTGTGCAGTGCCCTGCACCCGGGAGGTTTCTGCAAGGCAGAGCTGAGTGCTCAGCGGGTGGGATGGGGTCTGCGGCCACTGACCGGGGAGAGATGGGGGTACGGAGAAACAGCTCCCCGCAGGGACAGCTCCAGGCAGCAGTGTCCTGGTCAAAGAGCGAGTGGAAACTACAAACTTCATGGCCTCCTCTCCTCTCCCACCCAGCACAGCCCTCAGTCCTCAAGGCTATGGGGTCTAGGGCATGAGTCATTTCTTTGGCAGCCAGATATTCAGAGGAGGAGAAACTCCTGAGTGCCCTTGTGGCTCTCCGTGTCCCTGCCTCCCCCAGCAGAAATATCATGGCATTGCTCCATATGTCCCCACCTGTCTGTGCTGCTCTTGTCCTTCCCCTTGGACTCTCTGGGCAAGGGGGTTTCAGATGCAGTTCAGACAATGAACTTGTGGGTCCTGCCATGCAGACGTGTTCTTGAGAACGAGGTGCCCAAGTCCCTCTCTGACCTGTGAGGTTCTAGGCAATGCAGTGGGAGGGTGAGGGGGGCTGGCTGGGAATGAGCCAAATCTGTCTTCAGGACCAGAGTCTAGTTGGAGGCCTGTAGCTAGCGGTGTCCCCCAGGGGTCAGTACTGGGCCCAGTCTTGTTCAACTTCTTCATCAATGACCTGGATGAAGGCACAGAGTGCACCCTCAGCAAGTTTGCTGATGATACAAAACTGGGAGGAGTGGCGGATACACCAGAGGGCTGTGCTGCCATTCAGAGAGACCTGGACAGGCAGGAGAGGTGGGCAGAGAGGAACCTCATGAAGTTCAACAAAGGCAAGTGCAGGGTCCTGCACCTGGGGAGGAACAACCCCATGCACCAGTACAGGTTGGGGGTTGACCCGCTGGAAAGCAGCTCTGCTGAGAAGGACCTGGGAGTGCTGGTGGACACCAAGTTAAGCATGAGGCAGCAATGTGCCCTTGTGGCCAAGAAGGCCAGTGGTATCCTGGGCTCCATCAGGAAGTGTTGCCAGCAGGTTGAGGGAGGTGATTCTCCCCCTCTACTCAGCCTGCTGAGGCCACATCTGCACTACTGTGTCCAGTTCTGGGCTCCCCAGTACAAGAGGGATGTGGCACTACTGGAGCAAGTCCAGCGAAGGGCTATAAAGATGATTAGGGGATTGGAGCATCTCTCTTATGAGGAAAGACTGAGAGAGCTGGGCCTGTTTAGCCTGGAGAAGAGAAGGCTGAGAGGAGATCTTATCAATGTGTACAAGTATCTGAAGGGAGGGTGTCAAGAGGATGGAGCCAGACTCTTTTCAGTGGTGCCCAGTGACAGGACGCGAGGCAACGGGCACAAACTGAAACACAGACACTTCCATCTGAACATGAGGAAAAACTTTTTCACTGTGAGGGTGACAGAGCACTGGAACAGGTTGCCCAGAGAGGTTGTGGAGTCTCCTTCTCTGGAGATTTTCAAAACCCGCCTGGATGCAATCCTGTGCAATGTGCTCTAGGTGACCCTGCTTGAGCAGGGGGGTTGGACTAGACGACCTCCAGAGGTCCCTTCCAACCTCAGTGATTCTGTGATTCTGTGACACCCCATCCATAGGACATTTGACCATTTGCCTCTGGGGAGTCTGGCTGGGCTGCAAGCCAACATGGAGAGAGGTAAGGTCTGCTTTTGGGGGAGGGAGAGTTTGGGAGAGTTGTAATAAATAGAAAGTTTTGCTCAGAGAAGTCTGTCCTAACTTGTCAATGTCTTTCCCTCCTTGGACAGTCCCCCATGCCCAAAGGAAACAAATGTCCAATGGCAGCTCCTTCAACGAGTTCTTCCTCCTGTCATTTGCAGACATGCAGGAGCTGCAGCTCTTGCACTTCTCGCTCTTCCTGGGCATCTACCTGGCTGCCCTCCTGGGCAATGGCCTCATCATCACTGCCATAGCCTGTGACCACCGCCTCCACACTCCCATGTACTTCTTCCTCCTCAATCTCTCCATCCTCGACCTTGGCACCATCTCCACCTCTGTCCCCAAATCCATGGCCAATTCCCTGAGGGACACCAGGGCCATTTCCTACTCGGGATGTGCTGTCCAGGTCTTTTTCATTGTCTTTTTCATTTTGGCTGAGTACTTTCTTCTCACTGTCATGGCCTACGACCGCTTTGTTGCCATCTGCAGACCCCTGCACTACGGGACCCTCATGGGCAGCAGAGCTTGTGTCAAAATGGCAGCAGCTGCCTGGGGCACTGGTTTTCTCAATGCTGTGCTGCATACTGCTGGCACATTTTCAATACCACTCTGCCAAGGCAATGCTGTGGAGCAGTTCTTCTGTGAAATCGCCCAGATCCTCAAGCTCTCTTGCTCAGACTCCTACCTCAGAGAAACTGGAGTTATTGTGGTTAGTGCCTGTTTAGTCCTTGGGTGTTTCATTTTTATTGTGCTGTCCTACGTGCAGATCTTCACCGCTGTGCTGAGGATCCCCTCTGAGCAGGGCCGGCACAAAGCCTTTTCTACGTGCCTCCCTCACATGGTTGTGGTCTCCCTGTTTGTCAGCACTATCATATTTGCCCACCTGAAGCCCCCCTCCATCTCCTCCCCAGCTCTGGATCTGGTGATGGCAGTTCTGTACTCAGTGGTGCCTCCAGCAGTGAACCCTCTCATCTACAGCATGAGGAACAAGGAGCTCAAGGATGCTCTGAGGAAACTGATCCAATGGATACAATGTCGGCACCAATAACTGTCCCATGTGCATCTATTCCCCATTCCCAGGGTATTTGGCATCAAAGCTATGGGTTGTTCATTTATTTCTTTCTTAGTTTTCTCTGATACATTCTTGCAAAAAGAAAAAAAAATAGTTGCTACTTGTCCTCAGGAATCTCCCATTTGAATCTGACCCAGAGACAGTGTTGAAGCAGGAAGCCAGGTTTCCCCCTTCATCAGCAGAAATGGGGGGACCTCAAAGCCAGCTAGTCTGAGCTCCCTCGGATGCCACCAGTGCAATGAGGAGAGTTTCCCTTTGCAGCGTCTCTTTCAGCACTGACACCAAGGGAGCTCAGGGGAACAGAGTCAGGCTTGGATGAGTACAGGCGGTGTCCATGGGAGCCCATGGGTCCCATGTCCATTAGGAGAGCTCAGCTCCCCTGGCCCCAGTCAGGGTGTGATCTCATACCCCTCTTCTGCAAGGGTGGCAGTCAGCTGTCATGGTGGGCTGGTCCCTTCCCTCTACAGTGCTCTAATGCTCACAGCAGAGCAGGAGTGGAGGAGAGGAGAGTCTGGACACAGCCTGTGGAGACAGACCCTGTGCTCCTCAGGACCATTCCCCCACTACCACAGCAGGCATTTCCTCACTGCAGCCTTCCTGTGGGGGCTGCAGCTTTCCTGGAGACATATCCACCAACGGCAGCAAGGCTTTCTCCTTTCAGAGCTGTTCTCTTCATTTCCACACTCTCCTGCTGTGCTCTGATGTGTGTATAAGGCCTAAGCACTCTCCTAACGCAGTGGCGGTAGGGTTGTGCTTCCTTGCGCATTCCTGTGAGCACAGGCAGGACCAGGCTTTGGGCACCTTTATGCCAGACCTGGCCTCCAGAATAACATTTCTTCAATAAAAGGGGATCTCCTCAGTGATGCGCCTGGAGTCTTGCTTTTCTTCAGAAAGGGGAGTCAAAAATATGCCCAAGGGTTGCACCCTAAAAGGACCTGCTGTTCTGCTTGTGAACTCCGTGGGCTCCAGGGGATGAGCTCAGAGTCCCAGGGTGATCTGTTAGGGACCAAGGGCTGGATTCAGGGCTCATTTCTTGGTGACCGGTGCCAGCAGAGATGGTGAATGGTCTCTGAATTGTCTGCCCCAGGGCTGTCCCACAGGTGACAGTGCTGATGACAGATGCCTGTCCTTCTGGAAGGGAATCTGAGCCCCCAGGAGAGCTCAGGGGATCTCCAGGAACAGCATGTGCCTGGGGGTGGGCAGGGAGTGGAGGCTCATGAAGTGAGGGACTGTCCATGGTGGAGTCACACAAAGGTAAAGCACTACACCCAGATATGCATAGGGAAAGGAGGGCTCTGCAAGCCCTGGAGAGGCAGTGGGGACCCAGGAGGCCCAGGGAAGGGGCACTGGAGAGTGATTCCTGCACCCACAGTGAAACACCACAGACCAGAGTCAGTGCCCACCCAAACACATCTCCTGCCATTGCAAACTCCCTGGGGTCACTCTGAGCACCATCCATGAGCACAGACACGTGCCAACAGTGTCAGTGGTATTGAGCCATGTCTGCCTGGATCTGCTTCCTGCCCCAATCAGCATGGCCAGTGCAGGAGTCACCCCGTGGCCCCGTGGTCCCACAGCCTGCTCGCTCTGCAGAGCAGCACCAGTCCAGGGCCGTGTGGGGAGCACCGGGGAGGGGTGCAGGATCAGCCAGCCAGGCCAGCATGGACACACTCACCTGCGGAAAGGCTCTCTGGGGAGCAGGCACGTCCCAGAAGAAGAGCAGGGCAGCATTCAGAGACAGAAAATGAGAAACAGGTTTCTCTGTGCCCCAGCTCGGGGCAGGCTGCCAGAGGGGCTGCAGGGCCAGGGCTCTTGGGCTGTGCTGGGCAGCTGGTTGGGCATGGAGGGGCTTCAGGCAGACAGGGAGGGGGATCTCCTGGACACAAGAGCAGGGGAGACGGAGAGTGACTGGTGTCATTGTGGGGCCTCCTCCCCCTTGCCGGGGAGCTGCTCCCCTTGTCCTTGGGCCTTGCCTGAGTTACGCTGTAGACATGTCTGTGCCCGGCCCTGCACCTCTCAGGTGCTGACCTGATCCTGTCCCCGTCCTGCTGACCTGACTCCCTGTCTCTACCTCAGACCTACCTCCACACTACAGTCAAGAAAACCTTGGCAAGGGAAGCTGGGATCTTAGCAGATCCTAGAGAAGGTTGTAGGTACAAACAGTGACCATATATGCACAGCACCAACTCTTGCCTGACAGCCAATTCAAACGTGTAAGGAGTGCTTTGGATTTGGACCCCCTACCCAGGTGACACTGCATACAGAGTCTTGGCTGGATAGAAAAAGCTAGGGCAGCCACTTGGGTCTGATTTTACGATGGGTAGCTGGGAGAGCAGGTCTCTCTGCATTCAGGTCAATTGGTTATGCTCCATTTGTGAATGGGGTCCTGCTACAAAGAGTGTGTTGTTGAGAGCAGCAAGAGCAGGGCTGCTCTGTACAGGAAGGGGAGTTGGGAGGCAAGGGTGCTGGCAAGGCAGGCAGGGCAGTGACCCACCGACAAGAGGTGCTGTCCCGCAGTGCCCAGACAAGAGGAGCAGAGCAGGTTTGGGGATGGTAACTGGGCTCAGGCACAGTCCAGCAATCGCCAAACAAGACTGTAGGCCTCTGACCAGCCCTGCTTTGTGTGGGAGATTGGACTGGAGACCTCCAGGAGTCCAATCCCACCAAAACTCCTCAGTGACTCCATGAATAGAAAGACCCCAGCCTGGGGGGAAGTGGGTGTCCCACTGCCTGGCTGGGGTTGGATCCCCGGCTTGGGGAGAGGAGGGGAGGGCTGGGGAGCTGAAGTGTGGCAGCTGTCATGGTCACCTCCCTTGCAAAAGGTCCCACACTGCCCCTGGGCAGACACAGGCTGTTCCCCCATCCCCATGCTGCCCTCCCAGCAGGACGGGACATGCAAGGAAGGGCTCAGCCTGCCCCGTGCTCAGGGAGAGCTCCCCAGGGTCGGCACAGCTTGGCCTGAGGCACCTCCAGCTCCTCAGCCTCTGCTGTGGCATGACTGGCATGGGGATAAGAGCTCCTAGGGCTGGGCAGAAGGAGCCTGGCTGGGAGAGCATCAGGGGGAAGATCCAAAGGTCCCTGGCTCAACCCCAGGCTTTGGAAAACTCCCTCACACACCCCAGGATGGTCCATCTGCCTCTTCCACCATGCCCTGTACTCCCCTCCCATCGGCCAAAGCATAGTCCAGCACTGCCTGGGAACTCTCTTCCCCGTAGGGAAGAGAGGGAGGACGTTCACCAGCCCCACACTGACGTTTCCACCCCCGGCCTTTGCAGTTGCCTGTGCCTGAGTCTGCCCACTTGCCTTCACCACAGTCTCGGTTGCACTGGAAGCCCATGAAAACCCCAGGGCTCCACCCTGAACCTGGAGCCTGGACGGTCACAGAGGCATCACCTGTCTAATGCCCTGGTCGTGAAGCCAAGGGCAGGGGTCTTCACCCCAATTTCCCTGCTCCTCCCCCTGCTCCCGGCATTACTGCTGCTGTGCCTATGTCAACCCTCCTCCTGCCAGACTGGCCCAGGGCCCGAGGCAGCTCCAGCTCCCTTGAGGGCTACACTGAAGCCTTTCAGGAGAGGGCTGAGGTGGGGCTGGCACTGCCAGGGTGGGACGGGAGAGGGCAGCTCTCCTCTGCCACTCTGGGGCTGCGGCTGAGGCTGGGGCTGGGCACAGCTTTTCCCAGGGGAGCTCCCTGAAAAGCCAGAGGTGTTTGCCAGGCACCCTCCCACTGCGCAGGGGAAGCCAGAGCGCCAAGGAAAAGATGGAGCTCCAGGATGCTGGCCATGCCACGCAGCATGGGCAGGAGGTGCCCATCATCCCCCTGCTGGGTAAGGCCTTTGGGAGCTCCTTCCCCAGGGTCACTGTTGAGAGCCTGAACTCCCAGCTTGGCTGCGCACACCCTGGGGCTGTGGGGGTGGCTGCACGTGCTGGTGGTGCCCCAAGAGCCCCGACTGTGATGGTGGGCTCCTTTCCCTCCCACACTGATGTGCTCTCTCCCCCTCAACCTGACCTCTCTGTGAACAGCATGTACGCAGGGGCTAGTTGAGCATGCGCCAACTAAGGCTCGTCTAGCATGCAGATATGACTATGAGTCAATCATCTCTCCCCATAAATAGGGGGCAGCCCAGAGCCCATTGAGCTCTCCTGCATGGCAGCGGGCTGCACTGCAGAACCTTCTTTTGAGCAGGGATGCCTCTCAAGGTTACTCCTTGAGGTTGAGAGATTCCTTACCCACGACAGATCCTCGGTAAGTGATTAATAGCATCCTGAACTTCTGAGAACTTCGCGAAACTTTGGTGAGTTATATCTCTGATTAATTGTGCACATAATTCCTAGGACATAAACCGTTGACCAAGTCTGAGACTAGGATTGGATCCAGCCACACCTAGGTTCCTCTCTCAAGGAGTTTAGAAAGCAAGGGGGTCCACTCTGAACCTCGTGACTCAACGGGAGGGTCTCCGTTGTGCATGCATCTGACCCTGTCCTTCACGCAGTAAATAACTGAGTGAACCTTGCCAATCAAACCTTGTTAAATCGTTCTTATTCACGACTGAACTTTGTTCAGTCGCTGTCTTACTGCAATAAATGTAGTGCTGTTCCCTCTTATGAGTGAAGTGCATCACTCCTTTTACAACAAATATTGATAAAAGGAAGAGTATTTTAGAGATTCCTTTTCTCCTTTGTTGCATTCCACAGGGACGAAAAAAAAGCACAGAGGAAGGGAAAACATTGACATTGCTTTATTCCTTTGCAGTTGTTTCTAATCAGCATTTCGTTTTGTTAGGGTGTCTGAGGAGCAGAACTGCCCTTAACAGCTCTTTTAAATTTTGTGTATTAGCATCTCATTTCCAAAGGGAATTCTACAAGGGTGAACTCTTCATAGCAAAATCCATCTCCTCATGTGGGACCCCAGGGAAGCTATGGCATTTTGGGTGACCAAAGCTCAGCCCAGCAGAGCACTTGGGCCCTCTTGGGCAGCTTGGTCATCCTGCTCCAGGTGGGTCCTTGTGCACCACAGTGAAGGATGTGGTGGCCCTGGGTCTTCCCATCCAGGCCCACACCTCCACTGGCAACACAGGGTTAGGGTATGCAGGCAGACGACTAGGCTCTGCCTCAGAGTTGAGAGAACTGAACAGGGCGTGAGAAACTAGTGGCTATGAGAAATCATTGGACACTGCAGGGAACAGAATGAGACCCTGCCAAGTTCCAGACAGCACGGTGAGCAATGGCTGGATTTTAGCAGTGGTTAAGGGAGAGTTATATGAGAAAAGGACAAGCTTCACACATAACTGGCATATTGGGGATCCTTGGGGAGTAGACTCTTGCAGCACCGGCAGTACTGAGGTAACGATATCAGAAGCACCACATGAGCCAGGGGTTACCTAGCTAACAGTACCAGAAATATTAAACTTGAGTACATAGGCAGTAAAACTGGGACCAATGAAGAAAAAAATACTTAAGAGACGGGCTGTTTATTTCAAAGGGGATAAAGCTGGAGAAAGGGAGGGATCAAGCTGCATCATGGAAGAAGCAGCATGGGAAAATGGAGGTAAAGGGAATAAAAGGGGCCAGTCATGCATAAGCAAGCTGCTGGCAGGGACACTTGTCTGGCCAGGCTGTGTACCTGGTCTCTGCAGTGTAGCCTATCATTGTATTAAATCCTTTTCCTAGCTCTTTTCTGGGTGAGCGTGCTCGCTGTTCTGCGTGAGTGCATGTGTGGAAGGCTTGCAGACGTCAAGGCAGCCAGCTACCAGAGACACCCGTGCGAGGGTGCGTGTGAGGTCTCCTGCAAGCTTTGAGTCTGATTAGCTGGTGAGCAAGAACAGGACCAGGCCGTTTGTATCGTTCATGTTTATGAGTGCTACTCACGTTTCTGTGGTGCCTGTAAAGGTACTGTGCCCCTGCCAGAGTTGATTTTTTTGGTGGTCAACCATGTCTGTACAGAGTGTGTGTATGCCTCTTGGAAGTACGTGCCCTGTCTCGCTGCTGGCAGGACCAGGGAACAGAGAACCGCAGCAGTCTCCCTTCCAGTGGACCAGGAAGGAGGAATCCCTTTATTCAAAAATCCACTGGATCCAGCATCCTTTAACAGTGCAGGCCTTGGAGGTGCTGCAGCCACTTGGTCTTGATGTCAAGGTCCCGCTTCTCTGTCACCTTGTGGTTCCCAGAGGGCACAGAGGCTTAGGCTTTGGGGCTGCAGCATGAAGGACCAGCTTTGGCACACATCGTTCTAGTTCCCCACTATTGATTTAAGCAGTACAAATACCGAGATCTTACAAGTGTTTGGGTCAGTGATCCCCTAGAGTCAAAGGGAGTTTTGTTTTTTTCTGATCAGACTTTCCATCTGCCAGCCTTTAACGTAAAAGTGGCTGGTGTTGGACAGGCAGTGCCATATGATCTACCCTCCATTTCTAAACCAACCACAGAAAGTAGCACTATTTAGTCAGTCTAAATAGCAGGGGCAATGGCCACTGTTTTGCTGGTGGTCCATAAACAGGACAGTTGTGCTGAGCAAAACTCCATTGTCTAAGGATCTGCTACACATTACTCTACACATCTTCATCATGTCCAAGGGTAAAAAAAAGCTGGGGGATATTTAAGCCAAATAACTATCTCAAATATCTCAAGACCTCTTTTCTCCTTTTGCACAACAAACATTACTCTCATGTTAAGGATGGCAGGAAGGTATCTGGGTTGAGAAACTTTTCTGAGCTTTGTCAGGCATTGCACAAACATCTCCATAGCTGCATTATTGCCATTTCTGCCTGCTCTGAGACTGCAGATAACACGGGCACAAGAATAAGGTGCCCTAGCTGCAAGCTGATGTGTAGATCTGGGGCAGCACAAGGCCCTGGCTATTAGTCTTTAAATGGTTTGTCCAGGATTTTGTGAGAGAGGTGCCCAGTCCACATGGAAAAGCACCACAAATGTAAAAGCTGGGAATGCTTTTTGTACCGTGAAAAGATCTTGAATGTCAGCCAGCACCAGTGTTTCACACCTGTGGCCGAACCCCAGAAATAGGGAAGGGCTGTATTTGCTGTGATGTGTAACACGTGCAGGAAACTGGAACCAACCACATTTCTCTCCTGGAGGTAGCACTGGAAGTAGCGTGGGATGAAGAAGGGGTGGAAAGGAAAGCTCGGGGAGAACGGGAGTTCAGGAGGGTCACGAATCTCAAGGACTTTCTGGGGTTGGCTCCGCTCATGCTGGCTCGAAGGTCTCCATGGCGAGGGACAGTCTGCAAGGCACCACGCCCCACCTCTATGGTCGCCTGGAGGGGACACCCTCCCTACCATCTCTGTGCTCAGGTGGCTCCTCTGGGCCGGCCTCCAGCACCTCTCTATGCTCTCCCGGCAGAGGGACACGCTGGGATCCCCCCTCCAGCCCCTTTCTTGGGCTGCTGATGGAGACAAAATTTCAGGGCCACCTGCTCATGGCAGATAATGCCAAAGGCTGCGATGGCCCCTGGGTTGTTCGCCCACTTCTGAAAAAAAGGCCACGGCCTCCCGGGACTCGCGTGACGTGCACGTGCGTCCCCCTGCAGAGACTTGCCCAGGCCCCGGGGCAGAGCGGGGCCCTGTGGCAGCAGCGCCCCGGCAGCAGCGTTTCCCCGCCGACGCTCCCCTGCAGCCCAACTCCCGCAGCCCAGGGCCAGCCCGGCACCGATCCCCCTCGCTCCCCGACCCCGGCACGGATCCCCCTCGCTCCCCGCCCCCGGGCCCAGCTGGCATCAGCCGCCGCAGGCTCCGGCCACACGAGCACACGCCGGGCTGCAGCGTCGCTGCGGGCTCCCTGCGCAGCAGCCGCCAACACCTGCCGCTGCTGCAGCTGCTTCTCCGCGGCCTCGAGAGCGGTGCCGCGGCGAGGCCCAGCGGGGGCGGGGCCGGCGGCACCATGGGCGGTGGCCATGGACACACAGGCCCTGCCCCCCACAAGGCCGGAAGTGCCGCCTCCCACGGAGCATGCGCACTGGCGCAGAGGAGGGCGGTGAGGGGCGGGGCAGGGGTGGGGCCGGGGCTGCCCGGGCCCTGCGGGGAGGGAGGGGGCGAGAGGCAGCTGATGCCGCGTGGGGCAGCGTCTCCCGGCGCGGGGCCGTCCGGAGCCTCGAGCCGCAGCGCCGGGAGCTGCCGCACCGGGGCCGAGGGCCGAGGGCTGGGCAGAGCGAGCGGCTGTGCGCGCAGGGGCAGTCGGAGCTGCCGCGGCCCGGTGTGTGCGAGCAGCTGCTGGGGAAGGCCCGGCCTGGCCTGGGCCTCCTGCGGCCCCGCGGGAGCCCCTGGCTCTTGCGCCCTTGTGCTGGCGGCCCCGCGGCTCAGTGCTGGCTGCGGTGGCTGTTTGTCAGCGCCGTCCCGGCCGCGAGGGGAGGGCACGGGTGGAGCTGGGCTTGTGGTGGCTCCAGGCTGGAGGTGACAGCAGGCGTGGTGGAGCCAGCAGAGGTGCTGCTGGTGCTGCCTGTGGGCAGAGTGGTGTGAAGGCGCTTTCTGAGCTTCCTCGCAGACCTGCTGGTCTCTCCGTGGGCTTCAGAGTGTCGGGCTCCTTTCCCTTCCCCCCACCGCAGCAGCACGGATCTGGAAGCAGAGGCTCAGGGAAGCTCCTTGCCTTTGGTGTCGTCCCTGCCTGAAGCTTCCTGCTGAGAAGCCCCTGGGGAAGTGTCGTGGGGGTGAGCGGGAGCTGTGAGAAGCCCTGCCCCACGCAGCCCCTCTGCATGGGGAATGAGCCTGCCCTGCTGGGGCCGCTCCTTCCCCCAGAGCTTCCGCAGCCCATGTTCACCCTGTTTGTAGTTACCCCTGGATGTTGCTGGGAGAAGGCTGGGTTGTGCTTTGTGTCTGCTGGGAGACCGTTGCTGGCGAGTTGTGACTGAAGGATCAGCATGAAATGTGCCTCTGGCTAAAAGCTGGACTGGAGCACACAGGCATTTTTTGTCACCTTGGGTTTTGCCTTCTGAAATACCAGCATGTGCTGACCAAGAATGGATTTTGACAGGAATGGATTTGCACTTAAAATCGACGCCCTGATTTTTTTGTAAGTCAAATTCAGTAGCATATTGACAGCCGATGTTCTCTGTATGACAGGAAAGGTGCAGTTAAGGATATCGGCTTTGGTCTGTGGACACTTTGTACATCTGATACCCTCGACGCTTGGGCCGCTGGCCAGCAGAGCACCGGCACAAGAGCACCGTGATCCAATGCTGCCACTTCACCGTGGAGCGCGAGAGAGTCAGTGCAAGAGGGACGGGGGCTTCAGCCAGTGCCTGTGGGGTGGCCTTGGCCCTGGCACAGTGATGCACCCCACATGCTGCCAGCAGCAGCAGCCGTGCAGATCTGAGCATGCACTGATGCAAGAAGAAGAAATATGTCCTGCGGAGTCATATTTTAACTCTGCATTTCGGATACCATAATTCATATTGCTGTCATGTACCCTGATAGCAGTTTTTTCATGACCATCCCTTCCCTCATGTGTGTTGCTTCTGTGTGAAAGTGCACAAGTGATAATTTCTGCTGTTTTACTGTCCCTGTAGTTCACACCCTGTAAAGCCTGATCGGAAACCTGTTGTTAAAAGTGAGGGCTGGCTAAGATAAGAAGTGGAGCACAATGAAGACACCTGCCTTGCTCTGCCCTGCCCCTGGAAGTGGTCTGCTGCAGGCTAGGCTGCCTCTTGGAAGGCTTTGTCATCTCAAAAGTGATCATTTCAGCAGTGTGTCCCTGGCAACTCTCGGTGCTAAATTCCACACAGATGCAGAATTGGTTCACTTTTTAGGTCATTTTCACTGTACAGGTTTTGGAAGGAAATGATTTCTTCTGTGTGTCTGAGAGGGCTTGCAAGCATTTCCATACATAATGTTCTGTTGTCTTCCCTCTGCTGTTCATTCTTGTATCTCTTTTTTGTTCTCTCCCTCCCCACTTATGCTTTCTCGCTCTTAGCATGCTGCTGAAGCAAAGGAAAGGAACTAAGGGGTGTGTGGGGGGGGAGGCGGGAGGGAGAGAGGGTGCTTAAAAGGTGCAGAAGGCAGGTATGTGAAACTAGGGAGCCCTTTTAAAAGATATGGATTTTCTGCTCTCCTGTTCTGGGGAAAATCAGGAAATTGAGAGGAAGAAGAGAAAAGAAACTTTTTTCTTAAATGAAAGTCAGTAGGTTGTATATTAAACGCAAATAATTAATGGTGTTAACTCCATTCCCCCACCCTTCAATCTCAAGGGCTTAATTTCATTCTGGCTGTGCCAGGGGCACGATGGGAAAGGGCAGAGTCAAGAGGCTGTGGCCTGGCTCTTCAGTGCAGCCGCAGGGCAGAGGGCTCGAGGGTAGTAAATGAGCGTGGGGAGAAACAAGCCCATCTTCTGAAGCTCAGCACCCAAGTTCAGCTTTTTTTTCTCTTTTTATGGTAGCAGGTTGGGGGTCGATGTCACATCGAGCTGAGGGGGGTGTAAAACCATGCTGCAGCAGCACATGGTCCATCGCCTACAGTCCTGCCCTCAGCCCGTGCCAGTCCTTGCAGTTTTGTGATGAGAGGGATTTCTGTCTGAAAACAAACCCCATGAGTAGGAAGAGGATCGCAGGAGAGGGGAGCACCTGCTTTGCGGGCTGGCCTGGGGTTACAGCAGCTGGAGGAGATGCTGAAGCCGAGCCCGCAGTGAGGGAGTGAAGCTGCAGGTTGTCACGCTTCATTTGCAAGGAGACTGTTCCCATCTGCCAACCTGATGGTCAACCAGGTGGCCAAGCTGGTGAGGAGAGCCTTCAAGTGGGAGTGAGTGGGAGGAGAGGGTGACTCAGCAAAGAGTGAGGATGTAATGGTGTGGGACAGCAATGAAAAGGTGCAGGGTGATGTGGGGAAGAGAAACGCCGAGAGAGCAGTGGGAATGCAGGGAGCTCTGCCTAGGGACGGACGGTGAGGCATTCGAGAGTGTGTGGGTGAGGATTAGGGGGCAGACCAACAGGGGTGGCCTTGTAGTGGATTTCTGCAATGGATTGTCTGAAGAAGGGCAGCCTCCACAAGGCCCAAGGAACGCTGAGCTGGGGAGAGGAAAATTTGTCCTGCTCTGCAGATCCCAGTTCCCAGCCGGGCTCAGAGCTGGAACAAGAGGCTTGGAGGCAATGACGTGGTGATGGATGTCCCCACGGTGGCCACCAAGGCATTGTGATGGGGGGTCCCCATGGTCACCACCAAGGCATTGTGATGGGGGGTCCCCATGGTCACCACCAAGGCATTGTGATGGGGGTCCCCATGGTCACCACTAAGACATTGTGATGGGATCCCCACGGCGACCACCAGGGCTTTGTTGATGGGGAGTCCCCATGGTCACCACCAAGGCATTGTGATGGGGGTCCCCATGGTCACCACTAAGACATTGTGATGGGATCCCCACGGCGACCACCAGGGCTTTGTTGATGGGGAGTCCCCATGGTCACCACCAAGGCATTGAGATGGGGGTCCCCATGGTCACCACCAAGGCATTGTGATGGGAGTCCCCACAGAGACCACCAGGGCTTTTTGATGGAGGTCCCCACAGCGACCACCAGGGCTTTGTGATGGTAGTGGCGTCGTGCCCACAAGGCCATTGTGATGGGGCAGTCCCTGTGGTGACCGTGTCTTTCCTGGGGCCAGAGCCCTGAGGTCCTCACTCCGAGGAGAGCGGCTCGATCAGGAGGAAGCAGCTCCCCTTGGTGCCAGAGTGGCAGGTCTCTGGAAGAGGATCCTGGAGATGGGCAAGGAGCGGCAGGCAAACGTCTGCTCCCAGCCCATGGATGGGCTTCCAGGCACACAGGAGCGCAGGAGGAGAGGCCACATCCCAGACTAGCCTCCTTCAGGCCTTCAGCTTCACAACGTGTCACAGCTTCAAATGAGCTCTCTAGAGCAGCACTTCCCATGCCCCTGGTGTGGAGAGAAGACTTTGGGTAGACAAGCAGGAGACAAGAGAGGCAAAGGGCAGAGACACCAGGCTGCAGAGCTGGGGCTCCCAGCATCACAGAGGGGGTGCCACAGGCTCAAGAAGCAACCCAAAGAAGTCAACAAGTCCTTCCTTTTGCAGTGACTTGGAAAGCCACATCTCTCACAGTATTCAAGGCAAATGGAGTCTCCCTTCTGTAAGATTTGTCCCAGGCCTGTGTGGAGACTAGCAAGAGCAGGAAGGTCGGTTGCAGGGATGCTCTCAAGCTTCAGCAGCTGCAGAGCTGGGAGCTGGTCATCTCACAAACTTGGGAGTGAGTCAAAATGCACGTCCTGAGGCATTGCACTGCCTCATAGGCTCTGCACTGGAGCCTGGACAGCAGCACTGCAGTGTGTGGGCGTGTCCTGAGAAGCCCAGAGTCATAAAATGTGGGAGATCCAGGATGTCAGCGCTGTACAGACCCCGGGAGAGCAAGGGTGCCTTCAGGGAGGAGGAGGGCAGGGGGCTGAGGAGCGTACCCAGGGGAGAAGCACAGCCCCAAGGTGACACTGAAAAGCACAAGGACCAAATGAGGCCCAGGGATGAGAAATGGCTTCCTCAGGCTCAGCCAGAAGGAAAGATGGGCAAATTTCATGGGAAATGGGAAAACTTCCCCACATTTGCTACCTGGCCTCGCCCATGGCTTTGAAACCTGGCAGGCTCCAGGGTCCTGGATAAGGGCCTTGGGATGATGTGTGTTAAGGCTATGTTTGCTCTTCTCTGGCATAGCATCTCTAGCTCAAGCACTGCCCACTGAGAAACCTTGCCGAGCACTTTTAAAAGCAGAGAGCCTGCCTTGGTGCCTAAAGGAGGAAGGCTACGTCCTGTCCCACATTGTCCTACATCCTGCTTCCACAAAAAGAGTGGCCCACAGCAGAAACCAGTTTTGAGGCTCACCAAAGCATTTCTCAGCCTGTGGCCATGCTTTGTGCTGGTTCATCCCACATGCCTTGGATCCTGTAAAAATGCCTGTCCTGAGCCCCAAGGCTTCTGTGTGGCCAGCTCCATCACCTCTTAGGGTGGGGAGGGCATGGGAATCCATGATAGGTTTTCCTGGAAGTGGGTCCCCCTTTGGGCTCTGGCTCTGAGAGGAAAGGGGTCCTGCATCCCAGAGGATGAGGTGGCCTGCAGCTCCATGGGGCTCTCAAGACCCTGCTGGAAATGTCCATATACCATAATGAAACCATCACCTTGGAATAACACCAAGTCCACTGTGTGTTTGGGAAAAATCTCTGTTCCTTCCCCCTCGATCCTTCCAACTTGGCGCAGCATGTTTTGCGCTCAGAGATGCCATCTTCAGATGGCCACTGCCCCTGTACTCCTGCAAATTGGGCTCAAATCACTGCACCCAAAAGAACATACATTGGAGAGAGCAGATTGGAAACAGGCGGAGGTGCAATCCTCATTCAATAGGTCCTGGCTGACGCCAAGGTCTTTTCTCTGAGCTGGGGTGGGCAGTGCTGGGGTGATCCCAACACAGCCATCTCCCCCATCCCCCTCACGACACGACACCACCGCTCCCTAGCCGAGCCTGCCGTGGGCAGGGGGCCGGGGCAGGAGGGGGAGAGGACACTGCCCTGCCCTGCGGGCAGCAGGACACTGCCCGTGGGCTCCGCAGCCCTGGCCAGCCCCAGGGCCCCCATGCCGGTGCCAGGGATGCCACCAGCACACGCCCCAGCGCTGCCCCCCCGCGCCCCGCATGGCCCCCAGGGCGCAGGGCACCCAGCAGCCCCGTGGGGCCCCTGCCGCAGAGCCCAGCCCCGCCGGGTCAGCGGCCGCGCCGCGGGGCCCCGCACTGCCCGCCAACACGGCGCCGCGCTGCCCCCAGGCCCCGCCGCGCCCCGCGCTGCCGCCCACAACATGGCGCCCGACCGCCCAGCGTTGCCATGGCATCGCCCAGTGCAGCCCTCCTATTGGCTGTCAGGAGGAGGAGGGCGGGCACCGATTTCACTGATGGCTCTGTCAGCCAATTGGAGTCCAACATGTGGAAAAAAAAAGACGTCAAAGACGTGGAAGAGGAGCGGGAGCAAAGCAGGCGAGAAGCGAGCGGGCGAGAGGGTTTGGTGGGGGCTGCGGGCGCGTTCAAATGGCGGCGGGTGCCCTCCCGCCGGGGCGGGGCAGCGGTGCTGGCGACGAGGCTGCTTTGCTGCAGGAGCTGCAGCAGGGGCTGGTGGGGCCGTGAGCAGGGGCCAGAGCGACGTGGGCCAGAGGGGGGAGCTGCCCTGCAGCCAGACGTGGCGGCCTGCCGCGAGCAGCTGGGCCGGGGCGGCTCGGTGGGGTTTGGGGGCAGGAAGCTTTGGCCCTGTGGTGGCTCTGGGATCCCTGTTAAAGCGTTTCCCTGAGCTGCTGCTGCCAGCGCAGCCCCAGGTGCTGCTGGGAGCTGCGTTTGGGAGGTGCTGGGCAAAGTGTGAGCAGGCTGCTGGTGTCCTCGCAAGGTGCCCTTCCCAATGGTGTCTTTTGTTGTGAAAACGGCATTTCCGAGTGTCTCTGAGAGAGGCTGTGCCCGCATGTCATGCCGTGCCTTAGCCGTTGTTTTTGCTCCCTGCCTCTTGCTTTGCGCCGAGACCTGTGAGCCTGGCAGCAGGGTGAAGGGTGTTTGCAGAAGAGCTCTGTAAGTGTGAGCTGTTTTGCTTGTCAGTGGCCTTGAAAGTTGATGAATGGCCAGTGCTTGCACTTGCCGTTGTTCTTTCCATGCTCCTAGGTCAGGGTGAAGAGTTGCTGAATTGTGTCTCTGCTGGTTTCACCAACTGAGATGCCCTGGCCTGACTCCTTCCTCATGTCTCCAGTTGTCAGGGCCTGAAATAGGAGAATGCTCGTTGTCCTGGATGTGTAGAGGATTTTCTGGTTTTGTTCAGCATTGGGGAAGGAACCAGAGTTCTGAGTTGAAGGAAGGCTTCTCCCTGTGCCTGGGACATGAGGCCCTGCTGTCTTCAGTTTCACAATCGCTGCTCCCATGCAATCCTCCCATCAGAAAATGTTGCCAAGAATTACTTGCAGGCTCTTCTCCAATTCTTAAGTTTCGTAGGCTAGGTGTTGATAATGCATAGCAGAAGCTAATCTTTTGGTGTAGTAACTGGTAGGCAATGGGTGTTTCAGAGCATTGTGAGTATTATGAGGCCATGATGTGAATCTGTGATGTTATGACACCTCTATGTGAGCAGCTTAGAGGTGAGGAGAAGACGCATGGCTTGGATGCTGGTGGTGAGGTCACTTCTGGGTTTGTTGCGTGTGCTCAGAGGAGGGATTGACCCCTGCAGAGCTCTACAGCAATACAGAAATGCAACTCATTAATCAAGCAGAAGTGGATGTTCCACATCATCTGACACAAATTGTATTCCACTCCGTCATCATGAGTTAATACTGCTACATTTGAAATGTGGATGATGTTCTGTGGTGAGCATGGACATGGAGTTTGCCTTTCCGCTTGTTGCTAAGTAGAAGCTTGCAGCATCCTCGCAGTCAGCTAGGGAGTCCAGCTAGACTTTTGAGGCTGCTAAATGAATGTAGTGCTGGTGTAAATGAATGTAGTGCTGGTGTGAGCAGTGGTGTGAGTAATCTCTTCTTGCCAGGGTGTATGCGCTTTAGAAATTGTCCCTCTCAAAAGAGCAGGGAGCGTGTGAGATTTTCCTGCAAGGTCTGAATGCTGTCTCCCAAACACGACCCGGTATACAGACATGGTGTCACCTGTGCCAAAAAGAGGGGTGGAAGATCTCGGTGGATCTGCTGGCTGTGCTCTGAGCAATAGAGCTCAGCACAGAGGGGAGACATTTGCCCCTGCCTGTTGCAACTCTGTAAGGCCAGCAGAACTGCCAGTACCACTCCGATTCTTTCTTTCTTTCTAGGTTGCTCCACTCATGGAGGTTCCCAATGCAGTGCTAGAGCCGCTGAGGATGGAGGCAGGATGCCAGGCTGTGTCCCTGTACCTGTCAACATCTTGGCCAGTGTCGTGAGCCCTCTGTGAAAGCAGCTGCAAGTGACTGAGAAGAGGCTACGTGTGGATGCGAAGGCTTCCATAAATGCGCCTGTCTTCCCTGGGTGACTTGGGGTGTGGGTTCAGCTCCTGGTACCTCTGCTGTGCTGCAAATACCGCCTCCCACAAGTGCTGTTATTGCCAGCCCACTCAGCAAATGCTTTTGTGCCCCCTCCTTTTCCTAGGAGGTTGTCGTGCCATAAAGGACGAGTCCAAGACCCTTATAATAGATGCCAGCATGTCTTGGGTGCCTTTGTGTGAGTGCCCCAAAGCGTCTGTAGCTTGACCTGAGGAAGTCTCAGAGCTCTTGGGCTGCTGGCTCTGGGAGGGGTGAAGATGTGCCCAGGGCCAGGTTGCCCGTGTCACCCAGCCCTCCGTGCTCTGTGAATCCAGCTGTGGAGCCTGGACTGCTGCTGCAGAGGCTGTGCAGCCAGGAGAGCTGTCATTTCAGCAGCCGACCAGTGTGGGTCTGTCTCACTGCTTGGGCCTCATTTCAAAGGCTCTGCCCCCTTTTTCCCTTCCCCGGGGCTCCTTGTCCAAGTAACTGAAGGAAAGGAAGGGAGGTTACTTTGGGACTCTGTGCCTGATCTTGTGCTGCTCATTTGCAGAGGCCTTGTGAGCCTAGAGTGCCTTGGCCACCTTGTGGTGTTACCACAAGAGCTTCCCTGAGTGCCTGGGTTGTGGAGCCAAGGGAAGGCAGCGAGCAGAGCAGTGGCTGTGGAGTGTACAAGTGGTGAGTGTCCTGCATGCATCTCTTCTTGCTGGCACTTGGTTGTATCGAGCAGAAGAGGCAGCTGTGTGGGGCAGAGGCAGTGTGTTTGTAGAGTAGGTGGCAGAGCAGAGGTCTGGCATCAGGTTGATACCTGGTGCAGTGCCAAGTTGGTCTGAGAGTGTCAGAAACCCTTTTCAGTGCAGCTGCTGCCTCAGCTGATCTCTGTCCCTAGAAATGCACTAGAAATGGAAGTGGCATGCTGCTGCCATTGTTTAGGTGCTGCAGTGCAAAGGCTCCCAGCTCAGACTTGATGGTACTAAAGGAAAAGCGAGACCAATTGTTCCTTTTGTGATTTGTGCGCAGGGTGCCAGAGCGGAGCTGTGCCATGATCTGGAGAGAGTCTTGTCAGGAGATGAAAGCCTTTTGCAGAAGACTGTTCTGTGTGGAGTGATCACAGCATAATTGAAGGACGTGCGAGTGGCCCAGGTGAGCTTCTCCTCTGTGAAGGTTTGCACTTTTCAGCTCCCTTGTGACTCAGTCAAAGATAGGGCAGCAGCAGGCAGGTCGATGCCATTTCTGCTTGTGAGGTGAGTTGTGGCTCTGAATCTGGTAGGGCAACAGCATGCATGTAGTGTTGGTGATGCTGGTGAGGTCTCTTGTGTCTCCATGCCTCATAAAGGGGGAGCAGGCTCATTGCTGCTGTTGGTGCTTTTGTGGTCAGTTGTGCATCGGTATGTGACTGGCAATCAGCATGGACATTGCTGCTGTTTGTGCTTGTTGAGGTCAATTGTGCCTCAGTCACAAAGAGGCCAGGAGCAGATATAAGGCTTCATGGCTGCCTGTGAGGTCACTTCAGCCTCAGCACCTGACAGTCCAGCTTGATGGATATTGCTGCTGCTTGTGTTTGTGGAGTCATTTGGCCTCAGTAACTGCTAGGCCACCAGCAGCCACATAGCTCCTTTTTTGTATTTGTGAGGTGACTTTTGCTTCACCACCTGATTAGACAGCATCAAGCACATGGCTGCTTTTGTGTTTGTGATGTCACTTGTGGCTCAGTGCCTGATAGGCCAGTGCTGGTGATGTGGATGCAGTTTGTGTTTATGATGTCACTTGTGGCTCAGTGCCTGATAGGCCAGTGCTGGTGATGTTGGTGCAGTTTGTGGTTGTGATGTCAGTTGTGGCTGAGTGCCTGATAGGCCAGTGCTGGTGATGTGGGTGCAGTTTGTGTTTGTGATGTCACTTGTGGCTCACTGCCTGATAGGCCAGTGCTGGTCCTGTGGCTGGAGTTTGTGTTTGTGATGTCACTTGTGGCTCAGTGCCTGATAGGCCAGTGCTGGTCCTGTGGGTGCAGTTTGTGGTTGTGATGTCACTTGTGGCTCACTGCCTGATAGGCCAGTGCTGGTGTTGTGGGTGGAGTTTGTGGTTGTGATGTCACTTGTGGCTCAGTGTCTGATAGGCCAGTGCTGGTGTTGTGGGTGGAGATTGTGGTTGTGATGTCACTTGTGGCTCAGTGCCTGATAGGCCAGTGCTGGTGATGTGGCTGCAGTTTGTCTTTGTGATGTCACTTGTGGCTGAGTGCCTGATAGGCCAGTGCTGGTCCTGTGGGTGGAGTTTGTGGTTGTGATGTCAGTTGTGGCTGAGTTCCTGATAGGCCAGTGCTGGTGATGTGGGTGCAGTTTGTGTTTGTGATGTCACTTGTGGCTGAGTGCCTGATAGGCCAGTGCTGGTGATGTGGGTGGAGTTTGTGTTTGTGATGTCACTTGTGGCTGAGTGCCTGATAGGCCAGTGCTGGTGATGTGGGTGCAGTTTGCGGTTGTGATGTCACTTGTGGCTGAGTGCCTGATAGGCCAGTGCTGGTCCTGTGGGTGCAGTTTGTGTTTGTGATGTCACTTGTGGCTCAGTGCCTGCTAGGCCAGTGCTGTTGATGTGGGTGCAGTTTGTGTTTGTGATGTCACTTGTGGCTCAGTGCCTGATAGGCCAGTGCTGGTGATGTGGCTGCAGTTTGTGGTTGTGATGTCACTTGTGGCTGAGTGCCTGATAGGCCAGTGCTGGTTATTTGGGTGCAGTTTGTGTTTGTGATGTCACTTGTGGCTCAGTGCCTGATAGGCCAGTGCTGTTGATGTGGGTGCAGTTTGTGGTTGTGATGTCACTTGTGGCTCAGTGCCTGATAGGCCAGTGCTGGTGATGTGACTGGAGTTTGTGGTTGTGATGTCACTTGTGGCTCAGTGCCTGATAGGCCAGTGCTGTTGATGTGGGTGCAGTTTGCGGTTGTGATGTCACTTGTGGCTCAATACCTGATAGGCCAGTGCTGGTGATGTGGGTGCAGTTTGCGGTTGTGATGTCACTTGTGGCTAAGTGCCTGATAGGCCAGTGGTGGTCCTGTGGCTGCAGTTTGTGTTTGTGATGTCAGTTGTGGCTAAGTGCCTGATAGGCCAGTGCTGGTCCTGTGGGTGCAGTTTGTGTTTGTGATGTCACTTGTGGCTCAGTGCCTGATAGGCCAGTGCTGGTCCTGTGGGTGCAGTTTGTGTTTGTGATGTCACTTGTGGCTGAGTGCCTGATAGGCCAGTGCTGTTGATGTGGCTGCAGTTTTGGTTGTGATGTCCCTTGTGTCTCAGTGCCTGATAGGCCAGTGCTGGTCCTGTGGGTGGAGTTTGTGGTTGTGATGTCACTTGTGGCTCATTGCCTGATAGGCCAGTGCTGTTCCTGTGGCTGCAGTTTGTGGTTGTGATGTCACTTGTGGCTCATTGCCTGATAGGCCAGTGCTGGTCCTGTGGGTGGAGTTTGTGGTTGTGATGTCACTTGTGGCTGAGTGCCTGATAGGCCAGTGCTGGTGATGTGACTGGAGTTTGTGGTTGTGAGGTCACTTGTGGCTCAGTGCCTGATAGGCCAGTGCTGGTGATGTGGCTGCAGTTTGTGTTTGAGATGTCACCTGTGGCTCAGTGCCTGATAGGCCAGTGCTGGTGATGTGGGTGGAGTTTGTGTTTGAGATGTCACCTGTGGCTCAGTGCCTGATAGGCCAGTGCTGGTGATGTGGGTGGAGATTGTGGTTGTGATGTCACTTGTGGCTGAGTGCCTGATAGGCCAGTGCTGGTCCTGTGGGTGCAGTTTGTTGTTGTGATGTCACTTGTGGCTGCGTGCCTGATAGGCCAGTGCTGTTGATGTGGCTGCAGTTTGTGGTTGTGAGGTCACCTGTGGCTCAGTGCCTGATAGGCCAGTGCTGGTCCTGTGGCTGGAGTTTGTGTTTGTGATGTCACCTGTGGCTAAGTGCCTGATAGGCCAGTGCTGTTGATGTGGGTGCAGTTTGTGTTTGTGATGTCACTTGTGGCTGAGTGCCTGATAGGCCAGTGCTGGTGATGTGGCTGCACTTTGTGGTTGTGATGTCACTTGTGGCTCAGTGCCTGTTAGGCCAGTTCTGAATAGGAACAAGAACTGTGAAAAGAGCAGGGTTTGAGCTTAAGTTAGGCTTTTCAGAGTTCTTGTGCTTTTTGATAGCTTCCTTTCTTCCTGCACTTGCTAAGGCGGAAAGTACAACGATGCCACAAATGGGCACTGTCCTTACTAGACCAAGGAGGAGGACATGAACACACCCCTGCATGGAGAGCATTTTCAAAGGATTTTCAGGTTAGGGCCCATTTTGTCAGTTTGTTTCCAATAGTCTTTGACACAAGTGTCCTTTTTCCTTTCTCCCAGGCCCTTGGTTAAACCTAAATGGTAAAGTCAGAGCAGAACCCTCTCATGGAGGTGTGCATTGCTGTTGGAGACTGAGGTAGATCAGCATAGATTGATTTTTCCTCGTTTCTGCTTCTTGTCCATCTGTGTCCCCTGGCTGTGGCTGCTTTAGCAAATCCAAGCTTTCCCCATTCATTTCTGAACTGTGAAGAGAAAATGGATCTTCCTGTGTGATCAAACTACTTCTGATCCCCCCAAGTGTTTGATAAAGACGGACAGAACACGAGTCTCATGGATGGTGAGTGCTCTCCAAAACCTGGAGCAGGATGTGCTTCTGTTTAAGAGCAGGTATTGTTACTGCAGTCAGGTATTGAAACTGTAGTTCTCTCTGAATGTCGCATTGAGAATGTTGACTTGTTCTTTCTCTCTGCAGGAGAGCTGATGTGTGCAAGCTGTGACTGAAGACAACTCGACTGAAACTCACGTGCTAAAAGTTGTACTGGAGAACACAGAAGCCTTCTGCCACCTTGAGTTTTACCTTCTGAAATACCAAAGCATGCTGAATGAGAATCTCTTTTAGTAGGAACAGATTTGCATTTACCATCCAGCCCCCAGTATTTTCTGCTTGACGTTAGTAGTAAATTGACAGCAACTATTCCATGTGTTCAGTGAAAGGTGCGCTTAAGGCTCTCAGTTCTGTTGTAGGAAGTTTTTGTGCACCTGACACAAAAGGGAGATGGTCCAGTAGTGATGGTAGCAGCTGGGTTTGGGAGCAAAAGAAAGGAAAAGAAGTGATTTTTTTGTTGAACCCAGACTGCAGAATCCTTACAGTGTTGCCTAGTCTTTTTGAAAGCAGCTAGAAGAAAACTTAGAAACCGCTTTCAGTCTCTGTTCGTGAAGCAGAACTACTTGCAAGACTCCTTCTTTGTATCAGCTGACTAAATCTTTCACCTGACTACTGCCTTGCGCCTGGTGAGGAAGTGTGCAGCTGAGACTTACTGAAAGACCTAGATCCTGAGCCCTGCTTTAGCAGGATGTTATTTCAGTGAGTGTCTGAGTTGCTTTTCTGTCTTTTCTTTCCTGTCCTAGGTGTTCTGTTCTTTTTCTGGAGCTTACAGAGGTAGTGATTTACATGTTTGCTTATGATCTGAGATGGCTTTGTAACCTTTAGTGTGTTGCTTTCCCTGAGGAAGGCAGCAAGCTTTATGTCTAGGCCGGGGCAGTATGCTGTTGCCAGTAACACCAGCAACCTTGGGTGCTCAAAGGGGGTGTTACTGGAAGGCCTGTGAGAAAGAGGCCGAGGACGCAGTGGTGGGAGAAGTAGCTGTGTGTGAGCGGGCTGTTGCCTGGGCGAGGTGTGTGGGGTTGCTGAGATGCTGCAGCGGTGGCAGTAGCTGCCCCTTGAGAGACCTTCCCATGTTTCTGTGGGAGATGATCTGCGAGGTGCTTGGAGGGGAGAACTTTGGGAGCTGAAAGGTAATGTTGGGAGTCAGGGCCCTGTGCAGGGCCCTCGGTCTGCGAGAGACTTGCCTGTGGCTGCCCAACCCTGTTGTGCCTGTTCTTTCCTCAGCATTGAGCCACGTGTGGAGGACCCTGGCCAGACTCGAGCAGGGAAGAGAAAATCAGGAGTTACGCCTTATTCAAGTAATTAATGGGCGTTCTTGTTCTTAGGTGTCAGGTGCCTTGGAAAACTCTGCTGCTTCTACTAACCCATTGTTGCTGAAATGGTGAGGCTTTTCCCCCATTCTTTCCCTTGGTGACCAGCTGTGCAGCCAGGGGCCCGAGGAGGTGTCGTGGGGGCTAGCCCTAGGTAGGATATAATCTGTGTGGAGTGAATGTGACGGGATGCACTATTTCTAGTGCCAGCAGGAGAGATGCCCGCATCAGCAGAGTGCCCTGGACTCCAGGCATTGTTTTCTGGCTCTGTGCCTCTCCCCATGGGCAGCAGCAAGAGCATTTCAGCCAAAAGTCTAAGATCTTTTGGTCGAGGAAGTCTAAATCAGCTGGAGCATTTATGCTAATATAGCTTCTGTTGGAAGCTGTAGAATACAACAAGCTCTCTCTGGAAAGAAAGAAAAAAAAAGGGGGTTGGGGGAAACAACCCTCCTGGCTAGTTACTGGCTGAAGTGGCTTTGTAAGGTTTTTGTGAAAGGGAAAATGCATGTTGACAGTGAATGAGAGCCTTCAGTGTGCCAGTGGCTGTTTTAGGCGTAGTCTGAACTCCCTTCTCCTAGGAGTGACCTTTGTAGTGTCCTGCTGTTTGCAGTAACGGTGGAAGATAAATTCCTTGTGCAGCCTTAGGAGCCCTTTACTTAAATTAAGGTAGAGTTTAGAGAAGACTCTTAAATAATCCCTTTGTAACCCTTTGGTGTGTGTGTGTATGGTTTTTTGTTTGTTTGTTTTATGATGGCAGAGCTTCCAAACCAAGTAAGAAAATCGCATCTTTTCTGGACAAGGCCCGTTCCACTGTTTTTATCAAGGTAGTTTCTTTTCTGGACCTTCTCTAGAAAACTGGAGGTATGTAACTTGTGAGGGTGTCCTGAACTGTGCCCTGCAGAGAGGTCAGGTTAAACTGGTTTGCTGACAAACAATTTTCTTCTGTAGCCTGCACTTTGTAAGAATGTCATGTGTACACATTTACTATTGCCCCAAAGAGTTTTTTTTTAATCCTGTTTGTTATTTAAATAATAGTTCACAAGTACTTCTTTTTACATGTCTGATGTTATTATGCAGATATATGGGTTTTGTAATTATTTTTGAGTAGGTGCTGGAATTAGGGGCCTAATTTGGTCCGGTGTGGAGTCTCAACATTAAACCCCTAGCAGCTGCCTTGCTTCCGTGCTCATGAACTTTCACAGGACATTCGAAAGGCCTGTTTGTCAGAGTTGGGGCTTCCTGCTCAGCAGTGAGTGTTAGGAAGCTGTCTGCACTGTCCCCCATAAACTGGTAGCCCCATACATCTAATTGTCCTTGAAAGCTGACTCGTGCTTTTTCTCTTAACAACACTTTGCCTTCCGTAAGCACACTTGGATGCCAACAGCCATATTGCAGCCAGTCGAACGCACACCATGGTGTTCCGATTGCCCGATTCGTGCTGTCATCTGTTTGCCCTTGTGTTGTCAGCTCAGTTTGCTTTGAAGCTCACCACCTTCAAGACCTTCCAGGCTCCTGTCCTAGGTGCCTTGGTGTGGGCAATGCCTGCTGTGGTTGGCTCCTTCCTTGGAGATATTCAAGCCATCTGGACAGAGTCCTGGGCAACATGTGCTAAGTGCCCCTTCCTGAGCAGGAGGGTCGGACTAGATGATCTCCAGAGGTCCCTTCCAAGCTCAACCATTCTGTGATTCTGTGAACTCTAGGATAAAAAGCAAAGATAAATTCATATACTTCAGGAATGTCTTTTTAAAAAAAAAAAAAAAAAAAAAAAAAAACTTGTCCTGGGCCATGAATCAACATGTTAACAGAGAGACAAAGTAGGCCATGAACTAAATTGAAAAGTACAGGTTTTCTTCTTGTCTTAAAATATGCATCCATTTTCTCCTCTCTCTTAGACTGACAGATATAGGCCTAAACCAGAATGCGCCTCTTGTGAAAACAGGTAAAACTAGATGGTTGGATTCCAGCAATGCTTCCTTGCTTTCTGCATTGTAGAACTGCATGCTCATCTTTTGTGTCCATGCAGAGCCTTGACAAAGTTACTGTGTAGGCACCAAGTGTGCATACGTCAGATTTTCGGCATGTTTGTGACTGACCCTTCTTGTTTCTTGTCATTAGGAAAACTTGGATACGTACTCCCGAGGAGAACTGATGAGGAAATCGCTGACACTCAAGATAGCAGTGCAGGTTAGTTCTGGCTTTCAATTTTCTTTACTGTATTCTGGCCAAAAGCCTCCTCTGAAACAGCTGAAGTGAGTTCAGCTACTGGATATTTTTTTAATCTATTCACATTTCTGTATAGCCTTAGTGCTTACAAGCCATAGTCAGGGACTCCAGGGCCCTGCCGGTAAGCTCCGGACAGAGAGTCAGCAAACCAAACCAGTCCTTTTCCCAAATGCTTATAACCGAGCACAAGAGAAAAGGGAAGAGATGGCTGTCAAGAGGTGGGAATACAAGGAAATGCACAGTCCTACTCTGAATGATGAGCACTGCTCTCCCTGCAGCAGTAGCCTGAGAGTTTTCATGGGTTTTGAGCAGCCCAGCAAGAACTTTCAGGAGGTAAGGAAGACTGCCAGGTGCATATGAAAACCTTCTCCCAAGCGTGAAGGTGGCAGGTGAGAAGAGAACATGCTTCTGCACTTTTGTATTGAGGGCTTAGTCAGTGAGAGGTGCTGTCAGGGCCGGCTCAGAATTCAGAGCTGTTTTCTGGGCACTCAGTGGGAAATAATGTAGGAAGGAGGGTAATTCAGAGAAGACACTTGAAGGGTTTCAGGAGAATGCGCTTTGTGATGAAGGGAATAAGTTCAGAAGATGATCTTTAGAGCAACTTTCTGAATGGATGTGAGTGGGGCAAGGCTGTACTTCAGGACAGAAGAGGATGTTGCAGTAGCTGAGCTGATCATGCCTTGAGGAAGAGGGGTAATTATGCAATACCTCGTGAAGGCAGTACCTCGGCCATGTTCCACAGCCTGTGCAAGACTTGAACAAGGGGAATAAAAACCTATAAAAAGGTTCAAGCCCAAACTTGTATGCATCATAATTATCATCCTGTATGCATCGTAATTAATTGAAGCTCTCTCAGGAGCTCCCTTCTTGACTTGTCCTGCTGTTTTTGGTAACAGCTGTGAATATGAAGTTCAGGGGAAATCAGGGGCAATAGATTCACAAATACAGCTACTTTGCAAGGCTTTACAGCTACTTTGCAAGGCTCTGGCCTATCATATGCCAAAGTCAAGCTGCATATAAGTACCATGTGCTTTCTTTTTTTTTTTTTTTAACTTCCCAACAAAGATGGAATTTTGCTCTCCCAAGGAAGAACATGTAATGCAGTTTGAAATCAGATGCACGACAAATACATATAATGGGCTGGAAATGTCATAGATCTCACAGTACCTTCTGGGGTAGACTGCACTTGATTTTTGACTTAGTGTGACCTAATCTTGTTTTTGTTATTGCCTTTGAAATGCTTGCAGATGGAAACACGCAGTCCACAGCAGCAATTCCCCATCCTCCGCTGCTGCTGCTGAGCAACATTCTGCCCAGGAATCTACTGCAGAGGAGGAGCAAGTGCCTGACTGTGAAGCATTCTCCTCCCTGCTCTTGTAGAGAGTCTAAATGGTGGCAATACTTAATGCGTTGGCATAATATGTAAGTTGTTGGCACTGGTGGCTCTTAACTGGGCTCTCTACCATTGGACTTTTAGAATTGATTCTTTAAGAGCAATTGGATTTCTTTGGAGAGGTTAGGCATAAACTCTAAATAGTTTAATGTAAACTTCTGCTGCCCCTCTGCTTTACAGTAGGCTATTCAGAAAGAAACCCCCCCAGCAGAAAATGTATAAACAGAGGCAAGGATGGGGTTTCTTTGCCTTCCTTTAACCTAGGACATGGGTTCTGTTGAATTTATCTTTAGGTAAACTGAGGCATCAATACATTTGTGTGCTTGAAAAACTTCTGCCACCACTGAGCTTTTAGAGTAGTAGTAAAAAGCCAGTTCTTAAGAATTTTTAAAATGCAGACTATATGGAGATTCAAGGTAGAGGGAATCCCTTGCCATAGTTAAAGGCTTAGTGACTTGTGTGATCAAAGGAAAGTCTACTCCAAAAGTGTCCTGGTTTAAAAAGGTGCTTTGGGGTTTTGTCGTCTTTGAGTGTTTCCTGTACATGTGACCTTGATTAGTGTATAAGCAGGAGACGGTTATCTGTTAGAAGTCAATTGTAATCTTTTGCTTGAAAGACTAGGTGGTTCCCTTTGTGGGCACAATATCTGAAGATTTAAGAGTTAGCTGTATATATTCTCTATCATCAGCAAAACTCAATTCACAGCATGATGAAATAGAACTTTAAATTCTTCTCTTTCAATAAGGTTAAAAGTACTGCAAATAAGGAAACCAAAACCTTCAAGTGTTTTGCTGCTTTCTTCATTGACATTCTCTTCTAAACAACAGTAGGTTAGCTTTGCTAGTTGGTATTTAAGTATTATCTGGAAATGCAGAATACCTTTTTCTTCCTCCCACCTTTACCCTTTCTCCTCAGCTACTGCCGACCAATACTGGGAGACAAAATCCAATAACTTGCAACTTTTTAAGAAGGAATGAAAGGCTTTGCTATCAAGTCCTGCTTGTCTGTCTGGAGATAGATCAGATCCATGGACTAGTAGACTGAGTTTAGTGAACTGGTAAAGATATGAAGTGGAAATGGGAGGAGGCAGATGGACTGTGAGGACGCAGCAAAAGTTTGTGGAGAAGCTGCAAGGCTTTAGATAGCAGGACAGCATGAGTCGTGATATTTGATGATGTCATTTGAAGGAACTGCAAGAAAGGCTTCAGGTAGAGCCTCAAAGATGTCAATGATGTCTGAAGTACTGCTACTTGGGCTGAAGGGCTTTGAACTCTTTGAGGAGGCCTACGTTAACTGTTATATCCTAAATCCATTTTCTTCTCATACTCTTTGGAAAGATAAGGTGGAACCTTTGCACCTTGGCTACTGGACATCAGAGAGTGACATGGCTTCCCCCAGCCTGAGGAAATGGAGGACTGTTTCCAGGGCCAGCACTGACCCCTGACCTGGGGGCTTAGCCCTGAACTACTGGAGCCTTCTGTGAGAAAAGGGACCCGCTTTGATGCCAGAAACTCTTGACGTGCTGGAATTTCAGTATTCAGTTTTAGAAGGAATTTACCAACAGTATCCAAGTTAAGCACTTTCAAAGCCTTTGATGGTAAACGCATCCAGTTAGGGTTTGTGTTTCCATGTTCAGGAAGACATCATCAGCTGGAGAGTAACCTGTTTCATCTTTTAAACACCTTCCTTTAAGTCCTGCTCTCAGAAGCCTGGAAAGTGAAGGCTGTACTCCTCCTGAAGTCTGCTGATGGAAATGGAGGTAGTTGTTGTCTTCCTAAAGTCGCTGAAACACAAGATGGGATTGAGCTTCGTAATTTTTCAAGCTTTGGCCTTTATGAAGCAAGAGCTGACGCTGTAGTTAAGGCGTTGAAGTGCTCAACTGATTTCTCTGCTGAACAATGTAACAACTCTACTTTGCAGTGGCAGACTGTGGGAAGGTATGCTTTCAGTGAGCACATCTTGATTGCCTTTTACATTGCACTCATTGCATACACTGGGCGCAGGATATAAACAGCCATCTCAAAGTCACCGCAGTGATTCCCCTAGGCAAACTTCCAGATCTGTCGAGTAAGCCTGTGTGTGTGAGAACGTGGGGAAGGCTGGGTCCGAGTGAATCTTGACTCCGAAAACACTTCAGAAAAAAGTTTTCAGTATTGTTTTCCAGCTAAGCAAATGTTAATAGGTTCAGGTAGGGTGCCCTCGTGATAACAGTATTCAGTTGCTTGGAAAGCACAGCATTCAGGTGCTTCATCTTCACTTCAGTTTGTATGAGAATACTGAGCCATGTAGACTAGGCTGCTATGTAACTAATAACTCTGTATCTATGCAAACAAACACATGTAAAGAGGATGTAAAATGTAAACTGATGAAAACTGTATCAACCAGATAGATAGTACATGGAGACAAAGTGTCAGAACACACCTACCAAGACAAACCGATGACTTAATAATAGGGTATAATTTCTGCTCCGCTTACATTACAGACCTAGCTACACAGACAGAAATAGACCTTAACCTCCGCCTGACTTCAGAGCTACTGAGATGTAAGTCACTCCTAAGGAGCCTCGCAGCTCGGTTTGTCTGGGGCGTGCTTGAGAAAAGAAGCCGAGCCCTTCAGCAAGGTGGATGAGCCTGGGTGCGCTGCTGCACCCCCGGGACTGCTGAGTTTGCAGCTCAGGATGGACTTGTGCCCAAGTCAGTCTGGAGCACAAGGCAGGAAAGGGGAGGGCAGGCACTGTCCTGCTCGCCTGGTCATGAATCATAATCTCAAAGGTCATTTTGGAAGAGGTGACCAGCCTTCAATCTGTCTGAAGAGCTCCCCAGCTCACAGCCTGCTGCCTCATTTCCAGAGGCTCCTTCAGACCAGGTTTCTTGCTCGGGAACATCACAAGCCATTGCCTGTACGTGGTGCCTAAAGCACATTAGCACATGCTGTTGGTACATGGGGGCACTGACTAGACATTATTGGTAGATGAGCAGAGAGGCAACCATCAGATAACCCAAATGGAGATCTTCCTCTTGTGTGACAGATGAGCCCTCAACCATGTAACATGTCTGCCCATACTGTCACAGCTCTCAAATGTTTCTAGTAAAGGTCCAGCTGCTGTAATACAGTGAATCTTCTGTAAATTCTCTCCCTGCCCCCCCGGAGCATGGTTTCTGAAATACTCATGGATAGCTGGTGCCGCTTGCTGGACCAATACGCTCACTGCCAGCCTTTCATTAACATTTTCCACAGACATCCCTCCATAGCATAAGAGCAGACTTTGCCACAAGCAAACTATGCCAAAAATCGAGCGTTCCTCAGACTTTTGCTAACGCTAGTACCTTTTCTGAGATAACGCCCATTTGCCCTGCAGTTCTTAGAGCTAAAACCAGATTTTGGCATACCATTTCACATGCTGCCCAATCATTTGTATTATTATAATCCCAATTCAGATCTGCTCGTGGTCAAGGCTGTCGGTTATCATCTCAGTCTGCCAATTCCCTATCCTTCTTTCAATATCCATTCTCTATCCCCTGGCTGAAATATCTGTTGAAACAATACTTGAACATGCCCCTAACAAATGGGATGTCCCTCTACTCTTGTACAAAACAGTCGAGCTGCCTTTTCCAGGTCCTCCCACACCCAGGGCATTTGCTGTGCCCATTGAAGTAGATCTCCGGTAGCCCACGGCCAATAAACGTAGGCATGCAAGACCAGTGCCAGTGCTCACCAGATGGGAACCTTGCTGTGTTCTATCTGGGGTGCCAAACAAATAAAATAATCTGTTCCGTTTTGTTTGCTCTCGGGTACTGGTGATGAGAAAAAGGAGTCGTATTTCTAAGTTTTTAGGTATTATTGCTGGCAATAAGGTCCTTCTCATGCTCTCAGCCATGTACTGAGAATCTGCATCGAAACCATGTGCTTCCTGCTGCCCTATAAGGTACAGGGGCATAATGACCTCACAACGACAAAGAGGAGCCATGTGCCTAACGTGGCAGTATGTGGTGCTGAGGTGGAAGAAACCTGACAAGTAAAAACAGCACCCACATGACCAGCACTGGCCTATCAGGCACTGAGCTACAAGTGACATCACAACCACAAACTGCACCCACATCACCAGCACTGGCCTATCAGGCACTGAGCCACAAGTGACATCACAACCACAAACTCCACCCACAGGACCAGCACTGGCCTATCAGGCACTCAGCCACAAGTGACCTCACAACCACAAACTGCACCCACATCACCAGCACTGGCCTATCAGGCACTCAGCCACAACTGACATCACAACCACAAACTCCACCCACAGGACCAGCACTGGCCTATCAGGCACTGAGCCACAAGTGACATCGTAAACACAAACTGCAGCCACAACACCAGCACTGGCCTACCAAGCACTGAGGCACGAGTGACCTCACAAGCACAAACTGCACCCACAGGAACAGCACTGGCCTATCAGGCACTCAGCCACAAGTGACATCACAAACACAAATTCCACCCACATCACCAGCACTGGCCTATCAGGCACTGAGCCACAAGTGACATCACAACCACAATCTCCACCCACATCACCAGGACTGGCCTATCAGGCACTCAGCCACAACGGACATCACAAACACAAACTGCACCCACATCACCAGCACTGGCCTATCAGGCACTGAGACACAAGTGACATCACAACCACATACTGCAGCCACATCACCAGCACTGGCCTATCATGCACTGAGCCACAAGTGACATCACAACCACAAACTGCACCCACAAGAACAGCACTGGCCTATCAGGCACTGAGCCACAAGTGACATCACAACCACAAACTGCACCCACAGGACCAGCACTGGCCTATCAGGCACTCAGCCACAACTGACATCACAAACACAAACTGCACACACATCACCAGCACTGGCCTATCAGGCACTCAGCCACAAGTGACATCACAAACACAATCTCGACCCACATCACCAGCACTGGCCTAGCAGGCACTGAGCCACAGGTGACATCACAAACACAAACTCCACCCACAGGACCAGCACTGGCCTATCAGGCACTTAGCCACAGGTGACATCACAAACACAAACTCCAGCCACAGGACCACCACTGGCCTATCAGGCACTGAGCCACAAGCGACATCACAACCACAATCTCCACCCACATCACCAGCACTGGCCTATCAGGCACTGAGACACAAGTGACATCACAAACACAAACTCAACACACATCACCAGCACTGGCCTATCAGGCACTGAGCCACAACTGACATCACAACCACAAACTGCAGCCACATCACCAGCACTGGCCTATCAGGCACTCAGCCACAACTGACATCACAACCACAAACTGCACCCACATCACCAGCACTGGCCTATCAGGCACTCAGCCACAAGTGACATCACAAACAAAAACTCCACCCACATCACCAGCACTGGCCTATCAGGCACTCAGCCACAAGTGACATCACAACCACAAACTGCATCCACATCAGCAGCACTGGCCTATCAGGCACTCAGCCACAAGTGACATCACAACCACAAACTGCAGCCACATCACCAGCACTGGCCTATCAGGCACTGAGCCACAAGTGACATCACAAACACAAACTGCAGCCACATCACCAGCACTGGCCTATCAGGCACTCAGCCACAAGTGACATCACAAACACAAACTGCACCCACATCACCAGCACTGGCCTATCAGGCACTCAGCCACAAGTGACATCACAACGACAAACTGCAGCCACATCACCAGCACTGGCCTATCAGGCACTCAGCCACAAGTGACATCACAACCACAAACTCCACCCACAGGACCAGCACTGGCCTATCAGGCACTCAGCCACAGGTGATATCACAACCACAAACTGCACCCACATCACCAGCACTGGACTATCAGGCACTCAGCCACAACTGACATCACAACCACAAACTGCACCCACAACACCAGCACTGGCCTATCAGGCACTCAGCCACAGGTTACATTACAACCACAAACTCCACCCACATCACCAGCACTGGCCTATCAGGAACTGAGCCACAAGTGACCTCACAAACACAAACTGCAGCCACAGCACCAGCACTGGCCTATCAGGCACTGAGCCACAAGTGACATCACAAACACAAAAGCAGCAACATGCTTGATGCTGTCTAATTAGGTGGTGAAGCAAAAGTCACCTCACAAATACAAAAAAGGAGCTATGTGGCTGCTGGTGGCCTAGCAGATACTGAGGCCAAATGACTCCACAAACACAAGCAGCAGCAATATCCATCGAGCTGGACTGTCAGGTGCTGAGGCTGAAGTGACCTCACAGGCAGCCATGAAGCCTTATATCTGCTCCTGGCCTCTTTGTGACTGAGGCACAATTGACCTCAACAAGCACAAACAGCAGCAATGTCCATGCTGATTGCCAGTCACATACCGATGCACAACTGACCACAAAAGCACCAACAGCAGCAATGAGCCTGCTCCCCCTTTATGAGGCATGGAGACACAAGAGACCTCACCATCATCACCAAAGCTACATGCATGCTGTTGGCCTACCAGATTCAGAGCCACAACTCACCTCACAAGCACAAATGGCATCGACCTGCCTGCTGCTGCCCTATCTGGGACTGAGTCACAAGGGAGCTGAAAAGTGCAAACCTTCACAGAGGAGAAGCTCACCTGGGCCACTCGCACGTCCTTCAATTATGCTGTGATCACTCCACACAGAACAGTCTTCTGCAAAAGGCTTTCATCTCCTGACAAGACTCTCTCCAGATCATGGCACAGCTCCGCTCTGGCACCCTGCGCACAAATCACAAAAGGAACAATTGGTCTCGCTTTTCCTTTAGTACCATCAAGTCTGAGCTGGGAGCCTTTGCACTGCAGCACCTGCACAATGACAGCAGCATGCCACTTCCATTTCTAGTGCATTCTAGGGACAGAGATCAGCTGAGGCAGCAGCTGCACTGAAAAGGGTTTCTGACACTCTCAGATCAACTCGGCACTGCACCAGGCATCAACCTGACGCCAGTCCTCTGCTCTGCCACCTACTCTACAAACACACTGCCTCTGCCCCACACAGCTGCCTCTTCTGCTCGATACAACCAAGTGCCAGCAAGAACAATTCCATGCAGGACACTCGCCACTTGCACACTCCACAGCCACTGCTCTGCTCGCTGCCTTCCCTTGGCTCCACAACCCAGACACTCAGGGAAGCTCTTGTGGTAACACCACAAGGTGGCCAAGGCACTCTAGGCTCACAAGGCCTCTGCAAATGAGCAGCACAAGATCAGGCACAGAGTCCCAAAGTAACCTCCCTTCCTTTCCTTCAGTTACTTGGACAAGGAGCCCCGGGGAAGGGAAAAAGGGGGCAGAGCCTTTGAAATGAGGCCCAAGCAGTGAGACAGACCCACACTGGTCGGCTGCTGAAATGACAGCTCTCCTGGCTGCACAGCCTCTGCAGCAGCAGTCCAGGCTCCACAGCTGGATTCACAGAGCACGGAGGGCTGGGTGACACGGGCAACCTGGCCCTGGGCACATCTTCACCCCTCCCAGAGCCAGCAGCCCAAGAGCTCTGAGACTTCCTCAGGTCAAGCTACAGACGCTTTGGGGCACTCACACAAAGGCACCCAAGACATGCTGGCATCTATTATAAGGGTCTTGGACTCGTCCTTTATGGCACGACAACCTCCTAGGAAAAGGAGGGGGCACAAAAGCATTTGCTGAGTGGGCTGGCAATAACAGCACTTGTGGGAGGCGGTATTTGCAGCACAGCAGAGGTACCAGGAGCTGAACCCACACCCCAAGTCACCCAGGGAAGACAGGCGCATTTATGGAAGCCTTCGCATCCACACGTAGCCTCTTCTCAGTCACTTGCAGCTGCTTTCACAGAGGGCTCACGACACTGGCCAAGATGTTGACAGGTACAGGGACACAGCCTGGCATCCTGCCTCCATCCTCAGCGGCTCTAGCACTGCATTGGGAACCTCCATGAGTGGAGCAACCTAGAAAGAAAGAAAGAATCGGAGTGGTACTGGCAGTTCTGCTGGCCTTACAGAGTTGCAACAGGCAGGGGCAAATGTCTCCCCTCTGTGCTGAGCTCTATTGCTCAGAGCACAGCCAGCAGATCCACCGAGATCTTCCACCCCTCTTTTTGGCACAGCTGACACCATGTCTGTATACCGGGTCGTGTTTGGGAGACAGCATTCAGACCTTGCAGGAAAATCTCACACGCTCCCTGCTCTTTTGAGAGGGACAATTTCTAAAGCGCATACACCCTGGCAAGAAGAGATTACTCACACCACTGCTCACACCAGCACTACATTCATTTACACCAGCACTACATTCATTTAGCAGCCTCAAAAGTCTAGCTGGACTCCCTAGCTGACTGCGAGGATGCTGCAAGCTTCTACTTAGCAACAAGCGGAAAGGCAAACTCCATGTCCATGCTCACCACAGAACATCATCCACATTTCAAATGTAGCAGTATTAACTCATGATGACGGAGTGGAATACAATTTGTGTCAGATGATGTGGAACATCCACTTCTGCTTGATTAATGAGTTGCATTTCTGTATTGCTGTAGAGCTCTGCAGGGGTCAATCCCTCCTCTGAGCACACGCAACAAACCCAGAAGTGACCTCACCACCAGCATCCAAGCCATGCGTCTTCTCCTCACCTCTAAGCTGCTCACATAGAGGTGTCATAACATCACAGATTCACATCATGGCCTCATAATACTCACAATGCTCTGAAACACCCATTGCCTACCAGTTACTACACCAAAAGATTAGCTTCTGCTATGCATTATCAACACCTAGCCTATGCAATTTAAGAATTGGAGAACAGCCTGCAAGTAATTCTTGGCAACATTTTCTAATGGGAGGATTGCATGGGAGCAGCGATCATGAAACTGAAGACAGCAGGGCCTCATGTCCCTGGCACAGGGAGAAACTTCCAGCAACTCAGAACTCTGGTTCTTTCCCCAATGCTGAACAAAACCAGAAAATCCTCTACACATCCAGGACAACAAGCATTCTCCTATTTTAGGCCCTGACAACTGGAGACACGTGGAAGGACTCAGGCCAGGGCATCTCAGTTGGTGAAACCAGCAGAGACACAATTCAGCAACTCTTCACCCTGACCTAGCAGCATGGAAAGAACAATGGCAAGCGCAAGCACTGGCCGCTCATCAACTTTCAAGGCCCTTGACAAGCAAAACAGCTCACACTTACAGAGCTCTTCTGCAAACACCCTTCACCCTGCTGCCAGGCTCACAGGTCTTGGCGCAAAGCAAGAGGCAGGGAGCAAAAACAACGGCTAAGGCACGGCATGACATGCAGGCACAGCCTCTCCCAGAGACACTCGGAAATGCAGTTTTCACAACAAAAGACACCATTGGGAAGGGCACCTCGCGAGGACACCAGCAGCTTGCTCACACTTTGCCCAGCACCTCCCAAACGCAGCTCCCAGCAGCACCTGGGGCTGCGCTGGCAGCAGCACCTCAGGGAAACGCTTTAACAGGGATCCCAGAGCCACCACAGGGACAAAGGTTCCTGCCCCCAAACCCCACCGAGCCGCCCCGGCCCAGCTGCTCGGGGCAGGCCGCCACGTCTGGCTGCAGGGCAGCTCCCCCCTCTGGCCCACGTCGCTCCGGCCCCTGCTCACGGCCCCACCAGCCCCTGCTGCAGCTCCTGCAGCAAAGCAGCCCCGGCGCCAGCACCGCTGCCCCGCCCCGGCGGGAGGGCACCCGCCGCCATTTGAACGTGCCCGCTGCCCCCACCAAACCCTCTCGCCCGCTCGCTTCTCGCCTCCTTTGCTCCCGCTCCTCTTTCACCTCTTTCTTTGACGTCTTTTTTTTCCCCACATGTTGGACTGCAATTGGCTGACAGAGCCATCAGTGAAATCGATGCCCGCCCTCCTCCTCCTGACAGCCAATAGGAGGGCTGCACTAGGGCAATGCCATGGCAACACTGGGCCTTCCTGTCCTGGCGGCCAGCTCCGCCCCTCCCCCGCAGTCGGGCGCCATGTTGTGGGCGGCAGCTCGGGGCGCGGCAGGGCCTGGGGGCAGCGCGGCGCCGTGTGGGCGGGCAGTGCGGGGCCCCGGGGTGCGGCCGCTGGCCCGGCGGGGCTGGGCTGTGCGGCAGGGGCCCCACGGGGCTGCTGGCTGTCCTGCACCCTGGGGGCCGTGCGGGGTGCGGGGCGGCAGCGCTGGGGCATGTGCTGGTGGCATCTGTGGCACCGGCATGGGGGCCCTGGGGCTGGCCAGGGCTGCGGAGCCCGTGGGCAGTGTCCTGCTGCCCCCAGGGCAGGGCAGGGCAGGGCAGTGTCCTCTCGCCCCTCCTGCCCCAGCCCCCTGCCCACAGCAGCCCCAGGGCTTGGCAGCCCTCACGCTGCACCCAGCAGGGCTGGGCCGCGGCCAGGCGGGGGCTGCTGTCTGCGGGGCTGGGCTGTGCCCAGGGGGTCACTCTGGAGGGCTGAGGAGCCCCACGGGGGCTCAGGGCAGTGATGGGGAGAGCAGCTCTGGGCCTGCTGGTGCTGGGGAGCGGTGGTGTGGTGTCGTGAGGGGGCTGGGGGAGATGGCTGTGTTGGGCTCACCCCAGCACTGCCCACCCCAGCTCAGAGAAAAGACCTTGGGGTCAGCCAGGACCTGTTGAATGGGGATTGCACCTCCACCTGTTTCCAATCTGCTCTCTCCAATGTATTTTATTTTGGGTGCAGAGGTTTGAGCTCAATTTGCAGGGGGACAGGGTCTGTGGCCATCTGAAGATGGCATCTCTGAGCGCAACATGCTACGCCAAGTTGGAAGGATCAAGGGGGAAGGAACAGAGATTTTCCCAAACACGCAGAGGACTTGGGGTTATTACAAGGTGAAGGTTTCATTATGGTATATGGACAATTCCAGCAGGGTCTTGAGAGCCCCATGGAGCTGCAGGCCACCTCCGCGTCTGGGATGCAGGACCCCTTTCTTCTCAGAGCCAGACCCCAAAGGGGGACCCACTCCCAGGAAAACCTGTCATGGATTCCCATGCCCCCCCACCCTAAGAGGTGATGGAGCTGGCCGCACAGAAGCCTTGGGGCTCAGGACAGCCACAGCCCCAGGATCCAGGAGTCCTGGCTGTCACATTGTCCCCTGAGCCAGAGGGGACCCTCAGGCAGGGCTCTCGCAGCAGCCCCCAGCCCTGTCCAGCCACCCCCACAGCCCGGGATCCACAGCAGTTTTGGCAGTTAACAGTCTCTGTGCGACACCTCGGGAAGGATCTCCCAAAGCCCTTACCCTTGGTGGAGAGCGTCAGGAGTGCTGGGAACAAGGAGCTGTGGTCCTGGCTGATGCTGTCCATCCAGCAGTCCTCCATCTCGCTTGCCCTCTTGCTCTCGTTTCACCTCTCCAGCCAGAGAAATAGGACGCTCTTCCCATCTCATTACCCAAAACTCCTTTCCAACATGCCCCTGCTCCTCCGCCTGTTGGTGAGGGGCCCCAACGTGGTCCCACTGCCTCCTGTCCCCTCTCCTTGCCATGAAGCCACTATGAAGGGCAGCTGTGGGGAGGGTGTGAGCAGTGCCTGGGAGTGCCTGAGCCTCACAGGGAAGTGAGGGTCCCCACAACGACACCAGGGAGACCTCCCTGTGATGTGGCACGTCCCATTGGGACCTCAGCTCGTGTCATCTGGGGTCTCAGTAGGTCACTGCCATGGAGATGGCACAGGCAGGGAGAGAGCAGAGAGATTTCCCCTCATGTGCTGGAAAGCAGCCACCTGCCTTCACTGCAGTTATTTTCCATAATTTTCTGATAAATCCTTCAGGAATGTCTCCAGACACTGTCAAAGACTGTGAAATAACAACCAGCCTTCCTGCTCTTCCTAGTCTCTGTGCAGTCCTGGGGCAAATCTTGCAGAAGGGAGACTCCATCTGCCTTGAATACTGTGAGAGATGTGGCTTTCCAAGTCACTGCAAAAGGAAGGACTCCTTTACTTGTTTGGGTTGCTTCTTGAGCCTGTGGCACCCCCTCTGTGATGCTGGGAGCCCCAGCTCTGCAGCCTGGTGTCTCTGCCCTTTCTCTCCCCTGTCTCCTGCTTGTCTACCCAAAGTCTTCTCTACACACCAAGGGCGTGGGAAGTGCTGCTTTAGAGAGCTCATTCGAAGCTGTGACACATTGTGAAGCTGAAGGCCTGAAGGAGGCTAGTCTGGGATGTGGCTGTGCCCACAGACCCCCTCCTGCTGCCAGCCCGACAGTGCAGGAAGGTCTCCAGGGAGAGCAGTGGCTTTGGTGTGGGTGGGATGGCTTTCCCTCAACATCTCTGGGTCATGCATGGGTTTGTCTAAGCGCCCAGGAAAACCCCTCTTCTCTAGTGCCTTGCATCAAGACTTTTCCATACTTTTGTATAGAAACACAGCGTGGTCCAAGATCCCCAAGAGCAGCACGGACCCCAGCATTGCCCAGGACCCCCAGGAGCTGTCTGTCTCTCTCTTCTGTTCCCACATTCCCCGATTAAATGGACAGTTTGTAACCTCACCTTTACAACACACCATCTGGACACTGCAACATTGTGACTCCTCCCCTAGCTCATTCCCATAGGCAGCTGCTGATTTGTGACCTGCCTATTGGCTGGCAGGAGGAGGGGGGAGGGTCTGTATTTCAGTGATGGCTCTGTCAGCCAATTGGAGTCCACCATGTGGAAGGAAAAAAAGACATGAAAGAGAAGTGAAAGAGGAGAGGGAGCGAAGCAGGGGAGGCTTTGGGTAGAAGGCAGGACTGGGCTTGGGCAGCTTGTTTCTCACAAGAACGTGAGAAACGCTCTGCCCCCCTGCCCAGTATAACTGCTCTGCCTGGCACTGAGGCACTGGAGGACTCAGGGTGGAGATCGGGCTCTGCAGATAAGAGCCCCAGGGGCAGAGTTAGGAAACAAGAAAAGATCTCGAATGCGGAAAGCCGGCATCTTTAAGTACACCAGAAACCAGCAGGGGCTGGAAAATGCCCCAGGCTGTAGTAAAAGTTTCTGAGCATAAAGAAAAATCAATGGAAAAAAAAAAACTGTTCAAATGTGAATAATAGATGGATGTAACCGAGTAACCTTAAAAGAAGTAGCTTCAGCAGTTACAGTTAAAACCAAACTATAACAACCGAATGGCCTTGGTAGGGTTTACTTTTTGTTTGGGTTTTACAGAGTGACCCTCTGAAGAGCAAGAACTTAAAAGAAGCAGCCAGAAAGAGTGGTAGAATTGTTAGGCTAAGTAATGTGGTTTTTAAAAGTATCTGAATAATAGAATGAATCTGGGAGCCAGAAGAGAAGTAACATCAAAGGAAGATGGCAGACCTAAGAATGAGAGGATACTCATACCAGGCTGATAACGAAACTCAACAGCTGTATTCTAGTGTTTGTAAAAATTGATGATCCTAAGGAAGGGGCTAACACCTTCCCTTGATGAAAGGAAAGGAAACAGGAAAAGATGGTAAAATCTAAGCATAAGGGTAACAGCTGTTGATCTGAAGTTAAAGTTGTCTGTTTACTATAGAGAAGACAGGGAAATACGGAAAAATAATAAATAAAAAGGTGACCAACTCTATTTGAAGCTCCTCTAAAGGGAACTATTCCAGGTTGGGGAACAAACTGATCTTTCAGTGCAGGAAAGAAATGCTTGCAATTAAAGGAAATAAGATTTCTGTGTCAACATATTGAACTGGAACAACACATGGATTCACTGAATTTGGGTCAATAGGCCAGAGCAATCATGTTGCTACTAGGATTAAGACTGTTATTTTTAACAGTTGTTTACGTGTTACTACAAATGGGCATGCTTTGCTTTTGGCGTCTATTAATAGCAGTGCGCATTTCCCCAGTACACTGTGCTTACCAAAAAGCCGCCCACTGCACACCAAGGGGAATTTGCTGACTTCTGAAATAAATGTGTGTGTCTGGCGGTGTCAAGGGGTGGAGTGACAGGCGCCACACAGGCAAGCGTGGGACTCTGGATGGTGCAGCCCACAGAAGAGGGGTTTGCTCTGCGGTGCTCCCCAGGAGTTAAGGAACCCTGGGTGCATCACGGCTGGAGCCACCACACTGTGGGGTTGCTGCAGCCTGGAGGCAGCCCTCTAACATCCCCACGACTGACAAGTCCAGACAGAGGAGAAGTGACACCACAGACTCACCCCATAAACATCTAGGTGCTGTGGAACCATTCCCCACAGAACAACCTGTTCATGGGTGCTGTTGCCAACTGAGCAGTGCTGTGGGCTGAGCACTAGGTTACCTGTTGATGTGCACGCTGTTATTGACTGAGGCCATACAGCCTTTGTGTAACCGCGGGCTGGCATTGTTTTGACTGGCTATAGAAAAGAATAAGCCACAGAAGTTGGTATGGACTCTGACCGACCATCAGCTGGCCTATGGATGTCAATGGCGTGGTGAGGAGAATCCACGCAAAACCATACCGGAAGGGTGGCTAATAAAGGGCAAGAGCGGTCACTGGACTGTGCATCCATGATTTAACTGTAGAGCTCTGATATGTATATATATTTTTTCAGTTCTGTTCTATTTCTAGCTTTTTTTGTTATGACCTCTTATCTCTAATAAATTCTCATACTTGACAAATGATGATCTCTCGGAGTTCTGTGCAACTAACTCCTGAATCCAAAAGAATCCCGGAGGCCTCTCTATTGGTGCATCACAGGTAACACTCACAAGGTGCATCCAATCTCTTGAACGGGATGGTTGGTTACTGTCCAGATGGTGGTGGCAGTCTCCTTTGCCAGGGTCCTTCCAACAGTGGCTTCCACTGGATCAGATGAGACTCCCCAAACTGTTCTTCTGGGGAATTTTTATAGTCCAGCTGGCTTGTGGTCCTGTGTGACCTCTCCAGCATATGCATGAGCCATTGCTACTGATTACCTTAAACTGCGTATCAAAGCATCTCCTAACTCTCCTAAGAATGCACAGAAGACTGCCCTACATGGCCTCTTCTTCTTTTGCAGGAGCAGTTTCCACTGCCAATTTTCAAGGGTCTTAAGTATTTACAGTTTAATCAGTTCTGTAGCTGGCATCTCTGCAGGGATCTCTGAAACAGCCAGGTACTTCACCTGTGATAGTACTCACCCCATTTAAGAACAGGAATTGGACCAGGCACAGCAGGATTTGCCTCTAGAAATCTCTAGAACTGTCTGAAATACCCACTTGGAGAGGTTCTGCACCAGTCAGTCCAACACTTAATTTGGAAAGTGGTAGCAGTTCAGTCAATCTCCTAGTTTCAAGTCCATCCCCTGTCTCAAACCTGCCCATCAGCTCACCTGTGTGGATTACTAGATGGGGGAGTTTCTGGACCACCCAGGGGATTAATGACTTGAGTGCTCTGAGTGTGCACACAGGCACAGGCCTGATAGCCTGTTGCCCACCCACACCAGAATTCTAACTGTAAGAGAAACCTGAATTTCACACCTGGAACTTGATTTCCAAAGCTTTTGCCACAAGTACGGGCTCTTAGCTAGCACTCTGGCCTACCTCTGCAAGCAAGTGAGGCAGGAGAGTTGTTTCCTGTGTCTAAAGACAGGTGGGATGAATCAACCTTTATTTCATGGCATTGGATATAAACAAAGAGAAAATGAGAATCCCTTGTGCAGTTCTGGTCTCCCACCTCAAGAAAGAAAAGTAGGACTAGGAAAAGGGAAGGGAAAGTTGATGAAGGTAGCAAGGAGAATTTCACCACACAGGACGTTAGTTACTCTTGTCCCACCTTCAACTGACTGGATTCTGAAATGGATCCTCCCAACCATACCATAGCGAGAAAATTCTTCCTCAAGGCCTTTTCAGTCACTCATGAAATGCAAATCCTCTTCTTCACACTGCCATGGGTGATTTATCTGCTCACTGCCACGGGGAATATGGTCGTGATATCTATCATTTGACTCAACCACCAGTTCCACCCCTAGCGTATCTCTTCCCCAGCAGCATCTCCTTCTCAGATATTTGGTTCCCTTTGCCCCTAAAAGGTTTGTCAGCCTCATCTTGGAGATTAAGACCATCCTGCGGCTGCTTGCCAGTTCCAGACCTTCCTTTCAATCTTCCTGGGCACAGCTGAGTTCAGTCTGCTTGTTGTGATGTCTTTCAATTGCTGTGGGGCCATTTGCAACCTGTTGCACTGCACCATCTTTATGAAGCCCTGGTTGGGCTCCATGCTCATCTTTACCCATTGGTAAAGCGCCGGCTTGAAGGTCTCCATGGCGAGGGACAGTCTGCAAGGCACCATGCCCCACCTCTATGATCACCTGGAGGGGACACCCTCCCTACCATCTGTATACTCAGGTGGCTCCTCTGGGCCGGCCTCCAGCGCCTCTCTATGCTCTCCCAGCAGAGGGACACTCTGGGATCCCCCCTCCAGCCCCTTTCTTGGGCTGCTGATGGAGACGAAATTTCAGGGCCACCCGCTCATGGCAGATAATGCCAAAGGCTGCGATGGCCCCTGGGTTGTTCGCCCACTTCTGAAAAAAAGGCCGCAGCCTCCCGGGGCTCCAGTGACGTGCACGTGTGTCCCCTTGCGGAGACTCGCCCAGGCCTCAGGGCAGAGTGGGGCCCTGTGGCAGCAGCGCCCCGGCAGCAGCGTTTCCCCACCGACACTCCCCTGCAGCACAACTCCCGCAGCCCAGGGCCAGCCCGGCGCCGCTCCCCCTCGCTCCCCGCCCCCGGCCCCAGCTGGCATCAGCCGCCGCAGGCTCCGGCCACACGAGCACACGCCGGGCCGCAGCGTCGCTCCGGGCTCCCTGCGCAGCAGCCGCCAACACCCACCGCTGCCGCAGCTGCTTCTCCGCGGCCTCGAGAGCGGCGCCGCGGCGGGGCCCGGCGGGGGCGGGGCCGGCAGCACCAGGGGCCATGGCCATGGACACACAGGCCCCGCCCCCCACAGGGCCGGAAGTGCCGCTTCCCAGGAGCATGCGCACTGGCGCAGAGGAGGGTGGCGAGGGGCGGGGCCAGGGCGGGGCCAGGGCTGCCCGGGCCCTGCGGGGAGGGAGGGAGGGAGGGGGCGAGAGGCGGCTGGTGCCGCGCGGGGCAGCGTATCCCGGCACGGGGCCGCCTCGAGCCTCGAGCCGCAGCGCCGGGAGCTGCCGCGCCGGGGCCGAGGGCCGAGGGCCGCGGGCTGGGCAGAGTGAGCAGCTGTGTGCGCAGGGGCAGCCGGAGCCGCCGCGGCCTGGTGAGTGCGAGCACCTGCTGGGGAAGGCCTGGCCCAGCCTGGGCCGCCTGCGGCCCCACGGGAGCCCCTGGCTCTTGCACCCTTGTGCTGGCGGCCCTGCGGCTCAGTGCCGGCTGTGGTGGCCGTTTGTCAGCGCCATCCCGGCCGTGAGGGGAGGGCACGGGTGCAGCTGGGCTTGTGGTGGCTCCAGGCTGGAGGTGACAGCAGGCGTGGTGGAGCCAGCAGAGGTGCTGCTGGTGCTGCCTGTTGGCAGAGTGGTGTGAAGGCGCTTTCTGAGCTTCCTCGCAGACCTGCTGGTCTCTCCGTGGGCTTCAGAGTGTCGGGCTCCTTTCCCTTACCCCCACCACAGCAGCAGGGATGTGGAAGCAGAGGCTCAGGGAAGCTCCTTGCCTTTGGTGTCGTCCCTGCTTGCCTGGAGCTTCCTGCTGAGAAGCCCCTGGGGAAGTGTTGTGGGGGCGAGCGGGAGCTGTGAGCAGCCCTGCCCCACGCAGCCCCTCTGCATGGGGAATGAGCCTGCCCTGCCGGGGCCGCTCCTTCCCCCTGAGCTTCCGCAGCCCATGTTCACCCTGTTTGTAGTTACCCCTGGATGTTGCCGGGAGAAGGCTGGGTTGTGCTTTGTGTCTGCTGGGAGACCGTTGCTGGCGAGTTGTGACTGAAGGATCAGCATGAAATGTGCCTCTGGCTAAAAGCTGGACTGGAGCACACAGGCATTTTTTGTCACCTTGGGTTTTGCCTTCTGAAATACCAGCATGTGCTGACCGAGAATGGATTTTGACAGGAATGGATTTGCACTTAAAATCGACGCCCTGATTTTTTTGTAAGTCAAATTCGGTAGCATATTGACAGCTGATGTTCTCTGTATGACAGGAAAGGTGCAGTTAAGGATATCGGCTTTGTTCTGCGGACGCTTTGTACATCTGATACCCTCGACGCTTGGGCCACTGGCCAGCAGAGCACCGGCACAAGCACCGTGATGCAATGCTGCTGCTTCACTGTGGAGCGTGAGAGAGTCGGTGCAAGAGGGACGGGGGCTTCAGCCAGTGCCTGTGGGGTGGCCTTGGCCCTGGCACAGTGATGCACCCAACATGCTGCCAGCAGCAGCAGCCGTGCAGATCTGAGCATGCACTGATGCAAGAAGAAGAAATATGTCCTGAGGAGTCATGTTTTAACTCTGCATTTTGGATACCATAATTCATATTGCTGTCATGTACCCTGATAGCCGTTTTTTCATGACCATCCCTTCCCTCATGTGTGTTGCTTCTGTGTGAAAGTGCACAAGTGATAATTTCTGCTGTTTTACTGTCCCTGTAGTTCACACCCTGTAAAGCCTGATCGGAAACCTGTTGTTAAAAGTGAGGGCTGGCTAAAATAAGAAGTGGAGCACAATGAAGACACCTGCCTTGCTCTGCCCTGCTCCTGGAAGTGGTCTGCTGCAGGCTAGGCTGACTCTTGGAAGGCTTTGTCATCTCAAAAGTGATCATTACAGCAGTGTGTCCCTGGCAACTCTCGGTGCTAAATTCCACACGGATGCAGAATTGGTTCACTTTTTAGGTCCTTTTCAGTGTACAGGTTTTGGAAGGAAATGATTTCTTCTGTGTGTGTGAGAGGGCTTGCAAGCATTTCCATACATAATGTTCTTTTGTCTTCCCTCTGCTGTTCATTCTTGTATCTCTTTTTTGTTCTCTCCCTCCCCACTTATGCTTTCTCGCTCTTAGCATGCTGCTGAAGCAAAGGAAAGGAACTAGGGGGTGGGGGGGGGGGAGGCGGGGGGGAGAGAGGGTGCTTAAAAGGTGCAGAAGGCAGGTATGTGAAACTAGGGAGCCCTTTTAAAAGATACGGATTTTCTGCTCTCCTGTTATGGGGAAAATCAGGAAATTGAGAGGAAGAAGAGAAAAGAAACTTTTCTTAAATAAAAGTCAGTAGGTTGTATATTAAACGCAATTAATTAATGGTATTAACTCCATTCCCCCACCCTTCAATCTCAAGGGCTTAATTTCATTCTGGCTGTCCCAGGGGCACGATGGGAAAGGGCAGAGTCAAGAGGCTGCGGCCTGGCTCTTCAGTGCAGCCGCAGGGCAGAGGGCTCGAGGGTAGTAAATGAGCGTGGGGAGAAACAAGCCCATCTTCTGAAGCTCAGCACCCAAGTTCAGCTTTTTTTTCTCTTTTTATGGTAGCAGGTTGGGGGTCGATGTCACATCGAGCTGAGGGGGGTGTAAAACCATGCTGCAGCAGCACATGGTCCATCGCCTACAGTCCTGCTCTCAGCCTGTGCCAGTCCTTGCAGTTTTGTGATGAGAGGGATTTCTGTCTGAAAACAAACCCCATGAGTAGGAAGAGGATCACAGGAGAGGGGAGCACCTGCTTTGCGGGCTGGCCTGGGGTTACAGCAGCTGGAGGAGGTGCTGAAGCCGAGCCCGCAGTGAGGGAGTGAAGCTGCAGGTTGTCACGCTTCATTTGGAAGGAGACTGTTCCCATCTGCCAACCTGATGGTCAACCCGTTGGCCAAGCTGGTGAGGAGAGCCTTCAAGTGGGACTGAGTGGGAGGAGAGGGTGACACAAAAAAGAGTGAGGATGTAATGGCGTGGGATGGCAATGAAAAGGTGCAGGGTGATGTGGGGAAGAGAAACGCCGAGAGAGCAGTGGGAATGCAGGGAGCTCTGCCTAGGGACGGACGGTGAGGCATTCGAGAGTGTATGGGTGAGGATTAGGGGGCAGACCAACAGGGGTGGCCTTGTAGTGGATTTCTGCAATGGATTGTCTGAAGAAGGGCAGCCTCCACAAGGCCCAAGGAACGCTGAGCTGGGGAGAGGAAAATTTGTCCTGCTCTGCAGATCCCAGCTGCCAGCCGGGCTCAGAGCTGGAACAAGAGGCTTGGAGGCAATGACGTGGTGATGGATGTCCCCATGGTGGCCACCAAGGCATTGAGATGGGAGTCCCCATGGTCACCACCAAGGCATTGTGATGGGAGTCCCCACAGCATCTACCAGGGCTTTTTGATGGAGGTCCCCACGGCGACCACCAGGGCTTTGTGATGGGAGTGGCGTCGTGCCCACAAGGCCATTGTGATGGGGCAGTCCCTGTGGTGACCGTGTCTTTGCTGGGGCCAGAGCCCTGAGGTCCTCACTCCGAGGAGAGCAGCTCGATCAGGAGGAAGCAGCTCCCCTTCGTGCCAGAGTGGCAGGTCTCTGGAAGAGGATCCTGGAGATGGGCAAGGAGCGGCAGGCAAATGTCTGCTCCCAGCCCATGGATGTGCTTCCAGGCACACAGGAGCGCAGGAGGAGAGGCCACATCCCAGACTAGCCTCCTTCAGGCCTTCAGCTTCACAACACGTCACAGCTTCAAATGAGCTCTCTAGAGCAGCACTTCCCATGCCCTTGGTGTGTAGAGAAGACTTTGGGTACACAAGCAGGAGACAGGGGAGAGAAAGGGCAGAGACACCAGGCTGCAGAGCTGGGGCTCCCAGCATCACAGAGGGGGTGCCACAGGCTCAAGAAGCAACCCAAAGAAGTAAAGGAGTCCTTCCTTTTGCAGTGACTTGGAAAGCCACATCTCTCACAGTATTCAAGGCAGATGGAGTCTCCCTTCTGCAAGATTTGCCCCAGGACTGTGCAGAGACTAGGAAGAGCAGGAAGGTCGGTTGCAGGGATGCTCTCAAACATCAGCAGCTGCAGAGCTGGGAGCTGGTCATCTCACAAACTTCGGAGTGAGTCAAAATGCAGGTCCTGAGGCATTGCACTGCCTCATAGGCTCTGCACCGGAGCCTGGACAGCAGCACTGCAGTGTGTGGGCATGTCCTGAGAAGCCCAGAGTCATAAATTGTGGGAGATCCAGGATGTCAGGGCTGTACAGACCCCAGGAGAGCAAGGGTGCCTGCGGGGAGGAGGAGGGCAGGGGGCTGAGGAGCGTACCCAGGGGAGAAGCACAGCCCCAAGGTGACACTGAAAAGCACAAGGACCAAATGAGGCCCAGGGATGAGAAATGGCTTTCCTCAGGCTCAGCCAGAAGGGAAGATGGGCAAACTTCATGGGAAATGGGAAAACTTCCCCACATTTGCTACCTGGCCTCACCCATGGCTTTGGAACCTGGCAGGCTCCAGGGTCCTGGATAAGGGCCTCTGGATGATGTGTGTTAAGGCTATGTTTGCTCTTCTCTGGCACAGCATCTATAGCTCAAGCACTGCCCACTGAGAAACCTTGCCGAGCACTTTTAAAAGCAGAGAGCCTGCCTTGGTGCCTAAAGGAGGAAAGCTATGTCCTGTCCCACATTGTCCTACATCCTGCTTCCACAAAAAGAGTGGCCCACAGCAGAAACCAGTTTTGAGGCTCACCAAAGCATTTCTCAGCCTGTGGCCATGCTTTGTGCTCGTTCATCCCACATGCCTTGGATCCTGTAAAAATGCCTGTCCTGAGCCCCAAGGCTTCTGTGCGGCCAGCTCCATCACCTCTTAGGGTGGGGAGGGCATGGGAATCCATGATAGGTTTTCCTGGGAGTGGCCCCCCCTTTGGGCTCTGGCTCTGAGAGGAAAGGGGTCCTGCATCCCAGAGGATGAGGTGGCCTGCAGCTCCATGGGGCTCTCAAGACCCTGCTGGAAATGTCCATATACCATAATGAAACCATCACCTTGGAATAACACCAAGTCCACTGTGTGTTTGGGAAAAATCTCTGTTCCTTCCCCCTCGATCCTTCCAACTTGGCGCAGCATGTTTTGCGCTCAGAGATGCCATCTTCAGATGGCCACTGCCCCTGTACTCCTGCAAATTGGGCTCAAATCACTGCACCCAAAAGAACATACATTGGAGAGAGCAGATTGGAAACAGGCGGAGGTGCAATCCTCATTCAATAGGTCCTGGCTGACGCCAAGGTCTTTTCTCTGAGCTGGGGTGGGCAGTGCTGGGGTGAGCCCAACACAGCCATCTCCCCCATCCCCCTCACGACACCACACCACCGCTCCCTAGCCGAGCCTGCCGTGGGCAGGGGGCCGGGGCAGGAGGGGGAGAGGACACTGCCCTGCCCTGCGGGCAGCAGGACACTGCCCGTGGGCTCCGCAGCCCTGGCCAGCCCCAGGGCCCCCATGCCGGTGCCAGGGATGCCACCAGCACACGCCCCAGCGCTGCCCCCCCGCGCCCCGCATGGCCCCCAGGGCGCAGGGCACCCAGCAGCCCCGTGGGGCCCCTGCCGCAGAGCCCAGCCCCGCCGGGTCAGCGGCCGCGCCGCGGGGCCCCGCACTGCCCGCCAACACGGCGCCGCGCTGCCCCCAGGCCCCGCCGCGCCCCGCGCTGCCGCCCACAACATGGCGCCCGACCGCCCAGCGTTGCCATGGCATCGCCCAGTGCAGCCCTCCTATTGGCTGTCAGGAGGAGGAGGGCGGGCACCGATTTCACTGATGGCTCTGTCAGCCAATTGGAGTCCAACATATGGAAAAAAAAAGACGTTAAAGACGTGAAAGAGGAGCGGGAGCAAAGCAGGCGAGAAGCGAGCGGGCGAGAGGGTTTGGTGGGGGCTGCGGGCGCGTTCAAATGGCGGCGGGTGCCCTCCCGCCGGGGCGGGGCAGCGGTGCTGGCGCCGGGGCTGCTTTGCTGCAGGAGCTGCAGCAGGGGCTGGTGGGGCCGTGAGCAGGGGCCAGAGCGACGTGGGCCAGAGGGGGGAGCTGCCCTGCAGCCAGACGTGGCGGCCTGCCGCGAGCAGCTGGGCCGGGGCGGCTCGGTGGGGTTTGGGGGCAGGAAGCTTTGGCCCTATGGTGGCTCTGGGATCCCTGTTAAAGCGTTTCCCTGAGGTGCTGCTGCCAGCGCAGCCCCAGGTGCTGCTGGGAGCTGCGTTTGGGAGGTGCTGGGCAAAGTGTGAGCAGGCTGCTGGTGTCCTCACGAGGTGCCCTTCCCAATGGTGTCTTTTGTTGTGAAAACTGCATTTCCGAGTGTCTCTGAGAGAGGCTGTCCCCACATGTCATGCTGTGCCTTAGCCGTTGTTTTTGCTCCCTGCCTCTTGCTTTGCGCCGAGACCTGTGAACCTGGCAGCAGGGTGAAGGGTATTTGCAGAAGAGCTCTGTAAGTGTGAGCTGTTTTGCTTGTCAGCGGCCTTGAAAGTTGATGAACGGCCAGTGCTTGCACTTGCCGTTGTTCTTTCCGTGCTCCTAGGTCAGGGTGAAGAGTTGCTGAATTGTGTCTCTGCTGGTTTCACCAACTGAGATGCCCTGGCCTGAGTCCTTCCACGTGTCTCCAGTTGTCAGGGCCTAAAATAGGAGAATGCTTGTTGTCCTGGATGTGTAGAGGATTTTCTGGTTTTGTTCAGCATTGGGGAAAGAACCAGAGTTCTGAGTTGCTGGAAGCTTCTCCCTGTGCCTGGGACATGAGGCCCTGCTGTCTTCAGTTTCACGATCGCTGTTCCCACGCAATCCTCCCATTAGAAAATGTTGCCAAGAATTACTTGCAAGCCTTTTTCCAATTCCTAAGTTTTATGGGCTGCGTGTAGAGGCTATTTAGGCAAAAGGTAATCTTATTTTGGGGCTCCTAACTGATCCGTAAGGGGTGTTTTGCTGCAGTATAAGCATTGTGTGGGGAACGACATGGATCAGGGAGGCTGTTCAGTAGGTGGCTCAGCCTTGGGGGAAGGCAGGGGGAGCTGCAGGTGTCAATAGCTGCGTGGCCATGATGTGGGTAGTGAGGTCAGCACTGTCTATGAGAGCTATGCCAGAAAATCACCAGTGTGAAATCAATTCTTTGCAAGTAGCTGATAGGCCAGCAGGAGGCAGATGACTGGGCTCTTGCTGACGAGGTCATTTCTACTTGAGTACCTGAAAGGCCATCTGGAGGAGGAAGGTTTGTCTGTTGCTTGTGCGGTCACTTGTGAGTGATGAACTGATTGGATCTCAGGAGCTCTGTGAGTGGAAAGGTGTTTCTGAGGTCGTTTCTACCTGAGCAGTTGATAGGGCAGCAGCAGGTCCACATCTGGGCTATGTTTGGGATATGTTTCTTTTTGAGATGATTTCAGGCTGAGGCGCTGATAAGGCAGGATTTGTCTCATGGCTGGGGAACTTATATTGAGGTAGTTTCTATCTTGGGGTCTTCTAGGCCAGTGACAGAGACATGGCCGTGAAGGTGACTGTGAGGTCCTGTCTTTCTGAGTCCCTGCTAGGCCAGCAGCAGGCAGTTAGGCATGGGCGTTGCTTGTGAGGTCTCTTTTGTCAGAGTACCTGCTAGGCGGGCAGTAGTTGATGGCTGGGGAAGTTATTTGGAGGAAACTTCTGTCCCTGATAGGCCATCAGCAGGCATGTGGTGGGGATATGCACTCGTGAGGTCACCTCTATGTGAGCAGCTGAGAGGTGAGGAGAAGACGCATGGCTTGGATGGTGGTGGTGAGGTCACTTCTGGGGTGGTAGCGTGTGCTCAGAGGAGGGATTGACCCCTGCAGAGCTCTACAGCAATAAAGAAGTGCAACTCATTAATCAAACAGAAGTGGATGTTCCACATCATCTGACACAAATTTTATTCCACTCCGTCATCATGAGTTAATACTGCTACACTTAAAATGCAGATGATGTTCTGTGGTGAGCATGGCCATGGAGTTTGCCTTTCCACTTGTTGCTAAGTAGAAGCTTGCAGCGTCCTTGCAGTCAGCTAGGGAGTCCAGCTAGACTTTTGAGGCTGCTAAGTGAATCTAGTGCTGGTGTGAGCAGTGGTGTGAATAATCTCTTCTTGCCAGGGTGTGTGTGCTTTAGAAGTTGCCCCTGTCAAAAGAGCAGGGAGCTTGTGAGATTTTCCTGCAAGGTCTGAATGCTGTGTCTGTCTTTGAGGTGTCCAGCTGCTTTTATGACACGTTTGGAACTGTAACACTTTAGGGGTCTCTGATTTTCTGTCCACGTATGCAGTCATTGGAGAATGGGTGCAAAGGCAGTTGGAGGAGACGGAAGGAATGTCACCCCCAAAAAAGTGTATGGGCCACATTTTGAAAGAGATTTCTTGTTCAGAGAAGTTGAGGCACAAGCGAGAGGCAAGAGCTGGCCTGATCAGCCACTGTGAGAGCACTTCTTCTCTGCTTCCTGGTGGGAAGTTGGGAAGTGAGCAGGCCCCGGGCTGTGAGTGGCTGTTGAGAGGCAGAGCCTGTTGCAAGGCCTTGGAGGACTAGAAAGGAATGGAAGGGCTGGAGAGTTGGGCTTTGTGTGTTGTGGGGTGCTTGGGGTGGCCTGTGTGCTGCCATGTGTGGTGCTGTGGGCTGTGTGTCGCTGATGCCAAGGCGTGTGTTGGTTGCCAACCCTCTGTGAGGTGTGGAGGTAATGGCATGTTACAGTACAAGATGCCCTGTGGTGGAGCCGGGTGGTGGCGCCAGTGTTTTGCTGCTCAGCGTGGGAGGAGGTGTCTGGAGAGAGCAGTGCTCTGCTCCCAGAGCCCAGCCCACCATCACGGTGTCCTTCTGGGAGACCTGGGTGAGGACTGTTGGTGACCGTGTTGCCTCCTTGGAGCATCGTGGTGCGAGGCAGGGCTGCTCACAGTTTGGTGGTTTCTGTCAGCTGAGGTTCAGGCTTGCAGTTTCAGAAGGTCTTGATGCTTCCGTGAGTCTTTGGGATTTTACTGACTGCTGGCGAGAGTTCTCTTCTCCCTCCTTAAAGGCTTTCTGTTGAATCTGGACCCTCATTGCATCTTCCCATCCCAGACGCTAATCCATTGCTATCCCTCAGCGAGATGGGTAGTTAATGAAAGCAGTGAGAGGCATTTCTGCACGTTGTGCCTACGCAGAGCCTTGCAGAGAGGGGAGATGCCCCCTCACAAGAAGTCAGGCCTGTGAGGGCGATGGGTGGCTCTGAGACACCTGTCGTTGTTGAGCGGTGGAGGCGGCATCTGCAAAGCCTCTGGTGCCTTTGGCAAGAGTCTCCCAATAGCATATTCCTTGAGGCTGCAATGGGGGAGCCATGTGGAGGTAGCAGGGCTCCAACGCCCTGCTCCAGGCAGGTGCCAGTAGAGGAGGTATCTTGGGGCCTTTTCCAGTGAAGTTTTGATTACCTCCAAGGATGGAGATCTGGGAACCTTTCTGTATCCGTGTGCTGCAGTTTGGCCACCGTCACGGAGAAAAAGGTTTCTTCTTAACGTCTCAGAAGCATTTCCCATTTTCCGATTTGTCCCTGTTGCCTCCCATGCTACTAGTGTGCACCTCCAAGAACATCCAGCTCCGTCTTCTCTGTGCCCTCCATAAGGTAGCTGTGCACAGCGTGAAGATGCCCCTTGGCCTTCTCTTGTCTAGGCTGAACAAAGCCAGCTCTCGCAGCCTCTCCTTTTATGCCCCACGCTGCAGCCCCTGCCCATCTTGGTGTCCCTGTGCTGGACTCCCTGCAGTGTGTTAGTGCCTGTGCAGAATTGGAGAGCCCAAATGGGACCTGGTATACAGACATGGTGTCACCTGTGCCAAAAAGAGGGGTAGAATGTCTTGGTGGCCCTGCTGGCTGTGCTCTCCCCAATAGAGCTCAGCACAGAGGGGAGACATTTGCCCCTGCCTGTTGCGACTCTGTAAGGCCAGCAGAACTGCCAGTAACACTCCGATTCTTTCTTTCTTTCCAGGTTGCTCCACTCATGGAGGTTCCCAGTGCAGTGCTAGAGCCGCTGAGGATGGAGGCAGGATGCCAGGCTGTGTCCCTGTACCTGTCAACATCTTGGCCAGCGTCGTGAGCCCTCTGTGAAAGCAGCTGCAAGTGACTGAGAAGAGGCTACGTGTGGATGCGAAGGCTTCCATAAATGCACCTGTCTTCCCTGGGTGACTTGGGGTGTGGGTTCACCTCCTGGTACCTCTGCTGTGCTGCCAATTCCGCCTCCCACAACTGCTGTTACTACCAGCTCGCTCTACAAATGCTCTTGTGCCCCCTCCTTTTCCTAGGAGGTTGTGGTGCCATATAGGACGAGTCCAAGACCCTTATAATAGATGCCAGCATGTCTTGAGTGCCTTTTGTGAGTGCCCCAGCTGCAGAGGCTGCACAGCCAGGAGAGCTGTCATTTCAGCAGCCGTCCAGTGTGCGGCTGTCTCATTGCTTGGGCCTCATTTCAAAGCCTCTGCCCCCTTTTTCCCTTCCCCGTCCAAGCTCCTTGTCCAAGTAACTAAAGGAAAAGAAGGGAGGTTACTTTGGGCTCAGGAGGCCTTCCGGACTCTCAAGTGCTTCTGCATTGTATCTGTATCTTTTGTATTACTAAAGAAAATCCCCATGCCCCCATCCATAGCAGGAGATTCCTGAGGGGATGGGTGTGGAAAGCAGCAGCCTGCTTTGCCCAAAGAAAGCAGGATCCTTCCCTCTGAAAAGAGCAGCATCACCCAAGGAGGCAGCTCTGTGCCTGATCTTGTGCTGCTCATTTGCACAGGCCTTGTGAGCCTAGAGTGCCTTGGCCACCTTGTGATGTTACCACAAGAGCTTGCCTGTGTGTCTGGGTTGCGGAGCCAAGGGAAGGCAGCGAGCAGAGCAGTGGCTGTGGAGTGTGCAAGTAGTGAGTGTCCTGTATGCATCTCTTCTTGCTGGCACTTGGTTGTATCTAGCAGAAGAGGCAGCTCTGTGGGGCAGAGGCAGTGCGTTTGTAGACTAAGTGGCAGAGCAGAGGTCTGGCATCAGGTTGATGGCTGGTGCAGTGCTGAGTTGATCTGAGAGTGTCAGGCACCCTTTGCAGTGCAGCTGCTGCCTCAGCTGATCTCTGTCCCTAGAAATGCACTGGAAATGGAAGTGGCATCCTGCTGTCATTGTGTAGGTGCTGCAGTGCAAAGGCTCCCAGCTCGGACTTGATGGTACTAAAGGAAAAGCGAGACCAATCGTTCCCTTTTGTGATTTGTGCGCAGGGTGCCAGAGTGGAGCTGTGCCATGATCTGGAGAGAGTCTTGCCAGGACATGAAAGCCATTTGCAGAAGACTGTTCTGTATGGAGTGATCACAGCGTAATCAAGGGACGTGCGAGTGGCCCAGGTGAGCTTGTCCTCTGTGAAGGTTTGCACTTTTCAGCTCCCTTGTGACTCAGTCCCAGATAGGGCAGCAGCAGGCAGGTCAATGCCATTTGTGCTTGTGAGGTGAGTTGTGCCTCTGAGGCTGGTAGGCCACCAGCATGCATGTAGCATTGGTGATGATGGTGAGGTCTCTTGTGTCTCCATGCCTCATAAAGGGGGAGCAGGCCCATTACTGCTGTTGGTGTTTTTGTGGTCAGTTGTGCATCAGTGGCAAAGAGGCCAGGAGCAGCTATATGGCTTCATGGCTGCCTGTGAGGTCACTTCAGACTGAGCTCGATGGATATTGCTGCTGCTTGTGTTTGTGGAGTCATTTGGCCTCAGTATCTGCTAGGCCACCAGCAGCCACATTGCCCCTTTTTTGTATTTGTGAGGTGACTTTTGCTTCACCACCTGATTAGACAGCATCAAGCACATTGCTGCTTTTGTGCTTGTGAGGTCACATGTGTCTCAATGCCTGATAGGCCAGTGCTAGTCATGTGGCTGCAGTTTGTGTTTGTGAGGTCACTGGTGGCTCAGTGCCTGATAGGCCAGTGCTGGTCCTGTGGCTGCAGTTTGTGGTTGTGATGACAGTTGTGGCTCAGTGCCTGATAGGCCAGTGCTGGTCCTGTGGCTGCAGTTTGTGGTTGTGATGACAGTTGTGGCTCAGTGCCTGATAGGCCAGTGCTGGTCCTGTGGCTGCAGGGAGACCACCTCGACTCCCACTAATATATATTTTCTCCCACTTGATGGTTTAAGAGGCCGTATATAATCAATCTGCCAGGTTTGCCATAACTGTTTTTTAATTACTGATATGTAGTGGAGCTTGCTGTTCTGCATGATCCCTTCTTAATCTTAGTTGGCACTGAGGACAGGCTGTTATGATTCGTCGTGCAGTTGTTATATCTATGGGCCATCCTCGAGCTCTGCTTTCTTTTACTAAATCCTTTTCCCCTGAATGTCCTCGCTGTATATGTAGCCATTCTCCTATTCTGTCCCACTCTACTTCGCTTACTGTTACTGCTCTTACCCTCGACAACTTGTCAACTATCCCGTTCCATTTAGCTGCCAGACTTCCGTCTGAGCTGTGGGCTTTCACCCACCCTATCGCAATAGACCGTTTCCTTCCTTCTTCCAACAACTCTTCCCAGTCTGCTTGCTGCCATACTGGGCACCTCTTTATTTGCCATTTATTACATTCCCAGAATCCTATCCAGTCTGTGGCCCCCTTGAATACTGCATATGAATCGGTATACACTGTTGTTGCTCCATTTCTTATGGCAAGTCGGACAGCCTTGAGTTCTCCTACTTGGGCGCTGCCATTGCCTTCTTCTATTATCATACGGCCTGTGCTTATTTCTAAGGCAACTGCTTTGTATTGCCACCCCGTGGCTATCCTATGTGAAGAGGCATTGGTGAACCATACCCCATTTAGGTCAGACTTTTCAGTGAGTGGTTCAGCTACTGCAATGGGAGATCTTGGGTAGCCCGATATTGTTTCTGGTACAAGGCTTGTTAAGGGTAATTAGTGTTTGCTTACCAGTATCAATTAAAGAAGAAACTTTGGTGTTTTTTTTTTCTAGGTCCTACCAGAATCACAATCTCGGGTTCTAAATTTTCAGGCCGCTGCGCTATTGATAGTACTCGGGTCGGTTGGCGTGATTTTTGACCAGTGCTACCTAGTTTTTTAGATCATGCAACTCTTCTCGTAACTCCGAGAAGGGATTACTAGGCTTAGATTCTTGTTTGCTGTCTTGTGAGCCGGGTGGGGCGGATGGCAGAGTCACCCTCTTCGCTTGTTCCAGTTTGCTCACTATCTGTTCTATGTCCTCTGTTTTCTGATTATGTAGCATCGATCGTGGAACACCTAATGCCAGGGCATGTCACCACAATCTATTTCGTTTCTCCCTGTCTTTCTGTTTAGGCCCTATTTCCTTATTGTGCTGCCTGCGGGGGCGGGGGGGGGAATGTCCTCTCCTCGGGGCATATGAGGCAGTAGCCTGTCTAATGCGCTTTTCCCGTGGTTTGGTCTCCATCCCCATCTCTTGCGCTGTTCGATGCACTTCTAACAAGGTATCCGCCCATGTCGGTATTGGCATGGGGGGGGGCATTGAGGTTATTGTGATTGTGTGCCTCTGCAGCTACAATGCGATCTCGTATTGCTTGTAGCTTCAGCTTTAACACTGTAGGCAATCCCCGTATTAAAGGTGTTAGGCTGTTTGGGCTTACCGGGGCTTGCATGGGGACGTCATAGGCTCCCCTTTCATATATCTGCTGTACGCAAGCTGCCTTTTGTATGGCTTCTGTAAGCTCACTGTGGGTATTTATACCTATTCTCAAAGGTTCTCCTCCGTTCGTCGGGTCTTGTCCCCCTGCCCAGTAGGCTACTCGGGAGGTGAGGGAGCGATTCCCAACTCTACCCGTCAGGAAAACTCCTGGTCTCCAATATCCTGATGCCTCCTCTTCACTTAGTGTTATGCGATCACCTCCTGTTAAGGATACCCGCCACAAATACTCAGTTTCTGTTTCTGTAGGTTGCCTGCAGTATTTCTCTTGCAGTTTTCCCATCTCGTCTCCTGAGTAAGGGGTAGTTCTAACTGTGGTTCTAGCATTACCCCCATGGGGTCCTGTTGCGGTTTCGGTTTTTACAACTGGCCGCACATCCAGAGGTGAGGGTTCTGGAGGGTACAAATCACCATCGTCCTCTGAACTACTGCTGTTTCCCCATATATCTCCGTCCCAGTCGTCCGGGTCCTCCACCAACATTTTTCTAATCTGAGCTGCTGTGGGGGGCTTCCTTGCTGTTGAAAGGATGAGTTCTAACTTGTTTTGTAATTTCTGATTTCGCTCTTTCTCTAATTTCAATTTTCTTTCAAGATCTACACACTCCTGCACCTTTTCTTGTAACTGTTCCTTAGTTTTTTGATGGGTCCGATTGGCTTGTTGGGCCGCCAGTAAACAGGCCCCTAAGATGGCACATATACGACCTTTTCCTTTCCCATCTCTTTGGTTACCTCTGACTTCCTCTATCCTACACACGACAGAGGCTTCATTTTCCCAATTATCATTTGCCCAGTCAATCCCAGGGCTTGAGGGTCCGCTTCCGTGCATTCTCAATAACTCACGCAGCGACATAGTTCAAAAATATTTCTATCCGGTTACCCCAGCTTATGTATCCACTAAGTCTGTATCCTATCCTATCCTTCTCCTATCCTGCCGACTACGCCAAAAACTGTCACGCTGTCATGCTATGAAGGTTCGATAGCAACGACTGAGACAGTAATATAATAATAATAAAAAAGATGTTTATTTCCTCACACAAGTTCTTGGATTAGTAACATCCATTAAAATAATGCGATTACTAATTTAGGAAGGATAACACAAAACCATCAGTTACTAATTTAGAAAGGATAACCTGAAACCATCGATTACTGCGTTATTAATTGGAAGGACTGCTTATCCCTACTTGAAAGCTTTCTTGTTCACTCTCCTAGTGAGAGGGCTCTCAACCTCGAGGAGTTACCTTAACCCAGCGTCCCAGGAAAAGGGGAGGGGGGAATACTCAGGGTCCAGCCGGAGAGGATGATCAGGTCACGTTCCCGTCCCTGCTCAAACTCTCTTAGCTCCCAAGTCTCTTTTTATACGGCTGGGGCTCTGGGCAAACACTGCTTTTGCTGACTTTTAGCAAGTTTCGCAATCACAGGACTGTCTGTTTGTCTGCTTGGGAGGACCCTGCTAGCGAGGCAAGACCACAACACCTCCGTATTGTTTCTTCCCTCCCCGGGGGTCCGTGCAGATTCCAGGTGGCAGACTTCACTTCTCCAGTCTTGTTAATCATTCCGCAGCCTTGCGCATATCAGGCCTTGCGCATATCGGTTGGTAGACGACTTTAGTCAGGTCTTGTACTATCAGTTCTTCTGCATATCAATTGACAAACTTCAGTCCTGTTAACTCTTCACTTGCCCGTCAACCACAAACTGCACCCACATCACCAGCACTGGCCTATCAGCCACTCAGCCACAAGTGACATCACAAACACAAACTCCACCCATGTGACCAGCACTGGCCTATCAGGCACTCAGCCACAAGTGACATCACAACCACAAACTCCACCCACAGGACCACCACTGGCCTATCAGGCACTCAGCCACAAGTGACATCACAACCACAAACTCCACCCACAGGACCACCACTGGCCTATCAGGCACTGAGCCACAAGTGACATCACAAACACAAACTGCACCCACATCACCAGCACTGGCCTATCAGGCACTGAGCCACAAGTGACATCACAACCACAAACTCCACCCACAGGACCAGCACTGGCCTATCAGGCACTGAGCCACAAGTGACATCACAACCACAAACTGCAGCCACATCACCAGCACTGACCTATCAGGCACTCAGCCACAAGTGACATCACAACCACAAACTGCACCCACATCACCAGCACTGGCCTATCAGGCACCTGGCCACAAGTGACATCACAACCACCAACTGCACCCACAGGACCAGCACTGGCCTATCAGGCACTGAGCCACAAGTGACATCACAACCACAAACTCCACCCACAACACCACCACTGGCCTATCAGGCACTGAGCCACAAGTGACATCACAACCACAAACTGCACCCACATCACCAACACTGGCCTATCAGGCACTGAGCCACAAGTGACATCAAAACCACAAACTGCACCCACAACACCAGCACTGGCCTATCAGGCACTGAGACACAAGTGACATCACAACCACAAACTGCACCCACATCACCAGCACTGGCCTATCAGGCACTGAGCCACAAGTGACATCACAAACACAAACTCCACCCACATGACCAGCACTGGCCTATCAGGCACTGAGCCACAAGTGACATCACAACCACAAACTCCACCCACAGGACCAGCACTGGCCTATCAGGCACTGAGCCACAAGTGACATCACAACCACAAACTGCACCCACAGGACCAGCACTGGCCTATCAGACACTCAGCCTCAAGTGACCTCACAACCACAAAGTGCAGCCACATCACCAGCACTGGCCTATCAGGCACTGAGCCACAAGTGACATCACAAACACAAACTCCACCCACAACACCACCACTGGCCTATCAGGCACTGAGCCACAAGTGACATCACAACCACAAACTCCACCCACAACACCACCACTGGCCTATCAGGCACTGAGCCACAAGTGACCTCACAACCACAAACTCCACCCACATCACCAGCACTGGCCTATCAGGCACTGAGCCACAAGTGACATCAGAACCACAAACTGCAGTCACATCACCAGCACTGGCCTATCAGGCACTCAGCCACAAGTGACATCACAACCACAAACGGCACCCACAGGACCAGCACTGGCCTATCAGGCACTCAGCCACAAGTGACATCACAACCACAAAGTGCAGCCACATCACCAGCACTGGCCTATCAGGCACTGAGCCACAAGCGACATCACAAAAACAAACTGCAGCCACATCACCAGCACTGGCCTATCAGGCACTCAGCCACAAGTGACATCACAACCACAAACTCCACCCACAGGAGCAGCACTGGCCTATCAGGCACTCAGCCACAAGTGACATCACAACCACAAACTGCACCCACAGGACCACCACTGGCCTATCAGGCACTCAGCCACAAGTGAAATCACAACCACAAACTCCACCCACAGGACCAGCACTGGCCTATCAGGCACTGAGCCACAAGTGACAGCACAACCACAAACTCCACCCACAACACCAGCACTGGCCTATCAGGCACTCAGCCACAAGTGACATCACAAACACAAACTGCACCCACAGGACCAGCACTGGCCTAGCAGGCACTGAGCCACAAGTGACATCACAACCACCAACTGCACCCACAACACCACCACTGGCCTATCAGGCACTGAGCCACAAGTGACATCACAACCACAAACTGCACCCACAGGAAGAGCACTGGCCTATCAGGCACTGAGCCACAAGTGACATCACAAACACAAACTGCACCCACAGGACCAGCACTGGCCTATCAGGCACTGAGCCACAAGTGACATCACAACCACAAACTCCACCCACATCACCAGCACTGGCCTATCAGGCACTCAGCCACAAGTGACATAACAACCACAAACTCCACCCACAACACCAGCACTGGCCTATCAGGCACTGAGCCACAAGTGACATCACAACCACAAACTGCAGCCACAACACCAGCACTGGCCTATCAGACACTCAGCCACAACTGACATCACAACCACATACTGCAGCCACATCACCACCACTGGCCTATCAGGCACTCAGCCACAAGAGACATCACAAACACAAACTGCACCCACAGGACCACCACTGGCCTATCAGGCAGTCAGCCAAAAGTGACATCACAACCAAAAACTGCACCCACAGGACCACCAGTGGCCTATCAGGCACTGAGCCACAAGTGACATCACAACCACAAACTCCACCCACAGGAACACCACTGGCCTATCAGGCACTGAGCCACAAGTGACATCACAACCACAAACTGCACCCACAACACCAGCACTGGCCTATCAGGCACTCAGCCACAAGTGACATCACAACCACAAACTCCACCCACATCACCAGCACTGGCCTATCAGGCACTCAGCCACAAGTGACATAACAACCACAAACTCCACCCACAACACCAGCACTGGCCTATCAGGCACTGAGCCACAACTGACAGCACAACCACAAACTCCACCCACAGGACCAGCACTGGCCTATCAGACACTCAGCCTCAAGTGACATCACAACCACAAAGTGCAGCCACATCACCAGCACTGGCCTATCAGGCACTGAGCCACAAGTGACATCACAAACACAAACTCCACCCACAACACCAGCACTGGCCTATCAGGCACTGAGCCACAAGTGACATCACAACCACATACTGCAGACACAGGACCACCACTGGCCTATCAGGCACTGAGCCACAAGTGACATCACAACCACAAACTCCACCCACATCACCAGCACTGGCCTATCAGGCACTGAGCCACAAGTGACATCACAACCACAAACTGCACCCACATCACCAGCACTGCCCTATCAGGCACTGAGCCACAAGTGACAGCACAACCACAAACTCCACCCACAGGACCAGCACTGGCCTATCAGACACTCAGCCTCAAGTGACCTCACAACCACAAAGTGCAGCCACATCACCAGCACTGGCCTATCAGGCACTGAGCCACAAGTGACATCACAAACACAAACTGCACCCACATCACCAGCACTGCCCTATCAGGCACGTAGCCACAAGTGACCTCACAACCACAAACTCCACCCACAGGACCAGCACTGGCCTATCAGGCACTGAGCCACAAGTGACAGCACAACCACAAACTCCACCCACAACACCAGCACTGGCCTATCAGGCACTCAGCCACAAGTGACATCACAACCACAAACTCCACCCACAGGACCAGCACTGGCCTATCAAGCAGTCAGCCACAAGTGACATCACAAACACAAACTGCAGCCACATCACCAGCACTGGCCTATCAGACACTCAGCTTCAAGTGACCTCACAACCACAAACTGCAGCCACATCACCAGCACTGGCCTATCAGGCACTGAACCACAAGTGACATCACAACCACAAACTGCACCCACAGGACCATCACTGGCCTATCAGACACTCAGCTTCAAGTGACCTCACAACCACAAACTGCAGCCACATCACCAGCACTGGCCTATCAGGCACTGAACCACAAGTGACATCACAACCACAAACTCCACCCACAGGACCAGCACTGGCCTATCAGGCACTGAGCCACAAGTGACATCACAACCACAAACTCCACCCACAGGAACAGCACTGGCCTATCAGGCACTGAGCCACAAGTGACATCACAAACACAAACTCCACCCACAACACCACCACTGGACTATCAGGCACTGAGCCACAAGTGACATCACAACCACAAACTGCACCCACATCACCAGCACTGGCCTATCAGGCACTCAGCCACAAGTGAAATCACAACCACAAACTCCACCCACAGGACCAGCACTGGCCTATCAGGCACTGAGCCACAAGTGACAGCACAACCACAAACTCCACCCACAACACCAGCACTGGCCTATCAGGCACTGAGCCACAACTGACATCACAACCACAAACTGCACCCACATCACCAGCACTGGCCTATCAGGCACTCAGCCACAAGTGACATCACAACCAGAAACTGCACCCACATCACCAGCACTGGCCTATCAGGCACTGAGCCACAAGTGACATCACAACCACAAACTGCAGCCACATCACCAGCACTGGCCTATCAGACACTCAGCTTCAAGTGACCTCACAACCACAAACTGCAGCCACATCACCAGCACTGGCCTATCAGGCACTGAACCACAAGTGACATCACAACCACAAACTCCACGCACAGGACCAGCACTGGCCTATCAGGCACTGAGCCACAAGTGACATCACAACCACAAACTCCAACCACAACACCAGCACTGGCCTATCAGGCACTGAGCCACAAGTGACATCACAACCACAAACTCCACCCACAGGACCAGCACTGGCCTATCAGGCACTGAGCCACAAGTGACAGCACAACCACAAACTCCACCCACAACACCACCACTGGCCTATCAGGCACTGAGCCACAAGTGACATCACAACCACAAACTGCACCCACAGGACCAGCACTGGCCTATCAGGCACTCAGCCACAAGTGACATCACAACCACAAACTGCACCCACAACACCACCACTGGCCTATCAGGCACTGAGCCACAAGTGACATCACAACCACAAACTCCACCCACAGGACCAGCACTGGCCTATCAGGCACTGAGCCACAAGTGACATCACAACCACAAACTCCACCCACAGGACCAGCACTGGCCTATCAGGCACTCAGCCACAAGTGACATCACAACCACAAACTCCACCCACATCACCAGCACTGGCCTATCAGGCACTCAGCCACAAGTGACATCACAAACACAAACTCCACCCACAACACCAGCACTGGCCTATCAGGCACTGAGCCACAAGTGACATCACAACCACAAACTGCACCCACATTACCAGCACTGCCCTATCAGGCACTGAGCCACAAGTGACAGCACAACCACAAACTCCACCCACAGGACCAGCACTGGCCTATCAGACACTCAGCCTCAAGTGACCTCACAACCACAAAGTGCAGCCACATCACCAGCACTGGCCTATCAGGCACTGAGCCACAAGTGACATCACAAACACAAACTGCACCCACATCACCAGCACTGCCCTATCAGGCACGTAGCCACAAGTGACCTCACAACCACAAACTCCACCCACAGGACCAGCACTGGCCTATCAGGCACTGAGCCACAAGTGACAGCACAACCACAAACTCCACCCACAACACCAGCACTGGCCTATCGGGCACTGAGCCACAAGTGACATCACAACCACAAACTCCACCCACAGGACCAGCACTGGCCTATCAGGCACTGAGCCACAACTGACATCACAACCACAAACTGCACCCACATCACCAGCACTGGCCTATCAGGCACTGAGCCACAAGTGACATCACAACCACAAACTGCACCCACAGGACCAGCACTGGCCTATCAGGCACTGAGCCACAAGTGACATCACAAACACAAACTGCACCCACAGGACCAGCACTGGCCTATCAGGCACTGAGCCACAAGTGACATCACAAACACAAACTGCACCCACATCACCAGCACTGCCCTATCAGGCACTGAGCCACAAGTGACATCACAACCACAAACTCCACCCACAGGACCAGCACTGGCCTATCAGGCACTCAGCCACAAGTGACAGCACAACCACAAACTCCACCCACAGGACCAGCACTGGCCTATCAGGCACTCAGCCACAAGTGACATCACAACCACATACTGCAGACAGAGGAGCACCACTGGCCTATCAGGCACTGAGCCACAAGTGACATCACAACCACGAACTGCACCCAGAACACCAGCACTGGCCTATCAGGCACTGAGACACAAGCGACATCACAACCACAAACTGCACCCACAGGACCAGCACTGGCCTATTAGGCACTCAGCCTCAAGTGACATCTCAACCACAAACTGCAGCCACATCACCAGCACTGGCCTATCAGGCACTCAGCCACAAGTGACATCACAAACACAAACTCCACCCACAGGACCAGCACTGGCCTATCAAGCAGTCAGCCACAAGTGACATCACAAACACAAACTGCAGCCACATCACCAGCACTGGCCTATCAGGCACTGAACCACAAGTGACATCACAACCACAAACTGCACCCACAGGACCATCACTGGCCTATCAGACACTCAGCTTCAAGTGACCTCACAACCACAAACTGCACCCACATCACCAGCACTGGCCTATCAGGCACTGAACCACAAGTGACATCACAACCACAAACTCCACCCACAGGAACAGCACTGGCCTATCAGGCACTGAGCCACAAGTGACATCACAACCACAAACTCCACCCACAGGAACAGCACTGGCCTATCAAGCAGTCAGCCACAAGTGACATCACAACCACAAACTCCACCCACAACACCAGCACTGGCCTATCAGGCACTGAGCCACAAGTGACATCACAACCACAAACTGCACCCACATCACCAGCACTGGCCTATCAGGCACTGAGCCACAAGTGACAGCACAACCACAAACTCCACCCACAGGACCAGCACTGGCCTATCAGACACTCAGCCTCAAGTGACCTCACAACCACAAAGTGCAGCCACATCACCAGCACTGGCCTATCAGGCACTGAGCCACAAGTGACATCACAAACACAAACTCCACCCACAACACCACCACTGGCCTATCAGGCACTGAGCCACAAGTGACATCACAACCACATACTGCAGACACAGGACCACCACTGGCCTATCAGGCACTGAGCCACAAGTGACATCACAACCACAAACTCCACCCACATCACCAGCACTGGCCTATCAGGCACTGAGCCACAAGTGACATCACAACCACAAACTGCACCCACATCACCAGCACTGGCCTATCAGACACTCAGCCTCAAGTGACCTCACAACCACAAAGTGCAGCCACATCACCAGCACTGGCCTATCAGGCACTTAGCCACAAGTGACAGCACAACCACAAACTCCACCCACAGGACCAGCACTGGCCTATCAGGCACTGAGCCACAAGTGACCTCACAACCACAAACTGCACCCACAGGACCAGCACTGGCATATCAGGCACTCAGCCACAAGTGACATCACAACCACAAACTCCACCCACATCACCAGCACTGGCCTATCAGGCACTCAGCCACAAGTGACATCACAACCACAAACTGCAGCCACAACACCAGCACTGGCCTATCAGGCACTCAGCCACAAGTGACATCACAACCACAAACAGCACCCACATCACCAGCACTGGCCTATCAGGCACTGAGCCACAAGTGACCTCACAACCACAAACTGCACCCACAGGACCAGCACTGGCCTATCAGGCACTGAGCCACAAGTGACATCACAAACACAAACTGCAGCCACAGGACCAGCACTGGCCTATCAGGCACTGAGCCACAAGTGACATCACAACCACAAACTCCACCCACAACACCACCACTGGCCTATCAGGCACTGAGCCACAAGTGACAGCACAACCACAAACTCCACCCACAGGACCAGCACTGGCCTATCAGGCACTCAGCCACAAGTGACATCACAACCACAAACTGCACCCACATCACCAGCACTGGCCTATCAGGCACTCAGCCACAAGTGACATCACAAACACAAACTGCAGCCACATCACCAGCACTGGCCTATCAGGCACTCAGCCACAAGTGACATCACAACCACAAACTGCAGCCACAGGACCAGCACTGGCCTATCAGGCACTGAGCCACAAGTGACATCACAACCACAAACTCCACCCACAGGACCAGCACTGGCCTATCAGGCACTCAGCCACAAGTGACATCACAACCACATACTGCAGACAGAGGACCACCACTGGCCTATCAGGCACTGAGCCACAAGCGACATCACAAACACAAACTCCACCCACATCACCAGCACTGGCCTATCAGGCACTCAGCCACAAGTGACATCACAACCACGAACTGCACCCAGAACACCAGCACTGGCCTATCAGGCACTGAGACACAAGCGACATCACAACCACAAACTGCACCCACAGGACCAGCACTGGCCTATTAGGCACTCAGCCTCAAGTGACATCACAAACACAAACTGCAGCCACAACACCAGCACTGGCCTATCAGGCACTCAGCCACAAGTGACATCTCAACCACAAACTGCAGCCACATCACCAGCACTGGCCTATCAGGCACTGAGCCACAAGTGACATCACAACCACAAACTGCACCCACATCACCAGCACTGGCCTATCAGGCACTGAGCCACAAGTGACAGCACAACCACAAACTCCACCCACAGGACCAGCACTGGCCTATCAGGCACTCAGCCACAAGTGACATCACAACCACAAAGTGCAGCCACATCACCAGCACTGGCCTATCAGGCACTTAGCCACAAGTGACATCACAACCACAAACTCCACCCACAGGACCAGCATTGGCCTATCAGGCACTCAGCCACAAGTGACATCACAAACACATACTGCAGACAGAGGACCACCACTGGCCTATCAGGCACTGAGCCACAAGTGACATCACAACCACGAACTGCACCCAGAACACCAGCACTGGCCTATCAGGCACTGAGACACAAGCGACATCACAACCACAAACTGCACCCACAGGACCAGCACTGGCCTATCAGACACTCAGCCTCAAGTGACATCACAAACACAAACTGCAGCCACAACACCAGCACTGGCCTATCAGGCACTCAGCCACAAGTGACATCACAACCACAAACTCCACCCACAGGACCAGCACTGGCCTATCAAGCAGTCAGCCACAAGTGACATCACAAACACAAACTGCAGCCACAACACCACCACTGGACTATCAGGCACTGAGCCACAACTGACATCACAACCACAAACTGCAGCCACATCACCAGCACTGGCCTATCAGGCACTCAGCCACAACTGACATCACAACCACAAACTGCAGCCACATCACCAGCACTGGCCTATCAGGCACTCAGCCACAACTGACATCACAACCACAAACTCCACCCACATCACCAGCACTGGCCTATCAGGCACTGAGCCACAAGTGACAGCACAACCACAAACTCCACCCACAACACCACCACTGGCCTATCAGGCACTCAGCCACAAGTGACATCACAACCACAAACTGCAGCCACATCACCAGCACTGGCCTATCAGGCACTCAGCCACAAGTGACATCACAACCACAAACTGCAGCCACAGGACCAGCACTGGCCTATCAGGCACTGAGCCACAAGTGACATCACAACCACAAACTCCACCCACAGGACCAGCACTGGCCTATCAGGCACTCAGCCACAAGTGACATCACAACCACAAACTCCACCCACATCACCAGCACTGGCCTATCAGGCACTGAGCCACAAGTGACATCACAACCACAAACTCCACCCACAACACCACCACTGGCCTATCAGGCACTCAGCCACAAGTGACATCACAACCACAAACTCCACCCACAACACCACCACTGGCCTATCAGGCACTCAGCCTCAAGTGACCTCACAACCACAAACTGCAGCCACATCACCAGCACTGGCCTATCAGGCACTGAGCCACAAGTGACATCACAACCACAAACTCCACCCACAGGACCACCACTGGCCTATCAAGCAGTCAGCCACAAGTGACATCACAACCACAAACTGCAGCCACATCACCAGCACTGGCCTATCAGGCACTCAGCCACAAGTGACAGCACAACCACAAACTCCACGCACAGGACCAGCACTGGCCTATCAGGCACTGAGCCACAAGTGACATCACAACCACAAACTCCACCCACAACACCAGCACTGGCCTATTGGGCACTGAGCCACAAGTGACATCACAACCACAAACTCCACCCACAGGACCAGCACTGGCCTATCAGGCACTGAACCACAAGTGACAGCACAACCACAAACTCCACCCACAACACCAGCACTGGCCTATCAGGCACTGAGCCACAAGTGACATCACAACCACAAACTCCACCCACAACACCACCACTGGCCTATCAGACACTGAGCCACAAGTGACATCACAACCACAAACTGCACCCACAGGACCAGCACTGGCCTATCAGGCACTCAGCCACAAGTGACATCACAACCACAAACTGCACCCACAACACCACCACTGGCCTATCAGGCACTGAGCCACAAGTGACATCACAACCACAAACTCCACCCACAGGACCAGCACTGGCCTATCAGGCACTGAGCCACAAGTGACATCACAACCACAAACTCCACCCACAGGAACAGCACTGGCCTATCAAGCAGTCAGCCACAACTGACATCACAAACACAAAGTGCAGCCACAACACCAGCACTGGCCTATCAGGCACTGAGCCACAAGTGACATCACAACCACAAACTGCACCCACAGGACCAGCACTGGCCTATCAGGCACTCAGCCACAAGTGACATCACAACCACAAACTGCACCCACAACACCACCACTGGCCTATCAGGCACTGAGCCACAAGTGACATCACAACCACAAACTCCACCCACAGGAACAGCACTGGCCTATCAAGCAGTCAGCCACAAGTCACATCACAAACACAAACTCCACCCACAACACCACCACTGGCCTATCAGGCACTGAGCCACAAGTGACATCACAAACACAAACTGCAGCCACATCACCAGCACTGCCCTATCAGGCACTGAGCCACAACTGACATCACAACCACAAACTCCACCCACAACACCACCACTGGCCTATCAGGCACTGAGCCACAAGTGACAGCACAACCACAAACTCCACCCACAGGACCAGCACTGGCCTATCAGGCACTCAGCCACAAGTGACATCACAACCACAAACTCCACCCACAGGACCAGCACTGGCCTATCAGGCACTCAGCCACAAGTGACATCACAACCACAAACTCCACCCACATCACCAGCACTGGCCTATCAGGCACTGAGCCACAAGTGACATCACAACCACAAACTCCACCCACAACACCAGCACTGGCCTATCAGGCACTCAGCCACAAGTGACATCACAACCACAAACTCCACCCACAACACCACCACTGGCCTATCAGGCACTCAGCCTCAAGTGACCTCACAACCACAAACTGCAGCCACATCACCAGCACTGGCCTATCAGGCACTGAGCCACAAGTGACATCACAACCACAAACTCCACCCACAACACCAGCACTGGCCTATCAGGCACTGAGCCACAAGTGACAGCACAACCACAAACTCCACCCACAGGACCAGCACTGGCCTATCAGGCACTCAGCCACAAGTGACATCACAACCACATACTGCAGACAGAGGACCACCACTGGCCTATCAGGCAATGAGCCACAAGCGACATCACAACCACAAACTCCACCCACATCACCAGCACTGGCCTATCAGGCACTCAGCCACAAGTGACATCACAACCACGAACTGCACCCAGAACACCAGCACTGGCCTATCAGGCACTGAGACACAAGCGACATCACAACCACAAACTGCACCCACAGGACCAGCACTGGCCTATTAGGCACTCAGCCTCAAGTGACATCACAAACACAAACTGCAGCCACAACACCAGCACTGGCCTATCAGGCACTCAGCCTCAAGTGACCTCACAACCACAAACTCCACCCACAGGACCAGCATTGGCCTATCAGGCACTCAGCCACAAGTGACATCACAACCACATACTGCAGACAGAGGACCACCACTGGCCTATCAGGCACTGAGCCACAAGTGACATCACAACCACGAACTGCACCCAGAACACCAGCACTGGCCTATCAGGCACTGAGACACAAGCGACATCACAACCACAAACTGCACCCACAGGACCAGCACTGGCCTATCAGACACTCAGCCTCAAGTGACATCACAAACACAAACTGCAGCCACAACACCAGCACTGGCCTATCAGGCACTCAGCCACAAGTGACATCACAACCACAAACTCCACCCACAGGACCAGCACTGGCCTATCAAGCAGTCAGCCACAAGTGACATCACAAACACAAACTGCAGCCACAACACCACCACTGGACTATCAGGCACTGAGCCACAAGTGACATCACAACCACAAACTGCACCCACATCACCAGCACTGGCCTATCAGGCACTGAGCCACAAGTGACAGCACAACCACAAACTCCACCCACAACACCACCACTGGCCTATCAGGCACTGAGCCACAAGTGACATCACAACCACAAACTCCACCCACAGGACCAGCACTGGCCTATCAGGCACTCAGCCACAAGTGACATCACAACCACAAACTGCAGCCACATCACCAGCACTGGCCTATCAGGCACTCAGCCACAAGTGACATCACAACCACAAACTGCAGCCACAGGACCAGCACTGGCCTATCAGGCACTGAGCCACAAGTGACATCACAACCACAAACTCCACCCACAGGACCAGCACTGGCCTATCAGGCACTCAGCCACAAGTGACATCACAACCACAAACTCCACCCACATCACCAGCACTGGCCTATCAGGCACTGAGCCACAAGTGACATCACAACCACAAACTCCACCCACAACACCAGCACTGGCCTATCAGGCACTCAGCCACAAGTGACATCACAACCACAAACTCCACCCACAACACCACCACTGGCCTATCAGGCACTCAGCCTCAAGTGACCTCACAACCACAAACTGCAGCCACATCACCAGCACTGGCCTATCAGGCACTGAGCCACAAGTGACATCACAACCACAAACTCCACCCACAGGACCACCACTGGCCTATCAAGCAGTCAGCCACAAGTGACATCACAACCACAAACTGCAGCCACATCACCAGCACTGGCCTATCAGGCACTCAGCCACAAGTGACAGCACAACCACAAACTCCACGCACAGGACCAGCACTGGCCTATCAGGCACTGAGCCACAAGTGACATCACAACCACAAACTCCACCCACAACACCAGCACTGGCCTATTGGGCACTGAGCCACAAGTGACATCACAACCACAAACTCCACCCACAGGACCAGCACTGGCCTATCAGGCACTGAACCACAAGTGACAGCACAACCACAAACTCCACCCACAACACCAGCACTGGCCTATCAGGCACTCAGCCACAAGTGACATCACAACCACAAACTGCAGCCACATCACCAGCACTGCCCTATCAGGCACTGAGCCACAAGTGACATCACAACCACAAACTCCACCCACAACACCACCACTGGCCTATCAGACACTGAGCCACAAGTGACATCACAACCACAAACTGCACCCACAGGACCAGCACTGGCCTATCAGGCACTCAGCCACAAGTGACATCACAACCACAAACTGCACCCACAACACCACCACTGGCCTATCAGGCACTGAGCCACAAGTGACATCACAACCACAAACTCCACCCACAGGACCAGCACTGGCCTATCAGGCACTGAGCCACAAGTGACATCACAACCACAAACTCCACCCACAGGAACAGCACTGGCCTATCAAGCAGTCAGCCACAACTGACATCACAAACACAAAGTGCAGCCACAACACCAGCACTGGCCTATCAGGCACTGAGCCACAAGTGACATCACAACCACAAACTGCACCCACAGGACCAGCACTGGCCTATCAGGCACTCAGCCACAAGTGACATCACAACCACAAACTGCACCCACAACACCACCACTGGCCTATCAGGCACTGAGCCACAAGTGACATCACAACCACAAACTCCACCCACAGGAACAGCACTGGCCTATCAAGCAGTCAGCCACAAGTCACATCACAAACACAAACTCCACCCACAACACCACCACTGGACTATCAGGCACTGAGCCACAAGTGACATCACAACCACAAACTGCACCCACATCACCAGCACTGGCCTATCAGGCACTCAGCCACAAGTGACAGCACAACCACAAACTCCACGCACAGGACCAGCACTGGCCTATCAGGCACTGAGCCACAAGTGACATCACAACCACAAACTCCACCCACAGGACCACCACTGGCCTATCAGGCACTGAGCCACAAGTGACATCACAACCACAAACTGCACCCACAGGACCAGCACTGGCCTATCAGGCACTGAGCCACAAGTGACATCACAACCACAAACTCCACCCACAGGACCAGCACTGGCCTATCAGGCACTCAGCCACAAGTGACATCACAACCACAAACTGCAGCCACATCACCAGCACTGGCCTATCAGGCACTCAGCCACAACTGACATCACAACCACAAACTGCACCCACAGGACCAGCACTGGCCTATCAGGCACTGAGCCACAAGTGACAGCACAACCACAAACTCCACCCACAGGACCAGCACTGGCCTATCAGACACTCAGCCTCAAGTGACCTCACAACCACAAAGTGCAGCCACATCACCAGCACTGGCCTATCAGGCACTGAGCCACAAGTGACATCACAAACACAAACTCCACCCACAACACCACCACTGGCCTATCAGGCACTGAGCCACAAGTGACATCACAACCACATACTGCAGACACAGGACCACCACTGGCCTATCAGGCACTGAGCCACAAGTGACATCACAACCACAAACTCCACCCACATCACCAGCACTGGCCTATCAGGCACTGAGCCACAAGTGACATCACAACCACAAACTGCACCCACATCACCAGCACTGGCCTATCAGGCACTGAGCCACAAGTGACAGCACAACCACAAACTCCACCCACAGGACCAGCACTGGCCTATCAGACACTCAGCCTCAAGTGACCTCACAACCACAAAGTGCAGCCACATCACCAGCACTGGCCTATCAGGCACTGAGCCACAAGTGACATCACAACCACAAACTCCACCCACAACACCAGCACTGGCCTATCGGGCACTGAGCCACAAGTGACATCACAACCACAAACTCCACCCACAGGACCAGCACTGGCCCATCAGGCACTGAGCCACAAGTGACAGCACAACCACAAACTCCACCCACAACACCAGCACTGGCCTATCAGGCACTGAGCCACAAGTGACCTCACAACCACAAACTGCACCCACAGGACCAGCACTGGCCTATCAGGCACTGAGCCACAAGTGACATCACAACCACAAACTGCAGCCACATCACCAGCACTGCCCTATCAGGCATTGAGCCACAAGTGACATCACAACCACAAACTGCACCCACATCACCAGCACTGGCCTATCAGGCACTGAGCCACAAGTGACAGCACAACCACAAACTCCACCCACAGGACCAGCACTGGCCTATCAGGCACTGAGCCACAAGTGACATCACAACCACAAACTCCACCCACAACACCAGCACTGGCCTATCAGGCACTCAGCCACAAGTGACATCACAACCACAAACTGCAGCCACATCACCAGCACTGGCCTATCAGGCACTGAGCCACAAGTGACATCACAACCACAAACTCCACCCACAACACCAGCACTGGCCTATCAGGCACTGAGCCACAAGTGACAGCACAACCACAAACTCCACCCACAGGACCAGCACTGGCCTATCAGGCACTCAGCCACAAGTGACATCACAACCACATACTGCAGACAGAGGACCACCACTGGCCTATCAGGCACTGAGCCACAAGTGACATCACAACCACGAACTGCACCCAGAACACCAGCACTGGCCTATCAGGCACTCAGCCACAAGTGACATCACAACCACAAACTGCACCCACAGGACCAGCACTGGCCTATCAGGCACTCAGCCACAAGTGACATCACAACCACAAACTCCACCCACAACACCACCACTGGCCTATCAGGCACTGAGCCACAAGTGACCTCACAACCACAAACTGCACCCACAGGACCAGCACTGGCCTATCAGGCACTGAGCCACAAGTGACATCACAACCACAAACTGCACCCACATCACCAGCACTGCCCTATCAGGCACTGAGCCACAAGTGACATCACAACCACAAACTCCACCCACAACACCAGCACTGGCCTATCAGGCACTGAGACACAAGCGACATCACAACCACAAACTGCACCCACAGGACCAGCACTGGCCTATTAGGCACTCAGCCTCAAGTGACATCACAAACACAAACTGCAGCCACAACACCAGCACTGGCCTATCAGGCACTCAGCCACAAGTGACATCTCAACCACAAACTGCAGCCACATCACCAGCACTGGCCTATCAGGCACTCAGCCACAAGTGACATCACAACCACAAACTCCACCCACAGGACCAGCACTGGCCTATCAAGCAGTCAGCCACAAGTGACATCACAAACACAAACTGCAGCCACAACACCAGCACTGGCCTATCAGGCACTGAGCCACAAGTGACATCACAAACACATACTGCACCCACAGGACCAGCACTGGCCTATCAGGCAGTCAGCCACAAGTGACATCACAACCACAAACTGCACCCACATCACCAGCACTGGCCTATCAGGCACTGAGCCACAAGTGACATCACAACCACAAACTCCACCCACAGGACCACCACTGGCCTATCAAGCAGTCAGCCACAAGTGACATCACAACCACAAACTCCACCCACAGGAACAGCACTGGCCTATCAAGCAGTCAGCCACAAGTGACATCACAAACACAATCTCCACCCACAACACCACCACTGGACTATCAGGCACTGAGCCACAAGTGACATCACAACCACAAACTGCACCCACATCACCAGCACTGGCCTATCAGGCACTCAGCCACAACTGACATCACAACCACAAACTCCACCCACAGGACCAGCACTGGCCTATCAGGCACTCAGCCAGAAGTGACACCACAACCACAAACTGCACCCACAACACCACCACTGGCCTATCAGGCACTGAGCCACAAGTGACATCACAACCACAAACTCCACCCACAACACCACCACTGGCCTATCAGGCACTGAGCCACAAGTGACATCACAACCACAAACTGCAGCCACATCACCAGCACTGGCCTATCAGGCACTCAGCCACAAGTGACAGCACAACCACAAACTGCAGCCACATCACCAGCACTGGCCTATCAGGCACTCAGCCACAACTGACATCACAACCACAAACTGCACCCACAGGACCAGCACTGGCCTATCAGGCACTGAGCCACAAGTGACATCACAACCACAAACTCCACCCACAGGACCAGCACTGGCCTATCAGGCACTCAGCCACAAGTGACATCACAACCACAAACTCCACCCACATCACCAGCACTGGCCTATCAGGCACTCAGCCACAAGTGACATCACAACCACAAACTCCACCCACAGGACCAGCACTGGCCTATCAGGCACTCAGCCACAAGTGACATCACAACCACAAACTGCACCCACAGGACCAGCACTGGCCTATCAGGCACTGAGCCACAAGTGACAGCACAACCACAAACTCCACCCACAGGACCAGCACTGGCCTATCAGACACTCAGCCTCAAGTGACCTCACAACCACAAAGTGCAGCCACATCACCAGCACTGGCCTATCAGGCACTGAGCCACAAGTGACATCACAAACACAAACTGCACCCACATCACCAGCACTGCCCTATCAGGCACTTAGCCACAAGTGACATCACAACCACAAACTCCACCCACAGGACCAGCACTGGCCTATCAGGCACTGAGCCACAAGTGACATCACAACCACAAACTCCACCCACAACACCAGCACTGGCCTATCAGGCACTGAGCCACAAGTGACAGCACAACCACAAACTCCACCCACAGGACCAGCACTGGCCTATCAGGCACTCAGCCACAAGTGACATCACAACCACATACTGCAGACAGAGGACCACCACTGGCCTATCAGGCACTGAGCCACAAGTGACATCACAACCACGAACTGCACCCAGAACACCAGCACTGGCCTATCAGGCACTGAGACACAAGCGACATCACAACCACAAACTGCACCCACAGGACCAGCACTGGCCTATTAGGCACTCAGCCTCAAGTGACATCACAAACACAAACTGCAGCCACAACACCAGCACTGGCCTATCAGGCACTCAGCCACAAGTGACATCACAAACACAAACTCCACCCACAACACCACCACTGGACTATCAGGCACTGAGCCACAAGTGACATCACAACCACAAACTGCACCCACATCACCAGCACTGGCCTATCAGGCACTCAGCCACAAGTGACAGCACAACCACAAACTCCACGCACAGGACCAGCACTGGCCTATCAGGCACTGAGCCACAAGTGACATCACAACCACAAACTCCACCCACAGGACCACCACTGGCCTATCAGGCACTGAGCCACAAGTGACATCACAACCACAAACTCCACCCACAGGACCAGCACTGGCCTATCAGGCACTGAGCCACAAGTGACATCACAACCACAAACTCCACCCACAACACCACCACTGGCCTATCAGGCACTGAGCCACAAGTGACAGCACAAACACAAATTCCACCCACAACACCAGCACTGGCCTATCAGGCACTGAGCCACAAGTGACATCACAACCACAAACTGCACCCACAGGACCAGCACTGGCCTATCAGGCACTCAGCCACAAGTGACATCACAACCACAAACTCCACCCACAGGACCAGCACTGGCCTATCAGGCACTCAGCCACAAGTGACATCACAACCACAAACTGCAGCCACATCACCAGCACTGGCCTATCAGGCACTCAGCCACAACTGACATCACAACCACAAACTGCACCCACAGGACCAGCACTGGCCTATCAGGCACTGAGCCACAAGTGACAGCACAACCACAAACTCCACCCACAGGACCAGCACTGGCCTATCAGACACTCAGCCTCAAGTGACCTCACAACCACAAAGTGCAGCCACATCACCAGCACTGGCCTATCAGGCACTGAGCCACAAGTGACATCACAAACACAAACTCCACCCACAACACCACCACTGGCCTATCAGGCACTGAGCCACAAGTGACATCACAACCACATACTGCAGACACAGGACCACCACTGGCCTATCAGGCACTGAGCCACAAGTGACATCACAACCACAAACTCCACCCACATCACCAGCACTGGCCTATCAGGCACTGAGCCACAAGTGACATCACAACCACAAACTGCACCCACATCACCAGCACTGGCCTATCAGGCACTGAGCCACAAGTGACAGCACAACCACAAACTCCACCCACAGGACCAGCACTGGCCTATCAGACACTCAGCCTCAAGTGACCTCACAACCACAAAGTGCAGCCACATCACCAGCACTGGCCTATCAGGCACTCAGCCACAAGTGACATCACAACCACAAACTCCACCCACAACACCAGCACTGGCCTATCGGGCACTGAGCCACAAGTGACATCACAACCACAAACTCCACCCACAGGACCAGCACTGGCCCATCAGGCACTGAGCCACAAGTGACAGCACAACCACAAACTCCACCCACAACACCAGCACTGGCCTATCAGGCACTGAGCCACAAGTGACCTCACAACCACAAACTGCACCCACAGGACCAGCACTGGCCTATCAGGCACTGAGCCACAAGTGACATCACAACCACAAACTGCAGCCACATCACCAGCACTGCCCTATCAGGCATTGAGCCACAAGTGACATCACAACCACAAACTGCACCCACATCACCAGCACTGGCCTATCAGGCACTGAGCCACAAGTGACAGCACAACCACAAACTCCACCCACAGGACCAGCACTGGCCTATCAGGCACTGAGCCACAAGTGACATCACAACCACAAACTCCACCCACAACACCAGCACTGGCCTATCAGGCACTCAGCCACAAGTGACATCACAACCACAAACTGCAGCCACATCACCAGCACTGGCCTATCAGGCACTGAGCCACAAGTGACATCACAACCACAAACTCCACCCACAACACCAGCACTGGCCTATCAGGCACTGAGCCACAAGTGACAGCACAACCACAAACTCCACCCACAGGACCAGCACTGGCCTATCAGGCACTCAGCCACAAGTGACATCACAACCACATACTGCAGACAGAGGACCACCACTGGCCTATCAGGCACTGAGCCACAAGTGACATCACAACCACGAACTGCACCCAGAACACCAGCACTGGCCTATCAGGCACTCAGCCACAAGTGACATCACAACCACAAACTGCACCCACAGGACCAGCACTGGCCTATCAGGCACTCAGCCACAAGTGACATCACAACCACAAACTCCACCCACAACACCACCACTGGCCTATCAGGCACTGAGCCACAAGTGACCTCACAACCACAAACTGCACCCACAGGACCAGCACTGGCCTATCAGGCACTGAGCCACAAGTGACATCACAACCACAAACTGCAGCCACATCACCAGCACTGCCCTATCAGGCATTGAGCCACAAGTGACATCACAACCACAAACTGCACCCACATCACCAGCACTGGCCTATCAGGCACTGAGCCACAAGTGACATCACAACCACAAACTCCACCCACAACACCAGCACTGGCCTATCAGGCACTGAGACACAAGCGACATCACAACCACAAACTGCACCCACAGGACCAGCACTGGCCTATTAGGCACTCAGCCTCAAGTGACATCACAAACACAAACTGCAGCCACAACACCAGCACTGGCCTATCAGGCACTCAGCCACAAGTGACATCTCAACCACAAACTGCAGCCACATCACCAGCACTGGCCTATCAGGCACTCAGCCACAAGTGACATCACAACCACAAACTCCACCCACAGGACCAGCACTGGCCTATCAAGCAGTCAGCCACAAGTGACATCACAAACACAAACTGCAGCCACAACACCAGCACTGGCCTATCAGGCACTGAGCCACAAGTGACATCACAAACACATACTGCACCCACAGGACCAGCACTGGCCTATCAGGCACTCAGCCACAAGTGACATCACAACCACAAACTGCACCCACATCACCAGCACTGGCCTATCAGGCACTGAGCCACAAGTGACATCACAACCACAAACTCCACCCACAGGAACAGCACTGGCCTATCAAGCAGTCAGCCACAAGTGACATCACAAACACAATCTCCACCCACAACACCACCACTGGACTATCAGGCACTGAGCCACAAGTGACATCACAACCACAAACTGCACCCACATCACCAGCACTGGCCTATCAGGCACTCAGCCACAAGTGACAGCACAACCACAAACTCCACGCACAGGACCAGCACTGGCCTATCAGGCACTGAGCCACAAGTGACATCACAACCACAAACTCCACCCACAACACCAGCACTGGCCTATCGGGCACTGAGCCACAAGTGACATCACAACCACAAACTCCACCCACAGGACCAGCACTGGCCTATCAGACACTGAACCACAAGTGACAGCACAACCACAAACTCCACCCACAACACCAGCACTGGCCTATCAGGCACTGAGCCACAAGTGACATCACAACCACAAACTGCACCCACAGGACCAGCACTGGCCTATCAGGCACTCAGCCACAAGTGACATCACAACCACAAACTGCACCCACAACACCACCACTGGCCTATCAGGCACTGAGCCACAAGTGACATCACAGCCACAAACTCCACCCACAACACCACCACTGGCCTATCAGGCACTGAGCCACAAGTGACATCACAACCACAAACTCCACCCACAGGACCAGCACTGGCCTATCAGGCACTCAGCCAGAAGTGACACCACAACCACAAACTGCACCCACAACACCACCACTGGCCTATCAGGCACTGAGCCACAAGTGACATCACAACCACAAACTCCACCCACAGGACCAGCACTGGCCTATCAGGCACTGAGCCACAAGTGACATCACAACCACAAACTGCAGCCACATCACCAGCACTGGCCTATCAGGCACTCAGCCACAAGTGACAGCACAACCACAAACTGCAGCCACATCACCAGCACTGGCCTATCAGGCACTCAGCCACAACTGACATCACAACCACAAACTGCACCCACAGGACCAGCACTGGCCTATCAGGCACTGAGCCACAAGTGACATCACAACCACAAACTCCACCCACAGGACCAGCACTGGCCTATCAGGCACTCAGCCACAAGTGACATCACAACCACAAACTCCACCCACATCACCAGCACTGGCCTATCAGGCACTCAGCCACAAGTGACATCACAACCACAAACTCCACCCACAGGACCAGCACTGGCCTATCAGGCACTCAGCCACAAGTGACATCACAACCACAAACTGCACCCACAGGACCAGCACTGGCCTATCAGGCACTGAGCCACAACTGACAGCACAACCACAAACTCCACCCACAGGACCAGCACTGGCCTATCAGACACTCAGCCTCAAGTGACCTCACAACCACAAAGTGCAGCCACATCACCAGCACTGGCCTATCAGGCACTGAGCCACAAGTGACATCACAAACACAAACTGCACCCACATCACCAGCACTGCCCTATCAGGCACTTAGCCACAAGTGACATCACAACCACAAACTCCACCCACAGGACCAGCACTGGCCTATCAGGCACTGAGCCACAAGTGACATCACAACCACAAACTCCACCCACAACACCAGCACTGGCCTATCAGGCACTGAGCCACAAGTGACAGCACAACCACAAACTCCACCCACAGGACCAGCACTGGCCTATCAGGCACTCAGCCACAAGTGACATCACAACCACATACTGCAGACAGAGGACCACCACTGGCCTATCAGGCACTGAGCCACAAGTGACATCACAACCACGAACTGCACCCAGAACACCAGCACTGGCCTATCAGGCACTGAGACACAAGCGACATCACAACCACAAACTGCACCCACAGGACCAGCACTGGCCTATTAGGCACTCAGCCTCAAGTGACATCACAAACACAAACTGCAGCCACAACACCAGCACTGGCCTATCAGGCACTCAGCCACAAGTGACATCACAAACACAAACTCCACCCACAGGACCAGCACTGGCCTATCAAGCAGTCAGCCACAAGTGACATCACAAACACAAACTGCACCCACATCACCAGCACTGGCCTATCAGGCACTGAACCACAAGTGACATCACAACCACAAACTCCACCCACAGGACCACCACTGGCCTATCAGGCACTGAGCCACAAGTGACAGCACAACCACAAACTCCACCCACAACACCAGCACTGGCCTATCAGGCACTGAGCCACAAGTGACCTCACAACCACAAACTGCACCCACAGGACCAGCACTGGCCTATCAGGCACTGAGACACAAGTGACATCACAAACACAAACTGCACCCACATCACCAGCACTGCCCTATCAGGCACTGAGCCACAAGTGACATCACAACCGCAAACTCCACCCACAACACCACCACTGGCCTATCAGGCACTGAGCCGCAAGTGACAGCACAAACACAAACTCCACCCACAGGACCAGCACTGGCCTATCAGGCACTCAGCCACAAGTGACATCACAACCACAAACTGCAGCCACATCACCAGCACTGGCCTATCAGGCACTCAGCCACAAGTGACATCACAACCACAAACTGCAGCCACAGGACCAGCACTGGCCTATCAGGCACTGAGCCACAAGTGACATCACAACCACAAACTCCACCCACAGGACCAGCACTGGCCTATCAGGCACTCAGCCACAAGTGACATCACAACCACAAACTCCACCCACATCACCAGCACTGGCCTATCAGGCACTCAGCCACAAGTGACATCACAACCACAAACTCCACCCACAACACCAGCACTGGCCTATCAGGCACTCAGCCACAAGTGACATCACAACCACAAACTCCACCCACAACACCACCACTGGCCTATCAGGCACTCAGCCTCAAGTGACCTCACAACCACAAACTGCAGCCACATCACCAGCACTGGCCTATCAGGCACTGAGCCACAAGTGACATCACAACCACAAACTCCACCCACAACACCACCACTGGCCTATCAGGCACTCAGCCACAAGTGACATCACAAACACAAACTGCACCTACAGGACCAGCACTGGCCTATCAGGCACTGAGCCACAAGTGACATCACAAACACAAACTCCACCCACAGGACCAGCACTGCCCTATCAGGCACTGAGCCACAAGTGACATCACAAACACAAACTCCACCCACATCACCAGCACTGGCCTATCAGGCACTCAGCCACAAGTGACATCACAAACACAAACTGCACCCAGAACACCAGCACTGGCCTATCAGGCACTGAGACACAAGCGACATCACAACCACAAACTGCACCCACAGGACCAGCACTGGCCTATTAGGCACTCAGCCTCAAGTGACATCACAAACACAAACTGCAGCCACAACACCAGTACTGGCCTATCAGGCACTCAGCCACAAGTGACATCACAACCACAAACTGCAGCCACATCACCAGTACTGGCCTATCAGGCACTCAGCCACAAGTGACATCTCAACCACAAACTGCAGCCACATCACCAGCACTGGCCTATCAGGCACTCAGCCACAAGTGACATCACAACCATAAACTCCACCCACAACACCACCACTGGACTATCAGGCACTGAGCCACAAGTGACATCACAAACACAAACTCCACCCACAGGACCAGCACTGGCCTATCAAGCAGTCAGCCACAAGTGACATCACAACCACAAACTGCAGCCACAACACCAGCACTGGCCTCTCAGGCACTGAGCCACAAGTGACATCACAAACACATACTGCACCCACAGGACCAGCACTGGCCTATCAGGCACTGAACCACAAGTGACAGCACAACCACAAACTGCACCCACATCACCAGCACTGGCCTATCAGGCACTGAGCCACAAGTGACATCACAACCACAAACTGCAGCCACATCACCAGCACTGGCCTATCAGACACTCAGCTTCAAGTGACATCACAAACACAAACTGCACCCACATCACCAGCACTGGCCTATCAGGCACTCAGCCACAAGTGACATCACAACCACAAACTCCACCCACAGGACCACCACTGGCCTATCAAGCAGTCAGCCACAAGTGACATCACAAACACAAACTCCACCCACAACACCACCACTGGACTATCAGGCACTGAGCCACAAGTGACATCACAACCACAAACTGCACCCACATCACCAGCACTGGCCTATCAGGCACTGAGCCACAAGTGACATCACAACCACAAACTCCACCCACAACACCACCACTGGCCTATTGGGCACTGAGCCACAAGTGACATCACAACCACAAACTCCACCCACAGGACCAGCACTGGCCTATCAGGCACTGAACCACAAGTGACAGCACAACCACAAACTCCACCCACAACACCAGCACTGGCCTATCAGGCACTCAGCCACAAGTGACATCACAACCACAAACTGCACCCACAGGACCAGCACTGGCCTATCAGGCACTCAGCCACAAGTGACATCACAACCACAAACTGCACCCACAACACCACCACTGGCCTATCAGGCACTGAGCCACAAGTGACATCACAACCACAAACTCCACCCACAACACCACCACTGGCCTATCAGGCACTGAGCCACAAGTGACATCACAACCACAAACTCCACCCACATCACCAGCACTGGCCTATCAGGCACTCAGCCACAAGTGACATCACAACCACAAACTGCACCCACAACACCACCACTGGCCTATCAGGCACTGAGCCACAAGTGACATCACAACCACAAACTCCACCCACAACACCACCACTGGCCTATCAGGCACTGAGCCACAAGTGACATCACAACCACAAACTCCACCCACAGGACCAGCACTGGCCTATCAGGCACTCAGCCACAGGTGACATCACAAACACAAACTCCACCCACATCACCAGCACTGGCCTATCAGGCACTGAGCCACAAGTGACATCACAACCACAAACTCCACCCACAACACCACCACTGGCCTATCAGGCACTGAGCCACAAGTGACATCACAACCACAAACTGCAGCCACATCACCAGCACTGGCCTATCAGGCACTCAGCCACAAGTGACAGCACAACCACAAACTGCAGCCACATCACCAGCACTGGCCTATCAGGCACTCAGCCACAACTGACATCACAACCACAAACTGCACCCACAGGACCAGCACTGGCCTATCAGGCACTGAGCCACAAGTGACATCACAACCACAAACTCCACCCACAGGACCAGCACTGGCCTATCAGGCACTCAGCCACAAGTGACATCACAACCACAAACTCCACCCACATCACCAGCACTGGCCTATCAGGCACTCAGCCACAAGTGACATCACAACCACAAACTCCACCCACAGGACCAGCACTGGCCTATCAGGCACTCAGCCACAAGTGACATCACAACCACAAACTGCACCCACAGGACCAGCACTGGCCTATCAGGCACTGAGCCACAAGTGACAGCACAACCACAAACTCCACCCACAGGACCAGCACTGGCCTATCAGACACTCAGCCTCAAGTGACCTCACAACCACAAAGTGCAGCCACATCACCAGCACTGGCCTATCAGGCACTGAGCCACAAGTGACATCACAAACACAAACTGCACCCACATCACCAGCACTGCCCTATCAGGCACTTAGCCACAAGTGACATCACAACCACAAACTCCACCCACAGGACCAGCACTGGCCTATCAGGCACTGAGCCACAAGTGACATCACAACCACAAACTCCACCCACAACACCAGCACTGGCCTATCAGGCACTGAGCCACAAGTGACAGCACAACCACAAACTCCACCCACAGGACCAGCACTGGCCTATCAGGCACTCAGCCACAAGTGACATCACAACCACATACTGCAGACAGAGGACCACCACTGGCCTATCAGGCACTGAGCCACAAGTGACATCACAACCACGAACTGCACCCAGAACACCAGCACTGGCCTATCAGGCACTGAGACACAAGCGACATCACAACCACAAACTGCACCCACAGGACCAGCACTGGCCTATTAGGCACTCAGCCTCAAGTGACATCACAAACACAAACTGCAGCCACAACACCAGCACTGGCCTATCAGGCACTCAGCCACAAGTGACATCACAAACACAAACTCCACCCACAACACCACCACTGGACTATCAGGCACTGAGCCACAAGTGACATCACAACCACAAACTGCACCCACATCACCAGCACTGGCCTATCAGGCACTCAGCCACAAGTGACAGCACAACCACAAACTCCACGCACAGGACCAGCACTGGCCTATCAGGCACTGAGCCACAAGTGACATCACAACCACAAACTCCACCCACAGGACCACCACTGGCCTATCAGGCACTGAGCCACAAGTGACATCACAACCACAAACTCCACCCACAGGACCAGCACTGGCCTATCAGGCACTGAGCCACAAGTGACATCACAACCACAAACTCCACCCACAACACCACCACTGGCCTATCAGGCACTGAGCCACAAGTGACAGCACAAACACAAATTCCACCCACAACACCAGCACTGGCCTATCAGGCACTGAGCCACAAGTGACATCACAACCACAAACTGCACCCACAGGACCAGCACTGGCCTATCAGGCACTGAGCCACAAGTGACATCACAACCACAAACTCCACCCACAGGACCAGCACTGGCCTATCAGGCACTCAGCCACAAGTGACATCACAACCACAAACTGCAGCCACATCACCAGCACTGGCCTATCAGGCACTCAGCCACAACTGACATCACAACCACAAACTGCACCCACAGGACCAGCACTGGCCTATCAGGCACTGAGCCACAAGTGACAGCACAACCACAAACTCCACCCACAGGACCAGCACTGGCCTATCAGACACTCAGCCTCAAGTGACCTCACAACCACAAAGTGCAGCCACATCACCAGCACTGGCCTATCAGGCACTGAGCCACAAGTGACATCACAAACACAAACTCCACCCACAACACCACCACTGGCCTATCAGGCACTGAGCCACAAGTGACATCACAACCACATACTGCAGACACAGGACCACCACTGGCCTATCAGGCACTGAGCCACAAGTGACATCACAACCACAAACTCCACCCACATCACCAGCACTGGCCTATCAGGCACTGAGCCACAAGTGACATCACAACCACAAACTGCACCCACATCACCAGCACTGGCCTATCAGGCACTGAGCCACAAGTGACAGCACAACCACAAACTCCACCCACAGGACCAGCACTGGCCTATCAGACACTCAGCCTCAAGTGACCTCACAACCACAAAGTGCAGCCACATCACCAGCACTGGCCTATCAGGCACTCAGCCACAAGTGACATCACAACCACAAACTCCACCCACAACACCAGCACTGGCCTATCGGGCACTGAGCCACAAGTGACATCACAACCACAAACTCCACCCACAGGACCAGCACTGGCCCATCAGGCACTGAGCCACAAGTGACAGCACAACCACAAACTCCACCCACAACACCAGCACTGGCCTATCAGGCACTGAGCCACAAGTGACCTCACAACCACAAACTGCACCCACAGGACCAGCACTGGCCTATCAGGCACTGAGCCACAAGTGACATCACAACCACAAACTGCAGCCACATCACCAGCACTGCCCTATCAGGCATTGAGCCACAAGTGACATCACAACCACAAACTGCACCCACATCACCAGCACTGGCCTATCAGGCACTGAGCCACAAGTGACAGCACAACCACAAACTCCACCCACAGGACCAGCACTGGCCTATCAGGCACTGAGCCACAAGTGACATCACAACCACAAACTCCACCCACAACACCAGCACTGGCCTATCAGGCACTCAGCCACAAGTGACATCACAACCACAAACTGCAGCCACATCACCAGCACTGGCCTATCAGGCACTGAGCCACAAGTGACATCACAACCACAAACTCCACCCACAACACCAGCACTGGCCTATCAGGCACTGAGCCACAAGTGACAGCACAACCACAAACTCCACCCACAGGACCAGCACTGGCCTATCAGGCACTCAGCCACAAGTGACATCACAACCACATACTGCAGACAGAGGACCACCACTGGCCTATCAGGCACTGAGCCACAAGTGACATCACAACCACGAACTGCACCCAGAACACCAGCACTGGCCTATCAGGCACTCAGCCACAAGTGACATCACAACCACAAACTGCACCCACAGGACCAGCACTGGCCTATCAGGCACTCAGCCACAAGTGACATCACAACCACAAACTCCACCCACAACACCACCACTGGCCTATCAGGCACTGAGCCACAAGTGACCTCACAACCACAAACTGCACCCACAGGACCAGCACTGGCCTATCAGGCACTGAGCCACAAGTGACATCACAACCACAAACTGCAGCCACATCACCAGCACTGCCCTATCAGGCATTGAGCCACAAGTGACATCACAACCACAAACTGCACCCACATCACCAGCACTGGCCTATCAGGCACTCAGCCACAAGTGACATCACAACCACAAACTCCACCCACAACACCAGCACTGGCCTATCAGGCACTGAGCCACAAGCGACATCACAACCACAAACTGCAGCCACAACACCAGCACTGGCCTATCAGGCACTCAGCCACAAGTGACATCTCAACCACAAACTGCAGCCACATCACCAGCACTGGCCTATCAGGCACTCAGCCACAAGTGACATCACAACCACAAACTCCACCCACAGGACCAGCACTGGCCTATCAAGCAGTCAGCCACAAGTGACATCACAAACACAAACTGCAGCCACAACACCAGCACTGGCCTATCAGGCACTGAGCCACAAGTGACATCACAAACACATACTGCACCCACAGGACCAGCACTGGCCTATCAGGCAGTCAGCCACAAGTGACATCACAACCACAAACTGCACCCACATCACCAGCACTGGCCTATCAGGCACTGAGCCACAAGTGACATCACAACCACAAACTCCACCCACAGGACCACCACTGGCCTATCAAGCAGTCAGCCACAAGTGACATCACAACCACAAACTCCACCCACAGGAACAGCACTGGCCTATCAAGCAGTCAGCCACAAGTGACATCACAAACACAATCTCCACCCACAACACCACCACTGGACTATCAGGCACTGAGCCACAAGTGACATCACAACCACAAACTGCACCCACATCACCAGCACTGGCCTATCAGGCACTCAGCCACAAGTGACAGCACAACCACAAACTCCACGCACAGGACCAGCACTGGCCTATCAGGCACTGAGCCACAAGTGACATCACAACCACAAACTCCACCCACAACACCAGCACTGGCCTATCGGGCACTGAGCCACAAGTGACATCACAACCACAAACTCCACCCACAGGACCAGCACTGGCCTATCAGACACTGAACCACAAGTGACAGCACAACCACAAACTCCACCCACAACACCAGCACTGGCCTATCAGGCACTGAGCCACAAGTGACATCACAACCACAAACTGCACCCACAGGACCAGCACTGGCCTATCAGGCACTCAGCCACAAGTGACATCACAACCACAAACTGCACCCACAACACCACCACTGGCCTATCAGGCACTGAGCCACAAGTGACATCACAACCACAAACTCCACCCACAACACCACCACTGGCCTATCAGGCACTGAGCCACAAGTGACATCACAACCACAAACTCCACCCACAGGACCAGCACTGGCCTATCAGGCACTCAGCCAGAAGTGACACCACAACCACAAACTGCACCCACAACACCACCACTGGCCTATCAGGCACTGAGCCACAAGTGACATCACAACCACAAACTCCACCCACAACACCACCACTGGCCTATCAGGCACTGAGCCACAAGTGACATCACAACCACAAACTGCAGCCACATCACCAGCACTGGCCTATCAGGCACTCAGCCACAAGTGACAGCACAACCACAAACTGCAGCCACATCACCAGCACTGGCCTATCAGGCACTCAGCCACAACTGACATCACAACCACAAACTGCACCCACAGGACCAGCACTGGCCTATCAGGCACTGAGCCACAAGTGACATCACAACCACAAACTCCACCCACAGGACCAGCACTGGCCTATCAGGCACTCAGCCACAAGTGACATCACAACCACAAACTCCACCCACATCACCAGCACTGGCCTATCAGGCACTCAGCCACAAGTGACATCACAACCACAAACTCCACCCACAGGACCAGCACTGGCCTATCAGGCACTCAGCCACAAGTGACATCACAACCACAAACTGCACCCACAGGACCAGCACTGGCCTATCAGGCACTGAGCCACAACTGACAGCACAACCACAAACTCCACCCACAGGACCAGCACTGGCCTATCAGACACTCAGCCTCAAGTGACCTCACAACCACAAAGTGCAGCCACATCACCAGCACTGGCCTATCAGGCACTGAGCCACAAGTGACATCACAAACACAAACTGCACCCACATCACCAGCACTGCCCTATCAGGCACTTAGCCACAAGTGACATCACAACCACAAACTCCACCCACAGGACCAGCACTGGCCTATCAGGCACTGAGCCACAAGTGACATCACAACCACAAACTCCACCCACAACACCAGCACTGGCCTATCAGGCACTGAGCCACAAGTGACAGCACAACCACAAACTCCACCCACAGGACCAGCACTGGCCTATCAGGCACTCAGCCACAAGTGACATCACAACCACATACTGCAGACAGAGGACCACCACTGGCCTATCAGGCACTGAGCCACAAGTGACATCACAACCACGAACTGCACCCAGAACACCAGCACTGGCCTATCAGGCACTGAGACACAAGCGACATCACAACCACAAACTGCACCCACAGGACCAGCACTGGCCTATTAGGCACTCAGCCTCAAGTGACATCACAAACACAAACTGCAGCCACAACACCAGCACTGGCCTATCAGGCACTCAGCCACAAGTGACATCACAAACACAAACTCCACCCACAGGACCAGCACTGGCCTATCAAGCAGTCAGCCACAAGTGACATCACAAACACAAACTGCACCCACATCACCAGCACTGGCCTATCAGGCACTGAACCACAAGTGACATCACAACCACAAACTCCACCCACAGGACCACCACTGGCCTATCAGGCACTCAGCCACAAGTGACAGCACAACCACAAACTCCACCCACAACACCAGCACTGGCCTATCAGGCACTGAGCCACAAGTGACCTCACAACCACAAACTGCAGACATGTGACCAGTACTGCTCTATCAGGCACTGAGCCACAAGTGACATCACAAACACAAACTCCACCCACATCACCAGCACTGGCCTATCAGGCACTGAGCCACAAGTGACATCACAAACACAAACTGCACCCACATCACCAGCACTGGCCTATCAGGCACTCAGCCACAAGTGACATCATAAACACAAACTCCATCCACATCACCAGCACTGGCCTATCAGGCACTGAGCCACAAGTGACATCACAACCACAAACTGCACCCATGTGACCAGCACTGGCCAATCAGGCACTGAGCCACAAGTGACATCACAAACACAAACTGCAGCCACAGGACCAGCACTGGCCTATCAAGCACTCAGCCACAAGTGACATCACAACCACAAACTGCAGCCACAACACCAGCACTGGCCTATCAGACACTCAGCCACAACTGACATCACAACCACAAACTGCACCCACAGGACCAGCACTGGCCTATCAGGCACTGAGCTACAAGTGACATCACAACCAAGAACTGCACCCACATCACCAGCACTGGCCTATCAGGCAGAGAGCCACAAGTGACATCACAAACATAAACTGCAGGTATGTGACCAGCACTGGCCTATCAGGCATTGAGACACAAGCGACCTCACAACCACAAACTGCACCCACATCACCAGCACTGCCCTATCAGGCACTCAGCCACAAGTGACATCACAAATACAAAATGCAGCCACATCACCAGCACTGGCCTAGCAGGCACTGAGCCACAAGTGACATCACAACCACAAACAGCACCCAGGCACCTAGCACTGGCCTAGCAGGCACTGAGCCACAAGTGACATCACAACCACAAACAGCACCCAGGCACCTAGCACTGGCCTAGCAGGCACTGAGCCACAAGTGACATCACAACCACAAACAGCACCCAGGCACCTAGCACTGGCCTAGCAGGCACTGAGCCACAAGTGACATCACAACCACAAACAGCACCCAGGCACCTAGCACTGGCCTAGCAGGCACTGAGCCACAAGTGACCTCACAACCACAAACAGCACCCAGGCACCTAGCACTGGCCTAGCAGGCACTGAGCCACAAGTGACCTCACAACCACAAACAGCAGCCATGGGCCTAGCACTGGCCTAGCAGGCACTGAGCCACAAGTGACATCACAACCACAAACAGCACCCACGCACCTAGCACTGGCCTAGCAGGCACTGAGCCACAAGTGACATCACAACCACAAACTCCACCCACAGGACCAGCACTGGCCTATCAGGCACTCAGCCACAAGTGACATCACAGCCACGAACTCCACCCACAGGACCAGCACTGGCCTATCAGGCACTGAGACACAAGTGACATCACAAACACAAACTGCACCCACATCACCAGCACTGCCCTATCAGGCACTGAGCCACAAGTGACATCACAACCACAAACTCCACCCACAACACCACCACTGGCCTATCAGGCACTGAGCCGCAAGTGACAGCACAACCACAAACTCCACCCACAGGACCAGCACTGGCCTATCAGGCACTCAGCCACAAGTGACATCACAACCACAAACTGCAGCCACATCACCAGCACTGGCCTATCAGGCACTCAGCCACAAGTGACATCACAACCACAAACTGCAGCCACAGGACCAGCACTGGCCTATCAGGCACTGAGCCACAAGTGACATCACAACCACAAACTCCACCCACAGGACCAGCACTGGCCTATCAGGCACTCAGCCACAAGTGACATCACAACCACAAACTCCACCCACATCACCAGCACTGGCCTATCAGGCACTCAGCCACAAGTGACATCACAACCACAAACTCCACCCACAACACCAGCACTGGCCTATCAGGCACTCAGCCACAAGTGACATCACAACCACAAACTCCACCCACAACACCACCACTGGCCTATCAGGCACTCAGCCTCAAGTGACCTCACAACCACAAACTGCAGCCACATCACCAGCACTGGCCTATCAGGCACTGAGCCACAAGTGACATCACAACCACAAACTCCACCCACAACACCACCACTGGCCTATCAGGCACTCAGCCACAAGTGACATCACAAACACAAACTGCACCTACAGGACCAGCACTGGCCTATCAGGCACTGAGCCACAAGTGACATCACAAACACAAACTCCACCCACAGGACCAGCACTGCCCTATCAGGCACTGAGCCACAAGTGACATCACAAACACAAACTCCACCCACATCACCAGCACTGGCCTATCAGGCACTCAGCCACAAGTGACATCACAAACACAAACTGCACCCAGAACACCAGCACTGGCCTATCAGGCACTGAGACACAAGCGACATCACAACCACAAACTGCACCCACAGGACCAGCACTGGCCTATTAGGCACTCAGCCTCAAGTGACATCACAAACACAAACTGCAGCCACAACACCAGTACTGGCCTATCAGGCACTCAGCCACAAGTGACATCTCAACCACAAACTGCAGCCACATCACCAGCACTGGCCTATCAGGCACTCAGCCACAAGTGACATCACAACCACAAACTCCACCCACAACACCACCACTGGACTATCAGGCACTGAGCCACAAGTGACATCACAAACACAAACTCCACCCACAGGACCAGCACTGGCCTATCAAGCAGTCAGCCACAAGTGACATCACAACCACAAACTGCAGCCACAACACCAGCACTGGCCTCTCAGGCACTGAGCCACAAGTGACATCACAAACACATACTGCACCCACAGGACCAGCACTGGCCTATCAGGCACTGAACCACAAGTGACAGCACAACCACAAACTGCACCCACATCACCAGCACTGGCCTATCAGGCACTGAGCCACAAGTGACATCACAACCACAAACTGCAGCCACATCACCAGCACTGGCCTATCAGACACTCAGCTTCAAGTGACATCACAAACACAAACTGCACCCACATCACCAGCACTGGCCTATCAGGCACTCAGCCACAAGTGACATCACAACCACAAACTCCACCCACAGGACCACCACTGGCCTATCAAGCAGTCAGCCACAAGTGACATCACAAACACAAACTCCACCCACAACACCACCACTGGACTATCAGGCACTGAGCCACAAGTGACATCACAACCACAAACTGCACCCACATCACCAGCACTGGCCTATCAGGCACTGAGCCACAAGTGACATCACAACCACAAACTCCACCCACAACACCACCACTGGCCTATTGGGCACTGAGCCACAAGTGACATCACAACCACAAACTCCACCCACAGGACCAGCACTGGCCTATCAGGCACTGAACCACAAGTGACAGCACAACCACAAACTCCACCCACAACACCAGCACTGGCCTATCAGGCACTCAGCCACAAGTGACATCACAACCACAAACTGCACCCACAGGACCAGCACTGGCCTATCAGGCACTCAGCCACAAGTGACATCACAACCACAAACTGCACCCACAACACCACCACTGGCCTATCAGGCACTGAGCCACAAGTGACAGCACAACCACAAACTCCACCCACAACACCACCACTGGCCTATCAGGCACTGAGCCACAAGTGACATCACAACCACAAACTCCACCCACATCACCAGCACTGGCCTATCAGGCACTCAGCCACAAGTGACATCACAACCACAAACTGCACCCACAACACCACCACTGGCCTATCAGGCACTGAGCCACAAGTGACATCACAACCACAAACTCCACCCACAACACCACCACTGGCCTATCAGGCACTGAGCCACAAGTGACATCACAACCACAAACTCCACCCACAGGACCAGCACTGGCCTATCAGGCACTCAGCCACAGGTGACATCACAAACACAAACTCCACCCACATCACCAGCACTGGCCTATCAGGCACTGAGCCACAAGTGACATCACAACCACAAACTCCACCCACAGGACCAGCACTGGCCTATCAGGCACTCAGCCACAAGTGACATCACAACCACAAACTCCACCCACATCACCAGCACTGGCCTATCAGGCACTGAGCCACAAGTGACATCACAACCACAAACTCCACCCACAGGACCAGCACTGGCCTATCAGGCACTCAGCCACAAGTGACATCACAACCACAAACTGCACCCACAGGACCAGCACTGGCCTATCAGGCACTGAGCCACAACTGACAGCACAACCACAAACTCCACCCACAGGACCAGCACTGGCCTATCAGACACTCAGCCTCAAGTGACCTCACAACCACAAAGTGCAGCCACATCACCAGCACTGGCCTATCAGGCACTGAGCCACAAGTGACATCACAAACACAAACTCCACCCACAACACCAGCACTGGCCTATCAGGCACTGAGCCACAAGTGACATCACAACCACATACTGCAGACACAGGACCACCACTGGCCTATCAGGCACTGAGCCACAAGTGACATCACAACCACAAACTCCACCCACATCACCAGCACTGGCCTATCAGGCACTGAGCTACAAGTGACATCACAACCACAAACTCCACCCACATCACCAGCACTGGCCTATCAGGCACTGAGCCACAAGTGACAGCACAACCACAAACTCCACCCACAGGACCAGCACTGGCCTATCAGACACTCAGCCTCAAGTGACCTCACAACCACAAACTGCAGCCACATCACCAGCACTGGCCTATCAGGCACTGAGCCACAAGTGACATCACAAACACAAACTGCACCCACATCACCAGCACTGGCCTATCAGGCACTCAGCCACAAGTGACATCACAAACACAAACTCCACCCACAGGACCAGCACTGGCCTATCAGGCACTGAGCCACAAGTGACATCACAACCACAAACTCCACCCACAACACCAGCACTGGCCTATCAGGCACTGAGCCACAAGTGACAGCACAACCACAAACTCCACCCACAGGACCAGCACTGGCCTATCAGGCACTCAGCCACAAGTGACATCACAACCACATACTGCAGACAGAGGACCACCACTGGCCTATCAGGCACTGAGCCACAAGTGACAGCACAACCACAAACTCCACCCACAACACCAGCACTGGCCTATCAGGCACTGAGCCACAAGTGACATCACAACCACATACTGCAGACACAGGACCACCACTGGCCTATCAGGCACTGAGCCACAAGTGACATCACAACCACAAACTCCACCCACATCACCAGCACTGGCCTATCAGGCACTCAGCCACAAGTGACATCACAAAAACAAACTGCAGCCACATCACCAGCACTGGCCTATCAGGCACTGAGCCACAAGTGACATCACAAACACAAACTCCACCCACAGGACCAGCACTGGCCTATCAGGCACTCAGCCACAAGTGACATCACAACCACAAACTGCAGCCACATCACCAGCACTGGCCTATCAGGCACTCAGCCACAAGTGACATCACAAACACAAACTGCAGCCACATCACCAGCACTGGCCTATCAGGCACTCAGCCACAAGTGACATCACAACCACAAACTGCAGCCACAGGACCAGCACTGGCCTATCAGGCACTGAGCCACAAGTGACATCACAACCACAAACTCCACCCACAGGACCAGCACTGGCCTATCAGGCACTCAGCCACAAGTGACATCACAACCACAAACTCCACCCACATCACCAGCACTGGCCTATCAGGCACTCAGCCACAAGTGACATCACAACCACAAACTCCACCCACAACACCAGCACTGGCCTATCAGGCACTCAGCCACAAGTGACATCACAACCACAAACTCCACCCACAACACCACCACTGGCCTATCAGGCACTCAGCCTCAAGTGACCTCACAACCACAAAGTGCAGCCACATCACCAGCACTGGCCTATCAGGCACTGAGCCACAAGTGACATCACAACCACAAACTCCACCCACAACACCACCACTGGCCTATCAGGCACTCAGCCACAAGTGACATCACAAACACAAACTGCACCTACAGGACCAGCACTGGCCTATCAGGCACTGAGCCACAAGTGACATCACAAACACAAACTCCACCCACAGGACCAGCACTGCCCTATCAGGCACTGAGCCACAAGTGACATCACAAACACAAACTCCACCCACATCACCAGCACTGGCCTATCAGGCACTCAGCCACAAGTGACATCACAAACACAAACTGCACCCAGAACACCAGCACTGGCCTATCAGGCACTGAGACACAAGCGACATCACAACCACAAACTGCACCCACAGGACCAGCACTGGCCTATTAGGCACTCAGCCTCAAGTGACATCACAAACACAAACTGCAGCCACAACACCAGCACTGGCCTATCAGGCACTCAGCCACAAGTGACATCACAACCACAAACTGCAGCCACATCACCAGCACTGGCCTATCAGGCACTCAGCCACAAGTGACATCACAACCACAAACTGCACCCACATCACCAGCACTGGCCTATCAGGCACTGAGCCACAAGTGACAGCACAACCACAAACTCCACCCACAGGACCACCACTGGCCTATCAAGCAGTCAGCCACAAGTGACATTACAAACACAAACTCCACCCACAACACCACCACTGGACTATCAGGCACTGAGCCACAAGTGACATCACAACCACAAACTGCACCCACATCACCAGCACTGGCCTATCAGGCACTCAGCCACAAGTGACAGCACAACCACAAACTCCACGCACAGGACCAGCACTGGCCTATCAGGCACTGAGCCACAAGTGACATCACAACCACAAACTCCACCCACAACACCAGCACTGGCCTATTGGGCACTGAGCCACAAGTGACATCACAACCACAAACTCCACCCACAGGACCAGCACTGGCCTATCAGGCACTGAACCACAAGTGACAGCACAACCACAAACTCCACCCACAACACCAGCACTGGCCTATCAGGCACTCAGCCACAAGTGACATCACAACCACAAACTCCACCCACAGGACCAGCACTGGCCTATCAGGCACTCAGCCACAAGTGACATCACAACCACAAACTGCACCCACAACACCACCACTGGCCTATCAGGCACTGAGCCACAAGTGACATCACAACCACAAACTCCACCCACAACACCACCACTGGCCTATCAGGCACTCAGCCACAAGTGACATCACAACCACAAACTCCACCCACAGGACCAGCACTGGCCTATCAGGCACTCAGCCACAAGTGACATCACAACCACAAACTGCAGCCACATCACCAGCACTGGCCTATCAGGCACTCAGCCACAACTGACATCACAACCACAAACTGCAGCCACAGGACCAGCACTGGCCTATCAGGCACTGAGCCACAAGTGACATCACAACCACAAACTCCACCCACAGGACCAGCACTGGCCTATCAGGCACTCAGCCACAAGTGACATCACAACCACAAACTCCACCCACATCACCAGCACTGGCCTATCAGGCACTCAGCCACAAGTGACATCACAAACACAAACTGCACCCACATCACCAGCACTGGCCTATCAGGCACTGAGCCACAAGTGACATCACAACCACAAACTGCACCCACATCACCAGCACTGGCCTATCAGGCACTGAGCCACAAGTGACAGCACAACCACAAACTCCACCCACAGGACCAGCACTGGCCTATCAGACACTCAGCCTCAAGTGACCTCACAACCACAAAGTGCAGCCACATCACCAGCACTGGCCTATCAGGCACTGAGCCACAAGTGACATCACAACCACAAACTGCACCCACATCACCAGCACTGCCCTATCAGGCACTTAGCCACAAGTGACATCACAACCACAAACTCCACCCACAGGACCAGCACTGGCCTATCAGGCACTGAGCCACAAGTGACATCACAACCACAAACTCCACCCACAACACCAGCACTGGCCTATCGGGCACTGAGCCACAAGTGACATCACAACCACAAACTCCACCCACAGGACCAGCACTGGCCTATCAGGCACTGAGCCACAAGTGACAGCACAACCACAAACTCCACCCACAACACCAGCACTGGCCTATCAGGCACTGAGCCACAAGTGACATCACAACCACAAACTGCACCCACATCACCAGCACTGGCCTATCAGGCACTGAGCCACAAGTGACAGCACAACCACAAACTGCAGCCACATCACCAGCACTGGCCTATCAGGCACTCAGCCACAAGTGACATCACAACCACAAACTGCAGCCACAGGACCAGCACTGGCCTATCAGGCACTGAACCACAAGTGACAGCACAACCACAAACTCCACCCACAGGACCAGCACTGGCCTATCAGGCACTCAGCCACAAGTGACATCACAACCACAAACTCCACCCACATCACCAGCACTGGCCTATCAGGCACTCAGCCACAAGTGACATCACAACCACAAACAGCACCCACATCAACAGCACTGGCCTATCAGGCACTGAGCCACAAGTGACATCACAAACACAAACTCCACCCACAGGACCAGCACTGGCCTATCAGGCACTCAGCCTCAAGTGACCTCACAACCACAAACTGCAGCCACATCACCAGCACTGGCCTATCAGGCACTGAGCCACAAGTGACATCACAACCACAAACTCCACCCACAACACCAGGACTGGCCTATCAGGCACTGAGCCACAAGTGACAGCACAACCACAAACTCCACCCACAGGACCAGCACTGGCCTATCAGGCACTCAGCCACAAGTGACATCACAACCACGAACTGCACCCAGAACACCAGCACTGGCCTATCAGGCACTGAGACACAAGCGACATCACAACCACAAACTGCACCCACAGGACCAGCACTGGCCTATTAGGCACTCAGCCTCAAGTGACATCCCAAACACAAACTGCAGCCACAACACCAGCACTGGCCTATCAGGCACTCAGCCACAAGTGACATCTCAACCACAAACTGCAGCCACATCACCAGCACTGGCCTATCAGGCACTGAGCCACAAGTGACATCACAACCACAAACTCCACCCACATCAACAGCACTGGCCTATCAGGCACTGAGCCACAAGTGACATCACAACCACAAACTCCACCCACAGGACCAGCACTGGCCTATCAGGCACTGAGCCTCAAGTGACCTCACAACCACAAACTGCAGCCACATCACCAGCACTGGCCTATCAGGCACTGAGCCACAAGTGACATCACAACCACAAACTCCACCCACAACACCAGCACTGGCCTATCAGGCACTGAGCCACAAGTGACAGCACAACCACAAACTCCACCCACAGGACCAGCACTGGCCTATCAGGCACTCAGCCACAAGTGACATCACAACCACATACTGCAGACAGAGGACCACCACTGGCCTATCAGGCACTGAGCCACAAGTGACATCACAACCACAAACTGCACCCAGAACACCAGCACTGGCCTATCAGGCACTGAGACACAAGGGACATCACAACCACAAACTGCACCCACAGGACCAGCACTGGCCTATTAGGCACTCAGCCTCAAGTGACATCACAAACACAAACTCCACCCACAGGACCAGCACTGGCCTATCAAGCAGTCAGCCACAAGTGACATCACAAACACAAACTCCACCCACAGGACCAGCACTGGCCTATCAGGCACTCAGCCACAAGTGACATCACAAACACAAACTCCACCCACAGGACCAGCACTGGCCTATCAGGCACTCAGCCACAAGTGACATCACAACCACGAACTGCAGCCACATCCCCAGCACTGGCCTATCAGGCACTGAGCCACAAGTGACAGCACAACCACAAACTGCACCCACATCACCAGCACTGGCCTATCAGGCACTCAGCCACAAGTGACATCACAACCACAAACTCCACCCACAGGACCAGCACTGGCCTATCAGGCACTCAGCCACAAGTGACATCACAACCACAAACTGCACCCACAACACCAGCACTGGCCTATCAGGCACTGAGACACAAGTGACCTCACAACCACAAACTGCAGCCACATCACCAGCACTGGCCTATCAGGCACTCAGCCACAAGTGACATCACAACCACAAACTCCACCCACAGGAACAGCACTGGCCTATCAGGCACTCAGCCACAACTGACATCACAACCACAAACTGCAGCCACATCACCAGCACTGGCCTATCAGGCACTCAGCCACAAGTGACATCACAACCACATACTGCAGACACAGGACCACCACTGGCCTATCAGGCACTGAGCCACAAGTGACCTCACAACCACAAACTCCACCCACAACACCAGCACTGGCCTATCAGGCACTGAGCCACAAGTGACATCACAACCACATACTGCAGACACAGGACCACCACTGGCCTATCAGGCACTGAGCCACAAGTGACCTCACAACCACAAACTGCACCCACAACACCAGCACTGGCCTATCAGGCACTGAGACACAAGCGACATCACAACCACAAACTGCACCCACAGGACCACCCCTGGCCTATCAGGCACTGAGCCACAAGTGACATCACAACCACAAACTCCACCCACATCACCAGCACTGGCCTATCAGGCACTCAGCCTCAAGTGACATCACAAACACAAACTGCACCCACAACACCAGCACTGGCCTATCAGGCACTCAGCCACAAGTGACATCACAACCACAAACTCCACCCACAACACCAGCACTGGCCTATCAGGCACTCAGCCACAAGTGACATCACAAACACAAACTCCACTCACAGGACCACCACTGGCCTATCAGGCTCTCAGCCACAAGTGACATCACAACCACAAACTACAGCCACATCACCAGCACTGGCCTATCAGGCACTCAACAGAAGTGACCTGAGAAATATAAAAAAGGAGCAATGGTGCTCCTAGTGGCTTAGCAGATACTGAGGCTGAATGACTCCACAAACACAAACAGCAGCAATATGCAGCAAGGTGGACTGTCAGGTCCTCAGGCTGAAGTGACCTCACAGGCAGCCATGAAGCCATATACCTGCTCCTGGCCTCTTTGCGACTGAGGCACAATTGACCTAAACAAGCACAAACAGCAGCAATGTGCATGCTGATCGCCAGTCACGTACTGATGCACAACTGACCACAAAAGCACCAACAGCAGTAATGGGCCTGCTCACCCTTTAGGAGGCATGGAGACACAAGAGACCTCACCATCATCACCAAAGCTACATGCATGCTGTTGGCCTACCAGATTCAGAGGCACAACTCACCTCACAAGCACAAATGGCATCGACCTGCCTGCTGCTGCCCTATCTTTGACTGAGTCACAAGGGAGCTGAAAAGTGCAAACCTTCACAGAGGAAAAGTTCACCTGGGTCACTCTCACATCCTTCCATTACGCTGTGATCACTCCACACAGAACAGTCTCCTGCAAATGGCTTTCATGTCCTGGCAAGACTCTCTCCAGATCATGGCACAGCTCCACGCTTCACCCTGGCGACAAATCACAAAAGGGAACGATTGGTCTCGCTTTTCCTTTAGTACCATCAAGCCCGAGCTGGGAGCCTTTGCACTGCAGCACCTGCACAATGACAGCAGCATGCCACTTCCATTTGTAGTGCATTTCTAGGGACAGAGATCAGCTGAGGCAGCAGCTGCACTGCAAAGGCTTTCTGACACTCTCAGATCAACTCCGCACTGCACCAGCCATCAACCTGATGCCAGACCTCTGCTCTGACACCTACTCTACAAACACACTGCCTCTGCCCCACACAGCTGCCTCTTCTGCTCGATACAACCAAGTGCCAGCAAGAAGAGATGCATGCAGGACACTCGCCACTTGCACACTCCACAGCCACTGCTCTGCTCGCTGCCTTCCCTTGGCCCCACAACCCAGACACACAACCAAGCTCTTGCGGTAACACCACAAGGTGGCCAAGGCACTCTAGGCTCACAAGGCCTGTGCAAATGAGCAGCACAAGATCAGGCACAGAGCTGCCTCCTTGGGTGATGCTGCTCTTTTCAGAGGGAAGCATCCTGCTTTCTTTGGGCACAGCAGGCTGCTGCTTTCCACCCCCATCCCCTCGCGAACCTCCTGCTATGGATGGGGGCATGGGGATTTTCTGTAGCAAGACAAAAGTTAAAGATACAATGCAGAAAAAGTTGAGAGTCCGGAAGGCCTCCTGAGCCCAAAGGAACCTCCCTTCCTTTCCTTTAGTTACTTGGACAAGGAGCCCCGGGGAAGGGAAAAAGGGGGCAGAGGCTTTGAAATGAGGCCCAAACAATGAGGCAGACCCACACTGGACGGCTGCTGAAATGACAGCTCTCCTGGCTGCACAGCCTCTGCAGCAGCATCTAGGCTCCACAGCTGCCTTCACAGAGCACTGAGGGCTGGGTGCCACGGGCAACCTGGCCCTGGGCACATCTTCACCCCTCCCAGAGCCAGCAGCCCAAGAGCTCTGAGACTTCCTCAGGTCAAGCTACGGACGCTTTGGGGCACTCACACAAAGGCACTCAAGACATGCTGGCATCTATTATAAGGGTCTTGGACTTGTCCTATATGGCACCACAACCTCCTAGGAAAAAGAGGGGGCACAAGAGCATTTGCTGAGCGAGCTGGCAGTAACAGCAGTTGTGGGAGGCGGAATTGGCAGCACAGCAGAGGTACCAGGAGGTGAACCCACACCCCAAGTCACCCACGGAAGACAGGTGCATTTATGGAAGCCTTCGCATCCACACGTAGCCTCTTCTCAGTCGCTTGCAGCTGCTTTCACAGAGGGCTCACGACGCTGGCCAAGATGTTGACAGGTACAGGGACACTCCCTGGCATACTGCCTCCATCCTCAGCGGCTCTAGCACTGCACTGGGAACCTCATGAGTGGAGCAACCTAGAAAGAAAGAAAGAATCGGAGTGTTACTGGCAGTTCTGCTGGCCTTACAGAGTCACAACAGGCAGGGGAAAATGTCTCCCCTCTGTGCTGAGCTCTATTGGGGAGAGCACAGCCAGCAGGGCCACCAAGACATTCTACCCCTCTTTTTGGCACAGGTGACACCATGTCTGTATACCAGGTCCCATTTGGGCTCTCCAATTCTGCACAGGCACTAACACACTGCAGGGAGTCCAGCACAGGGACACCAAGATGGGCAGGGGCTGCAGCGTGGGGCATAAAAGGAGAGGCTGCGAGAGCTGGCTTTGTTCAGCCTAGACAAGAGAAGGCCAAGGGGCATCTTCACGCTGTGCACAGCTACCTTATGGAGGGCACAGAGAAGACGGAGCTGGATGTTCCTGGAGGTGCACACTAGTAGCATGGGAGGCAACAGGGACAAATCAGACAATGGGAAATGCTTCTGAGACGTTAAGAAGAAACCTTTTTCTCCGTGACGGTGGCCAAACTGCAGCACACGGATACAGAGATGTTCCCAGATCTCCTTCCTGGAGGTAATCAAAACTTCACTGGAAAAGGCCCCAAGATACCTCCTCTACTGGCACCTGCCTGGAGCAGGGCGTTGGAGCCCTGCTACCTCCACATGGCTCCCCCATTGCAGCCTCAAGGAATATGCTATTGGGAGACTCTTGCCAAAGGCACCAGAGGCTTTGCAGATGCCGCCTCCACCGCTCAACAAGCACAGGTGTCTCAGAGCCACCCATCGCCCTCACAGGCCTGACTTCTTGTGAGGTGCATCTCCCCTCTCTGCAAGGCTCTGCGTAGGCACAACGTGCAGAAATGCCTCTCACTGCTTTCATTAACTAACCATCTCGCTGAGGGATAGCAATGGATTAGCGTCTGAGATGGGAAGATGCAATGAGGGTCCAGATTCAACAGAAAGCCTTTAAGGAGGGAGAAGAGAACTCTCGCCAGCAGTCAGTAAAATCCCAAAGACACACCGAAGCATCAAACCCTTCCGAAATTGCAAGCCTGAACCTCAGCTGACAGAAACCACCAAACTGTGAGCAGCCCTGCCTCGCACCACAATGCTCCAAGGAGGCAACACAGTCACCAACAGTCCTCACCCAGGTCTCCCAGAAGGACACCGTGATGGTGGGCTGGGCTCTGGGAGCAGAGCACTGCTCTCTCCAGACACCTCCTCCCAGGCTGAGCACCAAAACACTGGCGCCACCACCCGGCTCCACCACAGGGCATCTCGCACTGTAACACGCCGTTACCTCCACACCTCACAGAGGGTTGGCAACCAACACACGCCTCGGCATCAGCGACACACAGCCCACAGCACCACACATGGCAGCACACAGGACACCCCAAGCACCCCACAACACACAAAGCCCAACTCTCCAGACCTTCCATTCCTTTCTAGTCCTCCAAGGCCTTGCAACAGGCTCTGCCTCTCAACAGACACTCACAGCCCGGGGCCTGCTCACTTCCCAACTTCCCACCAGGAAGCAGAGAAGTGCTCTCACAGTGGCTGATCAGGCCAGCTCTTGCCTCTCGCTTGTGCCTCAACTGCTCTGAACAAGAAATCTCTTTCAAAATGTGGCCCATACCCTTTCTGGGGGGTGACATTCCTTCTGTCTCCTCCAACTGCCTTTGCACCCGTTCTCCAACGACTGCATATGTGGACAGAAAATCAGAGACCTCTAACGCGTTACAGTTCCAAATGTGTCATAAAAGCAGCTGGACACCTCAAAGACAGACACAGCATTCAGACCTTGCAGGAAAATCTCACAAGCTCCATGCTCTTTTGACAGGGGCAACTTCTAAAGTACACGCACCCTGGCAAGAAGAGATTACTCACACCACTGCTCACACCAGCACTACATTCACTTAGCAGCCTCAAAAGTCTAGCTAGACTCCCTAGCTGACTGCGAGGACGCTGCAAGCTTCTACTTAGCAACAAGTGGAAAGGCAAACTCCATGGCCATGCTCACCACAGAACATCATCTGCATTTGAAATGTAGCAGTACTAACTCATGGTGACGGAGTGGAATAAAATTTGTGTCAGATGATGTGGAACATCCACTTCTGCTTGATTCATGAGTTGCATTTCTGTATTGCTGTAGAGCTCTGCAGGGCTCAATCCCTCCTCTGAGCACACGCAACCACCCCAGAAGTGACCTCACCACCAGCATCCAAGCCATGTTGTCTTCTCCTCACCTCTCAGCTGCTCACATAGAGGTGACCTCACAAGTCCATATCCCCACCACATGCCTGCTGATGGCCTATCAGGGACAGAACTTTCCTCCAAATAACTTCCCCAGCCATCAACTACTGCTGGCCTAGCAGGTACTCTGACAAAAGAGACCTCACAAGCAACGCCCGTGCCTAACTGCCTGCTGCTGGCCTAGCAGGGACTCAGAAAGACATGACCTCACAGTCATCTTCACAGCCATGTCTCTGTCACTGGCCTAGAAGCCTCCAAGATAGAAACTACCTCACTATAAGTTCCCCAGCCATGAGACAAATCCTGCCTTATCAGCTCCTCAACCTGAAATGATCTCAAAAACACATATCCGAGCCATAGACCTGCTGCTGCCCTATCAACTGCTCAGGTAGAAACAACTTCAGAAACACCTTTCTACTCACATAGCTCCTGAGATCCAATCAGTTCATCACTCACAAGTGACCTCACAAGCAACAGACAAGCCTTCTTCCTCCAGATGGCCTTTCAGGTACTCAAATAGAAATTACCTCATCAGCAAGAGCCCAGTCATCTGCCTCCTGTTGGCCTATCAGCTACTTACAAAGAATTGATTTGATGCTGGTGATTTTCTGGCATAGCTCTCATAGACAGTGCTGACCTCACTACCCACATCATGGCCACACAGCTGTTGCCGCCTGCAGCTCCCCCTGCCCTCCCCCAAGGCTGAGCCACCTACTGAACAGCCTCCCTGATCCATGTCGTTGCCCACACAATACTTATACTGCAGCAAAACACCCCTTACGGATCAGTTAGGAGCCCCAAAACAAGATTACCTTTTGCCTAGATAGTCTCTACACGTAGCCCATAAACTTAGGAATCGGAAAAAGGCTTGCAAGTAATTCTTGGCAACATTTTCTAATGGGAAGATTGCGTGGGAACAGCGATCATGAAACTGAAGACAGCAGGGCCTCATGTCCCAGGCACAGGGAGATGCCTTCCCACTACTCAGAAGTCTGGTCCCTTCCCCAATGCTGAACAAAACCAGAAAATCCTCTACACATCCAGGACAATAAGCATTCTCCTATTTTAGGCCCTGACAATTGGAGACACGTGGAAGGACTCAGGCCAGGGCATCTCAGTTGGTGAAACCAGCAGAGACACAATTCAGCAACTCTTCACCCTGACCTAGGAGCATGGAAAGAACAACAGCAAGTGCAAGCACTGGCCACTCATCAACTTTCAAGGCCCTGACAAGCAAAACAGCTCACACTTACAGAGCTCTTCTGCAAACACCCTTCACCCTGCTGCCAGGCTCACAGGTCTCGGCGCAAAGCAAGAGGCAGGGAGCAAAAACAACGGCTAAGGCACGGCATGACACGCGGGCACAGCCTCTCTCAGAGACACTCGGAAATGCAGTTTTCACAACAGAAGACACCATTGGGAAGGGCACCTCGCGACGACACCAGCAGCCTGCTCACACTTTGCCCAGCACCTCCCAAACGCAGCTCCCAGCAGCACCTGGGGCTGCGCTGGCAGCAGTACCTCAGGGAAATGCTTTAACAGGGATCCCAGAGCCACCACAGGGACAAAGGTTCCTGCCCCCAAACCCCACCGAGCCGCCCCGGCCCAGCTGCTCGGGGCAGGCCGCCACGTCTGGCTGCAGGGCAGCTCCCCCCTCTGGCCCACGTCGTCCTGGCCCCTGCTCACGGCCCCACCAGCCCCTGTTGCAGCTCCTGCAGCAAAGCAGCCCCGGCACCAGCACCGCTGCCCCGCCCCGGCGGGAGGGCACCCGCCGCCATTTGAACGCGCCCGCAGCCCCCACCAAACCCTCTCGCCCGCTCGCTTCTCGCCTGCTTTGCTCCCGCCCCTCTTCCACGTCTTTGACGTCTTTTTTTTTTCCACATGTTGGACTGCTATTGGCTGACAGAGCCATCAGTGAAATCGATGCCCGCCCTCCTCCTCCTGACAGCCAATAGAAAGGCTGCACTGGGCGATGCCATGGCAACATTGGGCCCTCCTGCCCTGGCGGCCAGCTCTGCCCCCTCCCCTGCGGTTGGGTGCCATGTTGTGGGCGGCAGCGCAGGGCGTGGTGGGGCCTGGGGGCAGCGCGGCGCCGTGTGGGCGGGCAGTGCGGGGCCCCGGGGCACGGCCGCTACCTCGGCGGGTCTGTGCTGTGCGGCAGGGGCCCCGCGGGGCTGCTGGCTGCCCTGCGCCCTGGGGGCCGTGCGGGGCGCAGGGGGGCAGCGCTGGGGCGTGTGCTGGTGGCATCCGTGGCACCGGCATGGGGGCCCTGGGGCTGGCCAGGGCTGCGGAGCCCGCGGGCAGTGTCCTGCTGCCCCCGGAGCAGGGCAGGGCAGGGCAGTGTCCTCTCCCCCTCCTGCCCCAGGCCCCTGCCCACGGCAGCCCCGGGGCTCGGTAGGGAGTGGTGGTGTGGGGTCGTGAGAGGGCTGGTGGAGATGGCTGTGTTGGGCTCACCCCAGCACTGCCCACCCCAGCACTGCCCACCCCAGTTCAGAGAAAAGACATTGGCGTCAGCCAGGCCCTATTGAATGGGGATTGTACCTCCGCCTGTTTCCAGTCTGCTCTCTCCAATGTATGTTCTTTTGGGTGCAGTGATTTGAGCCCAGTTTGCAGGAGCACAGGGGCTGTGGCCATCTGAAGTGGCACCTCTGAGCGCAAAACATGCTGCGCCAAGTTGGAAGGATCGAGGGGGAAGGAACAGAGATTTTCCCAAACATACAGAGGACTTGGGGTTATTAAAAGGTGAAGGTTTCATTATGGTATATGGACATTTCCAGCAGGGTCTTGAGAGCCCCATGGAGCTGCAGGCCACCTCATCCTCTGGGATGCAGGACCCCTTTCCTCTCAGAGCCAGACCCCAAAGGGGGACCCACTCCCAGGGAAACCTGTCATGGATTCCCATGCCCCCCCCACCCTAAGAGGTGATGGAGCTGGCCGCACAGAAGCCTTGGGGCTCAGGACAGCCACAGCCCCAGGACCCAGCAGTCCTGGCTGTCACATTGTCCCCTGAGCCAGAGGGGACCCTCAGGCAGGGCTCTTGCAGCAGCCCCCAGCCCTGTCCAGGCACCCCCACAGCCCGGGATTCACAGCAGTTTTGGCAGTTAACAGTCTATGGGAAGGATCTCCTGAAGCCCTTACCCTTGGTGGAGAGCTGCAGGAGTGTTGGGAACAAGGATCTGTGGTCCTGGCTGATGGTGTCCATCCAGCAGTCCTCCATCTTGCTTGCCCCCTTGCCCTCGGATCACCTCTGCATCCAATGAGGAAGGACGCTCTTCCTGTCTTGTCACCCAAAACTCCTTTCCAACATGCCCCTGCTCCTCCTGCTACCCCAACGTGGTCCCACTGCCTCCTGTCCCCTCTCCTTGCCATGGAGCCACTATGAAGGGCAGCTGTGGGGACGGTGTGAGCAGTACCCAGGAGTGCCTGGGCCTCACAGGGAACTGAGGGTCCCCACAACGACACCGGGGAGACCTCCCTGTGATGTGGCATGTCCCATTGTGACCTCAGTTCGTGTCATCTGGGGGCTCTGTAGGTCACTGCCATGGAGATGGCACAGGCAGGGAGAGAGCAGAGAGATTTCCCCTCATGTGCTGGAAAGCAGCCACCTGCCTTCACTGCAGTTATTTTCCATAGTTTTCTGATAAATCCTTCAGGAATGTCTCCAGACACTGTCAAAGATTGTGAAATATCTCAAATGGGGCACTGGAGACGTCACTTCTGCGCCCCTGCACTGACAGGTCACTGCACTGGGCAGACCTGTGCAGGAATCTGGGGTTTGGGGGTTGGCATTTTTACAGCATCCAAGGCATGTGGGATGAACCAGCACAAAGCATGGCCACAGGCTGAGAAATGCTTTGGTGAGCCTCAAAACTGGTTTCTGCTGTGGGCCACTCTTTTTGTGGAAGCAGGATGTAGGACAATGTGGGACAGGACGTAGCCTTCCTCCTTTAGGCACCAAGGCAGGCTCTCTGCTTTTAAAAGTGCTCGGCAAGGTTTCTCAGTCAGCAGTGCTTGAGATGGAGATGCTATGCCAGAGAAGAGCAAACATAGCCTTAACACACATCATCCCGAGGCCCTTATCCAGGACCCTGGAGCCTACCAGGCTCCAAAGCCATGGGCGAGGCCAGGTAGCAAATGTGGAGAAGTTTTCCCATTTCCCATGAAATTTGCCCATCTTTCCTTCTGGCTGAGCCTGAGGAAAGCCATTTCTCATTCCTGGGCCTCATTTGGTCCTTGGGCTTTTCAGTGTCACCTTGGGGCTGTGCTTCTCCCCTGGGTACGCTCCTCAGCCCCCTGCCCTCCTCCCCACAGGCACCCTTGCTCTCCCGGGGTCTGTACAGCGCTGACATCCTGGATCTCCCACATCTTATGACTCTGGGCTTCTCAGGACATGCCCACGTACTGCAGTGCTGCTGTCCAGGCTCCGGTGCAGAGCCTATGAGGCAGTGCGATGCCTCAGGACCTGCATTTTGACTCACTCCCAAGTTTGTGAGATGACCAGCTCCCAGCTCTGCAGCTGCTGAAGCTTGAGAGCATCCCTGCAACCGACCTTCCTGCTCTTGCTAGTCTCTGCACAGTCCTGGGGCAAATCTTGCAGAAGGGAGACTCCATTTGCCTTGAATACTGTGAGAGATGTGGCTTTTCAAGTCACTGCAAAAGGAAGGACTTGTTGACTTCTTTGGGTTGCTTCTTGAGCCTGTGGCACCCCCTCTGTGATGCTGGGAGCCCCAGCTCTGCAGTCTGGTGTCTCTGCCCTTTCTCTCCCCTGTCTCCTGTTTGTGTACCCAAAGTCTTCTCTCCACACCAGGGGCATGGGAAGTGCTGCTCTAGAGAGCTCATTTGAAGCTGTGACATGCTGTGAAGCTGAAGGCCTGAAGGAGGCTAGTCTGGGATGTGGCCTCTCCTGCGCTCCTGTGTGCCTGGAAGCCCATCCATGGGCTGGGAGCAGACGTTTTCCTGCTGCTCCTTGCCCATCTCCAGGATCCTCTTCCAGAGACCTGCCACTCTGGCACCAAGGAGAGCTGCTTCCTCCTGATCGAGCCGCTCTCCTCGGAGTGAGGACCTCAGGGCTTTGGCCCCAGCAAAGACATGGTCACCACAGGGACTGCCCCATCACAACGGCCTTGTGGGCACGATGCCACTCCCATCACAAAGCCCTGGTGGTTGCCGTGGGGACCTCCATCAACAAAGCCCTGGTGGTCGCCGTGGGGACTCCCATCACAATGCCTTGGTGGTGACCATGGGGACCCCCCATCAACAAAGCCCTGGTGGTTGCCGTGGGGACCTCCATCAACAAAGCCCTGGTGGTCACCGTGGGGACTCCCATCACAATGCCTTGGTGGTGACCATGGGGACCCCCATCAACAAAGCCCTGGTGGTCGCTGTGGGGACTCCCATCACAATGCCTTGGTGGTGACCATGGGGACTCCCATCTCAATGCCTTGGTGGTGACCATGGGGACCCCCCATCACAATGCCTTGGTGGTGACCATGGGGAACCCCCATCACAATGCCTTGGTGGTCACTGTGGGGATCCCCATCTCAATGCCTTGGTAGCCACCGTGGGGACATCCATTCACCACGTCATTGCCTCCAAGCCTCTTGTTACAGCCCTGAGCCCAGCTGCGAGCTGGGATCTGCAGAGCAGGACAAATTTTCCTCTCCCCAGCTCAGCGCTCCTTGGGCCTTGCAGAGGCTGCCCTTCTTCAGACAATCCACTGCAGAAATCCACTACAAGGCCACCCCTGTTGGTCTGCCCCCTAATCCTCACCCATACACTCTCGAATGCCTCACCGTCCGTCCCTAGGCAGAGCTCCCTGCATTCCCACTGCTCTCTCGGTGTTTCTCTTCCCCACATCACCCTGCACCTTTTCATTGCCATCCCATGCTGTTACATCCTCACTCTTTTTTGAGTCACCCTCTCCTCCCACTCACTCCCACTTGAAGGCTCTCCTCACCAGCTTGGCCACCTGGTTGACCATCAGGTTGGCAGATGGGAACAGTCTCCTTCCAAATGAAGCGTGACAACCTGCAGCTTCACTCCCTCACTGCGGGCTCGGCTTCAGCACCTCCTCCAGCTGCTGTAACCCCAGGCCAGCCCGCAAAGCAGGTGCTCCCCTCTCCTGCGATCCTCTTCCTGCTCATGGGGCTTGTTTTCAGACAGAAATCCCTCTCATCACAAAACTGCACGGACTGGCACGGGCTGAGAGCAGGACTGTAGGCGATGGACCATGTGCTGCTGCAGCATGGTTTTACACCCCCCTCAGCTTGATGTGACATCAACCCCCAACCTGCTACCATAAAAAGAGAAAAAAAAGCTGAACTTGGGTGCTGAGCTTCAGAAGATGGGCTTGTTTCTCCCCACGCTCATTTACTACCCTCGAGCCCTCTGCCCTGCGGCTGCACTGAAGAGCCAGGCCGCAGCCTCTTGACTCTGCCCTTTCCCATCGTGCCCCTGGGACAGCCAGAATGAAATTAAGCCCTTGAGATTGAAGGGTGGGGGAATGGAGTTAATACCATTAATTAATTGCGTTTAATATACAACCTACTGACTTTTATTTAAGAAAAAAGTTTCTTTTCTCTTCTTCCTCTCAATTTCCTGATTTTCCCCATAACAGGAGAGCAGAAAATCCATATCTTTTAAAAGGGCTCCCTAGTTTCACATACCTGCCTTCTGCACCTTTTAAGCACCCTCTCTCCCTCCCGCCTCCCCCCCCCACATCCCCTAGTTCCTTTCCTTTGCTTCAGCAGCATGCTAACAGCGAGAAAGCATAAGTGGGGAGGGAGAGAACAAAAAAGAGATACAAGAATGAACAGCAGAGGGAAGACAACAGAACATTATGTATGGAAATGCTTGCAAGCCCTCTCAGACACACAGAAGAAATCATTTCCTTCCAAAACCTGTACACTGAAAATGGCCTAAAAAGTGAAGCAATTCTGCATCCGTGTGGAATTTAGCACCTAGAGTTGCCAGGGATACACTGCTGTAATGATCACTTTTGAGATGACAAAGCCTTCCAAGAGGCAGCCTAGCCTGCAGCAGACCACTTCCAGGAGCAGGGCAGAGCAAGGCAGGTGTCTTCATTGTGCTCCACTTCTTATCTTAGCCAGCCCTCACTTTTAACAACAGGTTTCCGATCAGGCTTTACAGGGTGTGAACTACAGGGACAGTAAAACAGCAGAAATTATCACTTGTGCACTTTCACATAGAAGCAACACACATGAGGGAAGGGATGGTCATGAAAAAACTGCTATCAGGGTACATGACAGCAATATGAATTACGGTATCCGAAATGCAGAATTAAAACATGACTCTGCAGGACATATTTCTTCTTCTTGCATCAGTGCATGCTCAGATCTGCACGGCTGCTGCTGCTGGCAGCATGTTGGGTGCATCACTGTGCCAGGGCCAAGGCCACCCCACAGGCACCGGCTGAAGCCCCCGTCCCTCTTGCACTGACTCTCTTGCGCTCCACAGTGAAGTGGCAGCGTTGCATCACGGTGCTTGTGCCGGTGCTCTGCTGGCCAGCGGCCCAAGCGTCGAGGGTATCAGATGTACAAAGAGTCCGCAGAACAAAGCCGATATCCTTAACTGCACCTTTCCTGTCATACAGAGAACATCGGCTGTCAATATGCTACCGAATTTGACTTACAAAAAAATCAGGGCGTCGATTTTAAGTGCAAATCCATTCCTATCAAAATCCATTCTCGGTCAGCACATGCTGGTATTTCAGAAGGCAAAACCCAAGGTGACAAAAAATGCCTGTGTGCTCCAGTCCAGCTTTTAGCCAGAGGCACATTTCATGCTGATCCTTCAGTCACAACTCACCAGCATCGGTCTCCCAGCAGACACAAAGCACAGCCAAGCCTTCTCCTGGCAACATCCAGGGGTAACTACAAACAGCGTGAACATGGGCTGTGGAAGCTCTGGGGGAAGGAGCGGCCCCGGCAGGGCAGGCTCATTCCCCATGCAGAGGGGCTGCGTGGGGCAGGCCTGCTCACAGCTCCTGCTCGCCCCCACAACACTTCCCCATGGGCTTCTCAGCCGGAACCTCCAGGCAGGGACGACACCAAAGGCAAGGAGCTTCCCTGAGCCTCTGCTTCCAGATCCCTGCTGCTGCGGTGGGGGGAAGGGAAAGGAGCCCGAGACTCTGAAGCCCACGGAGAGACCAGCAGGTCTGCGAGGAAGCTCAGAAAGCGCCTTCACACCACTCTGCCCACAGGCAGCACCAGCAGCACCTCTGCTGGCTCCACCACGCCTGCTGTCACCTCCAGCCTGGAGCCACCACAAGCCCAGCTGCACTCGTGCCCTCCCCTTGCGGCCGGGATGGCGCTGACAAACGGCCACCACAGCTGGCACTGAGCCGCGGGGCCGCCAGCACAAGGGCGCAAGAGCCGGGGGCTCCCGCGGGGCCGCAGGCGGCCCAGGCCGGGCCGGGCCTTCCCCAGCAGCTGCTCGCACTCACCGGGCCACGGCGGCTCTGGCTGCCCCCGCACGCACAGCTGCTCACTCTGCCCAGCCCGCGGCTCTCGGCCCTGGCGCGGCAGCTCCCGGCGCTGCGGCTCGAGGCTCCAGGCGGCCCCGCGCCGGGAGACGCTGCCCTGCGCGGCACCAGCCGCCTCTCGCCCCCTCCCTCCCCGCAGGGCCCGGGCAGCCCCGCCCCCGCACCCACCCCGCCCCTCGCTGCCCTCCTCTGCGCCAGTGCGCATGCTCCGTGGGAGGCAACACTTCCGGCCCTGTGGGGGCGGGGCCTGTGTGTCCATGGCCACCGCCCTGGTGTCGCCGGCCCCGCCCCCGCTGGGCCCTGCCGCGGCGCCGCTCTCGAGGCCGCGGAGAAGCAACTGCGGCAGCGGTGGGTGTTGGCGGCTGCTGCGCAGGGAGCCCGGAGCGACGCTGCGGCCCGGCGTGTGCTCGTGTGGCCGGAGCCTGCGGCGGCTGCTGCCGGTTGGGGCCAGGGGCGGGGAGCGAGGGGGAGCGGCGCCGGGGGTGGGGAGCGAGGGGGAGCGGCGCCGGGCTGGCCCTGGGCTGCGGGAGTTGTGCTGCAGGGGAGCGTCGGTGGGGAAACGCTGCTGGCAGGGCGCTGCTGCCACAGGGCCCCGCTCTGCCCCGGGGCCTGGGCGAGTCTGTGCCTGGGGACGCATGTGAACGTCACAGGAGCCCCGAGAGGCCGCGGCCTTTTTTTCAGCAGTGGGCGAACAACCCAGGGGCCATCGCAGCCTTTGGCATTATCTGCCATGAGCGGGTGGCCCTGAAATTTTGTCTCCATCAGCAGCCCAAGAAAGGGGCTGGAGGGGGGATCCCAGAGTGTCCCTCTGCCGAGAGAGCATAGAGAAGCGCTGGAGGCCGGCCCAGAGGAGCCACCTGAGCATAGACATGGTAGGGAGGGTGTCCCCTCCAGGCGACCATAGAGATGCAGCATGGTGTGTTACAGACTGTCCCTCGCCATGGAGACCTTCAAGCCGGCATGGGCGGAGCCAACCCAAGAAAGTCCCCGAGACTCGTGACCCTCCTGAACTCCCGTTCTCCCCGAGCTTTCCTTTCCACCCCTTCTTCATCCCACGCTACTTCCAGTGCTACCTCCAGGAAAGAAATGTGATTTGTCCCAGTTTCCTGCACGTGTTACACATCACAGCAAATACAGCCCTTCCCTATTTCTGGGGTTCGACTACAGGTGTGAAACACTGGTGCTGGCTGACGTTCAAGATCTTTTCATGGTACAAAAAGCATTCCCAGCTTTTACATTTGTGGTGCTTTTCCATGTAGCCTGGGCACCTCTCTCACAAAATCCTGGACAAACCATTTAAAGACTAATAGCCAGGGCCTTGTGCTGCCCCAGATCTACACATCAGCTTGTGGCTAGGGCACCTTATTCTTGTGCCCATGTTATCTGCAGTCTCAGAGCAGGCAGAAATGGCAATAATGGAGCTATGGAGATGTTTGTGCAATGCCTGACGGAGCTCAGAAAAGTTTCTCAACCCAGATACCTTCCTGCCATCCTTAACATGAGAGTAATGTTTGTTGTGCAAAAGGAGAAAAGAGGTCTTGAGATATTTGAGATAGTTATTTGGCTTAAATATCCCCCAGCTTTTTTTTAACCCTTGGACATGATGAAGATGTGTTTAGTAATGTGTAACAGATCCTTAGACATCAGAGTTTTTCTTAGCACAACTGTCCTGTTTATGGACCACCAGCAAAACAGTGGCCATTGCCCCTGCTATTTAGACTGACTAAATAGTGCTACTTTCTGTGGATGGTTTAGAAATGGAGGGTAGATCATATGGCACTGCCTGTCCAACCCCAGCCACTTTTATGATAAAGGCTGGCAGATAGTCTGATCAGAAAAAAAATAAAACAAAACAAAACTCCCTTTGAGTCTAGGGGATCACTGACCCAAACACTTGTAAGATCTCGGTATTTGTATTGCTTAAATCAATAGTGGGGAACTAGAATGATGTGTGCCAAAGCTGGTCCTTCATGCTGCAGCCCCAAAGCCTAAGCCTCTGTGCCCTTTGGGAACCACAAGGTGACAGAGAAGCGGGACCTCGACATCAAGACCAAGTGGCTGCAGCACCTCCAGGGCCTGCACTGTTAGAGGACGCTGGATCCAGTGGATTTTTGAATAAAGGGATTCCTCCTTCCTGGTCCACTGGAAGGGAGACTGCTGCGGTTCTCTGTTCCCTGGTCCTGCCAGCAGCGAGACAGGGCACGTACTTCCAAGAGGCATACACATGCTCTGTACGGACATGGTTGACCACCAAAAAATCAACTCCGGCAGGGGCACAGTACCTTTACAGGCACCACAGAGACGTGAGCAGCACTCACAAACATGAACGATACAAACGGCCTGGTCCTGTTCTTGCTCACCAGCTAATCAGACTCAAAGATTGCAGGAGACCTCACACGCACCCTCGCATGGGTGTCTCTGGTAGCTGGCTGCCTTGACGTCTGCAAGCCTTCCACACATGCACTCATGCAGAACAGCGAGCACGCTCAGCCAGAAAAGAGCTAGGAAAAGGATTTAATACAATGATAGGCTACACCGCAGAGACCAGGTACACAGCCTGGCCAGACAAGTGTCCTTGCCAGCAGCTTGCTTACACATGACCGGCCCCTTTTATTCCCTTTGTCTCCATTTTCCCATGCTGCTTCCTCTATGATGCAGCTTGATCCCTCCCTTTCTCCAGCTTTATCCCCTTTGAAATAAACAGCCCATCTCTAAGTATTTTTTTCTTCATTGGTCCCAGTTTTACTGCCTATGTACTCAAGTTTAATATTTCTGGTACTGTTAGCTAGGTAACCCCTGGCTCATGTGGTGCTTCTGATATCGTTACCTCAGTACTGCTGGTGCTGCAAGAGTCTACTCCCCGAAGGATCTCCAATACACCAGTTATGTGTGAAGCTTGTCCTTTTCTCATGTAACTCTCCCTTAACCACTGCTGAAATCCAGCCATTGCTCACTGTGCTGTCTGGAACTTGGCAGGGTCTCATTCTGTTCCCTGCAGTGTCCAATGATTTCTCATAGCCACTAGTTTCTCACGCCCTGTTCAGTTCTCTCAACTCTGAGGCAGAGCCTAGTCGTCTGCCTGCATACCCTAACCCTGTGTTGCCGGTGGAGGTGTGGGCCTGGATGGGAAGACCCAGGGCCACCACATCCTTCACTGTGGTGCACAAGGACCCACCCAGAGCAGGATGACCAAGGTGCCCAAGAGCACCCAGGTGCTCTGCTGGGCTGAGCTTTGGTCACCCAATGTGCCATAGCTTCCCTGGGGTCCCACATGAGGAGATGGATTTTCCTATAAAGAGTTCACCCTTGTAGAATTCCCTTTGGAAATGGAACACTCACACACAAAATTTAAAAGAACTGTTAACAGTAATTCTGCCCCTCAGAGGCCCTAACAAAATGAAATGCTGATTAGAAACAACTGCACAGGAGTAAAGCAATGGCAATATTTTCCCTTCCTCTGTGCTTTGTTTTTCCCTGTGGAATGCAAAATAAAAGGAGAAAAGGGATCTCTGTGTGTTGATTATTTCTCTAAAATAAGTTTCCTTTTATCAATTGTACATGCTTCTGCCCATCACTTTGCCATGTAAAGATATGGATAGAGACAGAAGTATAAAATAAGGGGGGATAGGGAGGAATATATAATTTCATTGATGGACAAGAAGAAAAAAGTGTGATAGAAGCATACATAGTTTATTTGAAAAAAATCTTCATGATGAAATAATCCTTCAGGAAAGAAAACAAAGGTAGAAAATGCCTAATTCTCCAAGAAGAAATATGATGTTCTTTTTTTTTCCTTCAGGAGAATGCATCCTAGAGTCATCAATGGAGATAGATAAAGCAGGGCTTTAAACAGTGGACATGCTCACACTATATTACAAAAATGTGAATTTTTAAGAAACCTCCCTCCAAAGTGAATAATAAAACTATCATCTGCAGGCTATCATTGCCAAATCAATGAGGCTGTCTTCTTCACACTAATGAAACTGAGAAGTGTATTATGGATTTGAATCCAATGAATTTGAACCCATTGTAATGTCTGAGCTTAATTTTCGTGCTTAGCATCTTCTGTTATTCAAGGAGAGGTGTTTTGAGCTTTTCTCAGCAACCCTTGGACATTGTCCCCCGAGTTTTCAGCTAAATTTCCTGAGATGACTTATGAAAACTTCCTTGTGTCAGCATGCACTGGCAGTCTATGTCCCAGTCCTAAGAAGTGTGTGTGTGTGTGTGTGTGTGTGTGTGTGTGTGTGTGTGTTCAACATTTTATCAATATTTTTTAGATTTTGTTTTATGAGAACCCCCTGTAACCAAGACTCACAATTCACATTGCTTCCTTTCACTTTCAGGGCCAGTTTCACAGTCTTGTTTCTGAGACTGTAGATGAAGGGGTTTAAGAATGGGTACAGGACAGTGTTCAGCAAAGCTACAATTCTGTTGTTCCCCAAGGAAACCCCTTCTGAGGGCCGTGCATAGAGAACAATGCAGCTTCCATAGACAATGGCTAAGTTGGTGAGATGGGAAGAACATGTAGCAAAAGCTTTCTTCCTCCCAGATGCTGCTGGCATGTGCAGAACACAGTGGAAGATGCACATGTAGGACACTATGATTAGACATAAGGAACCCAGCACTACAAGCGATATGAAAATGGTGTCTACTTTGCAAAGCAGGCTGGCATCAGAGCAGGACAGTGTGAACAAGGGGGAGCTGCCACAAAAAAAATGGTGGATCTTGTTGGGGCCACAGAAAGTCAGCTTTGAGAGGAGGACCAGGCGGTAGCGGAAGAGTGTGAAGCCTCGGACCACACAGCAGCAACCAGGTGGGTGCAGAGCTGCCACTTCATGACAGCAGCATAATGCAAAGGTTGGCAGATGGCAACATAGCGATCAAAGGACATGACAACAAGGAGTGCAAACTCTATAAAACCCAGGGCAAAACAGAAACAGGATTGGGCAAAGCAGCTGCTTAATGAGATTGGTCTCCTTCCAGAGCTCAGAATCGCCAACAATGTGATGGTTGTGGAGGACGTGAACCAGATTTCCAGGAATGCCAGACTGCTGATGAAAAAGTACATGGGAGTTTGCAGGCGGTGATCCACACACACGAGGAAGATGATCGTTGTGTTCCCTGTCACTGTTGTCAGGTATATGAGTAGAAGGAGCAGGGAGAGAAACAGCTGTAGTCTTTGATCAAGCCCTGAGAAACCCTCCAGGATGAACTCAGCAACTGCAGTTTCATTTCCTGCTCCCATGTCTAATTTCAGTACATCCCGCTGAGACAGGAGCATGAAGAAACAAGTGTGAGAATTTCACAGTCTCGACGGGAGGGTAGATCCTTCCTTCTTTGCTCCCTTGCTTGCTTCCTAGGTAGCACAGACAGAAATATTCCTCTCAGCCATTCATCGCACCCTGATTTCTCCGCTTCACATTTACAGTCCTCAGAGATTTTACTGTCTTCTTTCTACCTTCTCCAAATGCTCACAAAGGATTCTTTCTCAAGAGCACAGTATTGTAAAGAGGTTGTGAACTAGTTCATGCCATGCCTGGGAAATTCCCTGTTCACTTTGGCCTATTGCAAACATCCATCACATCTGTGCTTCAAAAGCCAACCTCATCTCCTGGCAAAAATACTTACTAGTATCTACAGATGCCGGTCCATCCATTTAGATAAGTATTTGGAAAGTTATTCCTTCTATTTTTCAGTACTTGCCTTTTTTGACTTGGAACATCTGTGAGGCTGTTGCTTTCAAAACAAGCCAATATCGAGGATCTCTTTTGTAATCCCCTGCTTTCTTCTACATCTTCTTCCTCTCTGTTTCTCCGGAAACATTGAGGAAACATTGTTATTAAATGTCCTGACCTAAATGCCTTGCTTTCCCTTTAGGGGAAGGGGGAAATCTTCTCATCTTAAAGAACTTAAAGGCTGTCCTTTTGATTATTTGACATAGGAAGCATCTGGAACAAAATAATACTAAGCAGGGTGATGTTTTAGATGTCTAAAAGTCAGGCACTTCAGTTTGAGCAAGTTAGCTTCCTCCCATCTTGTCAGTGCAGAGAGGGAGAAGAGTATCTGGAAGAGACACTCCTGTGCCCAATCCCGCAGCTTCCAGTCCAGTGGAAAGATCCCTAACTCTGCAGGTTTTCCAATGGGACTTAAACTATTGATCACATACGGTATTGTCCATTGTGAGCAATCTGAATATATCTTACTAATGTTAACATTGTCTCATCGAATCTTACCTTAAAATGCATGTACTTCAGAGTTAAAAACTGCCAATCTTTTTGGAAATCCTTGGACAGCTATTACTGGTATTGCAGTAGTGGTAGTGGGAATCAGGGAAATTTGAAATTGCATACTGCCCACCGTGGCGCATGAGCCATGAAGTCAGTGGTTAACTGGCTCACAGACTCCCATAATGAGTCCTAATGGCTACGTGGCCTGTGGACATTGCCACCCTTTGTTGGAATTATCTGCTGTTTTTACATGTGCACAGTTGTGTAAGAGGACAAACTTAATAGACCACTCGTTAGTATGGTGATCATATTGGGGGGTGTTGTCTCCTCCTGTAATGTGAGCATTAGTTTCTCTGACTCAAGTCCAGGCTCCTGGACAGGGACTGCTGACACTTAAGCAGAAGGTAAGGTTGGTGTGGGGAATCAGGTGGATACCTTGGTTTCTACTGCCCCACTGGTGGGTTTAAATATGTTGGGCCTCACACGCCATGTCACAGAAGAGGTTGCCAGCCGCTGTGGGTTCCCTGGATTATTGCAGAGTGCATCAACATTTATGTGACAGTATCCAGGATTGCCCAACACAAGGGTCAGAATTGTCTGATACGTGAGGGGTCCTGTATTTTTAGATATTGCCAACATACTCCCTGGTGATAACACCACACCATCGAGAGTGTTAACAAAGTCCCCGAGGATGCTTACTACTTGCAAGGTGGATACTTTCTATGGTATGCTGGTCAAGTAGTGGATTTCACTCAGTCATCCAGGGGATTGGCAGTTCCTAGGGAGGGAAAAGGTGACTTAGGTCTTGGATCGTATTCAACCAAGCCTCGGTAATGATGAATTTCACTGCCATAGTATCTGCATCTAATGACAGGAGGCCTTCTTGTTGCCCACCCCATCCCTGGCTGATTCCAGCTCCAGCTGAGCTCTGGCTTTCCTCGCTCCACGCCTGCGTGCACGGACAAGGTCTTGATGCCTGTCCCCCTTCCACCGTTTGTGCCAGGGCAGAGGTGGAGGATCACCTGGAGCGTCTCCTCAGGCAGCTCCCTGGGAAAAGCTGTGCCCAGCCCCAGCCCCGGCCCCAGTGTGGCAGAGGGGAGCTGCCCTCTCCCAACCCACCTTGTCTGTGTCCCTTCCCCCTCGCTGGGGGCTGGAACTGCCCCAGCCCAGGGCAGCTGGCCAGCACCAGGGCTGGGAAGACGCATGGTGGGACAGGGAGCATGGGGGGCAGTGGGGCAGGGTGACCAGCCCCACTTGGGGCCCCACAGCTGGGCCAGGGAGGGCTGAGGCCACTGGGCTGGCTGAGCTCCAGTTGCTGCTTCGGCATCAGCTCCATGCTGGGAATGTCGGGGTTTCACCCTTTACAGGGAGCAGCCTGTGGTGGGGCTGTGAGCAGGGCCCTATCCCAGACCCAGGCCTTGTCCTGCTCAGAGGCAGAGGAGGACGAGGGAGTGTGGGGCTGGCCAAGGACTCTGCCCCTCACCCACTGGGAGTGCAGCCGATGGGACAGGCAGAGCCTGTCTCTGTGCCCAGGGTCTTTCCATTCATGGAGTCGCAGAGGAGTTTTGGTGGGAAGGCACCTCTGGAGGTCTCCAGTCCAACCTCCTGTACAAAGCAGGGCTGGTTGAAGCCCTTCAGCCTTGTCTGGCAACCGCTGGGCTGTGCCTGACCCTGGTTACTATCCCCAAACCTGCTCTGCTCCTCTTGTCCAAGCACTGTGGGACAGGACCTCTCGTCGGTGGGTCACTGCCCTGCCTGCCTTGCCGGCACCCTCGGCTCCCAACTCCCCTTCCTGTTCAGAGCAGCCCTGCTCTTGCTGTTCCCGACAGCATACTCTTTGTAGCAGGAATCCTGTCACAAATGGTGCATAAACAGTTGAGCTGTGATACAGGAAAACCTGCTCTCCCAACTATCCATTATAAAATCACACCCAAGTGGCTGCCCTCGCTTTTTCAACCAGCTAAGACTCTGTATGCAGTGTTACCTGGGTAGAGGGTCCAAATCTGTGGCACTCCTTACACCTTTAAATTGGCTGTCAGGCAAGGGTTGTTGCTGTGGGCATATACGGTCACCTTTGGGACCTACAACCTTCTCTGGGATCTTCTTAGATCCCAACTTTCCTTACCAAGGCTTCCTTGACTGTAGTGTAGAGGCAGGTCTGAGGCAGAGACGAGAAGTCAGGTCAGCACCCGAGAGGTTCAGGGCCAGGCACAGGCATGTCCACAGCATAACTCAGGCAAGGCCCAAGGACAAGGGGAGCAGCTCCCCGGAAGGGGAGGAGGCCCCACAATGACACCCGTCACTCTCCATCTCCCCTTCTCTTGTGTCCAGGAGATCCCCCTCCCTGTCTGCCTGCAGCCCCTCCATGCCCACCCCGCTGCCCAGGACAGCCCAAGAGCTCTGGCCCTGCAGCCCCTCCAGCAGCTCCTGCTGCCCCAGGGACAGAGCAGCCTGCCCCAAGCTGGTGCACAGAGAAACCGTTTCTTGTTCTCATTTTCTACCTCTGAACGCTGCCCTGCTTTTCTCCTGGGACATTCCTGCTCCCCAGAGAGCCTTTCCCCAAGTGAGTGTGTCAGATCACACTGGGTCTCTGAGCTCATCCCCCAGAACCCGCAGATTTCACAAGCAGAGCAGCAGGCCCTTTTGTAGTGCAATCCGCTGGGCGTAGTTTTGACTCCAGCCTCTGAAGAAAGGCCAGACTTCATGTAGGTCACTGATAAGAACCACTTTTATTATAGAAAAGTTATTCTGGAGGCCAGCTCTGGCATAAGGGTGCCCATTGCCTGCTGGTGCCTGTGCTCATAGAACACATGCACAGCCCTACCAGCACCACGTTACAGGAGCATTAAGGCCATATACACACTTCAGAGGAAGGCAAGACAGTGTGGAAATGAGGAGAACAGCTCTGAGAAGAGACAGTCCTGCTGCTGTTGGTGGCCCTGTCTCCAGGGAAGCTGCAGCCCCAATTTGAAGGCTTCAGTGATGAAATGCCTGCTGTGGCAGTGGGAGGACGGTCCTGAGGAGCACAGGATCTGTCCCCACAGGCTGCATCCAGACTCTCCTCCCCTCCACTCCTGTTCCACTGAGCATTGGAGCACTGTAGAGGGAAGGTACAAGCCCACGATGACAGCTGGCAGCCACCCTCTCAGGAGAGGGATGTGAGATCCCACCCTGACTGTGGCCAGGGGATGTGAGCACTCCCAGTGAAACAGGAACCATGGTCACACCCTGTCTGTACTGGTCTGAGCCTGACTCTGCCCCCCCGAGCTCCCTTGCTGTCAGAGCTGAGAATGACACTTCCAAGGGAAACTCTTCTCATTGCACTGAGGACATGCAAGGGAGCTCAGACTAGTGGGCTTCATCTCTGCTGATGAAGGGGAAAGATGCCTTCTTGCTTCAACACAGTCTCTGGGCCAGATTCAAATGAGAGATTCCTGAGAAGTGGCACAAACCAAAACTTTTTCCTTTTTACAAGAAGGCATCAGAGAAAAGGAAGAAAGAAAGAAATGAACAACCCATAGCTTTGATGTCAGGTACCCTGGGAACAGGGAGTGTGTGCACATGGGACAGTTATTGGTGCCGACATTGCACCCATTGGATCAGTTTCCTCAGCGCATCCTTGAGCTCCTTGTTCCTCATGCTGTAGATGAGAGGGTTCACTATTGGAGGAACCACCGAGTACAGAACTGCCATCACCAGATCCTGAGCTGGGGAGGAGATGGACAAACTGAGCTGGGCAAATATGATAGTGCTGACAAACAGGGAGACCACGGCCAGATGAGGGAGGCACGTGGAAAAGGCTTTGTGCCGTCCCTGCTCAGAGGGGATCCTCAGCACAGCGGTGAAGATCTGCACGTAGGACAGCACAATAAAAATGAAACACCCAAGGACTACACAGGCACTAACCACAGTAACTCCAGATTCCCTGAGGTAGGAGCCCGAACAGGAGAGCCTGCGGAGCTGGGGAAGTGAACAGTAAAACTGCTCCACGGCATTCCCTCGGCAGAGTGGTAGTGAAAAGGTATTTGCAGTGTGCAGCACAGCATTGAGAATACCACTTCCCCAGGCAGCTGCTGCCATTTTGGCACAAGCTCTGCTGCCCATGAGGGTCCCATAGTGCAGGGGTCTGCAGATGGCAACAAAGCGATCATAGGCCATGACGGTGAGAAGAAAGTACTCAGCCAAAATGAAAATGACAAGGAAAAAGACCTGGGCAGCACATCCTGAGTAGGAAATGGCCCTGCTGTTCCAGAGGGAAATGGCCATGGATTTGGGGACAGAGGTGGAGATGGTGCCAAGATCGAAGACGGAGAGGTTGAGGAGGAAGAAGTACATGGGGGTGTGGAGGCGGTGGTCACAGGCTATGGCTGTGATGATGAGGCCATTGCCCAGGAGGGCAGCCAGGTAGAGGCCCAGGAAGAGCGAGAAGTGCAAGAGCTGCAGCTCCCGTGTGTCCGCAAATGCTCGGAGGAGGAACTCGTTCGGGGAGCTGCTGTTGGACATTTGCTTCTTCTGGGCACAGGGGACTGTCCAGCGAGGGAAAGACATTGACAAGTTAGGACAGACTTCTCTGAGCAAAACTTTCTATTTATTACAACTCTGCCCTCCCCCAAAAGCAGACATTACCTCTCCCCATGTTGGCTTGCAGCCTAGGCAGAAACCCCAGAGTCAAATGGTCAAATGTCCTATGGATGGGGTGTCTTGAAGAGAGAGCTGGCTCATTCCCAGCCATCCCCCTTTCGCAGAGGAGTGATGCACTTCACTCATAAGAGGGAAGCAGCACTATGTTTATTGTGGAAAGTCAGCGACTTAACAAAGTTCAGTCATAAATAAGAATGATTTCATGAGGTTCAACTGGCAATGTTCACTCAGTTATTTACTGCATGAAGGACAGGGTCAGATGCACATGCAACGGAGACCCTCCCGTTGAGTCACAAGGTTCAGAGTGGACCCCCTTGCTTTCCAAACTCCTTCTGAGAGGAGCCTAGGAGCAGCTGGATCCAATCTTAGCCCCAGACTTCGTCAACTGTTTATGTCTAAAGGAGCATGTGTGAAGGGGACCCTCCCGTTGAGTCACGAGGTTCAGAAAGGACCCCCTTGCTTTCTAAACTCCTTCTAAGAGGAGCCTAGGTGCGGCTGGATCCAATCGTAGTCTCAGACTTGGTCAGCGGTTTACGTCTAAGGGATTATGTGCACAATCAATCAGAGATATAACTTAGCAAAGTTTAGCATGCTATTAATCACTTACCAAGGATCTGTTGCGGGTAAGGAATCTCTCAGCCTCGAAGAGTAACCTTGAGAGGCGTCCCTGCTCAAAAGAAGGTTCTGCAATGCAGCCCGCTGCTGTGCAGGAGAGCTCAATGGGCTCTGGGCTGCCCCCTATTTATGGGGGGGGGGGGGATGACTGATTCATAGTCATATTTGCATGCTAGACAGGTCTTAGTTGGTGCCTGCTCAATTAGCCCCTGCCTACATGCTGATTACAGGGAGGTTAGGTTGAGGGGGAGAGAGCACATCGGGGAGGGGGTGGGAAGGAGCACACTGTCACACCTCCCCACCCCCCACTGCATTGCCCAGAGCCCCAGAGGTGAGAGGGGGACTTGGCAGCTCATTGTCAAGGACACGTCCGTGTGACAGGACCCACAGGGTCATTGTCTGAACTGCATCTGAAATCCCCCTGCCCAGAAAGTCCGAGGGGAAGGACAAGAGCAGCATGGACAAGTGGGGACACATGAAGCAATACCATGATATTTCTGCCAAGGGAGGCAGAGACATGAGGGCGCTTAGCAGTTTCTCCTGCTCTGGATGGCCGGCTGCCGAGGAAACGATGCATGCCCTAGACCCCACAGCACTGAGGGCCAAGGGCAGTGCTGGCTGGGAGAGGAGAGGAGGCAATGAAGTTTGCAGTTTCCACTCACTCTTTGACCGTGACTCTGCTGCCTGGAGCTGTCCCTGCGGGGAGCTGCTTCTCTGTCCCCACGTCTCTCCCCTGTCAGTGCTCACAGACCCCATCCCACCCGCTGGGTGCTCAGCTCTGCCCTACAGAAACCTCCTGGGGGCAGGGCACTGCACAGGGGCACCTCCAAGTTTGCAGGTGCTATGGAGCAGGTGAGACAAACCTTGATGAGGCTGGAAAGGTGATGCTGGTTCTGCTTGTAGGCTGAGGGGTGGATGAAGGGATTTCCTGAGTTCCTCCCAGACTTGTTCCTCTCTCACTGTTGCTGTTCTGGAGTCTCAATCCCCTGTTTAAACCTGACAGATCCAATAACATTTCATGCCACCCAAAGAGAATAAAACTGAAAGCAGAGACTTATGAAAGCTCCTTCCCTTTCAGGCATCCCTGCCTTGATCTTCCTTTTGGAACCCCCCCTCCAGAAATGCTCCCAGGGTGAGATGGAGCTGTGAGCAGCCCTGACCCACACAGCACCCTCTCAACGGGAGAATGAACCTGCCCTGACTGGGGGGTCGATCCCCACCCAGAACTTCTCCCTGCAGTGCCATGGGGAGCTCCCCGGGCAGTTTGAGTGCTGACCCTCGCAGGTGGCAGAGTCATTGCCTGGGCACACAGCGCCCTGGGGTGCAGAGACACTGCTCTGAATCACAGCTCTGGGCAGACTTGTGTGCATACACTAGATTCATCCCCCTGCAGTGTCCCTGGGAGAAGTCAGCAGGATGCCCTCTCCCTCTGACAGTGTGGCAGGGAATTCCTGCTCTGAAGCATCTCCTCCTCCTCTGCACTGGAGAAGCTGGGCGAATGATCCTTAAAAAAACAGTCATGGCATGGGATGGATTTAGAAGACTCCTCCAGGAACCTCAGTAGCATTGCTCTACAGCCAGGAGTACAGAATTACCGTGTCAAGGGCTGTGAAGATTTCTCCCACAATAAGCTCTCCTCTGTCCTCCCACTCCAGACTGCCTTTCACTTCTCTCTGTCTTCTGTGATCTTCTGTCAGCAAGAGCAGGCAGTGCCTGGAGCCCTGCTGCTCTTTGCAGAAGAGCTGCTCCTGCACAGAGCAGTCTCTGCGCAGTGCTGCCAGGTTGCCAGGAGCTCCCTCCATCCCAGGAGCCTGGCAGAGGCTGTGCTGAAGGCATAAACTTCTCTCTCCCTTGTGCTCCCTCCTCCTGGGAAGTGTTCACTGAGGTAGACCTATGGTCTCTCTCTAAACAGTGGAGAGAGACTGATTCCAATATTGCAATTTGTTACATCATGGGATGGTTATCTACAAGACGTGGAAATGTCCCACCCTGGACACCCCTATTCCCACCTCTTAGCTACATAGGACACTTAGACAGGAAGAAGAAGGGAGCTCATTTTCCCAGGGTTCAGGTATTGCTTCAGATGAGTCAGTCTGGGCATGTCATGCCAGTTTAGAAGCTCCTGGGGTGGAGTGGGATTCAGATCCCTCCCGTGAACTCCACAAACAAACAGGAGGTGGGATTCCCCTTGCCAAAGCTGAAGTGTGCTCAACAGAGATGTCTGAGGGCAAGCTCCTTGTCTAAGCTCCCATTATAATCAGTGGAGATGGAGACTGGGAGTCAGTTGCCCACACACAAACACCTGGTGACCTTTGAAGAGACAGGGTGTTCCCAGACATGTGCCAGTGTCTGCTTGCTGTGATGGAGCAAGTGTGAGACCTGCATCCTTCTAGAGCATGAGGTGGAGGCCAGGTGGGGAATTTCCTTGGCCATCTGAAATGATTCTAGAGATCTACTGCTACTACTACAGCTCCACTCAGTACAAAGCCAAGACACAGGCAAACCCCTACAGTGCAAATAGCTTATGTAATTCAGTGCAGACACTTGATTCAGTGACATAAAGATAGGTTGTCAGGGCCACGTCAGATGCCTGGGGTGTCCAGCACAACCACAGGTCTCTAGCAGATACAGCATGGGACCTACAGGAAAGCCATATCCTTTTGGGGTGGTTGCTGGGCAAGTTCCCAAGGGCATCTCAGGTTTTCTGCCTGTGCCCAAATAACTGAATTCCACCGCTGCCTCTAGGCAAAGTCCATCCCATCTACACTCAAGCAGCTGCATAACTGGGAGGCACATCACACCAAGGCCTCCGCTGTAGTTTCTGCACTCTCAAACCCTTCAAGCTCTCCCACCCCTGAACCTCTTCTCATCCCACATGATATGAACAGGGACTGTGCTAATGATGTCCACAGGATGGCTGGATCACAGGCTGTGCAGGCCCAGGGACTTCTTCAGTGACACCTTGTCCTTCCTGGAGATCGGTTGACCTCTTTCACAGGCCCTGTGGTGCTACAAAGCCAACTCAGGCAGCAAAGCCCTCTCCTGCCATTTCTGCACAGCCCAGCTCTCTTTTCCTCCAACCTCAGGTACTGCAGGGTTTTCTCCCTTAGTGGGAACCTCCTTTCACCATTACATTGACACCTGCTGTCTATGCCAGCATGTCCCTGCACTGAAGTGGGCCATTGCACACGCAGTGTCCTTGACTCTTGGTAACATGGTTCACCATGAGCAATCTATGCTCTGGGCCACAGCTGAGGCTCTGCAACCCAAAAACATGCAAGCGGATGCAGCCTGGGGCACAGACAAGAGCAGATGGAGATGCACAAGTTGTCCCAGGACTACAGCCTTGCCAGAATAACTGAGATGTGGTGGGATCACTCACATGACTGGAGGTCTATGATAGCACAGTACAAGCTCTTCAGGAGAAACTGTTGGGGAAGATGAGGAGGGGGAATGGCCTTTCTGTGAAGGGGCAGCTCAGATGTATGGAGCTCTTCCCTGGGATGGACAAGGAGCTGCATGAGAGCTTGTGGGTAAGCACGAGAATAAGGATGACATTGTGATGGGAGCTACCGACCATGTGATCTGGGTGAGGAGGTGGACGCAATCTCCTTTAAGCAACCTGAGGAAATCTGTGGCTCACGGGCTCTGGTTCTTATGGGGAGACCGTAATCTCCCTGACATTCACTGGAAGGACAAACAGCAGAGTGCAAGGAGTCCAGGAGGTTTTTGGAAGACGTCAGGGAAAACTTCTTAGCACAGCTGCCAGATGGGCCAATAAAGGTGATGCTTTCCTGGATGTGGAAATTGCAAACAAGGAGGAACTGCTCAGGCATGGGATAGTCAGTGTCAGCCTCGCCTACGGAGACCATGAAAAAATGAACTCCCAGATCCTGAAGGGAGCGAAGAAGGACAGCAGCAGAGCACAGAGGCTGGGCTTCAGAGGAGCAGACTTGGGCCTGTTCTTGGGACTGGTGGGGTAGCCCATGAGAGGCAGCTCTGGAAAATTGGCAGGGCTTTAAGGACAGCACCCACCAAGCACGAGAATGGTCCATCCTGATGCACAGTAAAACCAGTAGCCATGTCAGGGGACCAGCTTGGCTAAACAGGGAACTCGCACCTGAGCTCCAGGACAATAAGGTAGCATATGGGAAGGGGGAGGAGAGAGAGGCTGCAAAGGAGGAATTTAGAAATATTGTCTGGCAAGGTAGGCATGGTGTTCGGGAAGACAAAGCTCCCCTAGGATTGACACTTGCAGAGGATGTCAAGAGCATGAGGATGAGCTGCTACTGCTCCAGTAAGAATAAAAAGGAAAAGATGGGCTCACTGCTGAATGGGGCAGGGAATCTAGTAACAGCAGATGCAGATAGGTCTGAAGAAACCAATGCTTTGTTAGCTTCTGTTTTCACAAAAAAAGGTCTCTCAGGCTGTTATGCCTTACTTCAGGACTCCTGAGGAGAAGAACAACCAACAAGGGATGAGGTTAGTGAGGGATTACTTGTGAGACCTCAAACTATGCAAGTTAATGGGGTTGGATGGGCTGCATATGAGGATGCTCTGAGAGCTGGCTGCTGTCATAGCAAGGACACTTGCTATCATATTTGAAAGATTGTGGAGACTGGGCAAGGTCCCAATGACTGGAAAAAGGCAAATGTTACATCCATCTTCAAAAAAGGCCAACAGGACTACCTGGGGAGCTGCAGGCAGTTCAGCCTCACTTTGGTGAGGAGTGTGTCATGGAGTGAATCCTCTCAGATCACATTTCTGGGCACATGAAGGAGAAGAAGGTGATAGAGAGCAGTCAGCATGGATTTACCCGGGGTAAATTGTGCCTCACCAACATGATTGACTTCTATGATTAAATAACTAGATTTGTGGCTGGAGAAGAGTAAATGACTTTTTTCTGGACTTTAGCAAGGTATTTGACACTGTCTTCAACAATATTCTTGTATGCAAGTTAGAACATTACTGCCTAGACAGATAGACAACCGGATAGGTAAAAAGCCGCTTGGATAGTTTGGCTCAGAGGGCACTGGTGAATGGGTAGCACTCTCCCTGGTAGCCAGAGATAAGTGGAGTACCACTGATCTCTCCAGGAACCTGTCCTGTTTATCATCTTTATTAGTGACACGGAGGAAGCAACACTCCTCATGCTTGTAGATTGCCCCAAAATGGAAGGGGGAGACCAGTCATATGCTTGAGGGCTGCCATTCAGAGGGAAATAGGCAGGCAGGAGGAATGAGCTTCAGACACCTCACTAAATTCAGCAAGGACAAATGCCAGGTCTTGCACCTGGCATAGACCAATACCCCACAGTGTTACAGGCTGGGGCCTGAGGAGTGGCTCTGCGGAAAGGCCTTGAGGGTCCTGGTGGACAGGAGCCAAAATACGAGCCAGCAGCGTTCCCTGGCAGCAAAGAAGGTGAAAAAGCACTGTGGGCTGTAGGACCAGGAGCACAGCCAGGAGGTGGAGGGAAAGGATGATCCCCCTCTAGTCAGTATTCATTCAAACACGTATAGAGTACTGCATCCAGTTTGGGTCCCCAGAAAAAGAAAGAGGTTGGTAACTGGGAATGTGTTTGGCAGAGGGCCCTCGCGATACTTGGGGAGCTGGAGCACTTTGTCTGTGAAGATACGGGGCTTGTTCAACCTTCAGAACAGATGGCTTTGGAGGGACCTCATAACAGCCTTCCAAAGGCTACAAGGAGGTCACCAGGAAGATGGAGCCAGGATCTTCACCATGGTGCGTGGTGGATGGACAAGTGACAATGGGCATAAGTTGAAAGAAGAGAGGTTCATGCAGGGGATAAGAAGCTTTTCCACTAAGAGGGTGATCAGGCATTGGAACTGGTTGCCCAGAGAGGCTGTGCCGTCTCCTCCCTCGGAGGTTTCCAAGACCAGACTGGATCAAGCCCTGAGCACCATGGCTGAGCCCAGAGCTGACCCTGCTGCAAGCAAGGAGATTGGGCTAGAGAGCTCCTGAGGTCCCTTCCACCCTGATGGAGTCTGTGATTCTTCCCCCTCTGGGTCTTAGCTTGTCGATGTCAGGGAAAGCACACGGGTTCCCCTTAACAGTGGAAGTAGGTCAGCTTTCTTCTCCTCCTCCATTCAGAATTGTTCAGGTGCAGGGCTTCTTGGCAGGACTCCCCCAAACGGTCTTGATCAATCCTTTGCTTCACTTTTAATTTCCCCCTTTTTTTTCCCCCCTTTCCCCCTTCTAAGTTTGTGCCTTTTAACATCCTTATCCCCTCCCATATAGTCAGCCCACACCTGCTTACCCTTTGCCGTTTTGTGGGTTTGGGGTTTTGGGTTTCTTTTTTGACACAGAGGAACTTCAGTCTAGAAGGACCTTGAGAAACTTGGGTGATTCGGCCAACAGACACCTCATGGAGATTTACAAGAGAAGTGTCAAGTCCTGTGAGTAGGGAGGAATAACCGCATCCATGAGGAGAGGTTGGGGGACCTGGGCTTCTTCAGCCTGATGAAGTGGAGGTGAAGGGCTGGAGAGTAGTAGCTTGTGACTGCTTGAAGGGTGATTTCAGAGATGATGGTGCTTTTCTTGGTAGTGGGAAAAAGCATGAGAAGGGAAAAAAGCCACAAACAGCAGCTTGTGGGGTTCAGATGTAACATCAGGAAAAGGGAATGTCACTTGAAGGGCAGTGCTGTGGTGCTACAGGTCACCTAGAGGGAGTCTGTGATCAGCCCCAGCTTTGTGTTTCAAGGAAAACCAAGTGAGGACAGAGAGACATGAGTAGAGGTAGGGACATCCATGGGTGAGAACAAGGTGGCAAAGCAGGTTGGGTGTGTACAGTCTGCAGGGAAACAGACACAGGCGTGGGACAGCGTAAGACAGCCTGTGGTGGAGACAGCCATGGGCACTGCCAAGGCTGAAAGCTGCCTACAAAACTGAGCTCTTTGTCCTCTTGGCTATGGCATGGTCCCTGCCACTGAGGCCCTCAAGAAGATGTTTCCTTAAAGCACTGTGGCCTGGCTGCCTTCTCGTCCCTAGGGACTCAGGAGGTGCTGTATCGCTGTCCTGCACTCAGCGTTGCACACCCCCACCCTCACACTGCCCCCAGGAAGAGCCCTGAGCAAAGCACGAGGGAAAAGATCACCCTGCCCAGGGGCTGGGTGTCAGTGCCTGGCCATTCTGCTTGATAAAACACATCAAGGCTTACTTGGCATCAGAGCCACCTGCACGTTCCCTTTGCCTACCTGCAATCAGGGCCTCCAGCTTTCTGCTCTCATCAGCCCCTGGGGAGCCTTCCTTGGTAACAACCCTCAGTGGGACCCATTAACGCTCCAAGAAACTTTGGAATTTACTTCTGATTTTAATTTCTTGAGAGGCTTGTTCAGTCTCTTCTCAGTATCTGAGGTTCATGGACTCAGCACCAAAGACACTTGAGAGGCCATTAAAATGCCAAAAGCCCTAACAAGGTATGTCACTCCCCCTAATTTTCTTCAGTTCTTCAATTCTTGTGTGCCTAATTGGAGAGGATTCAGGAGTGTATTTACAAGAGCAAGATTTCCATGAGCACCTGAAAAACAAAGGATTTCTCCTTTTTAAGCTTCCTTCATTTTTCAGCTTACAGAATAAGTGAGAGCCACATTCTCCAATTTGTACTGACCCAGAGGGTCTCCTAATGAAGTCCAGACGTGTAGGAAAAGCAGTATTTTCCATATGAGACCTTTATGGACAACTTTCCTCCTCACCTCCCCAACCCTGCCATCAGCCACTGGGGGACTTATATGACTCTTGTTAAAATCTACCTTTTTTCCACTTGAGTCTGTAGCTGAATGTTACAACTCCTACGCACAATTTACCACCTGCTTTCCTTAGACAACTAGCTGCAGACACAGGAGGATTTTTCTCAACTGCCAACAAGCAAAAATAAAATAGGATACAGTTTAATGAAAGGTAAAAGACACTCCTCAACTGTATGTTAAGTGCAAGCTGCCTCCAGTGTGGTCCACTTTCCACAAGGAATAACCCTCCTTGAAATGATTTTGACAGACAGATAGGAAAGGATAGATAGAAACAGAACTAAGGAGTTGGCTAAAGAGATAATTAGACTCCTGAATGACGAGGCAGGCTTCAGACGCCCTGAAGCTCAGAGCAGCAGCTGGAGAGTTGAGAGGTACCTGATGGATAAAGAGTAAGATATGTCTAGTTCGTCTGATGCAAAGATGCCTTTAGAAATGATCAATTTAATCAGGACATGTGAAAATATGTGAGGAATTACTGAGATTACATCCACAGCATAATAGACAGAGCAGTGGTAACAAATTGAGGGGCAGATCAATCTTTCTTCTCCTGAGATTCATACCCTGCCTGAACATTTCCACTATTTTATCATGGGAAAAGTGGACATTAAAATTAGTCATTCATTTTAGCTGATGAAAGTGTGCTCATATTTTTTAAATGTTGAAAACTCTTCTCCACCTTTTCAGGCAGAGCCCTGTTCTAACCACAAGCACCCAGTGGCACGTGGAGAGGTCCTGGTATGTCTGAGGTACCTCCCTGGGCCTGGCAGCTCTCACAGGGGACCTGCGGCAGACCGGAGCCCCTTGAAGCTGCAGATAGAGGGTGGGTAGAGTGGACCAGGACACCTACAATGGCACCAACCGTCAGTGACCCTGTGACTGCATCCCACCCCAATTCTGGAAATCACTTTCCTTTTCAAAAAAAAAAAAAAAAAAAAAAGAAGACCAGTCTATTAAAAAAAAAAAGACAACAAAGCAAAGACAGACAATAAGAACACAAAAAAAATTTAAAAGCTGGGAAGTGTAACAAAACATTTCTTCATTTTAGATCATTTTCTTACTTTCTTTCTTGTTTCATTTTTTATTGACATTTTCTAAATATCTCTGGTATTATCAGGCCTGCAGCATTAAAAAATATATTTCTGTGTCTCACACAGAGCCCAGTGGCCCAAAACCACTCGCAGCCCAGGGCTGTCCATGCCACTCCTCACTCTCTGCACAGACCAAGTCGCACCCACCAGAGGCAGGAGTGACCACTAAACCCACATCCTAGCCCTGTGCCTGTTGGTGGCCTAGCAGGTACTCAGGCAGGCAGGACCTCACAACCTCTTACCCCAGACAGGAGTCAAGTGATGGCCTATCAGCTTCACCCATAGAAGTCACCTCACAGCCACTTTCCCACTCACGTGTCTGCTCATCATCCATCACCTGTAGAGGCAGAAGTGACCTCACTTTCATCTTTATGATCATGAGCCTCCTACTCTCCTATGAGCTTCTGAGAAACAACTAATCTCATAAAAATGCCCCCAGCCATCAGCTTCCTGGTGGCCTACCAGCTGATCAGATACAACTGACCTCATATTCACCTGCCAAGCCAATGGGCCTGCTGCTGGTCTTTCATCTTCCCTTAGGGAAATGACCTCAGCATGTTTTTGGCTTCCATCCAGTCAGGTATTCATGCAGCAATGACCTCACAATCATCACCTGAGCCACGTGCCTGCTGCTGACCTATCAGAGGCTGAGACAGAGGTGATCTCACAGTCACTATCCAAGCCACATAACTGTTTCTGACCCATCAGCTACTCAGTTCTGAATGACCTCACAATCAACATCCTAGCCCTGTGCCGCCTGGCGGCCTATCAGGTCCTCAGGCAGAAGTGACCTCACAAACAATTGCCCCAAGCATTAGTCAAGTGCTGGCACATCAGCTGCTCAGATAGAGGTGACCTTACAATCATCTACCAAGCCCACGTGGCTGCTGATGGCCTTTCAGCTTCTCTGATGGACAAGGTTTGTGTTCTTGTTTGGGAGGTCACTTCTGACTCAGCCTCTGATAGGCTCCTGGCTGGGGCATGGGCATGTGAAGTCACTCCTGCCTTAGCAGCTGATAGACCAGCAGCAGGCACATGGCTTGGATGATGATGGTAAGGTTAGTTGTATGTGATCAGCTGAAAGCAGGGGTTTAATTAGCATCCTGGCAGGAGATCCTGGCAAGAACTGCAGAACCTGCAGGCCTCCAGCAACCTAGTGACACCTTGCAAAATGTGCTCAGCTGAGATAGACACCTGAACTGTCAGGTTAGAAATGACTCCCTTAGAGAAGAGAGGAGCATGTGGAAAGGTGAGGAACATAACACTTAGGGGGGGTTGCAGAGTTATTTGCATAAAGCCACCTCAACTTTGCAAGCTGATTCTCAACTATGACCTTTCAAGTATTTCCTGCCGACTTGCAGGAATGTGCTTGAGCATCAGGCAACAATTTTCAGGGTCCAAAAGCAATGCTGTGATTTTCTTAGTTTTCAGCACAAAAAATAAGCTCTGAGCCCTTGAAACATCACTCACTGTTGTATGCGCATCTGGGAGAACTTGTTGTAAGAGGCCAATTCTTTTCTGAAGAAATACTTTGGAAGTTTTTCCTTATGTGCCCATTTTGAAAGGTAACGACTGTGGCACTGCTGCTCAAAAGAGTACCTCTGAGTGCTCTGTCACGGCAAGACCATTTCCTTGTTCACTATGCCAGAGAAAAAAGTCCCACCATATCAAAAGTGCTCTCTGAGGCCTCTTCTTGGCTATCAGCCCCTGGATGTCTTGTTTCAGGGCCTGGGGCAGTGTGCAGGTTGCAGCAGAGATCTGCAAGGCAGTGAGCCCTTTGGCAGGGAGAGCTCAGGACCCCGCCCTCCCTCCTTCCCCCTTATTTCAGTGGATTGGGGGGGGGGGTTACTTGGATGGTTAATTAAGAGCAAAGTGTTTCTAGGATACTGACATATTAGAAGAAAAGAGTGTCTGCACCAATTACATTTATTGGTAGTACCCCCCCCCCATAAGACTTTATTAACAGGAGATAGAGGCAACTACTATGCCTTTACTGTAAGAAAACTTGAGATTTAAAGGTCTCAGAAGTGTTATCTTGAAGAAACTCCTCCAGTGAACCCTTTCTGAAAGATGACCTCTTATAATCCAGATATTCTAAGCTGCATATTTATATGTATTTCACAAGAGATCTGGGCTATCTTATGTCTTTGGTTAAACATGGGACAGGAAAGCCCAAATCAAATAAGGGAGGGAAATCATGGAGAATATATATATATATATATATATATATATATATATAAAAGACAAAGCATTCTGTAAACATTTAACTTTATTTCACTTTTCTTTGTATTTCCCAGCACCTGTGAATTACCTTTGATATTAGCTTCCATGGGTTTTCTTTCTCAGATAGCCTATATTTCAACTGCAGAAGATGGTGCTTCTGAGTCCTTGGTTTTATGCTTTCCAATTTTAGTTGTATAAAGAAGTTACCATCAAACAAAAATGCATGTTTTTTTGCTTCATACACTGTCATTCTAAAAGTAGTACAGACCTACATTAACTTTGGATCAGTATACCTGTTATTGAAAATTAAGCTCACCGGCCACCATAACAGAGTCCGACCCTAGGTTCCCGCAGAAGTTTGAAGTCAGACCAGAACAAAATAAATTTTAATTACACGCGTGCAATAATTACAGCTCGAGCTGGGTGCCTCCAGAGAGGGACCCTAAACAAAGAAATTCCTGGCCTATTATACCCTTACAATCTAAGTTCCCCACCCCTTATGCAGTAGTTTGGACCAATAGTAATAGTTAGATCTGGGGTCTTCCCCTTCTTCATTGCGCTCCTTCATTGTCTCTAGCAGGCTGCTTCTTATCCTATTTTCAAAGCTGCAGCTTCTGCTCTTGGTTCTAACTTCTTTATCTTTCCAGCTTGAACCAGCGCTGGGGCCCTCTTTCACATAACTAGGTAATATCCAGGAGAGAGTTCACAGCTTGCAGCCTAAGGCTTCAGCAAATTTAGCTACTAATGCTAAGCAAGTTATGCTAAGCAATCAACTCTAGACAGCTTCAGTCCAATATTCTTTAACAGTCTTCCCTTTGTTTTTATTAAGCAGCCCTGCTAATATGTTAAGCAGAGTTCTCGAGGCCTTTCGAGGCGTACTATCACTCTCCATAATCTTATGTGCAATATGATTGTAAGCAATAGGCATAGCACGGTTAAACTTAACACAACTACTACTGGGTGCAACATGTGATTATAGAACCCTGTTGTGGTTGGTGACCATCCCAGAAGAGTCTCTCACCAATGATATTCTCCATCCTTCTTCACTCTTTCCAAGATGTGGTGTATCTCTTCTGTATCATGATGAACAGTGATTAGAGTTTTTTGTCCATTGTTTTGGATGCGTTTTAACAGTTGACACAGGTCATCATGTTGTAGTAGTTTCTTCACCAATGTAAGATTCATTCCGATGCGGGTAGGCAATAAATCTTGACTTAAGGTATAATTAGATTGTAATAATTGATAAGACTGTCACACTATGAAGGTTCAATAGTAACAACTGAGACAGTAACGTAATAAAAAATTATGTTTATTTCCTCACACAAATTCTTGGATTAGTAACATCCATTAAAATAATGCGATTACTCATTTAGAAAGGATAACCCAAAACTGTTGATTACTGCGCTATTAATTGGAAGCACTGCTTATCCCTACTTGAAAGCTTTCTTGTTCACTCTCTTAGTGAGAGAACTCTCAACCTCGAGGAGTTACCTTAACCCAGTGTGCCAGGAAAAGGGGGGGAGGGGAATACTCACAGTCCAGCCAGAGAAGATGATCAGGTCACGTTCCTGTCCCTGCTCAAACTCTCTTAGCTTCCAAGTCTCTTTTTATACGGCTGGGGCTCTGGGCAGACACTGCTTTTGCTGATTTTTTGTTTGTTTGTCTGTTTGGAAGGACCCTGCTAGCAAGGTGAGACCACAATACCTCCGTATTGTTTCTTCCCTCCCTGGGGGTCCATGCAGATTCCAGGTGGCAGACTTCTTCAGTCTTGTTAATTCTTCCATCCTGCACCCTTGCGCATATCAATCCTTGCGCATATCGGCTGGTAGACTTCTTTAGTCCTGTTAACTCCTCTGTTCAACAGCTTTGCGCATATCAGTTCTTGTGCATATCAATTGCCAAACCTCAGTCCTGTTAACTCTTCACTCACCCGTCAGGCTCAGTGCCTGATAGGCCGGCGCTGGTCATGTGGCTGCAGTTTGTGGTTGTGAGGTCACTTGTGGCTCAGTGCCTGATAGGCCAGTGCTGGTCATGTGGGTGCTGTTTTTACTTGTCAGGTTACTTCCACCTCAGCACCACATACTGCCATGTTAGGCACATGGCTCCTCTTTGTCGTTGTGAGGTCATTATGCCCCTGTACCTTATAGGGCAGCAGGAAGCACATGGTTTCGATGCAGATTCTCAGTACATGGCTTGGAGCATAAGAAGGACCTTATTGCCAGCAATAATACTTAAAAACTTAGAAATACGACTCCTTTTTCTCATCACCAGTACCCGAGAGCAAACAAAACGGAACAGATTATTTTATTTGTTTGGCACCCCACATAGAAGACAGCGAGGTTCCCATCTGGTGAGCACTGGCACTGGTCTTGCATGCCTACGTTTATTGGCCGTGGGCTCCCAGAGATCTACTTCAATGGGCACAGCAAATGCCCCGGGTGTGGGAGGACCCGGAAAAGGCAGCTTGACTGTTTTGTACAAGAGTAGAGGGACATCCCATTTGTTAGGGGCATGTTCAAGTATTGTTACAACAGATATTTCAGCCAGGGGATAGAGAATGGATATTGAAAGAAGGATAGGGAATTGCCAGACTGAGATGATAACCGACAATCTTGCCCACGAGGAGATCCGAATTGGGATTATAATAATACAAATGATTGGGCAGCATGTGAAACGGCATGCCAAAATCTGGTTTTAGCTCTAAGAACTGCAGGGCAAATGGGGGTTATCTCAGAAAAGGTACTAGCGTTAGCAAAAGTCTGAGGAACGCTCGATTTTTGGAATATTTGCTTGTGGCAAAGTCTGCTCTTATGCTATGGAGGGATGTCTGTGGAAAATGTTAATGAAAGGCTGGCAGTGAGCGTATTGGTCCAGCAAGCGGCACCAGCTATCCATGAGTATTTCAGAAACCATGCTCCAGGGCGGCAGGGAAAGAATTTACAGAAGATTCACTGTATTACAGCAGCTGGACCTTTACTAGAAACATTTGAGAGCTGTGACAGTATGGGCACACATGTTACATGGTTGAGGGCTCATCTGTCGCACAAGAGGAAAATCTCCATTTGGGTTATCTGACGGTTGCCTCTCTGCTCATCTACCAATAATGTCTAGTCAGTGCCCCCATGTACCAACAGCATGTGCTAATGTGCTTGAGGCACCACGTACAGGCAATGCAATGGCTTGTGATGTTCCTGAGCAAGAAACCTGGTCTGAAGGAGCCTCTGGAAATGAGGCAGCAGGCTGTGAGCTGGGGAGCTCTTCAGACAGATTGAAGGCTGGTCACCTCTTCCAAAATGACCTTTGAGATTATGATTCATGACCAGGCGAGCAGGACAGTGCCTGCCCTCACCTTTCCTGCCTTGTGCTCCAGACTGACTTGGGCACAAGTCCATCCTGAGCTGAAAACTCAGCAGTCCCGGGGGTGCAGCAGCGCACCCAGGCTCATCCACCTTGCTGAAGGGCTCGGCTTCTTTTCTCAAGCACGCCCCACACAAACCGAGCTGCGAGGCTCCTTAGGAGTGACTTACATCTCAGTAGCTCTGAAGTCAGGCAGAGGTTAAGGTCTATTTCTGTCTGTGTAGCTAGGTCTGTAATTTAAGCAGAGCAGAAATTATACCCTATTATTAAGTCATCGGTTTGTCTTGGTAGGTGTGTTCTGACACTTTGTCTCGATGTACTATCTATCTGGTTGATACAGTTTTCATCAGTTTACATTTTACATCCTGTTTACATGTGTTAGTTTGCATAGATACATAGGTATTAGTTACATAGCAGCCTATTCTACATGGCTCAATATTCTCATACAAACTTCCTTTTCACCAGCACACAGGCAGGCCAGAGAACAACACCAACTCTCATTTATGTTCCACATGTCCACGTAAGGTGGGAGGCTTTGGGAGTCTCCTGGGAAGCTCCATTTACAACATTACTACACAACAGTCCAGCATATGCACAAGTTTTGTTGCTTGCAAATTCAGATGGATGGATAGGTATTGTTTTGAGTTTCCTTTTCCAGTTTCAAGGGCACAGTGAAGTGAAGATGAAGCACCTGAATGCTGTGCTTTCCCAAGCAACTGGATACTGTTATCACGAGGGCACCCTACCTGAATCTATTAACATTTGCTTAGCTGGAAAACAATACTGAAAACTTTTTTCTGAAGTGTTTTCTGAGTCAAGATTCACTTGGACCCAGCATTCCCCATGTTCTCACACACACAGGCTTACTCGACAGATCTGGAAGTTTGCCTAGGGGAATCATTGCGGTGACTTTGAGATGGCTGTTTATATCCTGCGCCCAGTGTATGCAATGAGTGCAATGTAAAAGGCAATCAAGATGCGTTCACTAAAAGCATGCCTTCCCACAGTCTGCCACTGCAAAGTAGAGTTGTTACATTGTTCAGCAGAGAAATCAGTTGAGCACTTCAACGCCTTAACTACAGTGTCAGCTCTTGCTTCATAAAGGCCAAAGCTTGAAAAATTACGAAGCTCAATCCCATCTTGTGTTTCAGCGACTTTAGGAAGACAACAACTACCTCAATTTCCATCAGCAGGCTTCAGGAGCAGTACAGCCTTCACTTTCCAGGCTTCTGAGAGTTGGCCTTGAAGGGAGGTGTTTGAAAGATGAAACAGGTTACTCTCCAGCTGATGATGTCTTCCTGAACATGGAAACACAAACCCTAACTGGATGTGTTTACCATCAAAGGCTTTGAAAGTGCTTAACTTGGATACTGTTGGTAAATTCCTTCTAAAATTGAATACTGAAATTCCAGCACGTCAAGAGTTTCTGGCATCAAAGCGGGCCCCTCTTCTGACAGAAGGCTCCAGTAGTTCAGGGCTAAGCCCCCAGGTCAGGGGTCAGTGCTGACCCTGGAAATAGTCCTCCATTTCCTCAGGCTGGGGGAAGCCATGTTGCTCTCTGATGTCCAGTAGCCAAGGTGCAAAGGTTCCACCTTATCTTTCCAAAGGATGAGAAGAAAATGGATTTAGGATATAACAATTAACGTAGGCCTCCTCAAAGAGTTCAAAGCCCTTCAGCCCAAGTAGCACTACCCCAGACATCACTGACATCTTTGAGGCTCTACCTGAAGCCTTTCTTGCACTTCCTTCAAATGACATCATCAAATATCACCACTCATGCTGTCCTGCTATCTAAAGCCTTGCAGCTTCTCCACAAACTTTTGCTGCTTCCCCACAGTCCATCTGCCTTCTCCCATTTCCACTTCATATCTTTACCAGTTCACTAAACTCAGTCTACTAGTCCATGGATCTGATCTATCTCCAGATAGACAAGCAGGACTTGATAGCAAAGCCTTTCATTCCTTCTTAAAAAGTTGCAACTTATTGGATTTTGTCTCCCAAAATTGGTCGGCAAGAGCTGGGGAGAAAGGGTAAACGTGGGAGGAAGAAAAAGGTATTCTGCATTTCCAGATAATACTTAAATACCAACTAGCAAAGCTAACCTACTGTTGTTTACAAGAGAATGTCAATGAAGAAAGCAGCAAAACATTTGAAGGTTTTGGTTTCCTTAATTGCAGTACTTTTAACCTTACTGAAAGAGAAGAATTTAAAGTTCTATTTCATCATGCTGTGAATTGAGTTTTGCTGATGATAGAGAATATATACAGCTAACTCTTAAATCTTCAGCTATTGTGCCCACAAAGGGAAACACCTGCTCTTTCAAGCAAAAGATTACAATTGACTTCTAACAGATAACCCTCTCCTGCTTATACACTCACTAATCAAGGTCACATGTACATGAAACACTCAAAGACGACAAAACCCCAAAGCACCTTTTTAAACCAGGACACTTTTGGAGTAGACTTTCCTTTGATCACACAAGTCACTAAGCCTTTAACTATGGCAAGGAATTCCCTCTACCTTGAATCTCCATATAGTCTGCATTTCAAAAATTCTTAAGAACTGGCTTTTTACTACTACTATAAAAGCCCAGTGTTGGCAGGAGTTTTTCAAGCACACAAATGTATTGATGCCTCAGTTTACCTAAAGACAAATTCAACAGAACCCATGTCCTAGGTTAAAGGAAGGCAAAGAAACCCCATCCTTGCCTCTATTTATACATTTTCTGTTGGGGGGGTTCTTTCTGAATAGCCTACTGTAAAGCGCAGGGGCAGCAGAATTTTACATTAAACTATTTAGAGTTTATGCCTAACCTCTCCAAAGAAATCCAATTGCTCTTAAAGAATCAATTCTAAAAGTCCAATGGTAGAGAGCCCAGTTAAGAGCCACCAGTGCCAACAACTTACATATTATGCCAGCGCATTAAGTATTGCCACCATTTAGACTCTCTACAAGAGCAGGGAGGAGAATGCTTCACAGTCAGGCACTTGCTCCTCCTCTGCAGTAGATTCCTGGGCAGAATGTTGCTCATCATCATCAGCGGAGGATGGGGAATTGCTGCTGTAGACTGCATGTTTCCATCTGCAAGCATTTCAAAGGCAATAACAAAAACAAGATTAGGTCACACTAAGTCAAAAATCAAGTGCAGTCTACCCCAGAAGGTACTGTGAGATCTATGACATTTCCAGCCCGTTATATGTATTTGTCGTGCATCTGATTTCAAACTGCATTACATGTTCTTCCTTGGGAGAGCAAAATTCCATCTTTGTTGGGAAGTTTTTTTTGTTTTTTTTTTTTAAAAGGCACATGGTACTTATATGCACCTTGACTTTGGCATATGATAGGCCAGAGCCTTGCAAAGTAACTGTAAAGCCTTGCAAAGTAGCTGTATTTGTGAATCTATTGCCCCGATTTCCCCTGAACTTCGTATTCACAGCTGTTACCAAAAACAGCAGGACAAGTCAAGAAGGGAGCTCCTGAGAGAGCTTCAGTTAATTACGATGCATACAGGATGATAATTATGATGCATACAAATTTTGGCTTGAACCTTTTTACAGGTTTTTATTCCCCTTGTTCAAGTCTTGCACAGGCTGCGGAACATGGCCGAGGTACTGCCTTCACGAGGTATTGCATAATTACCCCTCTTCCTCAAGGCATGATCAGCTCAACTACTGCAACATCCTCTTCTGTCCTGAAATACAGCCTTGCCCCACTCACATCCATTCAGAAAGTTGCTCTAAAGATCATCTTCTGAACTTATTCCCTTCATCACAAAGGGCATGCTCCTGAAACCCTTCAAGTGTCTTCTCTCACAGCAAACAGAGTTGCTAAGGCCTTTCACAAATTACCTTAATTCCTACATTATTTTCCACTGGCTGCCCAGAAAACAGCTCTGAATTCTGAGCCGGCCCTGACAGCACCTCTCCCTGACTAACCCTTCAATACAGAAATGCAGAGGCATGTTCTCTTCTCACCTGCCACCTTCACGCTTGGGAGAAGGTTTTCATATGCACCTGGCAGTCTTCCTTACCTCCTGAAAATTCTTGCTGGGCTGCTCAAAACCCATGAAAACTGTCAGGCTACTGCTGCAGGGAGAGCAGTGCTCATCATTCAGAGTAGGACTGTGCATTTCCTTGTATTCCCACCTCTTGACAGCCATCTCTTGCCTTTTCTCTTGTGCTCGGTTATAAGTGTTTTGGAAAAGGACTGGTTTTGTTTACTGACTCTCTGTCCGGAGCTTACCGGCAGGGCCCTGGAGTCCCTGACTATGGCTTGTAAGCACTAAGGCTATACAGAAATGTGATTAGACTAAAAAAATATCCGGTAGCTGAACTCACTTCAGCTGTTTCAGAGGAGGCTTTTGGCCAGAACACAGTAAAGAAAATTGAAAGCCAGAACTAACCTGCACTGCCATCTTGAGTGTCAGCGATTTCCTCATCAGTTCTCCTCGGGAGTACGTATTCAAGTTTTCCTAATGACAAGAAACAAGAAGGGTCAGTCACAAACATGCAGAAAATCTGACGTATGCACACTTGGCGCCTACACAGTAACTTTATCAAGGCTCTGCATGGACACAAAAGATGAGCATGCAGTTCTACGATGCAGAAAGCAAGGAAGCATTGCTGGAATCCAACCATCTAGTTTTACCTGTTTTCACAAGAGGCACATTCTGGTTTAGGCCTATATCTGTCAGTCTAAGAGAGATGAGAAAATGGATGCATATTTTAAGACAAGAAGAAAACCTGTACTTTTAAATTTAGTTCATGGCCTACTTTGTCTCTCTGTTAACATGTTGATTCATGGCCCAGGACAAGTTTTTTTTTTTTAAAAAAAAAAAAGACATCCACGGAGATTCCTGAAGTATATGAATTTATCTTTGCTTTTTATCCTAGAGTTCACAGAATCACAGAATGGTTGAGGTTGGAAGGGACCTCTGGAGATCATCTAGTCCCACCCTCCTGCTCAGGAAGGGGCACTTAGCACATGTTGCCCAGGACTCTGTCCAGATGGCTTGAATATCTCCGAGGAAGGAGCCAACCACAGCAGGCATTGCCCACACCAAGGCACCTAGGACAGGAGCCTGGAAGGTCTTGAAGGTGGTGAGCTTCAAAGGGAGCTGAGCTGACAACACAAGGGCAAACAGATGACAACACGAATCGGGCAATCGGAACACCATGGTGTGTGTTCGACTGGCTGCAATATGGCTGTTGGCATCCAAGTGTGCTTAAGGAAGGCAAAGTGTTGTTAAGAGAAAAAGCACGAGTCAACTTTCAAGGACAATTAGATGTACGGGGCTGCCAGTTTATGGGGGACAGTGCAGACAGCTTCCTAACACTCACTGCTGAGCAGGAAGCCCGAACTCTGACAAACAGGCCTTTCGAATATCCTGTGAAAGTTCATGAGCACGGAAGCAAGGCAGCTGCTAGGGGTTTCATGTCGAGACTCCACACCGGACCAAATTAGGCCCCTAATTCCAGCACCTACTCAAAAATAATTACAAAACCCATATATCTCCATAATAACGTCAGACACGTAAAAAGAAGTACTTGTGAACTATTCTTTAAATAACAAACAGGATTAAAAAAAAAAAAAAAACTCTTTGGGGCAATAGTAAATGTGTACACATGACATTCTTACAAAGTGCAGGCTACAGAAGAAAATCGTTTGTCAGCAAACCAATTTAACCTGACCTCTCTGCAGGGCACAGTTCAGGACACCCTCACAAGTTACATACCTCCAATTTTCTAGAGAAGGTCCAGAAAATAAACTACCTTGATCAAAACAGTGGAACGGGCCTTGTCCAGAAAAGATGTGATTTGCTTACTTGGTTTGGAAGCTCTGCCATCATAAAACAAACAAACAAGAAAACAAATAATAAAACCATACACACACACCAAAAAGTTACAAAGGGATTACTTAAGAGTCTTCTTTAAACTCTACCTTAATTTAAGTAAAGGGCTCCTAAGGGTGCACAAGGAATTTATCTTCCACCGTTACTGCAAACGGCAGGACACTACAAAGGTCACCCCTAGGAGAAGGGAGTTCAGACTACGCCTAAAACAGCCACTGGCACACTGAAGGCTCTCATTCACTGTCAACATGCATTTTCCCTTTCACAAAAACCTTACAAAGCCACTTCAGCCAGGAACTAGCCAGGAGGGTTGTTCCCCCCCCAACCCCCTTTTTTTTCTTTCTTTCCAGAGAGAGCTTGTTGTATTCTACAGCTTCCGACAGAAGCTATATTAGCATAAATGCTCCAGCTGATTTAGACTTCCTTGACCAAAAGATCTTAGACTTTCGGCTGCAATGCTCTCGCTGCTGCCCATGGGGAGAGGCACAGAGCCAGAAAACAATGCCTGCAGTCCAGGGCACTCTGCTGATGTGGGCATCTCTCCTGCTGGCACTAGAAATAGTGCATCCCGTCACATTCACTCTGCACAGATTATATCCTACCTAGGGCTAGCCCCCACGACACCTCCTCGGGCCCCTGGCTGCACAGCTGGTCACCAAGGGAAAGAATGGGGGAAAAGCCTCACCATTTCAGCAACAATGGGTTAGTAGAAGCAGCAGAGTTTTCCAAGGCACCTGACACCTAAGAACAAGAACGCCCATTAATTACTTGAATAAGGCGTAACTCCTGATTTTCTCTTCCCTGCTCGAGTCTGGCCAGGGTCCTCCACACGTGGCTCAATGCTGAGGAAAGAACAGGCACAACAGGGTTGGGCAGCCACAGGCAAGTCTCTCACAGACCGAGTGCCCTGCACAGGGCCCTGACTCCCAACATTACCTTTCAGCTCCCAAAGTTCTCCCCTCCAAGCACCTCGCAGATCATCTCCCACAGAAACACGGGAAGGTGTCTCGAGGGGCAGCTACTGCCACCGCTGCAGCATCTCAGCAACCCCACACACCTTGCCCAGCCAACACCCTGCTCACACACAGCTACTTCTCCCACCACTGTGTCCCCGGCCTCTTTCTCACAGGCCTTCCAGTAACATGCCCTTTGAGCACCCAAGGTTGCTGGTGTTACTGGCAACAGCATACTGCCCCGGCCTAGACGTAAAGCTTGCTGCCTTCCTCAAGGAAAGCAACACGCTAAAGGTTACAAAGCCATCTCAGATCATAAGCAAACATGTAAATCACTACCCTCTGTAAGCTCCAGAAAAAGAACAGAACACCTAGGACAGGAAAGAAAAGACAAAAGCAACTCAGACACTCACTGAAATAACATCCTGCTAAAGCAGGGCTCAGGATATATAGGTCTTTCAGTAAGTCTCAGCTGCACACTTCCTCACGAGGAACAAGGCATCACAACAACAAACTGCACCCACATCACCAGCACTGGCCTATCAGGCACTCAGCCACAAGTGACATCACAAACACAAACTCCACCCACATCACCAGCACAGGCCTATCAGGTACTGAGCCAGAAGTGACATCACAAACACAGACTGCACCCACATCACCAGCACTGGCCTATCAGGCACTGAGCCACAACTGACATCACAAACACAAACTCCACCCACATCACCAGCACTGGCCTATCAGGCACTGAGCCACAAGTGACATCACAAACACAAACTCCAGCCACATCACCAGCACTGGCCTATCAGGCACTGAGCCACAAGAGACATCACAAACACAAACTGCAGCCACATCAACAGCACTGGCCTATCAGGCACTGAGCCACAAGTGACCTCACAAACACAAACTGCACCCACAACACCAGCACTGGCCTATCAGGCACTCAGCCACAACTGACATCACAACCACAAACTGCAGCCACATCACCAGCACTGGCCTATCAGGCACTGAGCCACAGGTGACATCACAAACACAAACTGCACCCACATCAACAGCACTGGCCTATCAGGCACTCAGCCACAGGTGACATCACAACCACAAACTGCACCCACGGGACCAGCACTGGCCTATCAGGCACTCAGCCACAACTGACATCACAACCACAAACTGCAGCCACATCACCAGCACTGGCCTATCAGGCACTCAGCCACAAGTGTCATCACAAACACAAACTCCAACCACAGGACCAGCACTAGCCTATCAGGCACTGAGCCACAACTGACATCACAAACACAAACTGCACCCACATCACCAGCACTGGCCTATCAGGCACTCAGCCACAAGTGACATCACAAACACAAACTCCAGCCACAGGACCAGCACTGGCCTATCAGGCACTCAGCCACAAGTGACATCACAACCGCAAACTGCACCCACATCACCAGCACTGGCCTATCAGGCACTCAGCCACAAGTGACATCACAACCACAAACTGCACCCACATCAACAGCACTGGCCTATCAGGCACTCAGCCACAAGTGACATCACAACCACAAACTGCAGCCACATCACCAGCACTGGCCTAGCAGGCACTGAGCCACAACTGACATCACAACCACAAACTCCACCCACATCACCAGCACTGGCCTATCAGGCACTCAGCCACAGGTGACATCACAACCACAAACTACAGCCACATCACCAGCACTGGCCTATCATGCACTCAGCCACAGGTGACATCACAACCACAAACTGCAGCCACATCACCAGCACTGGCCTATCAGGCACTGAGCCACAACTGACATCACAACCACAAACTGCACCCACAACACCAGCACTGGCCTATCAGGCACTCAGCCACAGGTGACATCACAAACACAAACTGCAGCCACATCAACAGCACTGGCCTATCAGGCACTGAGCCACAGGTGACATCACAACCACAAACTGCACCCACGGGACAAGCACTGGCCTAGCAGGCACTGAGCCACAAGTGACATCACAACCACAAACTGCACCCACATCACCAGCACTGGCCTAGGAGGCACTGAGCCACAAGTGACATCACAATCACAAACTCAACCCACAGGACCAGCACTGGCCTATCAGGCACTCAGCCACAAGTGACATCACAACCGCAAACTGCACCCACATCACCAGCACTGGCCTAGGAGGCACTGAGCCACAAGTGACATCACAAACACAAACTCCACCCACAGGACCAGCACTGGCCTATCAGGCACTCAGCCACAAGTGACATCACAACCGCAAACTGCACCCACATCACCAGCACTGGCCTATCAGGCACTCAGCCACAAGTGACATCACAAACGCAAACTCCAGCCACAGGACCAGCACTGGCCTATCAGGCACTCAGCCACAAGTGACATCACAACCACAAACTGCAGCCACATCACCAGCACTGGCCTAGCAGGCACTCACCCACAACTGACATCACAACCGCAAACTGCACCCACATCAACAGCACTGGCCTATCAGGCACTCAGCCACAACTGACATCACAACCACAAACTGCACCCACATCACCAGCACTGGCCTATCAGGCACTGAGCCACAACTGACATCACAAACACAAACTGCAGCCACAGGACCAGCACTGGCCTATCAGGCACTCAGCCACAAGTGACATCACAACCACAAACTGCAGCCACATCACAGGCACTGGCCTATCAGGCACTCAGCCACAAGTGACATCACAACCACAAACTGCAGCCACATCACCAGCACTGGCCTATCAGGCACTCAGCCACAACTGACATCACAACCACAAACTCCACCCACAGGACCAGCACTGGCCTATCAGGCACTCAGCCACAGGTGACATCACAAACACAAACTGCACCCACATCACCAGCACTGGCCTATCAGGCACTCAGCCACAAGTGACATCACAACCACAAACTCCACCCACATCACCAGCACTGGCCTATCAGGCACTGAGCCACAGGTGATATCACAAACACAAACTGCAGCCACATCAACAGCACTGGCCTATCAGGCACTGAGCCACAAGTGACATCACAAACACAAACTCCAGCCACATCACCAGCACTGGCCTATCAGGCACTGAGCCACAACTGACATCACAAACACAAACTGCAGCCACAGGACCAGCACTGGCCTATCAGGAACTCAGCCACAAGTGACATCACAACCACAAACTGCAGCCACATCACCAGCACTGGCCTATCAGGCACTCAGCCACAAGTGACATCACAACCACAAACTGCAGCCACATCACCAGCACTGGCCTATCAGGCACTGAGCCACAGGTGACAGCACAAACACAAACTGCACCCACAGGACCAGCACTGGCCTATCAGGCACTCAGCCACAAGTGACATCACAACCACAAACTGCACCCACATCACCAGCACTGACCTATCAGGCACTCAGCCACAACTGACATCACAAACACAAACTCCAGCCACAGGACCAGCACTGGCCTAACAGGCACTCAGCCACAAGTGACATCACAACCACAAACTGCACCCACAACACCAGCACTGGCCTATCAGGCACTCAGCCACAAGGGACATCACAACCACAAACTCCAGCCACAGGACCAGCACTGGCCTATCAGGCACTGAGCCACAAGTGACATCACAACCGCAAACTGCACCCACAGCACCAGCACTGGCCTATCAGGCACTGAGCCACAAGTGACATCACAACCACAAACTGCACCCACATCACCAGCACTGGCCTATCAGGCACTCAGCCACAAGTGACATCACAACCACAAACTGCACCCACATCAACAGGACTGGCCTATCAGGCACTCAGCCACAAGTGACATCACAACCACAAACTGCAGCCACATCACCAGCACTGGCCTATCAGGCACTCAGCCACAAGTGACATCACAACCACAAACTCCACCCACAGGACCAGCACTGGCCTATCAGGCACTCAGCCACATGTGACATCACAACCACAAACTGCAGCCACATCACAGGCACTGGCCTATCAGGCACTGAGCCATAAGTGACATCACAAACACAAACTGCAGCCACATCACCAGCACTGGCCTATCAGGCACTCAGCCACAACTGACATCACAACCACAAACTGCACCCACATCAACAGCACTGGCCTATCAGGCACTCAGCCACAAGTGACCTCACAACCACAAACTCCACCCACAGGACCAGCACTGGCCTATCAGGCACTGAGCCACAGGTGACATCACAAACACAAACTGCACCCACATCACCAGCACTGGCCTATCAGGCACTCAGCCACAAGTGACATCACAACCACAAACTCCACCCACATCACCAGCACTGACCTATCAGGCAGTGAGTCACAACTGACATCACAACCACAAACTGCACCCACATCACCAGCACTGGCCTATCAGGCACTCAGCCACAACTGACATCACAAACACAAACTCCACCCACATTACCACCACTGGCCTATCAGGCACTGAGACACAAGTGACATCACAACCACAAACTGCACCCACATCACCAGCACTGGCCTATCAGGCACTCAGCCACAACTGACATCACAACCACAAACTGCAGCCACATCACCAGCACTGGCCTATCAGGCACTGAGCCACAGGTGACAGCACAAACACAAACTCCAGCCACAGGACCAGCACTGGCCTATCAGGCACTCAGCCACAACTGACATCACAAACACAAACTGCACCCACATCACCAGCACTGGCCTATCAGGCACTCAGCCACAACTGACATCACAACCACATACTGCACCCACATCAACAGCACTGGCCTATCAGGCACTGAGCCACAAGTGACATCACAACCACAAACTGCACCCACATCAACAGCACTGGCCTATCAGGCACTGAGCCACAAGTGACATCACAACCACAAACTCCAGCCACAGGACAAGCACTGGCCTATCAGGCACTGAGCCACAAGTGACATCACAACCACAAACTGCAGCCACATCACCAGCACTGGCCTAGCAGGCACTCAGCCACAACTGACATCACAACCACAAACTGCACCCACATCACCAGCACTGGCCTATCAGGCACTCAGCCACAAGTGACATCACAACCACAAACTCCACCCACATCACCAGCACTGGCCTATCAGGCACTGAGCCACAAGTGACATCACAACCACAAACTGCAGCCACATCAACAGCACTGGCCTATAAGGCACTCAGCCACAAGTGACATCACAACCACAAACTGCACCCACATCACCAGCACTGGCCTATAAGGCACTGAGCCACAACTGATATCACAACCACAAACTCCACCCACAGGACCAGCACTGGCCTATCAGGCACTCAGCCACAAGTGACATCACAACCACAAACTGCACCCACATCACCAGCACTGGCCTATCAGGCACTCAGCCACAACTGACATCACAACCACAAACTGCAGCCACATCACCAGCACTGGCCTATCAGGCACTCAGCCACAACTGACATCACAACCACAAACTGCAGCGACATAACCAGCACTGGCCTATCAGGCACTCAGCCACAAGTGACATCACAACCACAAACTGCACCCACATCAACAGCACTGGCCTATCAGGCACTGAGGCACAAGTGACATCACAACCACAAACTCCAACCACAGGACCAGCACTGGCCTATCAGGCACTGAGCCACAAGTGACATCACAACCACAAACTACACCCACATCAACAGCACTAGCCTATCAGGCACTCAGCCACAACTGACATCACAAACACAAACTGCACCCACATCACCAGCACTGGCCTATCAGGCACTCAGCCACAACTGACATCACAACCACAAACTGCAGCCACATCACCAGCACTGGCCTATCAGGCACTGAGCCACAACTGACATCACAACCACAAACTGCACCCACATCACCAGCACTGGCCTATCAGGCACTCAGCCACAACTGACATCACAACCACAAACTGCAGCCAGATCACCAGCACTGGCCTATCAGGCACTCAGCCACAACTGACATCACAACCACAAACTGCACCCACATCACCAGCACTGGCCTATCAGGCACTCAGCCACAACTGACATCACAACCACAAACTGCAGCCACATGACTAGAATTGCCTATCAGGCACTGAGCCACAAGTGACATCACAACCACAAACTGCAGCCACATCACCAGCACTGGCCTATAAGGCACTCAGCCACAAGTGACATCACAACCACAAACTGCACCCACATCAACAGCACTGGCCTATCAGGCACTGAGCAGCAAGTGACATCACAAACAGAAACTGCACCCACATCACCAGCACTGACCTATCAGGCAGTGAGTCACAACTGACATCACAAACACAAACTCCACCCACATCACCAGCACTGGCCTATCAGGCACTCAGCCACAAGTGACATCACAAACACAAACTCCAGCCACAGGACCAGCACTGGCCTAGCAGGCACTGAGCCACAAGTGACATCACAACCACAAACAGCACCCACATCAACAGCACTGGCCTATCAGGCACTGAGCCACAAGTGACATCACAACCACAAACTCCAGCCACAGGACAAGCACTGGCCTATCAGGCACTGAGCCACAAATGACATCACAACCACAAACTGCAGCCACATCACCAGCACTGGCCTATCAGGCACTCAGCCACAACTGACATCACAACCACAAACTGCAGCCACATCACCAGCACTGGCCTATCAGGCACTCAGCCACAAGTGACATCACAACCACAAACTGCACCCACATCACCAGCACTGGCCTATCAGGCACCGAGCCACAAGTGACATCACAACCACAAACTGCAGCCACATCAACAGCACTGGCCTATAAGGCACTCAGCCACAAGTGACATCACAACCACAAACTGCACCCACATCACCAGCACTGGCCTATAAGGCACTGAGCCACAACTGATATCACAACCACAAACTCCACCCACAGGACCAGCACTGGCCTATCAGGCACTCAGCCACAAGTGACATCACAACCACAAACTGCACCCACATCACCAGCACTGGCCTATCAGGCACTCAGCCACAACTGACATCACAACCACAAACTGCAGCGACATAACCAGCACTGGCCTATCAGGCACTCAGCCACAAGTGACATCACAACCACAAACTGCACCCACATCAACAGCACTGGCCTATCAGGCACTGAGGCACAAGTGACATCACAAACACAAACTGCACCCACAACACCAGCACTGGCCTATCAGGCACTCAGCCACAAGTGACATCACAACCACAAACTACACCCACATCAACAGCACTAGCCTATCAGGCACTCAGCCACAACTGACATCACAAACACAAACTGCACCCACATCACCAGCACTGGCCTATCAGGCACTGAGCCACAAGTGACATCACAACCACAAACTGCACCCACAGCACCAGCACTGGCCTATCAGGCACTCAGCCACAGGTGACATCACAACCACAAACTGCAGCCACATCACCAGTACTGGCCTATCAGGCACTGAGCCACAACTGACATCACAACCACAAACTGCACCCACATCACCAGCACTGGCCTATCAGGCACTGAGCCACAACTGACATCACAACCACAAACTGCACCCACATCACCAGCACTGGCCTATCAGGCACTCAGCCACAGGTGACATCACAACCACAAACTGCACCCACATCACCAGCACTGGCCTATCAGGCACTCAGCCACAAGTGACATCACAAACACAAACTGCAGCCACATCACCAGCACTGGCCTATCAGGCACTCAGCCACAACTGACATCACAACCACAAACTGCAGCCACATCACCAGCACTGGCCTATCAGGCACTGAGCCACAACTGACATCACAACCACAAACTCCACCCACATCAACAGCACTGGCCTATCAGGCACTGAGCCAGAAGTGACATCACAAACACAAACTGCAGCCACATCACCAGCACTGGCCTAGCAGGCACTGAGCAGCAAGTGACATCACAACCGCAAACTGCACCCACATCACCAGCACTGGCCTATCAGGCACTCAGCCACAACTGACATCACAACCACAAACTGCAGCCACATGACTAGAATTGCCTATCAGGCACTGAGCCACAAGTGACATCACAACCACAAACTGCAGCCACATCACCAGCACTGGCCTATAAGGCACTCAGCCACAAGTGACATCACAACCACAAACTGCACCCACATCAACAGCACTGGCCTATCAGGCACTGAGCAGCAAGTGACATCACAAACAGAAACTGCACCCACATCACCAGCACTGGCCTATCAGGCACTGAGCCACAACTGACATCACAACCACAAACTGCAGCCACATCACCAGCACTGGCCTATCAGGCAGTGAGTCACAACTGACATCACAAACACAAACTCCACCCACATCACCAGCACTGGCCTATCAGGCACTCAGCCACAAGTGACATCACAAACACAAACTCCAGCCACAGGACCAGCACCGGCCTATCAGGCACTCAGCCACAAGGGACATCACAACCGCAAACTGCACCCACATCACCAGCACTGGCCTAGCAGGCACTGAGCCACAACTGACATCACAACCACAAACTGCAGCCACATGACTAGAATTGCCTATCAGGCACTGAGCCACAAGTGACATCACAACCACAAACTGCAGCCACATAACCAGCACTGGCCTATCAGGCACTGAGCCACAACTGACATCACAAAGACAATCTCCAGCCACAGGACCAGCACTGCCCTATCAGGCACTGAGCCACAAGTGACATCACAACCACAAACTGCAGCCACATCACCAGCACTGGCCTATCAGGCACTCAGCCACAACTGACATCACAAACACAAACTGCACCCACATCACCAGCACTGGCCTAGAAGGCACTCAGCCACAAGTGACATCACAAACACAAACTGCACCCACATCAACAGCACTGGCCTATCAGGCACTCAGCCACAACTGACATCACAACCACAAACTGCAGCCACATCACCAGCACTGGCCTATCAGGCACTGAGTCACAAGTGACATCACAACCACAAAGTGCACCCACAGCACCAGCACTGGCCTATCAGGCACTCAGCCACAACTGACATCACAACCACAAACTGCAGCCACATCACCAGCACTGGCCTATCAGGCACTGAGACACAACTGACATCACAACCACAAACTGCACCCACATCACCAGCACTGGCCTATCAGGCACTCAGCCACAAGGGACATCACAACCACAAACTGCACCCACATCAACAGCACTGGCCTATCAGGCACTGAGCCACAGGTGACATCACAAAAACAAACTCCAGCCACAGGACCAGCACTGGCCTATCAGGCACTGAGCCACAAGTGACCTCACAAACACAAACTGCACCCACAACACCAGCACTAGCCTATCACACACTCAGCCACAAGTGACATCACAAACACAAACTGCAGCCACATCACCAGCACTGGCCTATCAGGCACTGAGCCACAAGTGACATCACAAACACAAACTGCACCCACAACACCAGCACTAGCCTATCACACACTCAGCCACAAGTGACCTCACAACCACAAACTGCACCCACATCACCAGCACTGGCCTATCAGGCACTGAGCCACAAGTGACATCACAAACACAAACTGCACCCACAACACCAGCACTAGCCTATCACACACTCAGCCACAAGGGACATCACAACCACAAACTGCACCCACATCAACAGCACTGGCCTATCAGGCACTGAGCCACAACTGACATCACAACCACAAACTGCACCCACAGGACCAGCACTGGCATATCAGGCACTGAGCCACAGGTGATATCACAAACACAAACTGCAGCCACATCACCAGCACTGGCCTATCAGGCACTCAGCCACAAGTGACATCACAACCACAAACTGCACCCACATCACCAGCACTGGCCTATCAGGCACTCAGCCACAAGTGACATCACAACCGCAAACTCCACCCACATCACCAGCACTGGCCTATCAGGCACTGAGCCACAAGTGACCTCACAACCACAAACTGCACCCACAACACCAGCACTGGCCTATCAGGCACTCAGCCACAACTGACATCACAACCAAAAACTCCACCCACAGGACCAGCACCGGCCTATCAGGCACTCAGCCACAAGTGACATCACAACCACAAACTGCAGCCACATGACTAGAATTGCCTATCAGGCACTGAGCCACAAGTGACATCACAACCACAAACTGCAGCCACATCACCAGCACTGGCCTATAAGGCACTCAGCCACAAGTGACATCACAACCACAAACTGCACCCACATCAACAGCACTGGCCTATCAGGCACTGAGCAGCAAGTGACATCACAAACAGAAACTGCACCCACATCACCAGCACTGGCCTATCAGGCACTGAGCCACAACTGACATCACAACCACAAACTGCAGCCACATCACCAGCACTGGCCTATCAGGCAGTGAGTCACAACTGACATCACAAACACAAACTCCACCCACATCACCAGCACTGGCCTATCAGGCACTCAGCCACAAGTGACATCACAAACACAAACTCCAGCCACAGGACCAGCACCGGCCTATCAGGCACTCAGCCACAAGGGACATCACAACCGCAAACTGCACCCACATCACCAGCACTGGCCTAGCAGGCACTGAGCCACAACTGACATCACAACCACAAACTGCAGCCACATGACTAGAATTGCCTATCAGGCACTGAGCCACAAGTGACATCACAACCACAAACTGCAGCCACATAACCAGCACTGGCCTATCAGGCACTGAGCCACAACTGACATCACAAAGACAATCTCCAGCCACAGGACCAGCACTGCCCTATCAGGCACTGAGCCACAAGTGACATCACAACCACAAACTGCAGCCACATCACCAGCACTGGCCTATCAGGCACTCAGCCACAACTGACATCACAAACACAAACTGCACCCACATCACCAGCACTGGCCTAGAAGGCACTCAGCCACAAGTGACATCACAAACACAAACTGCACCCACATCAACAGCACTGGCCTATCAGGCACTCAGCCACAACTGACATCACAACCACAAACTGCAGCCACATCACCAGCACTGGCCTATCAGGCACTGAGTCACAAGTGACATCACAACCACAAAGTGCACCCACAGCACCAGCACTGGCCTATCAGGCACTCAGCCACAACTGACATCACAACCACAAACTGCAGCCACATCACCAGCACTGGCCTATCAGGCACTGAGACACAACTGACATCACAACCACAAACTGCACCCACATCACCAGCACTGGCCTATCAGGCACTCAGCCACAAGGGACATCACAACCACAAACTGCACCCACATCAACAGCACTGGCCTATCAGGCACTGAGCCACAGGTGACATCACAAAAACAAACTCCAGCCACAGGACCAGCACTGGCCTATCAGGCACTGAGCCACAAGTGACCTCACAAACACAAACTGCACCCACAACACCAGCACTAGCCTATCACACACTCAGCCACAAGTGACATCACAAACACAAACTGCAGCCACATCACCAGCACTGGCCTATCAGGCACTGAGCCACAAGTGACATCACAAACACAAACTGCACCCACAACACCAGCACTAGCCTATCACACACTCAGCCACAAGTGACCTCACAACCACAAACTGCACCCACATCACCAGCACTGGCCTATCAGGCACTGAGCCACAAGTGACATCACAAACACAAACTGCACCCACAACACCAGCACTAGCCTATCACACACTCAGCCACAAGGGACATCACAACCACAAACTGCACCCACATCAACAGCACTGGCCTATCAGGCACTGAGCCACAACTGACATCACAACCACAAACTGCACCCACAGGACCAGCACTGGCATATCAGGCACTGAGCCACAGGTGATATCACAAACACAAACTGCAGCCACATCACCAGCACTGGCCTATCAGGCACTCAGCCACAAGTGACATCACAACCACAAACTGCACCCACATCACCAGCACTGGCCTATCAGGCACTCAGCCACAAGTGACATCACAACCGCAAACTCCACCCACATCACCAGCACTGGCCTATCAGGCACTGAGCCACAAGTGACCTCACAACCACAAACTGCACCCACAACACCAGCACTGGCCTATCAGGCACTCAGCCACAACTGACATCACAACCAAAAACTCCACCCACAGGACCAGCACCGGCCTATCAGGCACTCAGCCACAAGTGACATCACAAACACAAACTGCACCCACATCAACAGCACTGGCCTAGCAGGCACTGAGCCACAAGTGACATCACAACCACAAACTGCACCCACATCACCAGCACTGGCCTATCAGGCACTTAGCCACAAGTGACATCACAACCACAAACTGCACCCACAACACCAGCACTGAGCTATCAGGCAGTGAGCCACAAGTGACCTCACAACCACAAACTGCAGCCACATCACCAGCACTGGCCTATCAGGCACTGAGCAGGAAGTGACATCACAACCACAAACTCCAACCACAGGACCAGCACTGGCCTATCAGGCACTGAGCCACAAGTGACATCACAACCACAAACTACACCCACATCAACAGCACTAGCCTATCAGGCACTCAGCCACAAGTGACATCACAAACACAAACTGCAGCCACATCACCAGCACTGGCCTATCAGGCACTCAGCCACAACTGACATCACAACCACAAACTGCACCCACATCACCAGCACTGGCCTATCAGGCACTGAGCCACAACTGACATCACAACCACAAACTCCACCCACATCAACAGCACTGGCCTATCAGGCACTGAGCCAGAAGTGACATCACAAACACAAACTGCAGCCACATCACCAGCACTGGCCTAGCAGGCACTGAGCAGCAAGTGACATCACAACCGCAAACTGCACCCACATCACCAGCACTGGCCTATCAGGCACTCAGCCACAACTGACATCACAACCACAAACTGCAGCGACATAACCAGCACTGGCCTATCAGGCACTCAGCCACAAGTGACATCACAACCACAAACTGCACCCACATCAACAGCACTGGCCTATCAGGCACTGAGGCACAAGTGACATCACAAACACAAACTGCACCCACATCACCAGCACTGGCCTATCAGGCACTCAGCCACAAGTGACATCACAACCACAAACTGCACCCACAGCACCAGCACTGGCCTAGCAGGCACTCAGCCACAGGTGACATCACAACCACAAACTGCAGCCACATCACCAGTACTGGCCTATCAGGCACTGAGCCACAACTGACATCACAACCACAAACTGCAGCCACATCACCAGCACTGGCCTATCAGGCACTCAGCCACAACTGACATCACAACCACAAACTGCACCCACATCACCAGCACTGGCCTATCAGGCACTGAGCCACAACTGACATCACAACCACAAACTCCACCCACATCAACAGCACTGGCCTATCAGGCACTGAGCCAGAAGTGACATCACAAACACAAACTGCAGCCACATCACCAGCACTGGCCTAGCAGGCACTGAGCCACAAGTGACATCACAACCACAAAGTGCACCCACATCAACAGCACTGGCCTATCAGGCACTCAGCCACAACTGACATCACAACCACAAACTGCAGCCACATCACCAGCACTGGCCTATCAGGCACTCAGCCACAACTGACATCACAACCACAAACTGCAGCGACATAACCAGCACTGGCCTATCAGGCACTCAGCCACAAGTGACATCACAACCACAAACTGCACCCACATCAACAGCACTGGCCTATCAGGCACTGAGGCACAAGTGACATCACAAACACAAACTGCACCCACAACACCAGCACTGGCCTATCAGGCACTCAGCCACAAGTGACATCACAACCACAAACTACACCCACATCAACAGCACTAGCCTATCAGGCACTCAGCCACAACTGACATCACAAACACAAACTGCACCCACATCACCAGCACTGGCCTATCAGGCACTGAGCCACAACTGACATCACAACCACAAACTGCACCCACAGCACCAGCACTGGCCTATCAGGCACTCAGCCACAGGTGACATCACAACCACAAACTGCAGCCACATCACCAGTACTGGCCTATCAGGCACTGAGCCACAACTGACATCACAACCACAAACTGCACCCACATCACCAGCACTGGCCTATCAGGCACTGAGCCACAACTGACATCACAACCACAAACTGCACCCACATCACCAGCACTGGCCTATCAGGCACTCAGCCACAGGTGACATCACAACCACAAACTGCACCCACATCACCAGCACTGGCCTATCAGGCACTCAGCCACAAGTGACATCACAAACACAAACTGCAGCCACATCACCAGCACTGGCCTATCAGGCACTCAGCCACAACTGACATCACAACCACAAACTGCAGCCACATCACCAGCACTGGCCTATCAGGCACTGAGCCACAACTGACATCACAACCACAAACTCCACCCACATCAACAGCACTGGCCTATCAGGCACTGAGCCAGAAGTGACATCACAAACACAAACTGCAGCCACATCACCAGCACTGGCCTAGCAGGCACTGAGCAGCAAGTGACATCACAACCGCAAACTGCACCCACATCACCAGCACTGGCCTATCAGGCACTCAGCCACAACTGACATCACAACCACAAACTGCAGCCACATGACTAGAATTGCCTATCAGGCACTGAGCCACAAGTGACATCACAACCACAAACTGCAGCCACATCACCAGCACTGGCCTATAAGGCACTCAGCCACAAGTGACATCACAACCACAAACTGCACCCACATCAACAGCACTGGCCTATCAGGCACTGAGCAGCAAGTGACATCACAAACAGAAACTGCACCCACATCACCAGCACTGGCCTATCAGGCACTGAGCCACAACTGACATCACAACCACAAACTGCAGCCACATCACCAGCACTGGCCTATCAGGCAGTGAGTCACAACTGACATCACAAACACAAACTCCACCCACATCACCAGCACTGGCCTATCAGGCACTCAGCCACAAGTGACATCACAAACACAAACTCCAGCCACAGGACCAGCACCGGCCTATCAGGCACTCAGCCACAAGGGACATCACAACCGCAAACTGCACCCACATCACCAGCACTGGCCTAGCAGGCACTGAGCCACAACTGACATCACAACCACAAACTGCAGCCACATGACTAGAATTGCCTATCAGGCACTGAGCCACAAGTGACATCACAACCACAAACTGCAGCCACATAACCAGCACTGGCCTATCAGGCACTGAGCCACAACTGACATCACAAAGACAATCTCCAGCCACAGGACCAGCACTGCCCTATCAGGCACTGAGCCACAAGTGACATCACAACCACAAACTGCAGCCACATCACCAGCACTGGCCTATCAGGCACTCAGCCACAACTGACATCACAAACACAAACTGCAGCCACATCACCAGCACTGGCCTAGAAGGCACTCAGCCACAAGTGACATCACAAACACAAACTGCACCCACATCAACAGCACTGGCCTATCAGGCACTCAGCCACAACTGACATCACAACCACAAACTGCAGCCACATCACCAGCACTGGCCTATCAGGCACTGAGTCACAAGTGACATCACAACCACAAAGTGCACCCACAGCACCAGCACTGGCCTATCAGGCACTCAGCCACAACTGACATCACAACCACAAACTGCAGCCACATCACCAGCACTGGCCTATCAGGCACTGAGACACAACTGACATCACAACCACAAACTGCACCCACATCACCAGCACTGGCCTATCAGGCACTCAGCCACAAGGGACATCACAACCACAAACTGCACCCACATCAACAGCACTGGCCTATCAGGCACTGAGCCACAGGTGACATCACAAAAACAAACTCCAGCCACAGGACCAGCACTGGCCTATCAGGCACTGAGCCACAAGTGACCTCACAAACACAAACTGCACCCACAACACCAGCACTAGCCTATCACACACTCAGCCACAAGTGACATCACAAACACAAACTGCAGCCACATCACCAGCACTGGCCTATCAGGCACTGAGCCACAAGTGACATCACAAACACAAACTGCACCCACAACACCAGCACTAGCCTATCACACACTCAGCCACAAGTGACCTCACAACCACAAACTGCACCCACATCACCAGCACTGGCCTATCAGGCACTGAGCCACAAGTGACATCACAAACACAAACTGCACCCACAACACCAGCACTAGCCTATCACACACTCAGCCACAAGGGACATCACAACCACAAACTGCACCCACATCAACAGCACTGGCCTATCAGGCACTGAGCCACAACTGACATCACAACCACAAACTGCACCCACAGGACCAGCACTGGCATATCAGGCACTGAGCCACAGGTGATATCACAAACACAAACTGCAGCCACATCACCAGCACTGGCCTATCAGGCACTCAGCCACAAGTGACATCACAACCACAAACTGCACCCACATCACCAGCACTGGCCTATCAGGCACTCAGCCACAAGTGACATCACAACCGCAAACTCCACCCACATCACCAGCACTGGCCTATCAGGCACTGAGCCACAAGTGACCTCACAACCACAAACTGCACCCACAACACCAGCACTGGCCTATCAGGCACTCAGCCACAACTGACATCACAACCAAAAACTCCACCCACAGGACCAGCACCGGCCTATCAGGCACTCAGCCACAAGTGACATCACAAACACAAACTGCACCCACATCAACAGCACTGGCCTAGCAGGCACTGAGCCACAAGTGACATCACAACCACAAACTGCACCCACATCACCAGCACTGGCCTATCAGGCACTTAGCCACAAGTGACATCACAACCACAAACTGCACCCACAACACCAGCACTGAGCTATCAGGCAGTGAGCCACAAGTGACCTCACAACCACAAACTGCAGCCACATCACCAGCACTGGCCTATCAGGCACTGAGCAGGAAGTGACATCACAACCACAAACTCCAACCACAGGACCAGCACTGGCCTATCAGGCACTGAGCCACAAGTGACATCACAACCACAAACTACACCCACATCAACAGCACTAGCCTATCAGGCACTCAGCCACAAGTGACATCACAAACACAAACTGCAGCCACATCAACAGCACTGGCCTATCAGGCACTCAGCCACAACTGACATCACAACCACAAACTGCACCCACATCACCAGCACTGGCCTATCAGGCACTGAGCCACAACTGACATCACAACCACAAACTCCACCCACATCAACAGCACTGGCCTATCAGGCACTGAGCCAGAAGTGACATCACAAACACAAACTGCAGCCACATCACCAGCACTGGCCTAGCAGGCACTGAGCAGCAAGTGACATCACAACCGCAAACTGCACCCACATCACCAGCACTGGCCTATCAGGCACTCAGCCACAACTGACATCACAACCACAAACTGCAGCGACATAACCAGCACTGGCCTATCAGGCACTCAGCCACAAGTGACATCACAACCACAAACTGCACCCACATCAACAGCACTGGCCTATCAGGCACTGAGGCACAAGTGACATCACAAACACAAACTGCACCCACAACACCAGCACTGGCCTATCAGGCACTCAGCCACAAGTGACATCACAACCACAAACTACACCCACATCAACAGCACTAGCCTATCAGGCACTCAGCCACAACTGACATCACAAACACAAACTGCACCCACATCACCAGCACTGGCCTATCAGGCACTCAGCCACAAGTGACATCACAACCACAAACTGCACCCACAGCACCAGCACTGGCCTATCAGGCACTCAGCCACAGGTGACATCACAACCACAAACTGCAGCCACATCACCAGTACTGGCCTATCAGGCACTGAGCCACAACTGACATCACAACCACAAACTGCAGCCACATCACCAGCACTGGCCTATCAGGCACTCAGCCACAACTGACATCACAACCACAAACTGCACCCACATCACCAGCACTGGCCTATCAGGCACTGAGCCACAACTGACATCACAACCACAAACTCCACCCACATCAACAGCACTGGCCTATCAGGCACTGAGCCAGAAGTGACATCACAAACACAAACTGCAGCCACATCACCAGCACTGGCCTAGCAGGCACTGAGCAGCAAGTGACATCACAACCACAAAGTGCACCCACATCAACAGCACTGGCCTATCAGGCACTCAGCCACAACTGACATCACAACCACAAACTGCAGCCACATCACCAGCACTGGCCTATCAGGCACTCAGCCACAAGTGACATCACAACCACAAACTGCAGCCACATCACCAGCACTGGCCTATCAGGCACTCAGCCACAAGTGACATCACAACCACAAACTGCACCCACATCACCAGCACTGGCCTATCAGGCACTCAGCCACAAGTGACATCACAACCGCAAACTGCAGCCACATCACCAGCACTGGCCTATCAGGCACTGAGCCACAAGTGACCTCACAACCACAAACTGCACACACAACACCAGCACTGGCCTATCAGGCACTCAGCCACAACTGACATCACAACCAAAAACTCCACCCACAGGACCAGCACCGGCCTATCAGGCACTCAGCCACAAGTGACATCACAAACACAAACTGCACCCACATCACCAGCACTGGCCTAGCAGGCACTCAGCCACAAGTGACATCACAACCACAAACTGCACCCACATCACCAGCACTGGCCTATCAGGCACTTAGCCACAAGTGACATCACAACCACAAACTGCACCCACAACACCAGCACTGAGCTATCAGGCAGTGAGCCACAAGTGACCTCACAACCACAAACTGCAGCCACATCACCAGCACTGGCCTATCAGGCACTGAGCAGGAAGTGACATCACAACCACAAACTACACCCACATCAACAGCACTGGCCTATCAGGCACTCAGCCACAAGTGACATCACAACCACAAACTACACCCACATCAACAGCACTAGCCTATCAGGCACTCAGCCACAAGTGACATCACAACCACAAACTCCAGCCACAGGACCAGCACTGGCCTATCAGGCACTGAGCCACAAGTGACATCACAACCACAAACTCCAGCCACAGGACCAGCACTGGCCTATCAGGCACTCAGCTACAAGTGACATCACAAACACAAACTGCACCCACATCACCAGCACTGGCCTATCAGGCACTGAGCCACAAGTGACATCACAACCACAAACTGCACCCACAGGACCAGCACTGGCCTATCAGGCACTCAGCCACAGGTGACATCACAACCACAAACTGCAGCCACATCACCAGCACTGGCCTATCAGGCACTGAGCCACAACTGACATCACAACCACAAACTGCACCCACATCAACAGCACTGGCCTATCAGGCACTCAGCCACAACTGACATCACAACCACAAACTGCACCCACATCACCAGCACTGGCCTATCAGGCACTGAGCCACAACTGACATCACAACCACAAACTGCACCCACAGGACCAGCACTGGCCTATCAGGCACTCAGCCACAGGTGACATCACAACCACAAACTGCAGCCACATCAACAGCACTGGCCTATCAGGCACTGAGCCACAACTGACATCACAACCACAAACTGCACCCACATCACCAGCACTGGCCTATCAGGCACTGAGCCACAACTGACATCACAACCACAAACTGCACCCACATCACCAGCACTGGCCTATCAGGCACTCAGCCACAGGTGACATCACAACCACAAACTGCACCCACATCACCAGCACTGGCCTATCAGGCACTGAGCCACAACTGACATCACAACCACAAACTGCAGCCACATCACCAGCACTGGCCTATCAGGCACTGAGCCACAACTGACATCACAACCACAAACTGCACCCACATCACCAGCACTGGCCTATCAGGCACTCAGCCACAACTGACATCACAACCACAAACTGCACCCACATCACCAGCACTGGCCTATCAGGCACTGAGCCACAACTGACATCACAACCACAAACTCCACCCACATCAACAGCACTGGCCTATCAGGCACTGAGCCAGAAGTGACATCACAAACACAAACTGCAGCCACATCACCAGCACTGGCCTAGCAGGCACTGAGCAGCAAGTGACATCACAACCGCAAACTGCACCCACATCACCAGCACTGGCCTATCAGGCACTCAGCCACAACTGACATCACAACCACAAACTGCAGCCACATCACCAGCACTGGCCTATAAGGCACTCAGCCACAAGTGACATCACAACCACAAACTGCACCCACATCAACAGCACTGGCCTATCAGGCACTGAGCAGCAAGTGACATCACAAACAGAAACTGCACCCACATCACCAGCACTGACCTATCAGGCAGTGAGTCACAACTGACATCACAAACACAAACTCCACCCACATCACCAGCACTGGCCTATCAGGCACTCAGCCACAAGTGACATCACAAACACAAACTCCAGCCACAGGACCAGCACCGGCCTATCAGGCACTCAGCCACAAGGGACATCACAACCGCAAACTGCACCCACATCACCAGCACTGGCCTAGCAGGCACTGAGCCACAACTGACATCACAACCACAAACTGCAGCCACATGACTAGAATTGCCTATCAGGCACTGAGCCACAAGTGACATCACAACCACAAACTGCAGCCACATAACCAGCACTGGCCTATCAGGCACTGAGCCACAAGTGACATCACAAAGACAATCTCCAGCCACAGGACCAGCACTGCCCTATCAGGCACTGAGCCACAAGTGACATCACAACCACAAACTGCAGCCACATCACCAGCACTGGCCTATCAGGCACTCAGCCACAACTGACATCACAAACACAAACTGCACCCACATCACCAGCACTGGCCTATCAGGCACTCAGACACAAGTGACATCACAAACACAAACTGCACCCACATCAACAGCACTGGCCTATCAGGCACTGAGCCACAACTGACATCACAACCACAAACTGCAGCCACATCACCAGCACTGGCCTATCAGGCACTCAGCCACAACTGACATCACAACCACAAACTGCAGCCACATCACCAGCACTGGCCTATCAGGCACTCAGCCACAAGTGACATCACAACCACAAACTCCACCCACATCACCAGCACTGGCCTATCAGGCACTGAGCAGCAAGTGACATCACAACCAAAAACTGCACCCACAGGACCAGCACTGGCCTATCAGGCACTCAGCCACAAGTGACATCACAACCACAAACTGCAGCCACATCACCAGCACTGGCCTATCAGGCACTGAGTCACAAGTGACATCACAACCACAAAGTGCACCCACAGGACCAGCACTGGCCTATCAGGCACTCAGCCACAAGTGACATCACAACCACAAACTGCACCCACATCACCAGCACTGGCCTATCAGGCACTCAGCCACAAGGGACATCACAACCACAAACTGCACCCACATCAACAGCACTGGCCTATCAGGCACTGAGCCACAGGTGACATCACAAAAACAAACTCCAGCCACAGGACCAGCACTGGCCTATCAGGCACTGAGACACAAGTGACATCACAACCACAAACTGCACCCACATCACCAGCACTGGCCTATCAGGCACTCAGCCACAGGTGACATCACAACCACAAACTGCACCCACATCACCAGCACTGGCCTATCAGGCACTGAGCCACAACTGACATCACAACCACAAACTGCAGCCACATCACCAGCACTGGCCTATCAGGCACTGAGCCACAACTGACATCACAACCACAAACTGCACCCACATCACCAGCACTGGCCTATCAGGCACTCAGCCACAACTGACATCACAACCACAAACTGCACCCACATCACCAGCACTGGCCTATCAGGCACTGAGCCACAACTGACATCACAACCACAAACTCCACCCACATCAACAGCACTGGCCTATCAGGCACTGAGCCAGAAGTGACATCACAAACACAAACTGCAGCCACATCACCAGCACTGGCCTAGCAGGCACTGAGCAGCAAGTGACATCACAACCGCAAACTGCACCCACATCACCAGCACTGGCCTATCAGGCACTCAGCCACAACTGACATCACAACCACAAACTGCAGCCACATCACCAGCACTGGCCTATAAGGCACTCAGCCACAAGTGACATCACAACCACAAACTGCACCCACATCAACAGCACTGGCCTATCAGGCACTGAGCAGCAAGTGACATCACAAACAGAAACTGCACCCACATCACCAGCACTGACCTATCAGGCAGTGAGTCACAACTGACATCACAAACACAAACTCCACCCACATCACCAGCACTGGCCTATCAGGCACTCAGCCACAAGTGACATCACAAACACAAACTCCAGCCACAGGACCAGCACCGGCCTATCAGGCACTCAGCCACAAGGGACATCACAACCGCAAACTGCACCCACATCACCAGCACTGGCCTAGCAGGCACTGAGCCACAACTGACATCACAACCACAAACTGCAGCCACATGACTAGAATTGCCTATCAGGCACTGAGCCACAAGTGACATCACAACCACAAACTGCAGCCACATAACCAGCACTGGCCTATCAGGCACTGAGCCACAAGTGACATCACAAAGACAATCTCCAGCCACAGGACCAGCACTGCCCTATCAGGCACTGAGCCACAAGTGACATCACAAACACAAACTGCACCCACATCACCAGCACTGGCCTATCAGGCACTCAGCCACAACTGACATCACAAACACAAACTGCACCCACATCACCAGCACTGGCCTATCAGGCACTCAGACACAAGTGACATCACAAACACAAACTGCACCCACATCAACAGCACTGGCCTATCAGGCACTGAGCCACAACTGACATCACAACCACAAACTGCAGCCACATCACCAGCACTGGCCTATCAGGCACTCAGCCACAACTGACATCACAACCACAAACTGCAGCCACATCACCAGCACTGGCCTATCAGGCACTCAGCCACAAGTGACATCACAACCACAAACTCCACCCACATCACCAGCACTGGCCTATCAGGCACTGAGCAGCAAGTGACATCACAACCAAAAACTGCACCCACAGGACCAGCACTGGCCTATCAGGCACTCAGCCACAAGTGACATCACAACCACAAACTGCAGCCACATCACCAGCACTGGCCTATCAGGCACTGAGTCACAAGTGACATCACAACCACAAAGTGCACCCACAGGACCAGCACTGGCCTATCAGGCACTCAGCCACAAGTGACATCACAACCACAAACTGCACCCACATCACCAGCACTGGCCTATCAGGCACTCAGCCACAAGGGACATCACAACCACAAACTGCACCCACATCAACAGCACTGGCCTATCAGGCACTGAGCCACAGGTGACATCACAAAAACAAACTCCAGCCACAGGACCAGCACTGGCCTATCAGGCACTGAGACACAAGTGACATCACAACCACAAACTGCACCCACATCACCAGCACTGGCCTATCAGGCACTGAGCCACAAGTGACATCACAAACACAAACTGCACCCACAACACCAGCACTAGCCTATCACACACTCAGCCACAAGTGACATCACAAACACAAACTGCAGCCACATCACCAGCACTGGCCTATCAGGCACTGAGCCACAAGTGACATCACAAACACAAACTGCACCCACAACACCAGCACTAGCCTATCACACACTCAGCCACAAGTGACCTCACAACCACAAACTGCACCCACATCACCAGCACTGGCCTATCAGGCACTGAGCCACAAGAGACATCACAAACACAAACTGCACCCACAACACCAGCACTAGCCTATCACACACTCAGCCACAAGGGACATCACAACCACAAACTGCACCCACATCAACAGCACTGGCCTATCAGGCACTGAGCCACAACTGACATCACAACCACAAACTGCACCCACATCACCAGCACTGGCATATCAGGCACTGAGCCACAGGTGATATCACAAACACAAACTGCAGCCACATCACCAGCACTGGCCTATCAGGCACTCAGCCACAAGTGACATCACAACCACAAACTGCACCCACATCACCAGCACTGGCCTATCAGGCACTCAGCCACAAGTGACATCACAACCACAAACTGCAGCCACATCACCAGCACTGGCCTATCAGGCACTCAGCCACAAGTGACATCACAAACACAAACTGCACCCACATCAACAGCACTGGCCTATCAGGCACTGAGCCACAACTGACATCACAACCACAAACTGCAGCCACATCACCAGCACTGGCCGATCAGGCACTGAGCAGCAAGTGACATCACAACCGCAAACTGCACCCACATCACCAGCACTGGCCTATAAGGCACTGAGCCACAACTGACATCACAACCACAAACTGCAGCCACATCACCAGCACTGGCCTATCAGGCACTTAGCCACAAGTGACATCACAACCACAAACTGCACCCACAACACCAGCACTGAGCTATCAGGCAGTGAGCCACAAGTGACCTCACAACCACAAACTGCAGCCACATCACCAGCACTGGCCTATCAGGCACTGAGCAGGAAGTGACATCACAACCACAAACTCCAACCACAGGACCAGCACTGGCCTATCAGGCACTCAGCCACAACTGACATCACAACCACAAACTACACCCACATCACCAGCACTGGCCTATCAGGCACTCACCCACAAGTGACATCACAACCACAAACTCCAGCCACAGGACCAGCACTGGCCTATCAGGCACTGAGCCACAAGTGACATCACAACCACAAACTCCACCCACAGGACCAGCACTGGCCTATCAGGCACTCACCCACAACTGACATCACAAACACAAACTGCACCCACATCACCAGCACTGGCCTATCAGGCACTGAGCCACAAGTGACATCACAACCACAAACTGCACCCACAGGACCAGCACTGGCCTATCAGGCACTCAGCCACAGGTGACATCACAAACACAAACTGCAGCCACATCACCAGTACTGGCCTATCAGGCACTGAGCCACAACTGACATCACAACCACAAACTGCACCCACATCACCAGCACTGGCCTATCAGGCACTCAGCCACAGGTGACATCACAACCACAAACTGCACCCACATCACCAGCACTGGCCTATCAGGCACTCAGCCACAACTGACATCACAACCACAAACTGCAGCCACATCACCAGCACTGGCCTATCAGGCACTCAGCCACAACTGACATCACAACCACAAACTCCACCCACATCACCAGCACTGGCCTATCAGGCACTCAGCCACAACTGACATCACAACCACAAACTGCACCCACATCACCAGCACTGGCCTATCAGGCACTCAGCCACAAGTGACATCACAACCGCAAACTGCAGCCACATCACCAGCACTGGCCTAGCAGGCACTGAGCAGCAAGTGACATCACAACCGCAAACTGCACCCACATCACCAGCACTGGCCTATCAGGCACTCAGCCACAACTGACATCACAACCACAAACTGCAGCCACATGACTAGAATTGCCTATCAGGCACTGAGCCACAAGTGACATCACAACCACAAACTGCACCCACATCACCAGCACTGGCCTATCAGGCACTGAGCCACAAGTGACATCACAAAGACAATCTCCAGCCACAGGACCAGCACTGCCCTATCAGGCACTCAGCCACAAGTGACATCACAACCACAAACTGCACCCACATCACCAGCACTGGCCTATCAGGCACTCAGCCACAACTGACATCACAAACACAAACTGCACCCACATCACCAGCACTGGCCTAGAAGGCACTCAGCCACAAGTGACATCACAAACACAAACTGCACCCACATCACCAGCACTGGCCTATCAGGCACTGAGCCACAACTGACATCACAACCACAAACTGCAGCCACATCACCAGCACTGGCCTATCAGGCACTGAGTCACAAGTGACATCACAACCACAAAGTGCACCCACAGGACCAGCACTGGCCTATCAGGCACTCAGCCACAAGTGACATCACAACCACAAACTGCAGCCACATCACCAGCACTGGCCTATCAGGCACTGAGACACAACTGACATCACAACCACAAACTCCACCCACATCACCAGCACTGGCCTATCAGGCACTCAGCCACAAGGGACATCACAACCACAAACTGCACCCACATCAACAGCACTGGCCTATCAGGCACTGAGCCACAGGTGACATCACAAAAACAAACTCCAGCCACAGGACCAGCACTGGCCTATCAGGCACTGAGCCACAAGTGACCTCACAACCACAAACTGCACCCACATCACCAGCACTGGCCTATCAGGCACTGAGCCACAAGTGACATCACAAACACAAACTGCACCCACAACACCAGCACTAGCCTATCACACACTCAGCCACAAGTGACCTCACAACCACAAACTGCACCCACATCAACAGCACTGGCCTATCAGGCACTCAGCCACAAGTGACCTCACAAACACAAACTGCACCCACAACACCAGCACTGGCCTATCAGGCACTCAGCCACAACTGACATCACAACCAAAAACTCCACCCACAGGACCAGCACCGGCCTATCAGGCACTCAGCCACAAGTGACATCACAAACACAAACTGCACCCACATCAACAGCACTGGCCTAGCAGGCACTGAGCCACAACTGACATCACAACCACAAACTGCACCCACATCACCAGCACTGGCCTATCAGGCACTTAGCCACAAGTGACATCACAACCACAAACTGCACCCACAACACCAGCACTGAGCTATCAGGCAGTGAGCCACAAGTGACCTCACAACCACAAACTGCAGCCACATCACCAGCACTGGCCTATCAGGCACTGAGCAGGAAGTGACATCACAACCACAAACTCCACCCACAGGACCAGCACTGGCCTATAAGGCACTCAGCCACAAGTGACATCACAACCACAAACTGCAGCCACATCAACAGCACTGGCCTATCAGGCACTGAGCCACAACTGACATCACAACCACAAACTGCACCCACATCAACAGCACTGGCCTATCAGGCACTCAGCCACAAGTGACATCACAACCGCAAACTGCACCCACATCACCAGCACTGGCCTATCAGGCACTGAGCCACAACTGACATCACAACCACAAACTGCACCCACATCAACAGCACTGGCCTATCAGGCACTCAGCCACAAGTGACATCACAACCACAAACTGCACCCACAGGACCAGCACTGGCCTATCAGGCACTCAGCCACAACTGACATCACAAACACAAACTGCACCCACATCACCAGCACTGGCCTAGCAGGCACTCAGCCACAAGTGACACCACAACCACAAACTGCACCCACAGGACCAGCACTGGCCTATCAGGCACTCACCCACAACTGACATCACAACCACAAACTGCACCCACATCACCAGCACTGGCCTATCAGGCACTCAGCCACAAGTGACATCACAACCACAAACTCAACCCACATCAACAGCACTGGCCTATCAGGCACTCAGCCACAAGTGACATCACAACCACAAACTGCAGCCACATCACCAGCACTGGCCTATCAGGCACTCAGCCACAAGTGACATCACAACCACAAACTGCACCCACATCACCAGCACTGGCCTATCAGGCACTCAGCCACAAGTGACATCACAAACACAAACTGCAGCCACATCACCAGCACTGGCCTATCAGGCACTCAGCCACAAGTGACATCACAACCACAAACTGCACCCACATCACCAGCACTGGCCTAGCAAGGCACTGAGCCACAAGTGACATCACAAACACAAACTGCACCCACATCACCAGCACTGGCCTATCAGGCACTGAGCCACAAGTGACATCACAACCACAAACTGCAGCCACATGACTAGAACTGCCTATCAGGCACCGAGCCACAAGTGACATCACAACCACAAACTGCACCCACATCACCAGCACTGGCCTAGCAAGGCACTGAGCCACAACTGACATCACAACCACAAACTGCAGCCACATCACCAGCACTGGCCTATCAGGCACTCAGCCACAACTGACATCACAACCACAAACTGCACCCACATCACCAGCACTGGCCTAGCAAGGCACTGAGCCACAACTGACATCACAACCACAAACTGCAGCCACATCACCAGCACTGGCCTATCAGGCACTCAGCCACAACTGACATCACAAACACAAACTGCACCCACATCACCAGCACTGAGCTATCAGGCAGTGAGCCACAAGTGACATCACAAACACAAACTGCACCCACATCACCAGCACTGGCTTATCAGGCACTCAGCCACAAGTGACATCACAACCACAAACTGCAGCCACATCAACAGCACTGGCCTATCAGGCACTGAGCAGCAAGTGACATCACAAACACAAACTGCACCCACATCACCAGCACTGGCCTATCAGGCACTCAGCCACAAGTGACATCACAACCACAAACTGCACCCACAGGACCAGCACTGGCCTATCAGGCACTGAGCCAGAAGTGACATCACAACCACAAACTGCAGCCACATCACCAGCACTGGCCTAGCAGGCACTGAGCCACAAGGGACATCACAACCGCAAACTGCAGCCACATCACCAGCACTGAGCTATCAGGCAGTGAGCCACAAGTGACCTCACAACCACAAACTCCATCCACATCACCAGCACTGGCCTATCAGGCACTCAGCCACAGGTGACATCACAAACACAAACTGCAGCCACATCACCAGCACTGGCCTATCAGGCACTCAGCCACAACTGACATCACAACCACAAACTGCAGCCACATCACCAGCACTGGCCTATCAGGCACTCAGCCACAACTGACATCACAACCACAAACTGCACCCACATCACCAGCACTGGCCTATCAGGCACTGAGCCACAAGTGACATCACAACCACAAACTGCACCCACATCACCAGCACTGGCCTATCAGGCACTCAGCCACAAGTGACATCACAAACACAAACTGCACCCACAGGACCAGCACTGGCCTATCAGGCACTCAGCCACAAGTGACATCACAAACACAAACTCCACCCACAGGACCAGCACTGGCCTATCAGGCACTCAGCCACAACTGACATCACAACCACAAACTGCACCCACATCACCAGCACTGGCCTATCAGGCACTCAGCCACAAGTGACATCACAACCGCAAACTGCACCCACATCACCAGCACTGGCCTAGGAGGCACTGAGCCACAACTGACATCACAACCACAAACTGCACCCACATCACCAGCACTGGCCTAGCAGGCACTCAGCCACAACTGACATCACAACCACAAACTGCAGCCACATCACCAGCACTGGCCTATCAGGCACTCAGCCACAAGTGACATCACAACCAAAAACTCCACCCACAGGACCAGCACCGGCCTATCAGGCACTCAGCCACAAGTGACATCACAAACACAAACTCCACCCACATCACCAGCACTGGCCTAGCAGGCACTGAGCCACAACTGACATCACAAACACAAACTCCACCCACATCACCAGCACTGGCCTATCAGGCACTTAGCCACAAGTGACATCACAACCACAAACTGCAGCCACATCACCAGCACTGAGCTATCAGGCAGTGAGCCACAAGTGACCTCACAACCACAAACTGCAGCCACATCACCAGCACTGGCCTATCAGGCACTCAGCCACAAGTGACATCACAACCACAAACTCCACCCACAGGACCAGCACTGGCCTATAAGGCACTCAGCCACAAGTGACATCACAACCACAAACTGCACCCACATCAACAGCACTGGCCTATCAGGCACTCAGCCACAAGTGACATCACAAACACAAACTCCACCCACATCACCAGCACTGGCCTATCAGGCACTCAGCCACAAGTGACATCACAACCACAAACTGCACCCACAGGACCAGCACTGGCCTATCAGGCACTCAGCCACAAGTGACATCACAACCACAAAGTGCACCCACAGGACCAGCACTGGCCTATCAGGCACTCAGCCACAAGTGACATCACAAACACAAACTGCAGCCACATCACCAGCACTGGCCTATCAGGCACTGAGACACAACTGACATCACAACCACAAACTCCACCCACATCACCAGCACTGGCCTATCAGGCACTCAGCCACAAGGGACATCACAACCACAAACTGCACCCACATCAACAGCACTGGCCTATCAGGCACTGAGCCACAGGTGACATCACAAAAACAAACTCCAGCCACAGGACCAGCACTGGCCTATCAGGCACTGAGCCACAAGTGACCTCACAACCACAAACTGCACCCACATCACCAGCACTGGCCTATCAGGCACTGAGCCACAAGTGACATCACAAACACAAACTGCACCCACAACACCAGCACTAGCCTATCACACACTCAGCCACAAGGGACATCACAACCACAAACTGCACCCACATCAACAGCACTGGCCTATCAGGCACTGAGCCACAACTGACATCACAACCACAAACTGCACCCACATCACCAGCACTGGCCTATCAGGCACTCAGCCACAACTGACATCACAACCACAAACTGCACCCACAGGACCAGCACTGGCCTATCAGGCACTGAGCCAGAAGTGACATCACAACCACAAACTGCACCCACATCAACAGCACTGGCCTAGCAGGCACTGAGCCACAAGGGACATCACAACCGCAAACTGCAGCCACATCACCAGCACTGAGCTATCAGGCAGTGAGCCACAAGTGACCTCACAACCACAAACTCCATCCACATCACCAGCACTGGCCTATCAGGCACTCAGCCACAGGTGACATCACAAACACAAACTGCAGCCACATCACCAGCACTGGCCTATCAGGCACTCAGCCACAACTGACATCACAACCACAAACTGCAGCCACATCACCAGCACTGGCCTATCAGGCACTCAGCCACAACTGACATCACAACCACAAACTGCACCCACATCACCAGCACTGGCCTATCAGGCACTGAGCCACAAGTGACATCACAACCACAAACTGCACCCACATCACCAGCACTGGCCTATCAGGCACTCAGCCACAAGTGACATCACAAACACAAACTGCACCCACAGGACCAGCACTGGCCTATCAGGCACTCAGCCACAAGTGACATCACAAACACAAACTCCACCCACAGGACCAGCACTGGCCTATCAGGCACTCAGCCACAACTGACATCACAACCACAAACTGCACCCACATCACCAGCACTGGCCTATCAGGCACTCAGCCACAAGTGACATCACAACCGCAAACTGCACCCACATCACCAGCACTGGCCTAGCAGGCACTGAGCCACAACTGACATCACAACCACAAACTGCACCCACATCACCAGCACTGGCCTAGCAGGCACTCAGCCACAACTGACATCACAACCACAAACTGCAGCCACATCACCAGCACTGGCCTAGCAGGCAGTGAGCCACAAGTGACATCACAACCACAAACTGCAGCCACATGACTAGAACTGCCTATCAGGCACTGAGCCACAAGTGACATCACAACCACAAACTGCAGCCACATCACCAGCACTGGCCTATCAGGCACTCAGCCACAAGTGACATCACAACCAAAAACTCCACCCACAGGACCAGCACCGGCCTATCAGGCACTCAGCCACAAGTGACATCACAAACACAAACTCCACCCACATCACCAGCACTGGCCTAGCAGGCACTGAGCCACAACTGACATCACAAACACAAACTCCACCCACATCACCAGCACTGGCCTATCAGGCACTTAGCCACAAGTGACATCACAACCACAAACTGCAGCCACATCACCAGCACTGAGCTATCAGGCAGTGAGCCACAAGTGACCTCACAACCACAAACTGCAGCCACATCACCAGCACTGGCCTATCAGGCACTCAGCCACAAGTGACATCACAACCACAAACTCCACCCACAGGACCAGCACAGGCCTATAAGGCACTCAGCCACAACTGACATCACAACCACAAACTGCACCCACATCAACAGCACTGGCCTATCAGGCACTCAGCCACAAGTGACATCACAAACACAAACTCCACCCACATCACCAGCACTGGCCTATCAGGCACTCAGCCACAAGTGACATCACAACCACAAACTGCACCCACAGGACCACAACTGGCCTATCAGGCACTCAGCCACAAGTGACATCACAACCACAAACTGCACCCACATCAACAGCACTGGCCTATCAGGCACTGAGCCACAAGTGACATCACAACCACAAACTGCAGCCACATCACCAGCACTGGCCTATCAGGCACTCAGCCACAAGTGACATCACAACCACAAACTGCACCCACATCACCAGCACTGGCCTATCAGGCACTCAGCCACAACTGACATCACAACCACAAACTGCACCCACATCACCAGCACTGGCCTATCAGGCACTCAGCCACAAGTGACATCACAAACGCAAACTGCACCCACATCACCAGCACTGGCCTATCAGGCACTGAGCCACAACTGACATCACAACCAGAAACTGCAGCCACAACACCAGCACTGGCCTATCAGGCACTCACCCACAACTGACATCACAAACACAAACTGCACCCACATGAACAGCACTGGGCTATCAGGCACTCAGCCACAAGTGACATCACAACCACAAACTGCACCCACATCACCAGCACTGGCCTATCAGGCACTCAGCCACAAGTGACATCACAACCACAAACTGCAGCCACATCACCAGCACTGGCCTATCAGGCACTCAGCCACAAGTGACATCACAAACACAAACTGCACCCACATCAACAGCACTGGCCTATCAGGCACTGAGCCACAACTGACATCACAAACACAAACTCCACCCACATCACCAGCACTGGCCGATCAGGCACTGAGCAGCAAGTGACATCACAACCGCAAACTGCACCCACATCACCAGCACTGGCCTATAAGGCACTGAGCCACAACTGACATCACAACCACAAACTGCAGCCACATAACCAGCACTGGCCTATCAGGCACTGAGCCACAACTGACATCACAAACACAAACTCCAGCCACAGGACCAGCACTGGCCTATCAGGCACTGAGCCACATGTGACATCACAACCACAAACTGCAGCCACATAACCATCACTGGCCTATCAGGCACTGAGCCACAAGTGACATCACAAACACAAACTCCACCCACAGGACCAGCACTGGCCTATCAGGCACTCAGCCACAACTGACATCACAACCACAAACTGCACCCACATCACCAGCACTGGCCTATCAGGCACTGAGCCACAGGTGACATCACAACCACAAACTGCAGCCACATCACCAGCACTGGCCTATCAGGCACTCAGCCACAAGTGACATCACAACCACAAACTGCACCCACAGAACCAGCACTGGCCTATCAGGCACTCAGCCACAAGGGACATCACAACCACAAACTGCAGCCACATCACCAGCACTGGCCTATCAGGCACTCAGCCACAAGTGACATCACAACCACAAACTGCAGCCACATCACCAGTACTGGCCTATCAGGCACTGAGCCACAACTGACATCACAACCACAAACTGCAGCCACATCACCAGCACTGGCCTATAAGGCACTCAGCCACAAGTGACATCACAACCACAAACTGCAGCCACATCACCAGCACTGGCCTATCAGGCACTGAGCCACAAGTGACATCACAACCACAAACTGCAGCCACATCAACAGCACTGGCCTATCAGGCACTCAGCCACAAGTGACATCACAACCACAAACTGCAGCCACATGACTAGAACTGCCTATCAGGCACCGAGCCACAAGTGACATCACAACCACAAACTCCACCCACATCACCAGCACTGGCCTATCAGGCACTCAGCCACAAGTGACATCACAAACACAAATTGCAGCCACATCAACAGCACTGGCCTATCAGGCACTGAGCCACAACTGACATCACAACCACAAACTGCAGCCACATCACCAGCACTGGCCTATCAGGCACTCAGCCACAAGTGACATCACAACCACAAACTGCAGCCACATCACCAGTACTGGCCTATCAGGCACTGAGCCACAACTGACATCACAACCACAAACTGCAGCCACATCACCAGCACTGGCCTATAAGGCACTCAGCCACAAGTGACATCACAACCACAAACTGCAGCCACATCACCAGCACTGGCCTATCAGGCACTGAGCCACAAGTGACATCACAACCACAAACTGCAGCCACATCAACAGCACTGGCCTATCAGGCACTCAGCCACAAGTGACATCACAACCACAAACTGCAGCCACATGACTAGAACTGCCTATCAGGCACCGAGCCACAAGTGACATCACAACCACAAACTGCACCCACATCACCAGCACTGGCCTAGCAAGGCACTCAGCCACAACTGACATCACAACCACAAACTGCAGCCACATCACCAGCACTGGCCTATCAGGCACTCAGCCACAACTGACATCACAACCACAAACTGCACCCACATCACCAGCACTGGCCTAGCAAGGCAGTGAGCCACAAGTGACCTCACAAACACAAACTGCAGCCACATCACCAGCACTGGCTTATCAGGCACTCAGCCACAAGTGACATCACAACCACAAACTGCAGCCACATCACCAGCACTGGCCTATCAGGCACTGAGCCACAACTGACATCACAACCACAAACTCCACCCACAGGACCAGCACTGGCCTATCAGGCACTCAGCCACAAGTGACATCACAATCGCAAACTGCACCCACATCAACAGCACTGGCCTATCAGGCACTCAGCCACAAGTGACATCACAACCGCAAACTCCACCCACAGGACCAGCACTGGCCTATCAGGCACTCAGCCACAACTGACATCACAACCACAAACTGCATCCACATCACCAGCACTGGCCTATCAGGCACTCAGCCACAAGTGACATCACAAACGCAAACTGCACCCACATCACCAGCACTGGCCTATCAGGCACTCAGCCACAACTGACATCACAACCAGAAACTGCAGCCACAACACCAGCACTGGCTTGTCAGGCACTCAGCCACAACTGACATCACAAACACAAACTGCACCCACATCACCAGCACTGGCCTATCAGGCACTCAGCCACAAGTGACATCACAACCACAAACTGCACCCACATAACCAGCACTGGCCTATCAGGCACTCAGCCACAAGTGACATCACAACCACAAACTCCACCCACAGGACCAGCACTGGCCTATCAGGCACTCACCCACAACTGACATCACAACCACAAACTGCACCCACATCACCAGCACTGGCCTATCAGGCACTCAGCCACAGGTGACATCACAACCACAAACTGCACCCACATCACCAGCACTGGCCTATCAGGCACTCAGCCACAGGTGACATCACAACCACAAACTGCACCCACATCACCAGCACTGGCCTATCAGGCACTGAGCCACAAGTGACATCACAACCACAAACTGCACCCACATCACCAGCACTGGCCTATCAGGCACTCAGCCACAACTGACATCACAACCACAAACTGCACCCACATCACCAGCACTGGCCTATCAGGCACTCAGCCACAAGTGACATCACAAACACAAACTGCAGCCACATAACCAGCACTGGCCTATCAGGCACTCAGCCACAAGTGACATCACAACCACAAACTGCAGCCACATCACCAGCACTGGCCTAGCAGGCACTCAGCCACAACTGACATCACAACCACAAACTGCAGCCACATCACCAGCACTGGCCTATCAGGCACTCAGCCACAAGTGACATCACAACCAAAAACTGCACCCACATCACCAGCACTGGCCTATCAGGCACTGAGCAGCAAGTGACATCACAACCGCAAACTGCACCCACATCACCAGCACTGGCCTATAAGGCACTCAGCCACAACTGACATCACAAGCACAAACTGCACCCACATCACCAGCACTGGCCTATCAGGCACTCAGCCACAAGTGACATCACAAACACAAACTGCACCCACATCAACAGCACTGGCCTATCAGGCACTGAGCCACAACTGACATCACAACCACAAACTGCACCCACAACACCAGCACTGGCCTATCAGGCACTCAGCCACAGGTGACATCACAACCACAAACTGCACCCACATCACCAGCACTGGCCTATCAGGCACTGAGCCACAACTGACATCACAACCACAAACTGCACCCACATCACCAGCACTGGCCTATCAGGCACTCAGCCACAAGTGACATCACAACCACAAACTGCACCCACATCAACAGCACTGGCCTATCAGGCACTCAGCCACAACTGACATCACAACCACAAACTGCACCCACATCACCAGCACTGGCCTATCAGGCACTCAGACACAAGGGACATCACAACCACAAACTGCACCCACATCACCAGCACTGGCCTACCAGGCACTGAGCCACAACTGACATCACAACCACAAACTGCAGCCAGATCACCAGCACTGGCCTATCAGGCACTCAGCCACAACTGACATCACAACCACAAACTCCACCCACATCAACAGCACTGGCCTATCAGGCACTGAGCCAGAAGTGACATCACAAACACAAACTGCAGCCACATCACCAGCACTGGCCTAGCAGGCACTGAGCAGCAAGTGACATCACAACCGCAAACTGCACCCACATCACCAGCACTGGCCTATCAGGCACTCAGCCACAAGTGACATCACAACCAAAAACTGCACCCACATCAACAGGACTGGCCTATCAGGCACTGAGGCACAAGTGACATCACAACCACAAACTGCACCCACATAACCAGCACTGGCCTATCAGGCACTCAGCCACAAGTGACATCACAACCACAAACTGCACCCACATCACCAGCACTGGCCTAGCAGGCACTCAGCCACAAGTGACATCACAACCAAAAACTGCACCCACATCAACAGGACTGGCCTATCAGGCACTGAGGCACAAGTGACATCACAACCATAAACTGCAGCCACATCACCAGCACTGGCCTATCAGGCACTCAGCCACAACTGACATCACAACCACAAACTGCACCCACATCACCAGCACTGGCCTATCAGGCACTCAGCCACAACTGACATCACAACCACAAACTCCACCCACAGGACCAGCACTGGCATATCAGGCACTGAGCCACAGGTGATATCACAACCACAAACTGCACCCACATCACCAGCACTGGCCTATCAGGCACTGAGCCACAAGTGACATCACAACCGCAAACTGCACCCACATCATCAGCAGTGGCCAATCAGGTATTGAGCCACAAGTGACATCACAACCACAAACTGCACCCACATCACCAGCACTGGCCTATCAGGCACTCAGACACAAGTGACATCACAACCACAAACTCAACCCACAGGACCAGCACTGGCCTATCAGGCACTGAGCCACAACTGACATCACAACCACAAACTGCACCCACATCAACAGCACTGGCCTATCAGGCACTCAGCCACAAGTGACATCACAACCACAAACTGAACACACATCAACAGCACTGGCCTATCAGGCACTCAGCCACAAGTGACATCACAACCACAAACTCCACCCACATCACCAGCACTGGCCTATCAGGCACTGAGCCACAACTGACATCACAACCACAAACTGCAGCCACATCACCAGCACTGGCCTATCAGGCACTCAGCCACAACTGACATCACAAACACAAACTGCACCCACATCACCAGCACTGGCCTAGCAGGCACTCAGCCACAAGTGACATCACAAACACAAACTCCACCCACATCACCAGCACTGGCCTATCAGGCACTGAGCAGCAAGTGACATCACAACCACAAACTGCACCCACAGGACCAGCACTGGCCTATCAGGCACTCAGCCACAAGTGACATCACAACCACAAACTGCAGCCACATCACCAGCACTGGCCTAGCAGGCACTCAGCCACAAGTGACATCACAACCACAAACTGCAGCCACATCACCAGCACTGGCCTATCAGGCACTCAGCCACAAGTGACATCACAACCACAAACTGCAGCCACATCACCAGCACTGGCCTATCAGGCACTCAGCCACAACTGACATCACAACCACAAACTGCACCCACATCAACAGCACTGGCCTATCAGGCACTGAGCCACAAGTGACATCACAACCGCAAACTCCACCCACATCACCAGCACTGGTCTATCAGGCACTGAGCCACAAGTGACATCACAACCACAAACTGCACCCACAGGAACAGCACTGGCCTATCAGGCACTGAGCCACAAGTGACATCACAACCGCAAACTGCAGCCACATCACCAGCACTGGCCTATCAGGCACTCAGCCACAACTGACATCACAAACCCAAAGTGCAGCCACATCACCAGCACTGGCCTATCAGGCACCTAGCCACAAGTGACATCACAAACACAAACTCCACCCACAACACCAGCACTGGCCTATCAGGCACTCAGCCACAACTGACATCACAACCACAAACTGCAGCCACATCACCAGCACTGGCCTAGCAGGCACTCAGCCACAACTGACATCACAAACACAAACTGCACCCACATCACCACCACTGGCCTATCACGTACTCAGCCACAACTGACATCACAACCACAAACTGCACCAACAGCACCAGCACTGGCCTATCAGGCACTGAGCCACAAGTGACATCACAACCGCAAACTGCACCCACATCATCAGCAGTGGCCAATCAGGTATTGAACAACAAGTGACATCACAACCACAAACTGCACCCACATCAACAGCACTGGCCTATCAGGCACTGAGCCACAAGTGACATCACAACCACAAACTGCAGCCACATCACCAGCACTGGCCTATCAGGCACTGAGCCACAACTGACATCACAACCACAAACTGCAGCCACATCACCAGCACTGGCCTATCAGGCACTCAGCCACAAGTGACATCACAACCGCAAACTGCACCCACATCACCAGCACTGGCCTATCAGGCACTCAGACACAAGTGACATCACAACCACAAACTGCAGCCACATCACCAGCACTGGCCTATCAGGCACTCAGCCACAAGTGACATCACAACCACAAACTGCAGCCACATCACCAGCACTGGCCTATCAGGCACTCAGACACAAGGGACATCACAACCACAAACTGCACCCACATCACCAGCACTGGCCTATCAGGCACTGAGCCACAAGTGACATCACAACCACAAACTGCACCCACATCACCAGCACTGGCCTAGCAGGCACTCAGCCACAAGTGACATCACAACCACAAACTGCACCCACATCAACAGCACTGGCCTATCAGGCACTGAGCCACAACTGACATCACAACCACAAACTGCAGCCACATCACCAGCACTGGCCTATCAGGCACTGAGCCACAAGTGACATCACAAACACAAACTGCAGCCACATAACCAGCACTGGCCTATCAGGCACTGAGCCACAAGTGACATCACAACCACAAACTGCACCCACATCACCAGCACTGGCCTATCAGGCACTCAGCCACAAGTGACATCACAACCACAAACTGCACCCACAGCACCAGCACTGGCCTACCAGGCACTCAGCCACAACTGACACCACAACCACAAACTACACCCACATCACCAGCACTGGCCTATCAGGCACTGAGCCACAAGTGACATCACAACCACAAACTGCACCCACATCACCAGCACTGGCCTATCAGGCACTCAGCCACAAGTGACATCACAACCAAAAACTGCACCCACATCAACAGCACTGGCCTATCAGGCACTCAGCCACAAGTGACATCACAACCGCAAACTCCACCCACAGGACCAGCACTGGCCTATCAGGCACTCAGCCACAACTGACATCACAACCACAAACTGCATCCACATCACCAGCACTGGCCTATCAGGCACTCAGCCACAAGTGACATCACAAACGCAAACTGCACCCACATCACCAGCACTGGCCTATCAGGCACTCAGCCACAACTGACATCACAACCAGAAACTGCAGCCACAACACCAGCACTGGCTTGTCAGGCACTCAGCCACAACTGACATCACAAACACAAACTGCACCCACATCACCAGCACTGGCCTATCAGGCACTCAGCCACAAGTGACATCACAACCACAAACTGCACCCACATAACCAGCACTGGCCTATCAGGCACTCAGCCACAAGTGACATCACAACCACAAACTCCACCCACAGGACCAGCACTGGCCTATCAGGCACTCACCCACAACTGACATCACAACCACAAACTGCACCCACATCACCAGCACTGGCCTATCAGGCACTCAGCCACAGGTGACATCACAACCACAAACTGCACCCACATCACCAGCACTGGCCTATCAGGCACTGAGCCACAAGTGACATCACAACCACAAACTGCAGCCACATCACCAGCACTGGCCTATCAGGCACTCAGCCACAACTGACATCACAACCACAAACTGCACCCACATCACCAGCACTGGCCTATCAGGCACTCAGCCACAACTGACATCACAACCACAAACTGCACCCACATCACCAGCACTGGCCTATCAGGCACTGAGCAGCAAGTGACATCACAACCGCAAACTGCACCCACATCACCAGCACTGGCCTATAAGGCACTCAGACACAACTGACATCACAACCACAAACTGCACCCACATCACCAGCACTGGCCTATCAGGCACTCAGCCACAAGTGACATCACAAACACAAACTGCAGCCACATAACCAGCACTGGCCTATCAGGCACTCAGCCACAAGTGACATCACAACCACAAACTGCAGCCACATCACCAGCACTGGCCTAGCAGGCACTCAGCCACAACTGACATCACAACCACAAACTGCAGCCACATCACCAGCACTGGCCTATCAGGCACTGAGCCACAAGTGACATCACAACCACAAACTGCACCCACATCACCAGCACTGGCCTATCAGGCACTGAGCAGCAAGTGACATCACAACCGCAAACTGCACCCACATCACCAGCACTGGCCTATAAGGCACTCAGCCACAACTGACATCACAAGCACAAACTGCACCCACATCACCAGCACTGGCCTATCAGGCACTGAGCCACAAGTGACATCACAACCACAAACTGCAGCCACATCACCAGCACTGGCCTAGCAGGCACTCAGCCACAACTGACATCACAACCACAAACTGCACCCACATCACCAGCACTGGCCTATCAGGCACTCAGCCACAAGTGACATCACAAACACAAACTGCACCCACATCAACAGCACTGGCCTATCAGGCACTGAGCCACAACTGACATCACAACCACAAACTGCACCCACAACACCAGCACTGGCCTATCAGGCACTCAGCCACAGGTGACATCACAACCACAAACTGCACCCACATCACCAGCACTGGCCTATCAGGCACTGAGCAGCAAGTGACATCACAACCACAAACTGCACCCACAGGACCAGCACTGGCCTATCAGGCACTCAGCCACAAGTGACATCACAACCACAAACTGCAGCCACATCACCAGCACTGGCCTAGCAGGCACTCAGCCACAAGTGACATCACAACCACAAACTGCAGCCACATCACCAGCACTGGCCTATCAGGCACTCAGCCACAAGTGACATCACAACCACAAACTGCAGCCACATCACCAGCACTGGCCTATCAGGCACTCAGCCACAACTGACATCACAACCACAAACTGCACCCACATCAACAGCACTGGCCTATCAGGCACTGAGCCACAAGTGACATCACAACCGCAAACTCCACCCACATCACCAGCACTGGTCTATCAGGCACTGAGCCACAAGTGACATCACAACCACAAACTGCACCCACAGGAACAGCACTGGCCTATCAGGCACTGAGCCACAAGTGACATCACAACCGCAAACTGCAGCCACATCACCAGCACTGGCCTATCAGGCACTCAGCCACAACTGACATCACAAACCCAAAGTGCAGCCACATCACCAGCACTGGCCTATCAGGCACCTAGCCACAAGTGACATCACAAACACAAACTCCACCCACAACACCAGCACTGGCCTATCAGGCACTCAGCCACAACTGACATCACAACCACAAACTGCAGCCACATCACCAGCACTGGCCTAGCAGGCACTCAGCCACAACTGACATCACAAACACAAACTGCACCCACATCACCACCACTGGCCTATCACGTACTCAGCCACAACTGACATCACAACCACAAACTGCACCAACAGCACCAGCACTGGCCTATCAGGCACTGAGCCACAAGTGACATCACAACCGCAAACTGCACCCACATCATCAGCAGTGGCCAATCAGGTATTGAACAACAAGTGACATCACAACCACAAACTGCACCCACATCAACAGCACTGGCCTATCAGGCACTGAGCCACAAGTGACATCACAACCACAAACTGCAGCCACATCACCAGCACTGGCCTATCAGGCACTGAGCCACAACTGACATCACAACCACAAACTGCAGCCACATCACCAGCACTGGCCTATCAGGCACTCAGCCACAAGTGACATCACAACCGCAAACTGCACCCACATCACCAGCACTGGCCTATCAGGCACTCAGACACAAGTGACATCACAACCACAAACTGCAGCCACATCACCAGCACTGGCCTATCAGGCACTCAGCCACAAGTGACATCACAACCACAAACTGCAGCCACATCACCAGCACTGGCCTATCAGGCACTCAGACACAAGGGACATCACAACCACAAACTGCACCCACATCACCAGCACTGGCCTATCAGGCACTGAGCCACAAGTGACATCACAACCACAAACTGCACCCACATCACCAGCACTGGCCTAGCAGGCACTCAGCCACAAGTGACATCACAACCACAAACTGCACCCACATCAACAGCACTGGCCTATCAGGCACTGAGCCACAACTGACATCACAACCACAAACTGCAGCCACATCACCAGCACTGGCCTATCAGGCACTGAGCCACAAGTGACATCACAAACACAAACTGCAGCCACATAACCAGCACTGGCCTATCAGGCACTGAGCCACAAGTGACATCACAACCACAAACTGCACCCACATCACCAGCACTGGCCTATCAGGCACTCAGCCACAAGTGACATCACAACCACAAACTGCACCCACAGCACCAGCACTGGCCTACCAGGCACTCAGCCACAACTGACACCACAACCACAAACTACACCCACATCACCAGCACTGGCCTATCAGGCACTGAGCCACAAGTGACATCACAACCACAAACTGCACCCACATCACCAGCACTGGCCTATCAGGCACTCAGCCACAAGTGACATCACAACCAAAAACTGCACCCACATCAACAGCACTGGCCTATCAGGCACTCAGCCACAAGTGACATCACAACCGCAAACTCCACCCACAGGACCAGCACTGGCCTATCAGGCACTCAGCCACAACTGACATCACAACCACAAACTGCATCCACATCACCAGCACTGGCCTATCAGGCACTCAGCCACAAGTGACATCACAAACGCAAACTGCACCCACATCACCAGCACTGGCCTATCAGGCACTCAGCCACAACTGACATCACAACCAGAAACTGCAGCCACAACACCAGCACTGGCTTGTCAGGCACTCAGCCACAACTGACATCACAAACACAAACTGCACCCACATCACCAGCACTGGCCTATCAGGCACTCAGCCACAAGTGACATCACAACCACAAACTGCACCCACATAACCAGCACTGGCCTATCAGGCACTCAGCCACAAGTGACATCACAACCACAAACTCCACCCACAGGACCAGCACTGGCCTATCAGGCACTCACCCACAACTGACATCACAACCACAAACTGCACCCACATCACCAGCACTGGCCTATCAGGCACTCAGCCACAGGTGACATCACAACCACAAACTGCACCCACATCACCAGCACTGGCCTATCAGGCACTGAGCCACAAGTGACATCACAACCACAAACTGCAGCCACATCACCAGCACTGGCCTATCAGGCACTCAGCCACAACTGACATCACAACCACAAACTGCACCCACATCACCAGCACTGGCCTATCAGGCACTCAGCCACAACTGACATCACAACCACAAACTGCACCCACATCACCAGCACTGGCCTATCAGGCACTGAGCAGCAAGTGACATCACAACCGCAAACTGCACCCACATCACCAGCACTGGCCTATAAGGCACTCAGACACAACTGACATCACAACCACAAACTGCACCCACATCACCAGCACTGGCCTATCAGGCACTCAGCCACAAGTGACATCACAACCACAAACTGCAGCCACATAACCAGCACTGGCCTATCAGGCACTCAGCCACAAGTGACATCACAACCACAAACTGCAGCCACATCACCAGCACTGGCCTAGCAGGCACTCAGCCACAACTGACATCACAACCACAAACTGCAGCCACATCACCAGCACTGGCCTATCAGGCACTGAGCCACAAGTGACATCACAACCACAAACTGCACCCACATCACCAGCACTGGCCTATCAGGCACTGAGCAGCAAGTGACATCACAACCGCAAACTGCACCCACATCACCAGCACTGGCCTATAAGGCACTCAGCCACAACTGACATCACAAGCACAAACTGCACCCACATCACCAGCACTGGCCTATCAGGCACTGAGCCACAAGTGACATCACAACCACAAACTGCAGCCACATCACCAGCACTGGCCTAGCAGGCACTCAGCCACAACTGACATCACAACCACAAACTGCACCCACATCACCAGCACTGGCCTATCAGGCACTCAGCCACAAGTGACATCACAAACACAAACTGCACCCACATCAACAGCACTGGCCTATCAGGCACTGAGCCACAACTGACATCACAACCACAAACTGCACCCACAACACCAGCACTGGCCTATCAGGCACTCAGCCACAGGTGACATCACAACCACAAACTGCACCCACATCACCAGCACTGGCCTATCAGGCACTGAGCCACAACTGACATCACAACCACAAACTGCACCCACATCACCAGCACTGGCCTATCAGGCACTCAGCCACAAGTGACATCACAACCACAAACTGCACCCACATCAACAGCACTGGCCTATCAGGCACTCAGCCACAACTGACATCACAACCACAAACTGCACCCACATCACCAGCACTGGCCTATCAGGCACTCAGACACAAGGGACATCACAACCACAAACTGCACCCACATCACCAGCACTGGCCTACCAGGCACTGAGCCACAACTGACATCACAACCACAAACTGCAGCCACATCACCAGCACTGGCCTATCAGGCACTCAGCCACAAGTGACATCACAACCAAAAACTGCACCCACATCAACAGGACTGGCCTATCAGGCACTGAGGCACAAGTGACATCACAACCACAAACTGCACCCACATAACCAGCACTGGCCTATCAGGCACTCAGTCACAAGTGACATCACAACCACAAACTGCACCCACATCACCAGCACTGGCCTAGCAGGCACTCAGCCACAAGTGACATCACAACCAAAAACTGCACCCACATCAACAGGACTGGCCTATCAGGCACTGAGGCACAAGTGACATCACAACCATAAACTGCAGCCACATCACCAGCACTGGCCTATCAGGCACTCAGCCACAACTGACATCACAACCACAAACTGCACCCACATCACCAGCACTGGCCTATCAGGCACTCAGCCACAACTGACATCACAACCACAAACTCCACCCACAGGACCAGCACTGGCATATCAGGCACTGAGCCACAGGTGATATCACAACCACAAACTGCACCCACATCACCAGCACTGGCCTATCAGGCACTGAGCCACAAGTGACATCACAACCGCAAACTGCACCCACATCATCAGCAGTGGCCAATCAGGTATTGAGCCACAAGTGACATCACAACCACAAACTGCACCCACATCACCAGCACTGGCCTATCAGGCACTCAGACACAAGGGACATCACAACCACAAACTGCACCCACATCACCAGCACTGGCCTATCAGGCACTGAGCCACAAGTGACATCACAACCACAAACTGCAGCCACATCACCAGCACTGGCCTATCAGGCACTGAGCAGCAAGTGACATCACAACCACAAACTCAACCCACAGGACCAGCACTGGCCTATCAGGCACTGAGCCACAACTGACATCACAACCACAAACTGCACCCACATCAACAGCACTGGCCTATCAGGCACTCAGCCACAAGTGACATCACAACCACAAACTGAACACACATCAACAGCACTGGCCTATCAGGCACTCAGCCACAAGTGACATCACAACCACAAACTCCACCCACATCACCAGCACTGGCCTATCAGGCACTGAGCCACAACTGACATCACAACCACAAACTGCAGCCACATCACCAGCACTGGCCTATCAGGCACTCAGCCACAAGTGACATCACAAACACAAACTGCACCCACATCACCAGCACTGGCCTATCAGGCACTCAGCCACAAGTGACATCACAAACACAAACTCCACCCACATCACCAGCACTGGCCTATCAGGCACTGAGCAGCAAGTGACATCACAACCACAAACTGCACCCACAGGACCAGCACTGGCCTATCAGGCACTCAGCCACAAGTGACATCACAACCACAAACTGCAGCCACATCACCAGCACTGGCCTAGCAGGCACTCAGCCACAAGTGACATCACAACCACAAACTGCAGCCACATCACCAGCACTGGCCTATCAGGCACTCAGCCACAAGTGACATCACAACCACAAACTGCAGCCACATCACCAGCACTGGCCTATCAGGCACTCAGCCACAACTGACATCACAACCACAAACTGCACCCACATCAACAGCACTGGCCTATCAGGCACTGAGCCACAAGTGACATCACAACCGCAAACTCCACCCACATCACCAGCACTGGTCTATCAGGCACTGAGCCACAAGTGACATCACAACCACAAACTGCACCCACAGGAACAGCACTGGCCTATCAGGCACTGAGCCACAAGTGACATCACAACCGCAAACTGCAGCCACATCACCAGCACTGGCCTATCAGGCACTCAGCCACAACTGACATCACAAACCCAAAGTGCAGCCACATCACCAGCACTGGCCTATCAGGCACCTAGCCACAAGTGACATCACAAACACAAACTCCACCCACAACACCAGCACTGGCCTATCAGGCACTCAGCCACAACTGACATCACAACCACAAACTGCAGCCACATCACCAGCACTGGCCTAGCAGGCACTCAGCCACAACTGACATCACAAACACAAACTGCACCCACATCACCACCACTGGCCTATCACGTACTCAGCCACAACTGACATCACAACCACAAACTGCACCAACAGCACCAGCACTGGCCTATCAGGCACTGAGCCACAAGTGACATCACAACCGCAAACTGCACCCACATCATCAGCAGTGGCCAATCAGGTATTGAACAACAAGTGACATCACAACCACATACTGCACCCACATCACCAGCACTGGCCTAGCAGGCACTGAGCCACAACTGACATAACAACCACATACTGCAGCCACATCACCAGCACTGGCCTATCAGGCACTGAGCCACAAGTGACATCACAACCACAAACTGCAGCCACATCACCAGCACTGGCCTATCAGGCACTGAGCCACAACTGACATCACAACCACAAACTGCAGCCACATCACCAGCACTGGCCTATCAGGCACTCAGCCACAAGTGACATCACAACCGCAAACTGCACCCACATCACCAGCACTGGCCTATCAGGCACTCAGACACAAGTGACATCACAACCACAAACTGCAGCCACAACACCAGCACTGGCCTATCAGGCACTCAGCCACAAGTGACATCACAACCACAAACTGCAGCCACATCACCAGCACTGGCCTATCAGGCACTCAGACACAAGGGACATCACAACCACAAACTGCACCCACATCACCAGCACTGGCCTATCAGGCACTGAGCCACAAGTGACATCACAACCACAAACTGCACCCACATCACCAGCACTGGCCTAGCAGGCACTCAGCCACAAGTGACATCACAACCACAAACTGCACCCACATCAACAGCACTGGCCTATCAGGCACTGAGCCACAACTGACATCACAACCACAAACTGCAGCCACATCACCAGCACTGGCCTATCAGGCACTGAGCCACAAGTGACATCACAAACACAAACTGCAGCCACATAACCAGCACTGGCCTATCAGGCACTGAGCCACAAGTGACATCACAACCACAAACTGCACCCACATCACCAGCACTGGCCTATCAGGCACTCAGCCACAAGTGACATCACAACCACAAACTGCACCCACAGCACCAGCACTGGCCTACCAGGCACTCAGCCACAACTGACACCACAACCACAAACTACACCCACATCACCAGCACTGGCCTATCAGGCACTGAGCCACAAGTGACATCACAACCACAAACTGCACCCACATCACCAGCACTGGCCTATCAGGCACTCAGCCACAAGTGACATCACAACCAAAAACTGCACCCACATCAACAGCACTGGCCTATCAGGCACTCAGCCACAAGTGACATCACAACCACAAACTGCACCCACATCAACAGCACTGGCCTATCAGGCACTGAGCCGCAAGTGACATCACAACCACAAACTGCACCCACATCACCAGCACTGGCCTATCAGGCACCGAGCCACAAGGGACATCACAACCACAAACTGCACCCACAACACCAGCACTGGCCTATCAGGCACTGAGCCACAAGTGACATCACAACCACAAACTGCACCCACATCACCAGCACTGGCCTATCAGGCACTCAGCCACAAGTGACATCACAACCAAAAACTGCACCCACATCACCAGCACTGGCCTATCAGGCACTCAGCCACAAGTGACATCACAACCACAAACTGCACCCACATCACCAGCACTGGCCTATCAGGCACTGAGCCACAACTGACATCACAACCACAAACTGCACCCACATCACCAGCACTGGCCTATCAGGCACCTAGCCACAAGGGACATCACAACCACAAACTGCACCCACATCACCAGCACTGGCCTATCAGGCACTGAGCCACAAGTGACATCACAACCACAAACTCCACCCACATCACCAGCACTGGCCTATCAGGCATTGAGCCAAAACTGACATCACAGCCACAAACTGCAGCCACAACACCAGCACTGGCCTATCAGGCACTGAGCCACAAGTGACATCACAACCACAAACTGCACCCACATCACCAGCACTGGCCTATCAGGCACTGAGCCACAAGTGACATCACAAACACAAACTGCAGCCACATCACCAGCACTGGCCTATCAGGCACTCAGCCACAAGTGACATCACAACCACAAACTCCACCCACAGCACCAGCACTGGCCTATCAGGCACTGAGCAGCAAGTGACATCACAACCACAAACTCCACCCACAGGACCAGCACTGACCTATCAGGCACTCAGCCACAAGTGACATCACAACCGCAAACTGCACCCACATCAACAGCAATGGCCTATGAGGCACTCAGCCACAACTGACATCACAACCACAAACTGCACCCACATCACCAGCACTGGCCTATCAGGCACCTAGCCATAAGTGACATCACAACCACAAACTCCACCCACAACACCAGCACTGGCCTATCAGGCACTGAGTCACAAGTGACATCACAACCACAAACTGCACCCACATCAACAGCACTGGCCTATCAGGCACTCAGCCACAAGTGACATCACAACCACAAACTGCAGCCACATCACCAGCACTGGCCTATCAGGCACTCAGCCACAAGTGACATCACAAACACAAACTGCAGCCACATCACCAGCACTGGCCGATCAGGCACTCAGCCACAAGTGACATCACAACCACAAACTGCAGCCACATGACCAGCACTGGCCTAGCAGGCATTGAGCCACAAGTGACATCACAACCACAAACTGCACCCACATCATCAGCAGTGGCCAAGCAGGTATTGAGCCACAAGTGACATCACAACCACATACTGCACCCACATCAACAGCACTGGCCTATCAGGCACTCAGCCACAAGTGACATCACAACCACAAACTCCACCCACATCACCAGCAGTGGCCAAGCAGGTATTGAGCCACAAGTGACATCACAACCACATACTGCACCCACATCACCAGCACTGGCCTATCAGGCACTCAGCCACAACTGACATCACAACCACAAACTGCACCCACATCACCAGCACTGGCCTATCAGGCACTGAGCCACAAGTGACATCACAAACACAAATTCCACCCACAGGACCAGCACTGGCCTATCAGGCACTGAGCCACAAGTGACATCACAAACACAAACTGCAGCCACATCACCAGCACTGGCCTATCAGGCACTCAGCCACAACTGACATCACAAACACAAACTGCACCCACATCACCAGCACTGGCCGATCAGGCACTCAGCCACAACTGACATCACAACCACAAACTGCACCCACATCACCAGCACTGGCCGATCAGGCACTCAGCCACAACTGACATCACAACCACAAACTGCACCCACATCACCAGCACTGGCCTATCAGGCACTGAGCCACAAGTGACATCACAACCACATACTGCAAACAAAACACCAGCACTGGCTGATCAGGCACTGAGACACAAGTGACATCACAAACACAAACTGCACCCACATCACCACTACTGGCCTATCAGGCACTCAGCCACAAGTGACATCACAAACACAAACTGCACCCACATCACCACCACTGGCCTATCAGGCACTGAGCCACAAGTGACATCACAACCGCAAACTGCACCCACATCACCAGCACTGGCCTATCAGGCACTCAGCCACAACTGACATCACAACCACAAATTGCACCCACATCACCAGCACTGGCCTAGCAGGCACTCAGCCACAGGTGACATCACAACCACAAACTGCACCCACATCACCAGCACTGGCCTATCAGGCACTCAGCCACAAGTGACATCACAACCACAAACTGCAGCCACATCACCAGCACTGGCCAATCATGTATTGAGCCACAATTGACATCACAACCACAAACTCCAGCCACAGGACCAGCACTGGCCTATCAGGCACTCAGCCACAACTGACATCACAACCACAAACTGCAGCCACATCACCAGCACTGGCCTATCAGGCACTGAGCCACAAGTGACATCACAAACACAAATTCCACCCACAGGACCAGCACTGGCCTATCAGGCAGTGAGCCACAAGTGACATCACAACCACAAACTGCACCCACATCACCAGCACTGGCCTAGCAGGCACTGAGACACAAGTGACATCACAAACTGCACCCACATCACCAGCACTGGCCTATCAGGCACTGAGCCACAGCTGACATAACAACCACAAACTCCACCCAGAGGACCAGCACTGGCCTATCAGGCACTCAGCCACAAGTGACATCACAACCACAAACTGCACCCACATCACCAGCACTGGCCTATCAGGCACTCAGCCACAAGTGACATCACAACCACAAACTGCACCCACATCACCAGCACTGGCCTATCAGGCACTGAGCCACAAGTGACATCACAAACACAAACTGCAGCCACATCACCAGCACTGGCCTAGCAGGCACTCAGCCACAACTGACATCACAACCACAAACTGCACCCACATCACCAGCACTGGCCTATCAGGTATTGAGCCACAACTGACATCACAACCACATACTTCAGCCACATCACCAGCACTGGCCTAGCAGGCACTGAGCCACAAGTGACATCACAACCACAAACTGCACCCACATCACCAGCACAGGCCTATCAGGCACTGAGCCACAAGTGACATCACAAACACAAATTCCACCCACAGGACCAGCACTGGCCTATCAGGCACTGAGCCACAAGTGACATCACAAACACAAACTGCAGCCACATCACCAGCACTGGCCTATCAGGCACTCAGCCACAAGGGACATCACAAACACAAACTGCACCCACATCACCAGCACTGGCCGATCAGGCACTCAGCCACAAGTGACATCACAACCACAAACTGCACCCACATCACCAGCACTGGCCTAGCAGGCACTCAGCCACAAGTGACATCACAACCACAAACTGCACCCACATCACCAGCACTGGCCGATCAGGCACTCAGCCACAAGTGACATCACAACCACAAACTGCAGCCACATGACCAGCACTGGCCTAGCAGGCACTGAGCCACAAGTGACATCACAACCACAAACTGCACCCACATCACCAGCACTGGCCTATCAGGCACTCAGCCACAAGTGACATCACAACCACAAACTGCACCCACATCACCAGCACTGCCCTATCAGGCACTCAGCCACAAGTGACATCACAACCACAAACTGCACCCACATCACCAGCACTGCCCTATCAGGCACTCAGCCACAAGTGACATCACAACCACAAACTCCACCCACATCACCAGCACTGGCCTATCAGGCACTCAGCCACAAGTGACGTCACTAACCACATACTGCACCCACAGGACCAGCACTGGCCTATCAGGCACTCAGCCACAAGTGACACCACAAACACAAACTGCACTCACATCACCACCACTGGCCTATCAGGCACTGAGCCACAAGTGACACCACAACCACAAACTGCAGCCACATCACCAGCACTGGCCTATCAGGCCTTGAGGCACATGTGACCTCACAAGCAGAAAAGCTTCAATGTGCTTGATGCTGTCTCATCAGGTACTGAAGCAACTGAACCTCACAAGTACAAAAATGAGCACTGTGGCTGCTGGTGGCCTAGCAGATACTCAGGCCGAAGGACTCCACAAACACAAACAGCAGCAATATGCATCGAGCTGGACTGTCAGGTGTTCAGGCTGAAGAGACCTCACAGGCAGCCATGAAGCCACATATCTGCTCCTGACCTCTTTGAGACTGAGGCACAATTGACCTAAATAGGCACAAACAGCAGCAATGTGCATGCTGATCACCAGTCACATACTGATGCACAACTGACCACAAAAGCACCAACAGCAGCAATGGGCCTGCTCCCCCTTTATGAGGCATGGAGACACAAGAGACCTCACCATCATCACCAAAGCTACATGCATGCTCTTGGCCTACCAGCTTCAGAGGCACAACTCACCTCACAAGCACAAATGGCATCAACCTGCCTGCTGCTGCCCTTTCTGGGACTGAGTCACAAGGGATCTCTAAAGTGCAAACCTTCACAGAGGTGGAGCTCACCTGGGCAACTCGCACATCCCTTGATTATGCTGTGATCATTCCGTACAGAAGAGTCTTCTGCAAAAGGCTTTCATGTCCTGCCAAGACTCTCTCCAGATCATGGCACAGCTCCGCTCTGGCACCCTGCACACAAATCACAAAAGGAACAATTGGTCTCGCTTTTCCTTTAGTACCATCAAGTCCGAGCAGGGAGCCTTTGCACTGCAGCACCTACACAATGGCAGCAGGATGCCACTTCCATTTCTAGTGCATTTCTAGGGACAGAGATCAGCTGAGGCAGCAGCTGCACTGCAAAGGCTTTCTGACACTCTCAGATCAACTCGGCACTGCACCAGCCATCAACCTGACGCCAGACCTCTGCTCTGACACCTACTCTACAAACACACTGCCTCTGCCCCACACAGCTGCCTCTTCTCCTAGATACAACCAAGTGCCAGCAAGAACAGATGCCTGCAGGACACTCGCCACTTGCACACTCCACAGCCACTGCTCTGCTCGCTGCCTTCCCTTGGCTCCGCAACCCAGACACACAGGGAAGCTCTTGCGGTACCACCACAAGGTGGCCAAGGCACTCTAGGCTCACAAGGCCTGTGCAAATGAGCAGCACAAGATCAGGCACAGAGCTGCCTCCTTGGGTGATGCTGCTCTTTTCAGAGGGAAGGATCCTGCTTGCTTTGGGCACAGCAGGCTGCTGCTTTCCACCCCCATCCCCTCACAGACCTCCTGCTATGGATGGGGGAATGAGGATTTTCTTTAGTAATACAAAAGATACAGACACAATGCAGAAACAGTTGAAAGTCCGGAAGGCCTCCTGAGCCCAAAGGAACCTCCCTTCCTTTCCTTTAGTTACTTGGACAAGGAGCCCCGGGGAAGGGAAAAAGGGGGCAGAGGCTTTGAAATGAGGCCCAAGCAATGAGGCAGCCCCACACTGGATGGCTGCTGAAATGACAGCTGTCCTGGCTGCACAGCCTCTGCAGCACCAGTCCGGGCTCCACAGCTGGCTTCACAGAGCACGGAGGGATGGGTGCCACAGGCAACCTGGCCCTGGGCACATCTTCACCCCTCCCAGAGCCAGCAGCCCAAGAGCTCTGAGACTTCCTCAGGTCAAGCTACGGACGCTTTGGGGCACTCACACAAAGGCACTCAAGACATGCTGGCATCTATTGTAAGGCTCTTGGACTCATCCTGTATGGCACCACAACCTCCTAGGAAAAGGAGGGGGCACAAGAGCATTTGCTGAGTGGGCTGGCAGTAACAGCAGTTGTGGGAGGCGGAATTTGCAGCACTGCAGAGGTACCAGGAGCTGAACCGACACCCCAAGTCACCCAGGGAAGACAGGCACTTTTATGGAAGCCTTCGCATCCACACGTAGCCTCTTCTCAGTCACTTGCAGCTGCTTTCACAGAGGGCTCACGACGCTGGCCAAGATGTTGACAGGTACAGGGACACACCCTGGCATCCTGCCTCCATCCTCAGCGGCTCTAGCACTGCACTGGGAACCTCCATGAGTGGAGCAACCTAGAAAGAAAGAAGGAATCGGAGTGGTACTGGCAGTTCTGCTGGCCTTACAGAGTCGCAACAGGCAGGGGCAAATGTCTCCCCTCTGTGCTGAGCTCTATTGCTCAGAGCACAGCCAGCAGGGCCACCAAGACGTTCTACCCCTCTTTTTGGCACAGGTGACACCATGTCTGTATACCAGGTCCCATTTGGGCTCTCCAGGTCTGCACAGGCACTAACACACTGCAGGGAGTCCAGCACAGGGACACCAAGATGGGCAGGAGCTGCAGCGTGGGGCATAAAAGGAGAGGCTGCGAGAGCTGGGTTTGTTCAGCCTAGACAAGAGAAGGCCAAGGGAGATCTTCATGCTATGCACAGCTACCTTATGGAGGGCATAGAGAAGACGGAGCCGGATTTTCTTGGAGGTGCACACTAGTAGCATGGGAGGCAACAGGGACAAATCGGACAATGGGAAATACTTCTGAGACGTTAAGAAGAAGCCTTTTTCTCCGTGACGGTGGCCAAACTGCGGCACAGGGATCCAGAGAGGTTCCCAGATCTCCATCCTTGGAAATAATCAAAACTTCACTGGAAAAGGCCCCAAGATACCTCCTCTACTGGCACCTGCCTGGAGCAGGGCGTTGGAGCCCTGCTACCTCCACATGGCTCCCCCATTGCAGCCTCAAGGAATATGCTATTGGGAGACTCTTGCCAAAGGCACCAGAGGCTTTGCAGATGCCGCCTCCACCGCTCAACAAGGACAGGGGTCTCAGAGCCACTCATCGCCCTCACAGGCCTGACTTCTTGTGAGGGGGCATCTCCCCTCTCTGCAAGGCTCTGCGTAGGCACAATGTGCAGAAATGCCTCTCATTGCTTTCATTAACTACCCATCTCGCTTAGGGATAGGAATGGATTAGCGTCTGAGATGGGAAGATGCAATGAGGGTCCGGATTCAACAGAAAGCCTTTAAGGAGGGAGAAGAGAACTCTCTCCAGCAGTCACTAAAATCCCAAAGACTCACCGAAGCATCAAACCCTTCCGAAACTGCAAGCCTGAACCTCAGCTGACAGAAACCACCAAACCGTGAGCAGCCCTGCCTCGCACCACGATGCTCCAAGGAGGGAACACGGTCACCAACAGTCCTCACCCAGGTCTCCCAGAAGGACACTGTGATGGTAGGCTGGGCCTTGGGAGCAGAGCACTGCTCTCTCCAGACACCTCCTCCCACGCTGAGCACCAAAACACTGGCGCCACCACCCGGCTCCACCACAGGGCATCTCGCACTGTAACACGCCGTTACCTCCACACCTCACAGAGGGTTGGCAACCAACACACGCCTCTGCATCAGTGACACACAGCCCACAGCACCACACATGGCAGCACACAGGACACCCCAAGCACCCCACAACACACAAAGCCCAACTCTCCAGACCTTCCATTCCTTTCTAGTCCTCCAAGGCCTTGCAACAGGCTCTGCCTCTCAACAGCCACTCACAGCCCGGGGCCTGCTCACTTCCCACCTTCCCACCAGGAAGCAGAGAAGAAGTGCTCTCACAGGGGCTGATCAGGCCAGCTTTTCCCTCTCACTTGTGCCTCAACTTCTCTGAACAAGAAATCTCTTTCAAAATGTGGCCCATACCCTTTCTGGGGGGTGACATTCCTTCCATCTCCTCCAACAGCCTTTGCACCCATTCTCCAATGACTGCATACGTGGACAGAAAATCAGAGACCTCTAATGTGTTACAGTTCCAAACGTGTCATAAAAGCAGCTGGACACCTCAAAGACAGACACAGCATTCAGACCTTGCAGGAAAATCTCACAACTCCCTGCTCTTTTGACAGGGGCAACTTCTAAAGCACACACACCCTGGCAAGAAGAGATTACTCACACCACTGCTCACACCAGCATTAGATTCACTTAGCAGCCTCAAAAGTCTAGCTGGACTCCCTAGCTGACTGCGAGGACGCTGCAAGCTTCTACTTAGCCACAAGTGGAAAGGCAAATTCCATGTCCATGCTCACCACAGAACATCATCTGCATTTGAAATGTAGCAGTACTAACTCATGATGATGGAGTGGAATAAAATTTGTGTCAGATAATATGGAACATCTACTTCTGCTTGATTCATGAGTTGCACTTCTTTATTGCTGTAGAGCTCTGCAGGGGTCAATCCCTCCTCTGAGCACATGCAACCACCCCAGAAGTGACCTCACCACCACCATCCAAGCCATGTGTCTTCTCCTCACCTCTCAGCTGCTCACATAGAGGTGACCTCACAAGTCCATACCCCCACCACATGCCTGCTGATGGCCTATCAGGGACAGAAGTTTCCTCCAGATAACTTCCCCAGCCATCAACTACTGCCCGCCTAGCAGGTACTCTGACAAAAGAGACCTCACAAGCAATGCCCGTGCCTAACTGCCTGCTGCTGGCCTAGCAGGGACTCAGAAAGACAGGACCTCACAGTCACCTTCACGGCCATGTCTGTCACTCGCCTAGAAGCCTCCAAGATAGAAACTACCTCACTATAAGTTCCCCAGCCATGAGACAAATCCTGCCTTATCAGCTCCTCAGCCTGAAATCATCTCAAAAAGAAACATATCCCAAACATAGCCCAGATGTGGACCTGCTGCTGCCCTATCAACTGCTCAGGTAGAAACGATCTCAGAAACACCTTTCCACTCACAGAGCTCCTGAGATCCAATCAGTTCATCACTCACAAGTGACCACACAAGCAACAGACAAACCTTCCTCCTCCAGATGGCCTTTCAGGTACTCAAGTAGAAATGACCTCGTCAGCAAGAGCCCAGTCATCTGCCTCCTGCTGGCCTATCAGCTACTTGCAAAGAATTGATTTCACACTGGTGATTTTCTGGCATAGCTCTCATAGACAGTGCTGACCTCACTACCCACATCATGGCCACGCAGCTATTGACACCTGCAGCTCCCCCTGCCTTCCCCCAAGACTGAGCCACCTACTGAACAGCCTCCCTGATCCATGTCATTCCCCACACAATGCTTATACTGCAGCAAAACACCCCTTACGGATCAGTTAGGAGCCCCAAAATAAGATTACCTTTTGCCTAAATAGCCTCTACAAGCAGCCCATAAAACTTAGGAATTGGAAAAAGGCTTGCAAGTAATTCTTGGCAACATTTTCTAATGGGAGGATTGCATGGGAACAGCGATCATGAAACTGAAGACAGCAGGGCCTCATGTCCCAGGCACAGGGAGAAGCTTCCAGCAACTCAGAAGTCTGCTTCCTTCCCCAATGCTGAACAAAACCAGAAAATCCTCTACACATCCAGCACAACAAGCATTCTCCTATTTTAGGCCCTGACAACTGGAGACACGCGGAAGGACTCAGGCCAGGGCATCTCAGTTGGTGAAACCAGCAGAGACACAATTCAGCAACTCTTCACCCTGACCTAGGAGCACGGAAAGAACAACGGCAAGTGCAAGCACTGGCCGTTCATCAACTTTCAAGGCCCTGACAAGCAAAACAGCTCACACTTACAGAGCTCTTCTGCAAACACCCTTCACCCTGCTGCCAGGCTCACAGGTCTCCATGCAAAGCAAGAGGCAGGGAGCAAAAACAACGGCTAAGGCACGGCATGACACGTGGGCACAGCCTCTCTCAGAGACACTCGGAAATGCCGTTTCCACAACAAAAGACACCACTGGGAAGGGCACCTCGTGAAGACACCAGCAGCTTGCTCACACTTTGCCCAGCACCTCCCAAACGCAGCTCCCAGCAGCACCTGGGGCTGTGCTGGCAGCAGCACCTCAGGGAAACGCTTTAACAGGGATCCCAGAGCCAACACAGGGGCAAAGGTTCCTGCCCCCAAACCCCACCGAGCCGCCCCGGCCCAGCTGCTCGCGGCAGGCCGCCACGTCTGCCTGCAGGGCAGCTCCCCCCTCTGGCCCACGTCGCTCTGGCCCCTGTTCATGGCCCCACCAGCCCCTGCTGCAGCTCCTGCAGCAAAGCAGCCCCGGCGCTGGCACCGCTGCCCCAGCCCAGCGGGAGGGCACCCGCCGCCATTTGAACGCGCCCGCAGCCCCCACCAAACCCTCTCGCCCGCTCGCTTCTCGCCTGCTTTGCTCCCGCTCCTCTTACACGTCTTTAACGTCTTTTTTTTTTTTCCACATGTTGGACTCCAATTGGCTGACAGAGCCATCAGTGAAATCTATGCCCGCCCTCCTCCTCCTGACAGCCAATAGGAGGGCTGCACTGGGCGATGCCATGGCAATGCTGGGCCCTCCTGCCCTGGCGGCCAGCTCCGCCCCCTCCCCCCGCGGTCGGGCGCCATGTTGTGGGCGGCAGCGTGGGGCGCGGCGGGGTCTGGGGGCAGCGCGGCACCGTGTGGGTGGGCAGTGTGGGGCGCGGGGGGGCAGCGGTGGGGCGTGTGCTGGTGGCATCCGTGGCACCGGCATGGGGGCCCTGGAGCTTGCCAGGGCTGCGGGGCCTGCGGGCAGTGTCCTGCTGCCCCCAGGGCAGGGCAGTGTCCTCTCCCCCTCCTGCCCCGGGCCCCTGCCCACAGCAGCCCCGGGGCTCGGCTAGGGAGCAGTGGTGTGGGGTCGTGAGGGGGCTGGGGGAGATGGCTGTGTTGGGCTCATCCCAGCACTGCCCCCCACAGCTCAGAGAAAAGACCTTGGCGTCAGCCAGGACCTGTTGAATGGGGATTGCACCTCTGCCTGTTTCTAATCTGCTCTTTCCAATGTATGTTCTTTTGGGTGCAGTGATTTGAGCCCAATTTGCAGGAGGACAGGGGCAGTGGCCATCTGAAGATGGCATCTCTGAGCGCAAAACATGCTGCACCAAGTTGGAAGCATAAAAGGATCGAGGGGGAAGGAACAGAGATTTTCCCAAACACACAGAGGACTTGGGGTTATTCCAAGGTGATGGTTTCATTATGGTATATGGACATTTCCAGCAGGCTCTTGAGAGCCCCATGGAGCTGCAGGCCACCTCAGCGTCTGGGATGCAGGACCCCTTTCCTCTCAGAGCCAGACCCCAAAGGGGGACCCACTCCCAGGGAAACCTGTCATGGATTCCCATGCCCCCCCCCACCCTAAGAGGTGATGGAGCTGGCTGCACAGAAGCCTTGGGGCTCAGGACAGCCCCAGCACCAGGACCCAGGAGTCCTGACTGCCACATTGTCCCCTGAGCCAGAGGGGACCATCAGGCAGGGCTCTCGCAGCAGCCCCCAGCCCTGTCCAGGCACCCCCACAGCCCGGGATCCACAACAGTTTTTGCAGTTAACAGTCTCTGTGCGACACCTCGGGAAGGATCTCCCAAAGCCCTTACCCTTGGTGGAGAGCTGCAGGAGTGTTGGGAACAAGGAGCTGTGGTCCTGGCTGATGGTGTCCATCCAGCAGTCCTCCATCTCGCTTGCCCTCTTGCTCTCGTTTCACCTCTCCAGCCAGAGAAACAGGACGCTCTTCCCATCTCATTACCCAAAACTCCTTTCCAACATGCCCCTGCTCCTCCGTCTGTTGGTGAGGGGCCCCAGCGTGGTCCCACTGCCTCCTGTCCCCTCTCCTTGCCGTGGAGCCACTATGAAGGGCAGCTGTGGGGACAGTATGAGCAGTGCCCAGGAGTGCCTGGGCCTCACGGGGAAGTGAGGGTCCCCGCAACGACACCAGGGAGACCTTCCTGTGATGTGGCACGTCCCATTGTGACCTCAGCTTGTGTCATCTGGGGTCTCATTAGGTCACTGCCATGGAGATGGCACAGGCAGGGAGAGAGCAGAGAGATTTCCCCTCATGTCCTGGAAAGCAGCCACCTGCCTTCACTGCAGTTATTTTCCATAATTTTCTGTTAAATCCTTCAGGAATGTCTCCAGACACTGTCAAAGACTGTGAAATATCTCAAATGGGGCACTGGAGACGTCACTTCTGCGTCCCTGCACTGACAGGTCACTGTACTGGGCAGAGCTGTGCAGGAATCTGGGGTTTGGGGGTTGGCATTTTTACAGGATCCAAGGCATGTGGGATGAACCAGCACAAAGCATGGCCACAGGCTGAGAGATGCTTTGGTGAGCCTCAAAACTGGTTTCTGCTGTGGGCCACTCTTTTTGTGGAAGCACGATGTAGGACAATGTGGGACAGGACGTAGCCTTCCTCCTTTAGGCACCAAGGCAAGCTCTCTGCTTTTAAAAGTGCTCGGCAAGGTTTCTCAGTCGGCAGTGCTTGAGATGGAGATGCTATGCCAGAGAAGAGCAAACATGGCCTTAACACACATCATCCAGAGGCCCTTATCCAGGACCCTGCAGCCTGCCAGGTTCCAAAGCCATGGGCGAGGCCAGGTAGCAAATGTGGGGAAGTTTTCCCATTTCCCATGAAATTTGCCCATCTTTCCTTCTGGCTGAGCCTGAGGAAGCCATTTCTCATCCCTGGGCCTCATTTGGTCCTTGGGCTTTTCAGTGTCACCTTGGGGCTGTGCTTCTCCCCTGGGTACGCTCCTCAGCCCCCTGCCCTCCTCCCCGCAGGCACCCTTGCTCTCCCGGGGTCTGTACAGCCCTGACATCCTGGATCTCCCACATTTTATGACTGTGGGCTTCTCAGGACATGCCCACACACTGCAGTGCTGCTGTCCAGGCTCCGGTGCAGAGTCTATGAGGCAGTGCGATGCCTCAGGACGTGCATTTTGACTCACTCCGAAGTTTGTAAGATGACCAGCTCCCAGCTCTGCAGCTGCTGAACTTTGAGAACATCCCTCAACCGGCCTTCCTGCTCTTGCTAGTCTCTGCACAGGCCTGGGACAAATCTTACAGAAGGGAGACTCCATTTGCCTTGAATACTGTGAGAGATGTGGCTTTCCAAGTCACTGCAAAAGGAAGGACTCCTTTACTTGTTTGGGTTGCTTCTTGAGCCTGTGGCACCTCCTCTGTGATTCTGGGAGCCGCAGCTCTGCAGCCTGGTGTCTCTGCCCTTTCTCTCCCCTGTCTCCTGTTTGTCTACCCAAAGTCTTCTCTACACACTAAAAGCATGGGAAGTGCTGCTTTAAAGAGCTCATTTGAAGCTGTGACATGTTGTGAATCTGAGGGCCTGAAGGAGGCTAGTCTGGGACATGGCTGTGCCCCCACACCCCCTCCTGCTCACAGCCTGAGGATCCAGGAAGGTCTCCAGGGAGAGCAGTGGGTTTGGGGGTGGGTGGGATGGGTTTCCCTCAACATCCCTGGGTCCTGCATGGGTTTCTCTAAGTGCTCAGGAAAACCCCTCTTCTCTAGTGCCTTGCATCAAGGCTTTTCCAGGCTTTTGTACAGAAACACAGCCTGGTCCAAGATCCCCAAGAGCAGCACGGCCCCCAGCATCACCTGGGACCCCCAGGAGCTGTCTGGCTCTCTCTTCTGTTTATACATGCCCTGATTAAATTGACACTTTGTAGCCTCACCTTTACAAAACACCATCTGGACACTGCAACATTGTGACTCCTCCCCTAGCTCATTCCCATAGGCAGCTGCTGATTTGTGACCCACCTATTGGCTGGCAGGAGGAGGGGGGCGGGTCTGGATTTCACTGATGGCTCTGTCAGCCAATTGGAGTCCACCATGTGGAAGAAAAAAAGACATGAAAGAGAGAGGTGAAAGAGGAGAGGGAGCAAAGCAGGGGAGGCTTTGGGTGGAAAGCAGGACTGGGCTTGGGCAGCTTGTTTCTCACAAGAACGTGAGAAGCGCTCTGCCCCCCCTGCCCAGTATAACTGCTCTGCCTGGCACTGAGGCACAGGAGGACTCAGGGTGGAGATCGGGCTCTGCAGATAAGAGCCCCAGGGGCAGAGTTAGGAAACAAGAAAAGACCTCGAATGTGAAAAGGCAGCATCTTTAAGTACACCAGAAACCAGCAGGGGCTGGAAAATGCCCCAAGCTGTAGTAAAAGTTTCTAAGCATAAAGAAAAATCAATGAAAAAAAAACCTGTTCAAATTTGAATAATAGATGGATGTAACTGAGTAACCTTAAAAGAAATAGCTTCAGCAGTTACAGTTAAAACCAAACTATAACAACCAAATGGCCTTGGTAGGGTTTACTTTTTGTTTGGGTTTTACAGAGTGACCCTCTGAAGAGCAACAACTTGAAAAGAAGCAGCCAGAAAGAGTGGTAGAATTGTTAGGCTAAGTAATGTGTTTTTTAAAAGTATCTAAATAATAGAATGAACCTAGGAACCAGAAAAGAAGTAACACCAAAGGAAGATGGCATACCTAAGAATAAGAGGATACTCATACCAGGCTGATAACGAAACTTAACAGCTGTATTCTAGTGCTTGTAAAAATTCATGATCCTAAGGAAGGGGCTAACACCTTCCCGTGATGAAAGGAAAGAAAGAGAAAAAGATGGTAAAATCTAAGCATAAGGGTAACAGCTGTTGATCTGAAGTTAAAGTTGTCTGTTTACTATAGAGAAGACAGGGAAATACGGAAAAATAATAAAAAAAAGGTGACCAACTCTATTTGAAGCTCCTCTAAAGGGAACTATTCCAGCTTGGGGAACAAACTGATCTTTCGGTGCAGGAAAGAAATGCCTGCAATTAAAGGAAATAAGATTTCTGTGTTAACATATTGAACTGGAACAACACTTGGATTCACCGAATTTGGGTCAATAGGCCAGACCAATCATGTTGCTATTAGGATTAAGACTGTTATTTTTAGCAGTTGTTTATGTGTTACTACAAATGGGCATGCTTTGCTTTTGGCGTCTATTAATAGCAGTGCGCATTTCCCCAGTACACTGTGCTTACCAAAAAGCCACCCACTGCACACCAAGGGGAATTTGCTGACTTCTGAAATAAATGTGTGTGTCTGGCGGTGTCAAGGGGTGGAGTGACAGGCGCCACCCAGGCAAGTGTGGGACTCTGGATGGTGCAGCCCACAGAAGAGGGGTTTGCTCTGGGGTGATCCCAGGAGTTAAGGAACCCTGGGTGCATCATGGCTGGAGCCACCACACTGTGGGGTTGCTGCAGCCTGGGGGCAACCCTCTAACGACCCCATGACTGACAAGGCCAGACAGAGGAGAAGTGACACCACAGACTCACCCCATAAACATCTAGGTGCTGTGGAACCATCCCCCACAGAACGACCTGTTCATGGGTGCTGTTGCCAAGTGAGCAGTGCTGTGGGCTGAGCACTAGGTTACCTGTTGATGTGCACGCTGTTATTGACTGAGGCCATACAGCCTTTGTGTAACTGCGGGCTGGCGTTGTTTGGACTCGCTGTAAAAGACAGTAAGCCACGTAAGTTGGTGTGGACTCTGACCGACCATCAGCTGGCCTGTGGATGTCAATGGCGTGGTGAGGAGAATCCAGGCAAAACCGTGCCGGAAGGGTGGCCAATAAAGGGCAAGAGCGGTCGCTGTACCGTGCATCCGTGATTTAACTATAGAGTTCTAATATGTGTATATATTTTTTCAGTTCTGTTATATTTCTAGCTTTTTTTGTTATGACCTCTTATCTCTAATAAATTCTCATACTTGACAAATGATGATCTCTTGGAGTTCAGTGCAAATAACCCCCGAATTCAAAAGAATCACAGACACCCCTCTATTGGCGTGTCACAGGTAACACTCACAAGGGGCATCAGATCTCTTGAGCAGGATGGTTGGTTACTGTCCAGATGGTGGTGGCAGTCTCCTTTGCCAGGGTCCTTCCAGCAGTGGTTTCCACTGGATCAGATGAGATTCCCCAAACTGTTCTTCTGGGGAATTTTTATAGTCCAGCTGGCTTGTGGTCCTGTGTGACCTCTCCAGCATATGCATGAGCCATTGCTACTGATTACCTCAAACTACATACCAAAGCATCTCCTAAATCTCCTAAGAATGCACAAAAGACTGTCCTACATGGCCACTTCTTCATTTGCAGGAGCAGTTTGTACTGTCAATTTTCAAGGACCTTAAGTATTTACAAGTTAATCAGTTCTGCAGCAGGAGCTGCTGCAGAGATTCTGAAACAGCCAGATATTCCACCTGTGATGGTACTCACCACATTTAAGAACAGGAATTGGTCCAGGCACAGCAGGATCTGCCTCTGCAAATCTCTAGAACTGTCTGAAATACCCACTTGGAGAGGTTCTGCACCAGTCAGTCCAACACTTAATTTGGAAAGTGGTAGCAGTTCAGTCAATCTCCTAGTTTCAAGTCTGAAACTGCCTGTCTCAAACCTGCCCATCAGCACACCTGTGTGGATTACTAGATGGGGGAGTTCCTGGGCCACCCAGGGGATTAATGACTTGAGTGCTCTGAGTGTGCACACAGGCACAGGCCTGATAGCCTGTTGCCCACCCACACCACAATTCTAACTGTAAGAGAAACCTGAATTTCATACCTGGAACTTGATTTCCAAAGCTTTTGCCACAAGTACTGGCTCTTAGCTAGCACTCTGGCCTACCTCTGCAAGCAAGTGAGGCAGGAGAGTTTCCTGTGTCTAAAGACAGGTGGGATGAATCAACCTTTATTTCATGGCATTGGATATAAACAAAGAGAAAATGAGAATCCCTTGTGCAGTTCTTTTCTCCCACCTCAAGAAAGAAAAGTAGGACTAGGAAAAGGGAAGGGAAAGTTGATGAAGGCAGCAAGACGAATTTCACTACACATGACATTAGTTACTCTTGTCACACTTTCAACTGACTGGATTCTGAAGTGGATCCTCCCAACCATACCATAGTGGGAAAATTCTTCCTCAAGGCCTTTTCAGTCACTCCTCAAATGTAAATCCTCTTCTTCACACTGCCGTGGGTGATTTATCTGCTCACTGCCATGGGGCATATGGTCATGATAGCCATCATTTGACTCAACCACCAGTTCCGCCCCTAGCGTATCTCTTCCCCAGCAGCTTCTCCTTCCTAGATATTTGGCTCCCTTTGCCCCTAAAAGGTTTGTTGGCCTCATCTTGGAGATTAAGACCATCCCGCGGCTATTTGCCGAACCCAGACCTTCCTTTCCATCTTCCTGGGCACAGCTAATTTGAACCTACTTGTTGTGATGTCTTTTGATTGCTGCGGGGCCATTTGCAATCCATCGCACTGTACCATCTTTATGAAGCCCTGGTTGGACTCCACACTCATCTTTACCCATTGGGTGACGGCATCTCTGTCCTTGCTCAGCCCCACCATCTTATATACCAAGGTACCTTCTGCTCCATTTTTGGCTACATGGGGCCTGAATACAGCAAATACTTTGCACCAACCAAAGCCAGATAAAAGGCTTCAACAGAGGGTTACCCACATGGTGAGCAGAGAAGCTGCTTTGCTGTAAGCTCTCAGCAGCTTTGCAAGTTCCTCTAAGAAGGTACATTGAGGAGAAGCATGATTTTAGCTGACATCCAGCAGACTAAGACGACACAACCCTTTGAGCACTGGAACTTACCCAGAAAATGGGAAGCTGAGACTGTCACCTCTGATTCACTGAGGCTACAGTGATATTGCTGTAGGTGACCGGGCTTGAGCTTTTGCTCAAATAATTACAGCCACTGGTTCAATTTCAGCATATCTTCCAGATGAACCCAGTCCAGAGATTCCCTTATGCCAGACTAGAAGCAGAGAGCAAGACAGGGCATTTGGGATCTAGGACTAACCTGAGCTCCAGGTTAAAACACCAATGCAAACATGGGGTATTGCCCACTACTGAGCTTCCCGTTTTACCCTCTGTACAAAAGCCACCCACTACACTCTGAGACAGGGTCTGGGAGGACAACAGAGTCTGTGGAGAACCTCTGGTTCACTCCTTCAAACCCATCATCTCCTTCTCCCCCCCGCCCCTGCATTTTTGAAGCATCCTATTTGTGGAGTCATCTGCTCCTTTCCTTCATATGTCTAAAACTAAATGCAAAGGTGGAGGGAAAAAATGTCAATATTTATTGCCTATGTTTTCCTTGGACTTCCTTCTGTTAGACATGTTCTTTGGTTTGAAAAATAAATTAGCTACTTAGTAAATTAAGAGGTTTGAGACTGAAGTAGTGAGTTTCATCAGCTTCATTAGAGGTGGCTGTGTGCAGCTGGAGTCTGCACTTGTTTTCCTTTGTTCCCTATTTTGTTAATGGAGGCAAAGAGAGAGCTCTAGAGAGAGGCTGGGTCCTGCCAGACTATAACTGGCATGTGAAAGAAGTGTTACCAGTCTCTTCCAGACACTCTTCTCTCTCTCTGCACTGACAAGATGGGAGGGAGCTAACTTGCTCAAACTGAAGTGCCTGACTTTTAGACATCGAAAACATCACCCTGCTTAGTATTATTTTGTTCCAGATGCTTCCTATGTCAAATAATCAAAAGGACAGCCTTTAAGTTCTTTAAGATGAGAAGATTTCCCCCTTCCCCTAAAGGGAAAGCAAGGCATTTAGGTCAGGACATTTAATAACAATGTTTCCTCAATGTTTCTGGAGAAACAGAGAGGAAGAAGATGTGGAAGAAAGCAGGGGATTACAAAAGAGATACTCGATATTGGCTTGTTTTGAAACCAGCAGCCTCACAGATGTTCCAAGTCAAAAAAGGCAAGTACTGAAAAACAGAAGGAATAACTTTCCAAATACTTATCTAAATGGATGGTCTGGCATCTGTAGATACTAGTAAGTATTTTTGCCAGGAGATTAGGTTGGCTTTTGAAGCACAGATGTGATGGATGTTTGCAATAGGTCGAAGTGAACAGGGAATTTCCCAGGCATGGCATGAACTAGTTCACAACCTCTTTACAATACTGTGCTCTTGAGAAAGAATGCTTTGTGAGTGGCTGGAAAAGGTAGAAAGAAGACAGTAAAATCTCTGAGGACTCTCAGTGGAATGTGAAGCGGAGAAATCAGGGTGCGATGAATGGCTGAGAGGAATATTTCTGTCTGTGCTACCTAGGAAGCAAGCAAGGGAGCAAAGAAGGAAGGATCTACCCTCCCATCAAGACTGTGAAATCCTCACACTTGTTTCTTCATGCTCCTGTCTCAGCAGGATGTACTGAAATTAGACATGGGACCAGGAAATGAAACTATAGTTGCTGAGTTCATCCTGGAGGGTTTCTCAGGGCTTGATCAAAGAGTACAGCAATTTCTCTCCCTGCTCCTTCTACTCACATACCTGACAACAGTGACAGGGAACACAACGATCATCTTCCTCGTGTGTGTGGATCACCGCCTGCAAACTCCCATGTACTTTTTCATCAGCAATCTGGCATTCCTGGAAATCTGGTTCACATCCTCCACAACCATCACCTTGTTGGCGATTCTGAGCTCTGGAAGGAGACCAATCTCATTAAGCAGCTGCTTTGCCCAATCCTATTTCTATTTTGCCCTGGGTTTTATAGAGTTCGCTCTCCTTGTTGTCATGTCCTTTGACCGCTATGTTGCCACCTGCCAACCTTTGCATTATGCTGCTGTCATGAAGTGGCAGCTGTGCACCCACCTGGTTGCTGCTGCGTGGGTCCTAGGCTTCACACTCTTCAGCTACCGCCTGGTCTTGCTCTCAAAGCTGACTTTCTGTGGCCCCAACAAGATCCACCATTTTTTTGGTGACAACTCCCCATTATTCAAACTGTTCTGCTCTGATGCCAGCCTGCTTTGGAAAGTAGACACCATTTTCATATCGCTTGTAGTGCTGGGTTCCTTATGTCTAATCATAGTGTCCTACATGGGCATCTTCCACTGTATTCTGCACATGCCATCAGCATCTGGGAGGAAGAAAGCTTTTGCTACATGTTCTTCCCATCTCACTGCCTTAGCCATTGTCTATGGAAGCTGCATTGTTCTCTATGCACGGCCCTCAGAAGGGGTTTCCTTGGAGACCAACAGAACTGTAGCTTTGCTGAACACTGTCCTGTACCCATTCTTAAACCCCTTCATCTACAGTCTCAGAAACGAGACTGTGAAGGTGGCCCTGAAGGAAGCCATTGGCCGTGCAAAGGTTCGGCTTTTTCCCCAGTCATGATGCTTTTCATGACAGCAGTTCTAATTATGTATCATATATCATGTCACAGACATATATACGTAGCTACTAAATACAGGTGCCTCGGGAGATTCATGTTCTCATTGGATTGTAGTGGTGAAAGAAAGGAACGTGAATTGTGAGTCTTGGTTACAGGTGGTCCTTATAAAAAGAATCTAAAAAAATTAATAAAATGTTGAACACACACACACACACACACACACACGCACACACACACACTTCTTAGGACTGGGACATAGACTGCCAGTGCATGCTGACACAAGGAAGTTTTCATAAGTCATCTCAGGAAATTTAGCTGAAAACTCTGGGGACAATGTCCAGGGGTTGTCGAGAAAAGCTCAAAACACCTTCTCTCCATGAATAACAGAAGATGCTAAGCACGAACATTAAGCTCAGACATTACAATGGGTTCAGATTCACTGGATTCAAATCCATAAAACACTTCTCAGTTTCATTAGTGTGATGAAGACAGCCTCACTGATTTGCCAGTGATAGCATGCAGACAACAGCTTTTTTTATTCACTTTGTCTTATTGGGGGGGAGGGGGGTACTACCAATAAACATAATTGGTGCGGACTCTCTTTTCTTCTAACATAGCAGTATCCTAGAAACTCTTTGCTCTTAATTAACCATCCAAGTAACCTCCCAATCCAGTGAAATGGGCGAGGGGGGGAGCAGGGTTCTGAGCTCTCCCTGCCAAAAGGCTCGCTGCCTTATGGATCTCTGCTGCAGCCTGCACACCATGCACTGCCCTGGGCCCTGAAACAAGACATCCAGGGGCTGACTTCCAGGAGGAGGCAGCAGAGAGCAGTTTTGACATGGTGGGACTTTTTTCTCTGGCATAGTGAACAAGGAAATGGTCTTGCCATGACGGAGCTCTCAGAGGTACTCTTTTGAGCAGCAATGCCACAGTCATTACCTTTCAAAATGGGCACATAAGGAAAACTTCCAAAGACAAAGTATTTCTTCAGAAAAGAACTGGCCTCTTACAACAAGTTCTCCCAGATGCACATACAACCGTGAGTGATGTTTCAAGGGCTCAGAGCTTATTTTTTGTGCTGAAAACAAAGAAAATCACAGCATTGCTTTTGGACCCTGAAAATCATCGCCTGCATGAATACCTGACTGGATAGAAGCCAAAACCATGCTGAGGTGATTTCCATAAGGCAAGGTAAAAGACCAGCAGCAGGCCCATTGGCTTTGTAGGTGATTAGGAGGTCAGTCATGTCTGATAGGCCACCAGGAAGCTGATGGCTGGGGACATTTTTATGAGATTAGTTGTTTCTCAGAAGCTCATAGGAGAGTAGGAGGCCCACGATCATAAAGATGAAAGTGAGGTCACTTCTGCCTCTACAGGTGATGGACCAGGAGCAGGCACACGGGTGGGAAAGTGGCTGTGAGGTGACTTGTATGGGTGAAGCTGATAGGCCATCACTTGACTCCTGTCTGGGGTAAGAGGTTGCGAGGTCCTGCCTGCCTGAGTACCTGCTAGGCCACCAACAGGCACAGGGCTAGGATGTGGGTTTAGTGGTCACTCCTGTCTCTGGTGGGTGTGACTTGGTCTGTGCAGAGAGTGAGGAGTGGCATGGACAGCCCTGGGCTGTGAGTGGTTTTGGGCCACTGGGCTCTGTGCGAGACACAGAAATATATTTTTTAATGGTGCAGGCCTGATAATACCAGAGATATTTAGAAAATGTCAATAAAAAATGAAACAAGAAAGAAAGTAAGAAAATGATCTAAAACGAAGAAATGTTTTGTTACACTTTCCAGCTTTTAAATTTTTTTGTGTTCTTATTGTCTGTCTTTGCTTTGTTGTCTTTTTTTTAATATACTTTTTTTTTTTTGAAAAGGAAAGTGATTTCCAGAATTGGGGTGGGATGCAGTCACAGGGTCACTGACGGCTGGTGCCATTGTAGGTGCCCTGGTCCACTCTACCCACCCTCCATCTGCAGCTTCAAGGGGCTCCGGTCTGCCGCAGGTCCCCTGTGAGAGCTGCCAGGCCTAGGGAGGTACCTCAGACATACCAGGACCTCTCCACGTGCCACTGGGTGCTTGTGGTTAGAACAGAGCTCTGCCTGAAAAGGTGGAGAAGAGTTTTCAACATTTAAAAAATATGAGCACACTTTCATCAGCTAAAAGGAATGACTAATTTTAATGTCCCTTTTTCCCATGATGAAATAGTGGAAATGTTCAGGCAGGGTATGAATCTCAGGAGAAGAAATCTTGATCTGCCCCTCAATTTGTTACCACTGCTCTGTCTATTATGCTGTGGATTTAACCTCAGTAATTCCTCACATATTTTCACATGTCCTGATTAAATTGATCATTTCTAAAGGCATCTTTGCATCAGACTATCTGGACATAGATTACTCTTTATCCATCAGGTACCTCTCAACTCTCCAGCTGCTGCTCTGAGCTTCAGGGCGTCTGAAGCCTGCCTCGTCTTTAAGGAGTCTTACTGTCTCTTTAGCCAACTCCTTAGTTCTGTTTCTATCTTTCCTTTCCTGTCTATCTGTCAAAATCATTTCAAGGAGGGTTATTCCTTGTGGAAAGTGGACCACACTGGAGGCAGCTTGCACTTAACATACAGTTGAGGAGTGTCTTTTACCTTTTATTAAACTGTATCCTATATTATTTTTGCTTGTTTGCAGTTGAGAAAAATCCTCCTGTGTCTGCAGCTAGTTGTCTAAGGAAAGCAGGTGGGAATTGGTGTGTAGGAGCTGCAACATTCAGCTACAGACTCAAGTGGAAAAAAGTTAGATTTTTAACAGGAGTCATATAAGTCCCCAGTGGCTGATGAGAGAAATGGCAGGGTTGGGGAGGTGAGGAGGAAAGTTGTCCATAAAGGTCTCATATGGAAAATACTGCTTTTCCTACATGTCTGGACTTCATTAGGAGACCCTCTGGGTCAGTATGACTTGGAGAATGTGGCTATCATTTATTCTGTAAGCTGAAAAATAAAGGAAGCTTAAAAAGGAGAAATCCTTTCTTTTTCAGGTGCTCATGGAAATCTTGCTCTTGTAAATACACTCCTGAATCCTCTCCAATTAGGCACACAAGAATTGAAGAACTGAAGAAAATTAGGGGGAGTGACATGCCTTGTTAGGGCTTTTTGCATTTTAATGGCCTCTCGAGTGTATTTGTTGCTGAGTCCATGAACCTCAGATACTGAGAAGAGACTGAACAAGCCTCTCAAGAAATTAAAATCAGAAGTAAATTCCAAAGTTTCTTGGAGCGTTAATGGGTCCCACTGAGGGCTGTTACCAAGGAAGGCTCCCCAGGGGCTGATGAGAGCAGAAAGCTGGAGGCCCTGATTGCAAGTAGGCAAAGGCAATGTGCAGGTGGCTCTGATGGCAAGTAAGCCTTGATGTGTTTTATCAAGCAGAATGGCCAGGCACTGACACCCAGCCTCTGGGTAGGGTGATCTTTTCCCTCGCACTTTGCTCAGGGCTCTTCCTGGGGGCAGTGCGAGGGTGGGGGTGTGCAATGCCGAGTGCAGGACAGTGATACAGCACCTCCTGAGTCCCTGAGGACGAGAAGGCAGCGAGGTCACAGAGCTTTAAGGAAACATCCTCTTGAGGGCCTCAGTGGCAGGGACAAGAGCCATAGCCAAGAGGACAAAGAGCTCAGTTTTGTAGGCAGCTTTCAGCCTTGGCAGTGCCCATGGCTGTCTCCACTACAGGCTGTCCTACGCTGTCCCACGCCTGTGTCTGTTTCCCTGCAGACTGTACACACCAGCCTGCTTTGCCACCTTGTTCTCACCCATGGATGTCCCTACCTCTACTCATGTCTCTCTGTCCTCACTTGGTTTTCCTTCAAGCACAAAGCCAGGGGCTGATCACAGACTCCCTCTAGGTGACCTGTAGCACCACAGCACTGCCCTTCAAGTGACATTCCCTTTTCCTGATGTTACATCTGAACTCCACAAGCTACTGTTTGTGGCTTTTTTCCCTTCTCATGCTTTTTCCCACTACCAAGAAAAGCTCCATCATCTCTGAAATCACCCTTCAAGCAGTCACAAGCTACTACTCTCCAGCCCTTCATCTCCACTTCATCAGGCTAAAGAGGCCCAGGTACCCCAACCTCTCCTCATGGATGCGGTTATTCCTCCCTACTCACAGGACTTGACACTTCTCTTGTAAATCTCCGTGAGGTGTCTGTTGGCCGAATCACCCAAGTTTCTCAAGGTCCTTCTAGACTGAAGTTCCTCTGTGTCAACAACAAAAAAAAAAACCCAAACCCCAAACCCCACAAAACGGGAAAGGGTAAGCAGGTGTGGGCTGACTATATGGGAGGGGATAAGGATGTTAAAAGGCACAAACTTAGAAGGGGGAAAAGGGGGGAAAAAAGGGGGAAATTAAAAGTGAAGCAAAGGATTGATCAAGACCGTTTGGGGGAGTCCTGCCAAGAAGCCCTGCATCTGAACAATTCTGAATGGAGGAGGAGAAGAAAGCTGACCTACTTCCACTGTTAAGGGGAACCCGTGTGCTTTCCCTGACATCGACAAGCTAAGACCCAGAGGGGGAAGAATCACAGACTCCATTAGGGTGGAAGGGACCTCAGGAGCTCTCTAGCCCAATCTCCTTGCTTGCAGCAGGGTCAGCTCTGGGGTCAGCCATGGTGCTCAGGGCTTGATCCAGTCTGGTCTTGGAAACCTCCGAGGGAGGAGACGGCACAGCCTCTCTGGGCAACCAGTTCCAACGCCTGACCATCCTCTTAGCAGAAAAGCTTCTCCTTATCCCCTGCATGAACCTCTCTTCTTTCAACTTATGCCCATTGTCACTTGTCCATCTACCACGCACCATGGTGAAGATCCTGGCTCCATCTTCCTGGAGACCTCCTTGTAGCCTTTGGAAGGCTGTTATGAGGTCCCTCCAAAGCCATCTGTTCTGCAGGTTGAACAAGCCCCATATCTTCACAGACAAAGTGCTCCAGCTCCCCAGGTATCGTGAGGGCCCTCTGCCAAACTTGCTCCCAGTTACCAACCTCTTTCTTTTTCTGGGGACCCAAACTGGATGCAGTATTCTATACGTGGTCGAATGAATACTGACTAGAGGGGGATCATCCTTTCCCTCCACCTCCTGGCTGTGCTCCTGGTCCTACAGCCCACAGTGCTTTTTCACCTTCTTTGCTGCCAGGGAACGCTGCTGGCTCGTATTTTGGTTCCTGTCCACCAGGACCCTCAAGGCCTTTCCGCAGAGCCACTCCTCAGGCCCCAGCCTGTAACACTGTGGGGTATTGGTCTATGCCAGGTGCAAGACCTGGCATTTGTCCTTGCTGAATTTAGTGAGGTTTCTGAAGCTCATTCCTCCTGCCTGCCTATGTCCCTCTGAATGGCAGCCCTCAAGCATATGACTGGTCTCCCCCTTCCATTTTGGGGCAATCTACAAGCATGATGAGTGTTGCTTCCTCCGTGTCACTAATAAAGATGATAAACAGGACAGGTTCCTGGAGAGATCAGTGGTACTCCACTTATCTCTGGCTACCAGGGAGAGTGCTACCCATTCACCAGTGCCCTCTGAGCCTGACTATCCAAGCAGCTTTTTACTTATCCGGTTGTCTATCTGTCTAGGCAGTAATGTTCTAACTTGCATACAAGAATATTGTTGAAGACAGTGTCAAACACCTCTCTAAAGTCCAGAAAAACTTTTACTCTTTTACTCTTTTACTTTTCTCCAGCCACAAATACAGTTATTTAATCATAGAAGTCAATCATGTTGGTGAGGTACAATTTACCCCGGGTAAAGCCATGCTGACTGTTCTCTATCACCTTCTTCTCTTTCATGTGCCCAGAAATGTGATCTGAGAGGATTCACTCCATGACACACTCCTCACCAAAGTGAGGCTAAACTGCCTGCAGCTCCCCAGGTAGTCCTGTTGGCCTGTTTTGAAGATGGATGTTACCTTTGCCTTTTTCCAGTCATTGGGACCTTGCCCAGTCTCCACAGTCTTTCAAATATGATAGCAAGTGGTCTTGCTATGACAGCAGCCAGCTCTCAGAGCATCCTCATATGCAGCCCATCCAACCCCATTAACTTGCATAGTTTGAGGTCTCACAAGTAATCCCTCACTAGCCTCATCCCCTGTTGGTTGTTCTTCTCCTCAGGAGTCCTGAAGTAAGGCACAACAGTCCGGGAGACCTTTTTTTGTGAAAACAGAAGCTAACAAAGCATTGGTTTCTTCAGATCTATCTGCATCTGCTGTTACTAGATTCCCTGCCCCATTCAGCAGTGAGCCCATCTTTTCCTTTTTATTCTTACTGGAGCAGTAGCAGCTCATCCTCATGCTCTTGACACCCTCTGCAAGTGTCAATCCGAGGGGAGCTTTGTCTTCCTGAACACCATGCCTACCTTGCCAGACAATATTTCTAAATTCCTCCTTGCAGCCTCTCTCTCCTCCCCCTTCCCATTCGCTACCTTATTGTCCTGGAGCTCAGGTGCGAGTTCCCTCTTTAGCCAAGCTGGTCCCCTGACATGGCTACTGGTTTTACTGTGCATCAGGATGGACCATTCTTGTGCTTGGTGGGTGCTGTCCTTAAAGTCCTGCCAGTTTTCCAGAGCTGCCTCTCATGGGCTCCCCCACCAGTCCTGAGGACAGGCCCAAGTCTGCTCCTCTGAAGCCCAGGGTCTGTACTCTGCTGCTGTCCTTCCTCGCTCCCTTCAGGATCTGGGACTCCACTTTTTCATGGTCACTGTAGGCGAGGCTGACACTGACTATCCCATGCCTGAGCAGTTCCTCCTTGTTTGCAATTTCCACGTCCAGGAAAGCATCACCTTTATTGGCCCATCTGGCAGCTGTGCTAAGAAGTTTTCCCCGACGTCTTCCAAAAACCTCCTGGACTCCTTGCACTCTGCTCTTTGTCCTTCCAGTGAATGTCAGGGAGATTACGGTCTCCCCATAAGAACCAGAGCCCGTGAGCCACAGATTTCCTCAGGTTGCTTAAAGGAGATTGCGTCCACCTCCTCACCCAGATCACATGGTCGGTAGCTCCCATCACAATGTCATCCTTCTTCTCATGCTTACCCACAAGCTCTCATGCACCTCCTTGTCCATCCCAGGGAAGAGCTCCATGCATCTGAGCTGCCCCTTCACAGAAAGGCCATTCCCCCTCCTCATCTTCCCCAACAGTTTCTCCTGAAGAGCTTGGACTGTGCTATCATAGGCCTCCAGTCATGTGAGTGATCCCACCACATCTCAGTTATTCTGGCAATGCTGTAGTCCTGTGACAACTTGTGCATCTCCATCTGCTACTGTCTGTGCCCCAGGCTGCATTCGCTTGCATATATTTGGGTTGCAGAGCCTCAGCTGTGGCACAGAGCACAGATTGCTCATGGTGAACCATGTTACCAAGAGTCAAGGACACTGTATGTGCAATGGCCCACTTCAGTGCAGGGACATGCTGGCATAGACAGCAGGTGTCAATGTAATGGTGAAAGGAGGTTCCCACTAAGGGAGCAAACCCTGCAGTGCCTGAGGCTGGAGGAAAAGAGAGCTGGGCTGTGCAGAAATGGCAGGAAAGGGCTTTGCTGCCTGAGCTGGCTTTGTAGCACCACAGGGCCTGTGAAAGAGGTCATCCAATCTCCAGGAAGGACAAGGTATCACTGAAGAAGTCCCTGGGCCTGAACAGCCTGTGATCCAGCCATCCTGTGGACATCATTAGCACAGTCCCTGTTCATATCATGTGGGATTAGAAGAGGTTCAGGGGTGGGAGAGCCTGAAGGGTTTGAGAGTGCAGAAACTACAGCGGAGGTCTTGGTGTGATGTGCCTCCCAGTTATGCAGCTGCTTGAATGTAGATGGGATGGACTTTGCCTAGAGGCAGTGGTGGAATTCAGTTATTTGGGCACAGGCTGGAAACCTGAGATGCCCTTGGGAACTTGCCCAGCAACCACCCCAAAAGGATATGGCTTTCCTGTAGGTCCCATGCTGTATCTGCTAGAGACCTGTGGTTGTGCTGGACACCCCAGGCATCTGACATGGCCCTGACAACCTATCTTTATGTCACTGAATCAAGTGTCTGCACTGAATTACATAAGCTATTTGCACTGTAGGGGTTTGCCTGTGTCTTGGCTTTGTACTGAGTGGAGCTGTAGTAGTAGCAGTAGATCTCTAGAATCACTTCAGATGGCCAAGGACATTCCCCACCTGGCCCCCACCTCATGCTCTAGAAGGATGCAGGTCTCACACTTGCTCCATCACAGCAAGCAGACACTGGCACATGTCTGGGAACACCCTGTCTCTTCAAAGGTCACCAGGTGTTTGTGTGTGGGCAACTGACTCCCAGTCTCCATCTCCACTGATTATAATGGGAGCTTAGACAAGGAGCTTGCATGCAGACATCTCTGTTGAGCACACTTCAGCTTTGACAAGGGGAATCCCACCTCCTGTTTCTTTGTGGAGGTCATGGGAGGGAGCTTCTAAACTGGCATGACATGCCCAGATTGACTCATCTGAAGCAATACCTGAACCCTGGGGAAATGAGCTCCCTTCATGTCCCTGTCTAGGTGTCCTGTGTAGCTAAGAGGTGGGAATAGGGGTGTCCAGGGTGGGACATTTCCACGTCTTGTAGATAACCATCCCATGATGTGACAAACTGCAACATTGGAATCAGTCTCTCCCCACTGTTTACAGAGAGACCATAGGTCTACCTCAGTGAACATCTCCCAGGAGAAGGGAGCACAAGGGAGAGAGAAGTTTACGCCTTCAGCACAGCCTCTGCCAGGCTCCTGGGATGGAGGGAGCTCCTGGCAACCTGGCAGCACTGTGCAGAGACTGCTCTGTGCAGGAGCAGCTCTTCTGCAAAGAGCAGCAGGGCTCCGGGCACTGCTTGCTCTTGCTGACAGAAGATCACAGAAGACAGAGAGAAGTGAAAGGCAGTCTGGAGTGGGAGGGCAGAGGAGAGCTTATTGTGGGAGAAATCTTCACAGCCCTTGACACGGTAATTCTGTACTCCTGGCTGTAGAGCAATGCTACTGAGGGTCCTGGAGGAGTCTTCTAAATCCATCCCATCCCATGACTGTTTTTTTAAGGATCATTCACCCAGCTTCTCCAGTGCAGAGGAGGAGGAGATGCTTCAGAGCAGGAATTCACTGCCACATCGTCAGAGGGACAGGGTGTCCTGCTGCCTTCTCCCAGGGACACTGCAGGGGGATGAATCTAGTGTATGCACACAGGTCTGCCCAGAGCTGTGATTCAGAGCAGTGTCCCTGCCCCCCAGGGTGCTGTGTGCCTGGGGCACTGACTCTGCCACCTGTGAGGGTCAGCACTCAAACTGCCTGGGGAGCTCCCCATGGCACTGCAGGGAGAAGTTCTGGGTGGGAGGATCGACCCCCCAGTCAGGGCAGGTTCATTCTCCCGTTGAGAGGGTGCTGTGTGAGTCAGGGCTGCTCACAGCTCCATCTCACCCTGGGAGCATTTCTGGAGAGGGAGTTCCAAAAGGAAGATCAAGGCAGGGATGCCTGAAAGGGAAGGAGCTTTCATGAGTCTCTTCTTTCAGTTTTATTCTCTTTGGGTGGCATGAAATGTTATTGGATCTGTCAGGTTTAAACAGGGGATTGAGACTCCAGAACAGCAACAGTGAGAGAGGAACAATTCTGGGAGGAACTCAGCAAATCCCTTCATCCACTGCTCAGCCTACAGACAGAGCCAGCATCACCTTTCCAGCCTCATCAAGGTTTGTTTCACCTGTTCCTTAGCTCCTGCAAACTTAGAGGTGCCCCTGTGCAGTGCCCTGCACCCGGGAGGTTTCTGCAAGGCAGAGCTGAGTGCTCAGTGGGTGGGATGGGGTCTGCGGCCACTGACCGGGGAGAGATGGGGGTACGGAGAAACAGCTCCCCGCAGGGACAGCTCCAGGCAGCAGTGTCCTGGTCAAAGAGTGAGTGGAAACTACAAACTTCATTGCCTCTTCTCCTCTCCCACCCAGCACAGCCCTCAGTCCTCAAGGCTGTGGTGTCTAGGGCATGAGTCATTTCTTTGGCAGCCAGATATTCAGAGGAGGAGAAACTCCTGAGTGCCCTCATGGCTCTCCGTGTCCCTGCCTCCCCCAGCAGAAATATCATGGCATTGCTCCATATGTCCCCACCTGTCTGTGCTGCTCTTGACCTTCCCCTTGGACTCTCTGGGCAAGGGGGTTTCAGATGCAGTTCAGACAATGAACTTGTGGGTCCTGCCATGCAGACGTGTTCTTGAGAACGAGGTGCCCAAGTCCCTCTCTGACCTGTGAGGTTCTGGGCAATGCAGTGGGAGGGTGAGGGGGGCTGGCTGGGAATGAGCCAAATCTCTCTTCAGGACACCCCATCCATAGGACATTTGACCATTTGACTCTGGGGAGTCTGGCTGGGCTGCAAGCCAACATGGAGAGAGGTAAGGTCTGCTTTTGGGGGAGGGCAGAGTTGTAATAAATAGGAAGTTTTGCTCAGAGAAGTCTGTCCTAACTTGTCAATGTCTTTCCCTCCTTGGACAGTCCCCCATGCCCAAAGGAAGCAAATGTCCAATGGCAGCTCCCCAAAAGAGTTCCTCCTCCTGTCATTTGCAGACATGCAGGAGCTGCAGCTCTTGCACTTCTCGCTCTTCCTGGGCATCTACCTGGCTGCCCTCCTGGGCAATGGCCTCATCATCACTGCCATAGCCTGTGACCACCGCCTCCACACCCCCATGTACTTCTTCCTCCTCAATCTCTCCATCCTCGACCTTGGCTCCATCTCCACCTCTGTCCCCAAATCCATGGCCAATTCCCTGAGGGACACCAGGGCCATTTCCTACTCGGGATGTGCTGCCCAGGTCTTTTTCCTTGTCTTTTTCATTTTGGCTGAGTGCTTTCTTCTCACAGTCATGGCCTACGACCGCTTTGTTGCCATCTGCAGACCCCTGCACTACGGCACACTCATGGGCAGCAGAGCTTGTGTCAAAATGGCAGCAGCTGTCTGGGGAAGTGGTTTTCTCAATGCTGTGCTGCATACTGCTGGCACATTTTCAATTCCACTCTGCCAAGGCAATGCCGTGGAGCAGTTCTTCTGTGAAATCGCCCAGATCCTCAAGCTCTCTTGCTCAGACTCCTACCTCAGAGAAACTGGAATTATTGTGGTTAGTGCCTGTGTAGTCCTTGGGTGTTTCATTTTTATTGTGCTGTCCTATGTGCAGATCTTCACTGCTGTGCTGAGGATCCCCTCTGAGCAGGGCCGGCACAAAGCCTTTTCCACATGCCTCCCTCACATGGTTGTGGTCTCCCTGTTTGTCAGCACTCTCATATTTGCCCACCTGAAGCCCCCCTCCATCTCCTCCCCAGCTCTGGATCTGGTGATGGCAGTTCTGTACTCAGTGGTGCCTCCAGCAGTGAACCCTCTCATCTACAGCATGAGGAACAAGGAGCTCAAGGATGCTCTGAGGAAACTGATCCAATGGGTACAATGTCGGCACCAATAACTGTCCCATGTGCACGCACTCCCCATTCCCAGGCTGTTTGGCATCAAAGCTATGTGTTGTTCATTTATTTCTTTCTTACTTTTCTCTGATACATTCTTGTAAAAAGAAAAAAGAAATAGATGCTACTTGTCCTCAGGAATCTCCCATTTGAATCTGACCCAGAGACAGTGTTGAAGCAGGAAGCCAGGTTTCCCCCTTCATCAGCAGAAATGGGGGGGACCTCAAAGCCAGCTAGTCTGAGCTCCCTCAGATGCCACCAGTGCAACGAGGAGAGTTTCCCTTTGCAGTGTCTCTTTCAGCACTGACACCAAGGGAGCTCAGGCGAACAGAGTCAGGCTTGGATGAGTACAGGCGGTGTACATGGGAGCCCATGGGTCCCATGTCCATTAGGAGAGCTCAGCTCCCCTGGCCCCGGTCAGGGTGTGATCTCATACCCCTCTTCTGCAAGGGTGGCAGTCAGCTGTCCTGGTGGGCTGGTCCCTTCCCTCTACAGTGCTCTAATGCTCACAGCAGAGCAGGAGTGGAGGAGAGGAGAGTCCGGACGCAGCCTGTGGGGACAGACCCTGTGCTCCTCAGGACCATTCCCCCACTACCACAGCAAGCATTTCCTCACCGCAGCCTTCCTGTGGGGGCTGCAGCTTTCCTGGAGACATATCCACCAACGGCAGCAAGGCTTTCTCCTTTCAGAGCTGTTCTCTTCATTTCCACACTCTCCTGCTGTGCTCTGATGTGTGTATAAGGCCTAAGCACTCTCCTAACGCAGCGGTGGTAGGGTTGTGCTTCCTTGCGCATTCCTGTGAGCACAGGCAGGTCCAGGCTTTGGGCACCTTTATGCCAGACCTGGCCTCCAGAATAACATTTCTTCAATAAAAGGGGATCTCCTCAGTGATGCGCCTGGAGTCTTGCTTTTCTTCAGAAAGGGGAGTCAAAAATATGCCCAAGGGTTGCACCCTAAAAGGACCTGCTGTTCTGCTTGTGAACTCCGTGGGCTCCAGGGGATGAGCTCAGAGTCCCAGGGTGATCTGTTAGGGACCAAGGGCTGGATTCAGGGCTCATTTCTTGGTGACCGGTGCCAGCAGAGATGGTGAATGGTCTCTGAATTGTCTGCCCCAGGGCTGTCCCACAGGTGACAGTGCTGATGACAGATGCCTGTCCTTCTGGAAGGGAATCTGAGCCCCCAGGAGAGCTCAGGGGATCTCCAGGAACACCATGTGCCTGGGGGTGGGCAGGGAGTGGAGGCTCATGAAGTGAGGGACTGTCCATGGCGGAGTCACACAAAGGTAAAGCACTACACCCAGATATGCATAGGGAAAGGAGGGCTCTGCAAGCCCTGGAGAGGCAGTGGGGACCCAGGAGGCCCAGGGAAGGGGCACTGGAGAGTGATTCCTGCACCCACAGTGAAACACCACAGACCAGAGTCAGTGCCCACCCAAACACATCTCCTGCCATTGCAAACTCCCTGGGGTCACTCTGAGCACCATCCATGAGCACAGACACGTGCCAACAGTGTCAGTGGTATTGAGCCATGTCTGCCTGGATCTGCTTCCTGCCCCAATCAGCATGGCCAGTGCAGGAGTCACCCCGTGGCCCCGTGGTCCCACAGCCTGCTCACTCTGCAGAGCAGCACCAGTCCAGGGCCCTGCGGGGAGCACCGGGAAGGGGTGCAGGATCAGCCAGCCAGGCCAGCATGGACACACTCACCTGCGGAAAGGCTCTCTGGGGAGCAGGCATGTCCCAGGAGAAGAGCAGGGCAGCATTCAGAGACAGAAAATGAGAAGCAGGTTTCTCTGTGCCCCAGCTCGGGGCAGGCTGCCAGAGGGGCTGCAGGGCCAGGGCTCTTGGGCTGTGCTGGGCAGCGGGGTGGGCATGGAGGGGCTTCAGGCAGACAGGGAGGGGGATCTCCTGGACACAAGAGCAGGGGAGACGGAGAGTGACTGGCGTCATTGTGGGGCCTCCTCCCCCTTGCCAGGGAGCTGCTCCCCTTGTCCTTGGGCCTTGCCTGAGTTACGCTGTGGACATGTCTGTGCCTGGCCCTGCACCTCTTGGGTCCTGACCTGATCCTGTCCCCATCCTGCTGACCTGACTCCCCGTCTCTACCTCAGACCTACCTCCGCACTACAGTCAAGAAAACCTTGGCAAGGGAAGCTGGGATCTCAGCAGATCCTAGAGAAGGTTGTAGGTACAAACAGTGACCATATATGCACAGCACCAACTCTTGCCTGACAGCCAATTCAAACATGTAAGGAGTGCTTTGGATTTGGACCCCTACCCAGGTAACACTGCAAGCAGAGTCTTAGCTGGATAGAAAAAGCTAGGGCAGCCACTTGGGTCTGATTTTACGATGGGTAGCTGGCAGAGCAGGTCTCTCTGCATTCAGGTCAATTGGTTACGCACCATTTGTGACTGGGGTCCTGCTACAAAGAGTGTTGTTGAGAGCGGCAAGAGCAGGGCTGCTCTGTACAGGAAGGGGAGTTGGGAGCCAAGGGTGCTGGCAAGGCAGGCAGGGCAGTGACCCACCGACAAGAGGTGCTGTCCCGCAGTGCCCAGACAAGAGGAGCAGAGCCGATTTGGGGATGATAACTGGGCTCAGGCACAGTCCAGCGATCACCAGACAAGACTGTAGGCCTCTGACCAGCCCTGCTTTGTGTGGGAGATTGGACTGGAGACCTCCAGGAGTCCAATCCCACCGAAACTCCTCGGCAACTCCATGAATAGAAAGACCCCAGCCTGGGGGGAAGTGAGTGTCCTGCTGCCTGGCTGGGGCTGGATCCCCGGCTTGGGGAGAGGAGGGGAGGGCTGGGGAGCTGAAGTGTGGCAGCTGTCACGGTCACCTCCCTTGCAAAAGGTCCCAAACTGCCCCTGGGCAGACACAGGCTGTTCCCCCATCCCCATGCTGCCCTCCCAGCAGGACGGGACATGTGAGGAAGGGCTCAGCCTGCCCTGTGCTCAGGGAGAGCTCCCCAGGGTCGGCACAGCTTGGCCTGAGGCACCTCCAGCTCCTCAGCCTCTGCTGTGGCATGACTGGCATGGGGACAAGATCTCCTAGGGCCGGGCAGAAGGAGCCTGGCTGGGAGAGCGTCAGGGGGAAGATCCAAAGGTCCCTGGCTCAACCCCAGGCTTTGGAAAACTCCCTCACACACCCCAGGATGGTCCATCTGCCTCTTCCACCATGCCCTGTACTCCCCTCCCATCGGCCAAAGCATAGTCCAGCACTGCCTGGGAACTCTCTTCCCCGTAGGGAGGAGAGGGAGGACGTTCACCAGCCCCACATTGATGTTTCCACCCCCTGGCCTTTGCAGTTGCCTGTGCCTGGGTCTGCCCACTTGCCTTCACCACAGTCTCGGTTGCACTGGAAGCCCATGAAAACCCCAGTGCTCCACCCCGAACTGGGAGCCTGGACGGTCACAGAGGCATCACCTGTCTAATGCCCTGGTCGTGCAGCCAAGGGCAGGGGTCTTCACCCCAATTTCCCTGCTCCTCCCCCTGCTCCCGGCATTACTGCTGCTGTGCCTATGTCAACCCTCCTCCTGCCAGACTGGCCCAGGGCCCGAGGCAGCTCCAGCTCCCTTGAGGGCTGCACTGAAGCCTTTCAGGAGCAGGCTGAGGTGGGGCTGGCACTGCCAGGGTGGGACAAGAGAGGGCAGCTCTCCTCTGCCACTCTGGGGCTGCGGCTGAGGCTGGGGCTGGGCACAGCTTTTCCCAGGGGAGCTCCCTGAAAAGCCAGAGGTGTTTGCCAGGCACCCTCCCACTGCGCAGGGGAAGCCAGAGCGCCAAGGAAAAGATGGAGCTCCAGGATGCTGGCCATGCCACGCAGCATGGGCAGGAGGTGCCCATCATCCCCCTGCAGGGTAAGGCCTTTGGGAGCTCCTTCCCCAGGGTCACTGTCGAGAGCCTGAACTCCCAGCTTGGCTGCGCACACCCTGGGGCTGTGGGGGTGGCTGCACGCGCTGGTGGTGCCCCAAGAGCCCCGACTGTGATGGTGGGCTCCTTTCCCCCCAACACTGATGTGCTCTCTCCCCCTCAACCTGACCTCTCTGTGAACAGCATGTATGCAGGGGCTAGTTGAGCATGCGCCAACTAAGGCTCGTCTAGCATGCAGATATGACTATGAGTCAATCATCTCCCCCCATAAATAGGGGGCAGCCCAGAGCCCATTGAGCTCTCCTGCATGGCATCGGGCTGCACTGCAGAACCTCCTTTTGAGCAGGGACGCCTCTCAAGGTTACTCCTTGAGGTTGAGAGATTCCTTACCCGCGACAGATCCTCGGTAAGTGATTAATAGCATGCTGAACTTCTGCAAACTTCGCAAAACTTTGGTGAGTTATATCTCTGATTAATTGTGCACATAATCCCTAGGACATAAACCGTTGACCAAGTCTGAGACTAGGATTGGATCCAGCCACACCTAGGCTCCTCTCTCAAGGAGTTTAGAAAGCAAGGGGGTCCACTCTGAACCTCGTGACTCAACGGGAGGGTCTCCGTTGTGCATGCATCTGACCCTGTCCTTCACGCAGTAAATAACTGAGTGAACCTTGCCAATCAAACCTCATTAAATCGTTCTTATTCACGATTGAACTTTGTTCATTCGCTGTCTTACTGCAATAAATGTAGTGCTGTTCCCTCTTATGAGTGAAGTGCATCACTCCTTTTACAACAAATATTGATAAAAGGAAGAGTATTTTAGAGATTCCTTTTCTCCTTTGTTGCATTCCACAGGGATGAAAAAAAGCACAGAGGAAGGGAAAACATTGACATTGCTTTATTCCTTTGCAGTTGTTTCTAATCAGCATTTCGTTTTGTTAGGGTGTCTGAGGAGCAGAACTGCCCTTAACAGCTCTTTTAAATTTTGTGTATTAGCATCTCATTTCCAAAGGGAATTCTACAAGGGTGAACTCTTTATAGCAAAATCCATCTCCTCCTGTGGGACCCCAGGGAAGCTATGGCATTTTGGGTGACCAAAGCTCAGCCCAGCAGAGCACCTGGGCGCTCTTGGGCACCTTGGTCATCCTGCTCCAGGTGGGTCCTTGTGCACCACAGTGAAGGATGTGGTGGCCCTGGGTCTTCCCATCCAGGCCCACAGCTCCACTGGCAACACAGGGTTAGGGTATGCAGGCAGACGACTAGGCTCTGCCTCGGGGTTGAGATAACTGAACAGGACGTGAGAAACTAGTGGCTATGAGAAATCATTGGATACTGCAGGGAACAGAATGAGACCCTGCCAAGTTCCAGACAGCACAGTGAGCGATGGCTGGATTTCAGCAGTGATTAAGGGAGAGTTATATGAGAAAAGGACAAGCTTCACACATAACTGGCATATTGGGGATCCTTCGGGGAGTAGACTCTTGCAGCACCAGCAGTACTGAGGTAACGATATCAGAAGCACCACATGAGTCAGGGGTTACCTAGCTAACAGTACCAGAAATATTAAACTTGAGTACATAGGCAGTAAAACTGGGACCAATGAAGAAAAAAATACTTAGAGATGGGCTGTTTATTTCAAAGGGGATAAAGCTGGAGAAAGGGAGGGATCAATCTGCATCATGGAAGAAGCAGCATGGGAAAATGGAGGCAAAGGGAATAAAAGGGGCCAGTCATGTGTAAGCAAGCTGCTGGCAAGGACACTTGTCTGGCCAGGCTGTGTACCTGGTCTCTGCGGTGTAGCCTATCATTGTATTAAATCCTTTTCCTAGCTCTTTTCTGGCTGAGCGTGCTCGCTGTTCTGCGTGAGTGCATGTGTGGAAGGCTTGCAGACGTCAAGGCAGCCAGCTACCAGAGACACCCGTGAGAGGGTGCGTGTGAGGTCTCCTGCAAGCTTTGAGTCTGATTAGCTGGTGAGCAAGAACAGGACCAGGCCGTTTGTATCGTTCATGTTTATGAGTGATACTCACGTTTCTGTGGTGCCTGTAAAGGTACTGTGCCCCTGCCGGAGTTGATTTTTTGGTGGTCAACCATGTCTGTACAGAGTGTGTGTATGCCTCTTGGAAGTACATGTCCCGCCTCACTGCTGGCAGGACCAGGGAACAGAGAACTGCATCAGTCTCCCTTCCAGTGGACCAGGAAGGAGGAATCCCTTTATTCAAAAATTCACTGGATCCAGCGTCCTCTAACAGTGCAGGCCCTGGAGGTGCTGCAGCCACTTGGTCTTGATGTCTAGGTCCTGCTTCTCCATCACCTTGTGGTTCCCAAGGGCACAGAGACTTAGGCTTTGGGGTTGCAGCATGAAGGACCAGCTTTGGCACACATCGTTCTAGTTCCCCACTATTGATTTAAGCAATACAAATACAGAGATCTTATAAGTGTTTGGGTCAGTGATCCCCTAGAGTCAAAGGGTGTTTTGTTTTGTTTTGTTTTTTTCTGACCAGACTTTCCATCTGCCAGCCTTTATCATAAAAGTGGCTGGGGTTGGACAGGCAGTGCCATATGATCTACCCTCCATTTCTAAACCATCCACAGAAAGTAGCACTATTTAGTCAGTCTAAATAGCAGGGGCAATGACCACTCTTTTGTGGTGTTCCGTGAACAGGACAGTTGTGCTGAGCAAAACTCTGTTGTCTGAGGATCTGCTACACATTACTAAACACATCTTCATCATGTCCAAGGCTAAAAAAAAAGCTGGGGGATATTTAAGCCAAATAACTATCTCAAATATCTCAAGACCTCTTTTCTCCTTTTGCACAACAAACATTACTCTCATGTTAAGGATGGCAGGAAGGTATCTGGGTTGAGAAACTTTTCTGAGCTTTGTCAGGCATTGCACAAACATCTCCATAGCTGCATTATTGCCATTTCTGCCTTCTGCAAGACTGCAGATAACACGGGCACAAGAATAAGGTGCCTTAACTGCAAGCTGATGTGTAGATCGGGGGCAGCACAAGGCCCTGGCTATTAGTCTTTAAATGGTTTGTCCAGGATTTTGTGAGAGGTGCCCAGGCTACATGGAAAAGCACCACAAATGTAAAAGCTGGGAATGCTTTTTGTACCATGAAAAGATCTTGAACGTCAGCCAGCACCAGTGTTTCACACCTGTGGTCGAAACCCAGAAACAGGGAAGGGCTGTATTTGCTGTGATGTGTAACATGTGCAGGAAACTGGGACAAATCACATTTCTCTCCTGGAGGTAGCACTGGAAGTAGCGTGGGATGAAGAAGGGGTGGAAAGGAAAGCTCGGTGAGAACGGGAGCTCAGGAGGGTCACGAGCCTCAGGGACTTTCTGGGGTTGGCTCCACCCGCGCCTTCTTGAAGGTCTCCATGGCGAGGGACAGTCTGCAAAGCACCACGCCCCCACCTCTATGGTTGCCTGGAGGGGACACCCTCCCTACCATCTCTATGCTCAGGTGGCTACTCTGGGCCGGCCTCCAGCGCCTCTCTATGCTCTCCTGGCAGAGGGACACTCTGGGATCCCCCCTCCAGCCCCTTTCTTGGGCTGCTGATGGAGACAAAATTTCAGGGCCACTCGCTCATGGCAGATAATGCCAAAGGCTGTGATGGCCCCTGGGTTGTTCGCCCACTTCTGAAAAAAAGGCTGCGGCCTCCCGGGGCTCCCGTGACGTGCACGTGCGTCCCCTTGCGGAGACTCACCCAGGCCTCAGGGCAGAGCGGGGCCCTGTGGCAGCAGCGCCCCGGCAGCAGCGTTTCCCCGCCGACGCTCCCCTGCAGCACAACTCCCGCAGCCCAGGGCCAGCCCGGCGCTGCTCCCCCTCGCTCCCCAACCCCGACGCGGATCCCCCTCACTCCCTGCCCCCGGCCCCAGCCAGCAGCAGCTGCCGCAGGCTCCAGCCACACGAGCATACGCCGGGCCGCAGCGTCCCTCCGGACTCCCTGCGCAGCAGCCGCCAACAACCACCGCTGCCGCAGCTGCTTCTCCGCGGCCTCGAGAGCGGCGCCGCGACGGGGCCCAGCGTGGGCGGGGCCGGCGGCACCAGGGGCCATGGCCATGGACACACAGGCCCCGCCCCCACAGGGCCGGAAGTGCCGCCTCCTGCGGAGCATGCGCACTGGCGCAGAGGAGGGCGGTGAGGGGCGGGACGAGGACGGGGCTGGGGCTGCCCGGGCCCTGCGGGGAGGGAGGGAGGGAGGGGGCGAGAGGTGGCTGGTGCCGCGCGGGGCAGCGTCTCCCGGCGCGGGGCTGCCCGGAGCCTCGAGCCGCAGCACCGGGAGCTGCCGCGCCAGGGCCGAGGGCCGTGGGCTGGGCAGAGCGAGCGGCTGTGCACGTGGGGGCAGCCGGAGGCGCTGCAGCCCGGTGAGTGCGAGCAGCTGCTGGGGAAGGCCCGGCCTGGCCTCGGCCGCCTTCAGCCCCACGGGAGCCCCCGGCTTTTGCGCCCTTGTGCTGGCGGCCCCACGGTTCGGTGCCGGCTGCAGTGGCCGTTTGTCAGCGCCGTCCCGGCCGCGAGGGGAGGGCGTGGGTGCAGCTGGGCTTGTGGTGGCTTCAGGCTGGAGGTGACAGCAGGTGTGGTGGAGCCAGCAGAGGTGCTGCTGGTGCTGCCTGTGGGCAGAGTGGTGTGAAGGTGCTTTCTGAGCTTCCTCGCAGACCTGCTGGTCTCTCCGTGGGCTTCAGAGTCTCGGGCTCCTTTCCCTTCCCCCCACGCCAGCAGCAGGGATCTGGAAACAGAGGCTCAGGGAAGGTCCTTGCCTTTGGTGTCGTCCCTGCCTGGAGCTTCCTGCTGAGAAGCCCCTGGGGAAGTGTTGTGGGGGTGAGCAGGAGCTGTGAGCAGCCCTGCCCCACGCAGCCCCTCTGCATGGGGAATGAGCCTGCCCTGCCGGGGCCGCTCCTTCCCCCAGAGCTTCCGCAGCCCATGTTCACCCTGTTTGTAGTTACCCCTGGATGTTGCCGGGAGAAGGCTGGGTTGTGCTTTGTGTCTGCTGGGAGACTGATGCTGGCGAGTTGTGACTGAAGGATCAGCATGAAATGTGCCTCTGGCTAAAAGCTGGACTGGAGCACACAGGCATTTTTTGTCACCTTGGGTTTTGCCTTCTGAAATACCAGCATGTGCTGACCGAGAATAGATTTTGATAGGAATGGATTTGCACTTAAAATCGACGCCCTGATTTTTTTGTAAGTCAAATTCGGTAGCATATTGACAGCCGATGTTCTCTGTATGACAGGAAAGGTGCAGTTAAGGATATCGGCTTTGTTCTGCGGACGCTTTGTACATCTGATACCCTCGACGCTTGGGCCGCTGGCCAGCCGAGCACCGGCACAAGAGCACCATGATCCAATGCTGCCACTTCACCGTGCAGCGTGGGAGAGTTGGTGCAAGAGGGACGGGGGCTTCAGCCGGTGCCTGTGGGGTGGCCTTGGCCCTGGCACAGTGTTGCACCTAACATGCTGCCAGCAGCAGCAGCCGTGCAGATCTGAGCATGCACTGATGCAAGAAGAAGAAATATGTCCTGAGGAGTCATGTTTTAACTCTGCATTTTGGATACCGTAATTCATATTGCTGTCATGTACCCTGATAGCAGTTTTTTCATGACTATCCCTTCCCTCATGTGTGTTGCTTCTGTGTGAAAGTGCACAAGTGATAATTTCTGCTGTTTTACTGTCCCTGTAGTTCACACCCTGTAAAGCCTGACTGGAAACCTGTTGTTAAAAGTGAGGGCTGGCTAAGATAAGAAGTGGAGCACAATGAAGACACCTGCCTTGCTCTGCCCTGCTCCTGCTCCTGGAAGTGGTCTGCTGCAGGCTAGGCTGCCTCTTGGAAGGCTTTGTCATCTCAAAAGTGATCATTACAGCAGCGTGTCCCCGGCAACTCTCGGTGGTAAATTCCACACGGATGCAGAATTGGTTCACTTTTTAGGTCCTTTTCAGTGTACAGGTTTTGGAAGGAAATGATTTCTTCTGTGTGTCTGAGAGGGCTTGCAAGCATTTCCATACATAATGTTCTGTTGTCTTCCCTCTGCTGTTCATTCTTGTTATTTCTTTTTTGTTCTCTCCCTCCCCACTTATGCTTTCTCGCCCTTAGCATGCTGCTGAAGCAAAGGAAAGGAACTAGGGGGTGTGGGGGGGGGGAGGCGGGGGGGAGAGAGGGTGCTTAAAAGGTGCAGGCAGGTATGTGAAACTAGGGAGCCCTTTTAAAAGATATGGATTTTCTGCTCTCCTGTTATGGGGAAAATCAGGAAATTGAGAGGAAGAAGAGAAAATAAACTTTTCTTAAATAAAAGTCAGCAGGTTGTATATTAAATGCAATTAATTAATGGTATTAACTCCATTCCCCCACCCTTCAGTCTCAAGGGCTTAATTTCATTCTGGCTGTCCCAGGGGCATGATGGGAAAGGGCAGAGTCAAGAGGCTGCGGCCTGGCTCTTCAGTGCAGCCGCAGGGCAGAGGGCTCGAGGGTAGTAAATGAGCGTGGGGAGAAACAAGCCCATCTTCTGAAGCTCAGCACCCAAGTTCAGCTTTTTTTTTCTCTTTTTATGGTAGCAGGTTGGGGGTTGATGTCACATCGAGCTGAGGGGGGTGTAAAACCATGCTGCAGCAGCACATGGTCCATCGCCTACAGTCCTGCTCTCAGCCCGTGCCAGTCCTTGCAGTTTTGTGATGAGAGGGATTTCTGGCTGAAAACAAACCCCATGAGTAGGAAGAGGGTCACAGGAGAGGGGAGCACCTGCTTCGCGGGCTGGCCTGGGGTTACAGCAGCTGGAGGAGGTGCTGAAGCCGAGCCCGCAGTGAGGGAGTGAAGCTGCAGGTTGTCACGCTTCATTTGGAAGGAGACTGTTCCCATCTGCCAACCTGATGGTTAACCAGGTGGCCAAGCTGGTGAGGAGAGCCTTCAAGTGGGAGTGAGTGGGAGGAGAGGGTGACTCAAAAAAGAGTGAGGATGTAACGGCATGGGATGGCAATGAAAAGGTGCAGGGTGATGTGGGGAAGAGAAACGCCGAGAGAGCAGTGGGAATGCAGGGAGCTCTGCCTAGGGACGGACGGTGAGGCATTCGAGAGTGTGTGGGTGAGGACTAGGGGGCAGACCAACAGGGGTGGCCTTGTAGTGGATTTCTGCAATGGATTGTCTGAAGAAGGGCAGCCTCTGCAAGGCCCAAGGAGCGCTGAGCTGGGGAGAGGAAAATTTGTCCTGCTCTGCAGATCCCAGTTCCCAGCCGGGCTCAGAGCTGGAACAAGAGGCTTGGAGGCAATGACGTGGTGATGGATGTCCCCCGGTGGCTACCAAGGCATTGAGATGGGGATCCCCACAGTGACCACCAAGGCATTGTGATGGGGGTTCCCCATGGTCACCACCAAGGCATTGTGATGGGGGGTCCCCATGGTCACCACAAAGGCATTGAGATGGGAGTCCCCATGGTCACCACCAAGGCATTGTGATGGGAGTCCCCACAGCGACCACCAGGGCTTTGTTGATGGGGGGTCCCCATGGTCACCACCAAGGCATTGTGATGGGAGTCCCCACGGCGACCACCAGGGCTTTGTTGATGGAGGTCCCCACGGCAACCACCAGGGCTTTGTGATGGGAGTGGCGTCGTGCCCACAAGGCCATTGTGATGGGGCAGTCCCTGTGGTGACCATGTCTTTGCTGGGGCCAAAGCCCTGAGGTCCTCACTCCGAGGAGAGCGGCTCGATCAGGAGGAAGCAGCTCTCCTTGGTGCCAGAGTGGCAGGTCTCTGGAAGAGGATCCTGGAGATGGGCAAGGAGCAGCAGGAAAACGTCTGCTCCCAGCCCATGGATGGGCTTCCAGGCACACAGGAGCGCAGGAGGAGAGGCCAAATCCCAGACTAGCCTCCTTCAGGCCTTCAGCTTCACAACGTGTCACAGCTTCAAATGAGCTCTCTAGAGCAGCACTTCCCATGCCCCTGGTGTGGAGAGAAGACTTTGGGTACACAAACAGGAGACAGGGGAGAGAAAGGGCAGAGACACCAGGCTGCAGAGCTGCGGCTCCCAGCATCACAGAGGGGGTGCCACAGGCTCAAGAAGCAACCCAAAGAAGTAAAGGAGTCCTTCCTTTTGCAGTGACTTGAAAAGCCGCATCTCTCACAGTATTCAAGGTGAATGGAGTCTCCCTTCTGCAAGATTTGTCCCAGGACTGTGCAGAGACTAGCAAGAGCAGGAAGGTCGGTTGCAGGGATGCTCTCAAACTTCAGCAGCTGCAGAGCTGGGAGCTGGTCATCTCACAAACTTGGGAGTGAGTCAAAATGCAGGTCCTGAGGCATCGCACTGCCTCATAGACTCTGCACCGGAGCCTGGACAGCAGCACTGCAGTGTGTGGGCATGTCCTGAGAAGCCCAGAGTCATAAAATGTGGGAGATCCAGGATGTCAGCACTGTACAGACCCCAGGAGAGCAAAGGTGCCTGCGGGGAGGAGGAGGGCAGGGGGCTGAGGAGCGTACCCAGGGGAGAAGCACAGCCCCAAGGTGACACTGAAAAGCACAAGGACCAAATGAGGCCCAGGGATGAGAAATGGCTTTCCTCAGGCTCAGCCAGAAGGAAAGATGGGCAAACTTCATGGGAAATGGGAAAACTTCCCCACATTTGCTACCTGGCCTCGCCCATGGCTTTGGAGCCTGGCAGGCTCCAGGGTCCTGGATAAGGGCCTCTGGATGATGTGTGTTAAGGCTATGTTTGCTCTTCTCTGGCATAGCATCTCCATCTCAAGCACTGCTGACTGAGAAACCTTGCCAAGCACTTTTAAAAGCAGAGAGCCTGCCTTGGTGCCTAAAGGAGGAAGGCTACGTCCTGTCCCACATTGTCCTACATTGTGCTTCCACAAAAAGAGTGGCCCACAGCAGAAACCAGTTTTGAGGCTCACCAAAGCATTTCTCAGCCTGTGGCCATGCTTTGTGCTGGTTCATCCCACATGCCTTGGATCCTGTAAAAACGCCAACCCCCAAACCCCAGATTCCTGCACAGGTCGGCCCAGTGCAGTGACCTGTCAGTGCAGGGGCGCAGAAGTGACGTCTCCAGTGCCCCATTTGAGATATTTCACAGTCTTTGACACTGTCTGGAGACATTCCTGAAGGATTTATCAGAAAATTATGGAAAATAACTGCAGTGAAGGGAAGTGATGGCTTTCCAGCACATGAGGGGAAATCTCTCTGCTCTCTCCCTGCCTGTGCCATCTCCATGGCAGTGACCTACAGAGCCCCCAGATGACACGAGCTGAGGTCACAATGGGACGTGCCACATCACAGGGAGGTCTCCCCGGTGTCGTGGGTGGGGACCCTCACTTCCCTGTGAGGCCCAGGCACTCCTGGGCACTGCTCATACCCTCCCCACAGCTGCCCTTCATAGTGGCTCCATGGCAAGGAGAGGGGACAGGAGGCAGTGGGACCACGTTGGGGCCTCACCAACAGGCAGACGAGCAGGGGCATGTTGGAAAGGAGTTTTGGGTAATGAGATGGGAAGAGCGTCCTGTTTCTCTGGCTGGAGAGGTGAAACGAGAGCAAGAGGGCAAGCGAGATGGAGAACTGCTGGATGGACACCATCAGCCAGGACCACAGCTCCTTGTTCCCAGTGCTCCTGTGGCTCTCCACTGAGGGTAAGGGCTTTGGGAGCTCCTTCCCGAGGTGTCGCACAGAGACTGTTAACTGCCAAAACTGCTGTGGATCCCGGGCTGTGGGGGTGGCTGGACAGGGCTGGGGGCTGCTGCGAGAGCCCTGCCTGAGGGTCCCCTCTGGCTCAGGGGACAATGTGGCAGCCAGGACTGCTGGGTCCTGGGGCTGGGGCTGTCCTGAGCCCCAAGGCTTCTGTGTGGCCAGCTCCATCGCCTCTTAGGGTGGGGGGGGCATGGGAATCCATGACAGGTTTCCCTGGGAGTGGGTCCCCCTTTGGGGTGTGGCTCTGGCAGGAAAGGGGTCCTGCATCCCAGAGGATGAGGTGGCCTGCAGCTCCATGGGGCTCTCAAGACCCTGCTGGAAATGGCCATATACCATAATGAAACCTTCACCTTGGAATAACACCAAGTCCTCTGGGTGTTTGGGAAAAATCTCTGTTCCTTCCCCCTCGATCCTTCCAACTTGGCGCAGCATGTTTTGTGCTCAGAGATGCCATCTTCAGATTGCCACAGCCCCTGTCCTCCTGCAAACTGGGCTCAAATCACTGCACCCAAAAGAAAATACATTGGAGAGAGCAGATTGGAAACAGGCGGAGGTGCAATCCCCATTCAATAGGTCCTGGCTGACGCCAAGGTCTTTCCTCTGAGCTGTGGTGGGCAGTGCTGGGGTGAGCCCAACACAACCATCTCCACCAGCCCTCTCACGACCCCACACCACCGCTTCCTAGGCGAGCCCCGGGGCTGCCGTGGGCAGGGGGCCAGGGAAGGAGGGGGGGAGGACACTGCCCTGCCCTGCCCTACCCTGTCCTGGGGGCAGCAGGACACTGCCCGCGGGCTCCACAGCCCTGGCCAGCCCCAGGGCCCCCACGCTGGCGCCACAGCTGCCACCAGCACACGCCCCAGCGCTGCTCTCCGCACCCCGCATGGCCCCCAAGGCGCAGGGCAGCCAGCAGCCCCGCGGGGCCCCTGACACAAAGCCCAGCAGCCATGCCCCGGGGCCCCGCACTGCCCGCCCACACGGCGCCGTGCTGCCCCCAGGCCCCGCTGCACCCCACACTGCCGCCCACAACATGGCGCCCGACCACGGGGGAGGGGCAGAGCTGGCCGCCAGGGCAGGAGGGCCCAACGTTGCCATGGCATCGCCCAGTGCAGCCCTCCTATTGGCTGGCAGGAGGAGGAGGGCGGGCATCGATTTCACTGATGGCTCTGTCAGCCAATTGCAGTCTAACGTGAAAAAAAAAAGACGTCAAAGAGGTGGAAGAGGAGCGGGAGCAAAGCAGGTGAGAAGTGAGCGGGCGAGAGGGTTTGGTGGGGGCTGCGGGCGCGTTCAAATGGCGGCGGGTGCCCTCCCGCCGGGGCGGGGGCAGCGGTGCTGACGCCGGGGCTGCTTTGCTGCAGGAGCTGCAGCAGGGGCTGGTGGGGCCGTGAGCAGGGGCCAGGGCGACGTGGGCCAGAGGGGGTGCTGCCCTGCAGCCAGACGTGGCGGCCTGCCCCGAGCAGCTGGGCCGGGGCAGCTCGGTGGGGTTTGGGTGCAGGAAGCTTTGCCCCTGTGGTGGCTCTGGGATCCCTGTTAAAGCGTTTCCCTGAGGTGCTGCTGCCAGCGCAGCCCCAGGTGCTGCTGGGATCTGCGTTTGGGAGGTGCTGGGCAAAGTGTGAGCAGGCTGCTGGTGTCCTCGCGAGGTGCCCTTCCCAGTGGTGTCTTTTGTTGTGAAAACTGCATTTCCGAGTGTCTCTGAGAGAGGCTGTGCCCGCATGTCATGCCGTGCCTTAGCCGTTGTTTTTGCTCCCTGCCTCTTGCTTTGCGCCGAGACCTGTGAGCCTGGCAGCAGGGTGAAGGGTGTTTGCAGAAGAGCTCTGTAAGTGTGAGCTGTTTTGCTTGTCAAGGCCTTGAAAGCTGATGAACGGCCAGTGCTTGCGCTTGCTGTTGTTCTTTCCATGCTCCTAGGTCAGGGTGAAGAGTTGCTGAATTGTGTCTCTGCTGGTTTCACCAACTGAGATGCCCTGGCCTGAGTCCTTCCGCGTGTCTCCAGTTGTCAGGGCCTAAAATAGGAGAATGCTTGTTGTCCTGGATGTGTAGAGGATTTTCTGGTTTTGTTCAGCATTGGGGAAGGAACCAGAGTTCTGAGTTGCGGGAGGCTTCTCCCTGTGCCTGGGACATGAGGCCCTGCTGTCTTCAGTTTCATGATCGCTGTTCCCACGCAATCCTCCCATTAGAAAATGTTGCCAAGAATTACTTGCAAGCCTTTTTCCAATTCGTAAGTTTTATGGGTTACGTGTAGAGACTATCTAGGGAAAAGGTAATCTTATTTTGGGGCTCCTAACTGATCCGTAGGGGGTGTTTTGCTGCAGTATAAGCATTGTGTGGGGAACGACATGGATCAGGGAGGCTGTTCAGTAGGTGGCTCAGCCTTGGGGGAGGGCAGGGGGAGCTGCAGGCGGCAACAGCTGTGTGGCCATGATGTAGGTAGTGAGGTCAGCTCTGTCTATGAGAGCTATGCCAGAAAATTACCAGTGTGAAATCAATTCTTTGCAAGTAGCTGATAGGCCAGCAGGAGGCAGATGACTGGGCTCTTGCTGATGAGGTCATTTCTACTTGAGTACCTGAAAGGCCATGTGGAGGAAGAAGGCTTGTCTGTTGCTTGTGAGGTCACTTGTGAGTGATGAACTGATTGGATCTCAGGAGCTCTGTGAGTGGAAAGGTGTTTCTGAGGTCGTTTCTACCTGATCAGTTGATAGGGCAGCAGCAGGTCCACATCTGGGATATATTTGAGATATGTATCTTTTTGAGATGATTTCAGGCTGAGGAGGTGATAAGGCAGGATTTGTCTCATGGCTGGGGAACTTATAGTGAGGTAGTTTCTATCTTGGAGGCTTCTAGGCGAGTGACAGAGACATGGCTGTGAAGATGACTGTGAAGTCACGTCTTTCTGAGTCCCTGCTAGGCCAGCAGCAGGCAGTTAGGCATGGGCGTTGCTTGTGAGGTCTCTTTTGTCAGAGTACCTGCTAGGCGGGCAGTAGTTGATGGCTGGGGAAGTTATTTGGAGGAAACTTCCTTCCCTGATAGGCCATCAGCAGGCATGTGGTGGGGGTATGCACTTGTGAGGTCACCTCTATGTGAGCAGCTGAGAGGTGAGGAGAAGACACATGGCTTGGATGCTGGTGGTGAGGTCACTTCTGAGTTTGTTGCGTGTGCTCAGAGGAGGGATTGACCCCTGCAGAGCTCTACAGCAATACAGAAGTGCAACTCATTAATCAAGCAGAAGTGGATGTTCCACATCATCTGACACAAATTTTATTCCACTCCGTCATCATGAGTTAGTACCGCTACATTTCAAATGTGGATGATGTTCTGTGGTGAGCATGGCCATGGAGTTTGCCTTTCCACTTCTTGCTAAGTAGGAGCTTGCAGCATCCTCGCAGTCAGCTAGGGAGTCCAGCTAGACTTTTGAGGCTGCTAAATGAATGTAGTGCTGGTGTGAGCAGTGGTGTGAGTAATCTCTTCTTGCCAGGGTGTGTGTGCTTTAGAAATTGCCCCTGTCAAAAGAGCAGGGAGCTTGTGAGATTTTCCTGCAAGGTCTGAATGCTGTCTCCCAAACACAACCCGGGATACAGACATGGTGTCAGCTGTGCCAAAAAGAGGGGTGGAACATCTCGGTGGATCTGCTGGCTGTGCTCTCAGCAATAGAGCTCAGCACAGAGGGGAGACATTTGCCCCTGCCTGTTGCGACTATGCAAGGCCAGCAGAACTGCCAGTACCACTCCGATTCCTTCTTTCTTTCTAGGTTGCTCCACTCATGAGGTTCCCAGTGCAGTGCTAGAGCCGCTGAGGATGGAGGCAGGATGCCAGGCTGTGTCCCTGTACCTGTCAACATCTTGGCCAGCGTCGTGAGCCCCCTGTGAAAGCAGCTGCAAGTGACTGAGAAGAGGCTACGTGTGGATGCGGAGGCTTCCATAAATGCGCCTGTCTTCCCTTGGTGACTTGGGGTGTGGGTTCACCTCCTGGTATCTCTGCTGTGCTGCAAATTCCACATCCCACAAGTGCTGTTATTGCCAGCCCGCTCAGCAAATGCTACGGTGCCCCCTCCTTTTCCTAGGAGGTTGTGGTGCCATACAGGACGAGTGCAAGAGCCTTATAATAGATGCCAGCATGTCTTGAGTGCCTTTGTGTGAGTGCCCCAAAGCGTCCGTAGCTTGACCTGAGGAAGTCTCAGAGCTCTTGGGCTGCTGGCTCTGCGAGGGGTGAGGATGTGCCCAGGGCCAGGTTGCCCGTGGCACCCGAGCCCTCAGTGCTCTGTGAAGCCAGCTGTGGAGCCCAGACTGGTGCTGCAGAGGCTGCGCATCCAGGACAGCTGGCATTTCAGCAGCCGTCCAGTGTGGGGCTGTCTCATTGCTTGGACCTCATTTCAAAGCCTCTGCACCCTTTTTCCCTTCCCCAGGACTCCTTGTCCAAGTAACTAAAGGAAATGAAGGGAGGTTCCTTTGGGCTCAGGAGGCCTTCCGGACTCTCAACTGTTTCTGCATTCTATCTGTATCTTTTGTATTGCTACAGAAAATCCCCGTGCCCCCATCGATAGCAGGAGGTTTGTGAGGGGATGGGGGTGGAAAGCAGCAGCCTGCTGTGCCCAAAGCAAGCAGGATCCTTCCCTCTGAAAAGAGCAGCATCACCCAAGGAGGCAGCCCTGTGCCTGATCTTGTGCTGCTCATTTGCAGAGGAGTGGCTGTGGAGTGTGCAAGTGGCGAGTGTCCTGCATGCATCTGTTCTTGCTGGCACTTGGTTGTATCTAGCAGAAGAGGCAGCTCTGTGGGGCAGAGGCAGTGTGTTTGTAGAGTAGGTGGCAGAGCAGAGGTCTGGCATCAGGTTGATGGCTGATGCAGTGCCGAGTTGATCTGAGAGTGTCAGAAAGCCTTTGCAGTGCAGCTGCTGCCTCAGCTGATCTCTGTCCTAGGCACTGGAAATGGAAGTGGCATGCTGCTGTCATTGTGTAGGTGCTGCAGTGCAAAGGCTCCCAGCTCGGACTTGATGGTACTAAAGGAAAAACGAGACCAATCGTTCCCTTTTGTGATTTGTTGCCAGGGTGCCAGAGTGGAGCTGTGCCATGATGTGGAGAGAGTCTTGCCAGGAGATGAAAGCCATTTGCAGAAGACTGTTCTGTGTGGAGTGATCACAGCATAATCGAAGGACGTTAGAGTGGCGCAGGTGAGCTTCTCCTCTGTGAAGGTTTGCACTTTTCAGCTCCCTTGTGACTCAGTCCCAGATAGGGCAGCAGCAGGCAGGTCGATGCCATTTGTGCTTGTGAGGTGAGTTGTGCCTCTGAATCTGGTAGGCCAACAGCATGCATGTCGCTTTGGTGATGATGGTGAGGTCTCTTGTGTCTCCATGCCTCGTAAAGGGGGAGCAGGCCCATTGCTGCTGTTGGTGCTTTTGTGGTCAGTTGTGCATCAGTGTGTGACTGGCGATCAGCATGCACATTGCTGCTGTTGTGCTTGTTTAGGTCAATTGTGCCTCAGTCGCAAAGAGGCCAGGAGCAGGTATATGGCTTCATGGCTGCCTGTGAGGTCACTTCAGCCAGAACACCTGACATTCCAACTCGATGCATATTGCTGCTGTTTGTGTTTGTGGAGTTATTTGGCCTCAGTACCTTCTAGGCCACCAGCAGCCACATTGCGACATTTTTGTATCTGTGATGCCACTTCTGCTGAGTGCCTGATGGCCAGTGCTAGGTCCATGGCTGCTGTTTTTGGTTGAGAGGTCACTTGTTCCTCTACTGCCTGATAGGCCAGTGCTGGTCCATCAGGCTGTAGTTTGTGATGTCACTTGTGGTTCAGTGCCTGATAGGCCAGTGCTTGTGTTGTGGCTGCATTTTGTATTTGTGATGTCACTTGTGGCTGAGTGCCTGATAGGCCAGTGCTGGTGATGTGGCTGCAGTTTGTGGTTGTGATGTCACTTGTGGCTCAGTGCCTGATAGGCCAGTTCTGGTCACATGGCTGCAGTTTGTGTTTGTGATGTCCCTTGTGGCTCTGTGCCGCATAGGCCAGTGCTGGTGATGCGGCTGCAGTTTGTGGTTGTGATGTCACTTGTGGCTCAGTGCCTGATAGGCCAGTGCTGGTGATGTGGGTGCAGTTTGTGTTTGTGATGTCACTTGTGGCTGAGTGCCTGTTAGGCCAGTGCTGGTGTTGTGGGTGGAGTTTGCGGTTGTGATATCACTTGTGGCTCAGTGCCTGGTAGGCCAGTTCTGGTCACATGGCTGAAGTTTGTGTTTGTGATGTCACTTGTGGCTGAGTGCCTGATAGGCTGATTCTGGTCCTGTGGGTGCAGTTTGTGGTTGTGAGGTCACTTGTGGCTCAGTGCTTGAAAGGCCAGTGGTGGTTCTGTGGGTACAGTTTGTGGTTGTGATGTCAGTTGTGTCTGAGTGCCTGATAGGCCAGTGCTGGTGATGTGGCTGCAGTTTGTGGTTGTGATGTCACTTGTGGCTCAGTGCCTGCTAGGGCAGTGCTGGTCCTGTGGGTGCAGTTTGTGGTTGTGATGTCACTTGTGGCTCAGTGCCTGATAGGGCAGTGCTGGTCCTGTGGGTGCAGTTTGTGGTTGTGATGTCACTTGTGGCTGAGTGCCTGATAGGCCAGTGCTGGTGATGTGGGTGGAGTTTGTGGTTGTGAGGTCACTTGTGGCTCAGTGCCTGATAGGCCAGTGCTGGTGATGTGGCTGCAGTTTGTGGTTGTGATGTCACTTGTGGCTGAGTGCCTGATAGGGCAGTGCTGGTGTTGTGGGTGCAGTTTGTGTTTGTGATGTCACTTGTGGCTCAGTGCCTGATAGGGCAGTGCTGGTCCTGTGGGTGCAGTTTGTGTTTGTGATGTCACTTGTGGCTCAGTGCCTGATAGGCCAGTTCCGGTCACGTGGCTGCAGTTTGTGGTTGTGTTGTCACTTGTGGCTGAGTGCCTGATAGGCCATTGTTGGTCCTGTGGCTGCAGTTTGTGGTTGTGAGGTCACTTGTGGCTCAGTGCCTGATAGGCCAGTGCTGGTGTTGTGGGTGCAGTTTGTGGTTGTGATGTCACTTGTGGCTGAGTGCCTGATAGGCCAGTGCTGGTGATGTGGGTGCAGTTTGTGTTTGTGATGTCACTTGTGGCTCAGTGCCTGATAGGCCAGTGCTGGTGCTGTGGCTGCAGTTTGTGGTTGTGAGGTCACTTGTGGCTCAGTGCCTGATAGGCCAGTGCTGGTCCTGTGGCTGCAGTTTGTGGTTGTGAGGTCACTTGTGGCTCAGTGCCTGATAGGCCAGTGCTGGTGATGTGGGTGCAGTTTGTGTTTGTGATGTCACTTCTGGCTCAGTGACTGATAGGCCAGTGCTGGTGTTGTGGGTGCAGTTTGTGGTTGTGATGTCACTTGTGGCTCAGTGCCTGATAGGCCAGTGCTGGTGATGTGGCTGCAGTTTGTGTTTGTGATGTCACTTGTGGCTGAGAGCCTGATAGGCCAGTGCTGGTCCTGTGGGTGGAGTTTGTGGTTGTGATGTCACTTGTGGCTGAGTGCCTGATAGGCCAGTGCTGGTGATGTGGGTGCATTTTGTGTTTGTGATGTCACTTCTGGCTCAGTGCCTGATAGGCCAGTGGTGGTCCTGTGGGTGCAGTTTGTGTTTGTGATGTCAGTTGTGGCTGAGTGCCTGATACGCCAGTGGTGGTGTTGTGGGTGGAGTTTGTGTTTGTGATGTCACTTGTGGCTGAGTGTCTGATAGGCCAGTGCTGGTCACATGGCTGCAGTTTGTGGTTGTGATGTCACTTGTGGCTGAGTGCCTGATAGGCCAGTGCTGTTTCACATGGCTGCAGTTTGTGGTTGTGATGTCCCTTGTGTCTGAGTGCCTGATAGGCCAGTGCTGGTGTTGTGGGTGCAGTTTGTGGTTGTGATGTCACTTGTGGCTCAGTGCCTGATAGGCCAGTGCTGGTGGTTTGGCTGCAATTTGTGGTTGTGATGTCACTTGTGGCTCAGTGCCTGATAGTCTGATTCTGGTCCTGTGGCTGCAGTTTGTGTTTGTGATGTCACTTGTGGCTGAGTGCCTGCTAGGCCAGTGCTGGTGTTGTGGGTGCAGTTTGTGTTTGTGATGTCACTTGTGGCTGAGTGCCTGTTAGGCCAGTGCTGGTCTTTTGGGTGCAGTTTGTGTTTGTGAGGTCACTTGTGGCTGAGTGCCTGATAGGCCAGTGCTGGTCACATGGCTGCAGTTTGTGTTTGTGATGTCACTTGTGGCTCAGTGCCTGATAGGCCAGTGCTGGTGTTGTGACAGCAGTTTGTGGTTGTGATGTCACTTGTGGCTGAGTGCCTGATAGGCCAGTGCTGGTGATGTGGCTGCAGTTTGTGTTTGTGATGTCACTTGTGGCTCAGTGCCTGCTAGGCCAGTGCTGGTGATGTGGGTGGAGTTTGTGTTTGTGATGTCACTTGTGGCTCAGTGCCTGATAGGCCAGTGCTGGTGTTGTGGCAGCAGTTTGTGGTTGTGATGTCACTTGTGGCTGAGTGCCTGATTGGCCAGTGCTGGTCACATGGCTGCAGTTTGTGTTTGTGATGTCACTTGTGGCTGAGTGCCTGATAGGCCAGTTCTGGTCACATGGCTGCAGTTTGTGTTTGTGATGTCACTTGTGGCTGAGTGCCTGATAGGCCAGTCCTGGTGATGCGGCTGCAGTTTGTGGTTGTGATGTCACTTATGGCTGAGTGCCTGTTAGGCCAGTGCTGGTCTTTTGGGTGCAGTTTGTGTTTGTGATGTCACTTGTGGCTCAGTGCCTGCTAGGCCAGTGCTGGTGATGTGGGTGGAGTTTGTGTTTGTGATGTCACTTGTGGCTCAGTGCCTGATAGGCCAGTGCTGGTGTTGTGGCAGCAGTTTGTGGTTGTGATGTCACTTGTGGCTGAGTGCCTGATTGGCCAGTGCTGGTCACATGGCTGCAGTTTGTGTTTGTGATGTCACTTGTGGCTGAGTGCCTGATAGGCCAGTTCTGGTCACATGGCTGCAGTTTGTGTTTGTGATGTCACTTGTGGCTGAGTGCCTGATAGGCCAGTCCTGGTGATGCGGCTGCAGTTTGTGGTTGTGATGTCACTTGTGGCTGAGTGCCTGTTAGGCCAGTGCTGGTCTTTTGGGTGCAGTTTGTGTTTGTGATGTCACTTGTGGCTCAGTGCCTGATAGGCCAGTGCTGGTGATGTGGGTGGAGTTTGTGTTTGTGATGTCACTTGTGGCTCAGTGCCTGATAGGCCAGTGCTGGTGTTGTGGCAGCAGTTTGTGGTTGTGATGTCACTTGTGGCTGAGTGCCTGATTGGCCAGTGCTGGTCACATGGCTGCAGTTTGTGTTTGTGATGTCACTTGTGGCTCAGTGCCTGATAGGCCAGTGCTGGTCCTGTGGCAGCAGTTTGTGGTTGTGATGTCACTTGTGACTCAGTGCCTGATAGGCCAGTGCTGGTGATGTGGGTGGAGTTTGTGTTTGTGATGTCACTTGTGGCTCAGTGCCTGATAGGCCAGTGGTTGTGGTTTGGCTGCAATTTGTGGTTGTGATGTCACTTGTGGCTGAGTGCCTGATTGGCCAGTTCTGGTCACATGGCTGCAGTTTGTGTTTGTGATGTCACTTGTGGCTGAGTGCCTGATAGGCCAGTCCTGGTGATGCGGCTCCAGTTTGTGGTTGTGATTTCACTTATGGCTGAGTGCCTGATAGGCCAGTGCTGGTCTTTTGGGTGCAGTTTGTGTTTGTGATGTCACTTGTGGCTGAGTGCCTGATAGGCCAGTGCTGGTGTTGTGGCTGCAGTTTGTGTTTGTGATGTCAGTTGTGTCTGAGTGCCTGATAGGCCAGTGGTGGTGTTGCGGGTGCAGTTTGTGGTTGTGATGTCACTTGTGACTCAGTGCCTGCTAGGCCAGTGCTGGTGATGTGGGTGGAGTTTGTGTTTGTGATGTCACTTGTGGCTCAGTGCCTGATAGGCCAGTGCTGGTGTTGTGGCTGCAGTTTGTGTTTGTGATGTCACTTGTGGCTCAGTGCCTGATAGGCCAGTGGTGGTGGTTTGGCTGCAATTTGTGGTTGTGATGTCACTTGTGGCTGACTGCCTGATAGGCCAGTGCTGGTGATGTGGGTGGAGTTTGTGGTTGTGATGTCACTTGTGGCTCAGTGCTTGATGGGCCAGTGGTGGTTCTGTGGGTACAGTTTGTGGTTGTGATGTCAGTTGTGTCTGAGTGCCTGATAGGCCAGTGCTGGTGATGTGGCTGCAGTTTCTGTTTGTGATGTCACTTGTGGCTCAGTGCCTGGTAGGCCAGTGCTGGTGTTGTGGGTGCAGTTTGTGTTTGTGATGTCACTTGTGGCTGAGTGCCTGATAGGCCAGTGCTGGTGATGTGGGTGAGTTTGTGGTTGTGAGGTCACTTGTGGCTGAGTGCCTGATAGGCCGGTGCTGGTGTTGTGGGTGCAGTTTGTGGTTGTGATGTCACTTGTGGCTCAGTGCCTGATAGACCAGTGCTGGTCTTTTGGGTGCAGTTTGTGTTTGTGATGTCACTTGTGGCTCAGTGCCTGATAGGGCAGTGGTGGTCCTGTGGGTGGAGTTTGTGGTTGTGATGTCACTTGTGGCTCAGTGCCTGATAGGCCAGTGCTGGTGATGCGGCTGCAGTTTGTGGTTGTGATGTCACTTGTGGCTCAGTGCCTGATAGGCCAGTGCTGGTCTTTTGGGTGCAGTTTGTGTTTGTGAGGTCACTTGTGGCTGAGTGCCTGATAGGCCAGTGCTGGTGATGTGGCTGCAGTTTGTGGTTGTGATGTCACTTGTGGCTCAGTGCCTGATAGGCCAGTGCTGGGGATGTGGGTGGAGTTTGTGGTTGTGATGTCAGTTGTGGCTGAGTGCCTGATAGGCCAGTGCTGGTGATGTGGGTGCAGTTTGTGGTTGTGATGTCACTTGTGGCTCAGTGCCTGATAGGCCAGTGGTGGTCCTGTGGGTGCAGTTTGTGGTTGTGATGTCACTTGTGGCTGAGTGCCTGATAGGCCAGTGCTGGTGTTGTGGCTGCAGTTTGTGTTTGTGATGTCACTTGTGGCTCAGTGCCTGATAGGCCAGTGGTGGTGTTGCGGGTGCAGTTTGTGGTTGTGATGTCACTTGTGACTCAGTGCCTGCTAGGCCAGTGCTGGTGATGCGGCTGCAGTTTGTGTTTGTGATGTCACTTGTGGCTCAGTGCCTGATAGGCCAGTGCTGGTGTTGTGGCAGCAGTTTGTGGTTGTGATGTCAGTTGTGGCTGAGTGCCTGATAGGCCAGTGCTGGTGATGTGGGTGCAGTTTGTGGTTGTGATGTCACTTGTGGCTGAGTGCCTGATAGGCCAGTGCTGGTGATGTGGCTGCAGTTTGCGGTTGTGATGTCGCTTGTGGCTCAGTGCCTTGTAGGCCAGTGCTGGTGTTGTGGCTGCAGTTTGTGGTTGTGATGTCACTTGTGGCTGAGTGCCTGATAGGCCAGTGGTGGTCCTGTGGGTGCAGTTTGTGGTTGTGATGTCACTTGTGGCTCAGTGCCTGATAGGCCAGTGCTGGTGATGCGGCTGCAGTTTGTGTTTGTGATGTCACTTGTGGCTCAGTGCCTGATAGGCCAGTGCTGGTGATGTGGGTGCAGTTTGTAGTTGTGATGTCACTTGTGGCTCAGTGCCTGATAGGCCGGTGCTGGTGTTGTGGCTGCAGTTTGTGTTTGTGATGTCACTTGTGGCTCAGTGCCTGATAGGCCGGTGCTGGTCCTGTGGGTGCAGTTTGTGGTTTTGATGTCACTTGTGGCTGAGTGCCTGATAGGCCAGTGCTGGTGATGTGGGTGCAGTTTGTGGTTGTGAGGTCACTTGTGGCTGAGTGCCTGATTGGCCAGTTCTGGTCACATGGCTGCAGTTTGTGTTTGTGATGTCCCTTGTGGCTCTGTGCCGCATAGGCCAGTGCTGGTGATGCGGCTGCAGTTTGTGGTTGTGATGTCACTTGTGGCTCAGTGCCTGATAGGCCAGTGCTGGCGATGAGGGTGGAGTTTGTGGTTGTGATGTCACTTGTGGCTCAGTGCCTGATAGGCCAGTGCTGGTGATGTGGCTGCAGTTTGTGGTTGTGATGTCACTTGTGGCTGAGTGCCTGATAGGCCAGTGCTGGTGATGTGGGTGCAGTTTGTGGTTGTGTGGTCCCTTGTGGCTCAGTGCCTTGTAGGCCAGTGCTGGTGTTGTGGCTGCAGTTTGTGGTTGTGATGTCACTTGTGGCTCAGTGCCTGCTAGGCCCGTGCTTGTCCTGTGGGTGCAGTTTGTGGCTGTGATGTCACTTGTGACTGAGAGCCTGATAGCCCCGTGCTGGTGATGTGGCTGTAGTTTGTGTTTGTGATGTCACTTGTGGCTCAGTGCCTGATAGGCCAGTGCTGGTGATGCGGCTGCAGTTTGTGTTTGTGATGTCACTTGTGGCTGAGTGCCTGATAGGCCAGTGCTGGTGATGCGGCTGCAGTTTGTGTTTGTGATGTCACTTGTGGCTCAGTGCCTGATAGGCCAGTGCTGGTGATGTGGGTGCCGTTTGTGTTTGTGATGTCACTTGTGGCTGAGTGCCTGATAGGCCAGTGCTGGTGATGTGGCTTCAGTTTGTGGTTGTGATGTCGCTTGTGTCTCAGTGCCTGATAGGCCAGTCCTGGTGATGCGGCTGCAGTTTGTGGTTGTGATGTCACTTATGGCTGAGTGCCTGTTAGGCCAGTGCTGGTCTTTTGGGTGCAGTTTGTGTTTGTGATGTCACTTGTGGCTGAGTGCCTGATAGGCCAGTGCTGGTGTTGTGGGTGCAGTTTGTGTTTGTGATGTCACTTGTGGCTGAGTGCCTGATAGGCCAGTGCTGGTGATGTGGGTGCAGTTTGTGGTTGTGAGGTCACTTGTGGCTGAGTGCCTGATAGGCCAGTGCTGGTGTTGTGGGTGCAGTTTGTGTTTGTGATGTCACTTGTGGCTCAGTGCCTGATAGGCCAGTGCTGGTGTTGTGGCAGCAGTTTGTGGTTGTGATGTCACTTGTGGCTGAGTGCCTGATTGGCCAGTGCTGGTCACATGGCTGCAGTTTGTGTTTGTGATGTCACTTGTGGCTCAGTGCCTGATAGGCCAGTGGTGGTGGTTTGGCTGCAATTTGTGGTTGTGATGTCACTTGTGGCTGAGTTCCTGATTGGCCAGTTCTGGTCACATGGCTGCAGTTTGTGTTTCTGATGTCACTTGTGGCTGAGTGCCTGATAGTCCAGTCCTGGTGATGCGGCTGCAGTTTGTGGTTGTGATGTCACTTATGGCTGAGTGCCTGATAGGCCAGTGCTGGTGTTGTGGGTGCAGTTTGTGTTTGTGATGTCACTTGTGGCTGAGTGCCTGATAGGCCAGTGCTGGTGATGTGGGTGCAGTTTGTGTTTGTGATGTCACTTGTGGCTGAGTGCCTGATAGGCCAGTGCTGGTCCTGTGGGTGGAGTTTGTGGTTGTGATGTCACTTGTGGCTCAGTGCTTGATGGGCCAGTGGTGGTTCTGTGGGTGCAGTTTGTGGTTGTGATGTCAGTTGTGTCTGAGTGCCTGATAGGCCAGTGCTGGTGATGTGGCTGCAGTTTGTGTTTGTGATGTCACTTGTGGCTCAGTGCCTGGTAGGCCAGTGCTGGTGTTGTGGGTGCAGTTTGTGTTTGTGATGTCACTTGTGGCTGAGTGCCTGATAGGCCAGTGCTGGTGATGTGGGTGCAGTTTGTGGTTGTGAGGTCACTTGTGGCTGAGTGCCTGATAGGCCAGTTCTGGTGTTGTGGGTGCAGTTTGTGGTTGTGATGTCACTTGTGCCTCAGTGCCTGATAGGCCAGTGCTGGTCTTTTGGGTGCAGTTTGTGTTTGTGAGGTCACTTGTGGCTCAGTGCCTGATAGGCCACTGGTGGTCCTGTGGGTGCAGTTTTTGGTTGTGATGTCACTTGTGGCTCAGTGCCTGCTAGGCCAGTGCTGGCGATGAGGGTGGAGTTTGTGGTTGTGATGTCACTTGTGGCTCAGTGCCTGATAGGCCAGTGCTGGTGATGTGGGTGCAGTTTGTGGTTGTGTGGTCACTTGTGGCTCAGTGCCTTGTAGGCCAGTGCTGGTGTTGTGGCTGCAGTTTGTGTTTGTGATGTCACTTGTGGCTCAGTGCCTGCTAGGCCCGTGCTTGTCCTGTGGGTGCAGTTTGTGGCTGTGATGTCACTTGTGACTGAGAGCCTGATAGCCCCGTGCTGGTGATGTGGCTGTAGTTTGTGTTTGTGATGTCACTTGTGGCTCAGTGCCTGATAGGCCAGTGCTGGTGATGCGGCTGCAGTTTGTGTTTGTGATGTCACTTGTGGCTCAGTGCCTGATAGGCCAGTGCTGGTGTTGTGGCTGCAGTTTGTGTTTGTGATGTCACTTGTGGCTGAGTGCCTGATAGGCCAGTGCTGGTGATGTGGGTGCCGTTTGTGTTTGTGATGTCACTTGTGGCTCAGTGCCTGATAGGCCAGTGCTGGTGATGTGGGTGCCGTTTGTGTTTGTGATGTCACTTGTGGCTCAGTGCCTGATAGGCCAGTGCTGGTGATGTGGCTGCAGTTTGTGGTTGTGATGTCACTTGTGTCTGAGTGCCTGATAGGCCAGTGCTGGTCTTTTGGGTGCAGTTTGTGTTTGTGAGGTCACTTGTGGCTCAGTGCCTGATAGGCCAGTGCTGGTGATGTGGCTGCAGTTTGTGGTTGTGATGTCACTTGTGGCTGAGTGCGTGATAGGCCAGTGCTGGTGATGTGGGTGGAGTTTGTGGTTGTGATGTCAGTTGTGGCTGAGTGCCTGATAGGCCAGTGCTGGTGATGTGGGTGCAGTTTGTGGTTGTGATGTCACTTGTGGCTGAGTGCCTGATAGGCCAGTGCTGGTGATGTGGCTGCAGTTTGCGGTTGTGATGTCGCTTGTGGCTCAGTGCCTTGTAGGCCAGTGCTGGTGTTGTGGCTGCAGTTTGTGGTTGTGATGTCACTTGTGGCTGAGTGCCTGATAGGCCAGTGGTGGTCCTGTGGGTGCAGTTTGTGGTTGTGATGTCACTTGTGGCTCAGTGCCTGATAGGCCAGTGCTGGTGATGCGGCTGCAGTTTGTGTTTGTGATGTCACTTGTGGCTCAGTGCCTGATAGGCCGGTGCTGGTGTTGTGGCTGCAGTTTGTGTTTGTGATGTCACTTGTGGCTCAGTGCCTGATAGGCCAGTGCTGGTCCTGTGGGTGCAGTTTGTGGTTTTGATGTCACTTGTGGCTGAGTGCCTGATAGGCCAGTGCTGGTGATGTGGGTGCAGTTTGTGGTTGTGATGTCACTTGTGGCTGAGTGCCTGATTGGCCAGTTCTGGTCACATGGCTGCAGTTTGTGTTTGTGATGTCCCTTGTGGCTCTGTGCCGCATAGGCCAGTGCTGGTGATGCGGCTGCAGTTTGTGTTTGTGATGTCACTTGTGGCTCAGTGCCTGATAGGCCAGTGCTGGCGATGAGGGTGGAGTTTGTGGTTGTGATGTCACTTGTGGCTCAGTGCCTGATAGGCCAGTGCTGGTGATGTGGGTGCCGTTTGTGTTTGTGATGTCACTTGTGGCTGAGTGCCTGATAGGCCAGTGCTGGTGATGTGGGTGCAGTTTGTGGTTGTGTGGTCCCTTGTGGCTCAGTGCCTTGTAGGCCAGTGCTGGTGTTGTGGCTGCAGTTTGTGGTTGTGATGTCACTTGTGGCTCAGTGCCTGCTAGGCCCGTGCTTGTCCTGTGGGTGCAGTTTGTGGCTGTGATGTCACTTGTGACTGAGAGCCTGATAGCCCCGTGCTGGTGATGTGGCTGTAGTTTGTGTTTGTGATGTCACTTGTGGCTCAGTGCCTGATAGGCCAGTGCTGGTGATGCGGCTGCAGTTTGTGTTTGTGATGTCACTTGTGGCTCAGTGCCTGATAGGCCAGTGCTGGTGATGTGGGTGCAGTTTGTGTTTGTGATGTCACTTGTGGCTGAGTGCCTGATAGGCCAGTGCTGGTGATGTGGGTGCAGTTTGTGGTTGTGAGGTCACTTGTGGCTGAGTGCCTGATAGGCCAGTGCTGGTGATGTGGGTGCCGTTTGTGTTTGTGATGTCACTTGTGGCTCAGTGCCTGATAGGCCAGTGCTGGTCTTTTGGGTGCAGTTTGTGTTTGTGATGTCACTTGTGGCTGAGTGCCTGATAGGGCAGTGGTGGTCCTGTGGGTGGAGTTTGTGGTTGTGATGTCACTTGTGGCTCAGTGCCTGCTAGGCCAGTGCTGGCGATGAGGGTGGAGTTTGTGGTTGTGATGTCACTTGTGGCTCAGTGCCTGATAGGCCAGTGCTGGTGATGTGGCTGCAGTTTGTGGTTGTGATGTCACTTGTGCCTCAGTGCCTGATAGGCCAGTGCTGGTGATGTGGGTGCAGTTTGTGGTTGTGTGGTCCCTTGTGGCTCAGTGCCTTGTAGGCCAGTGCTGGTGTTGTGGCTGCAGTTTGTGGTTGTGATGTCACTTGTGGCTCAGTGCCTGCTAGGCCCGTGCTTGTCCTGTGGGTGCAGTTTGTGGCTGTGATGTCACTTGTGACTGAGAGCCTGATAGCCCCGTGCTGGTGATGTGGCTGTAGTTTGTGTTTGTGATGTCACTTGTGGCTCAGTGCCTGATAGGCCAGTGCTGGTGATGCGGCTGCAGTTTGTGTTTGTGATGTCACTTGTGGCTGAGTGCCTGATAGGCCAGTGCTGGTGATGTGGGTGCCGTTTGTTTTTGTGATGTCACTTGTGTCTCAGTGCCTGATAGGCCAGTGCTGGTGATGTGGGTGCAGTTTGTGGTTGTGATGTCACTTGTGGCTCAGTGCCTGATAGGCCAGTGCTGGGGATGTGGGTGGAGTTTGTGGTTGTGATGTCACTTGTGGCTGAGTGCCTGATAGGCCAGTGCTGGTGATGTGGGTGCAGTTTGTGGTTGTGATGTCACTTTTGGCTGAGTGCCTGATAGGCCAGTGCTGGTGATGTGGCTGCAGTTTGCGGTTGTGATGTCGCTTGTGGCTCAGTGCCTTGTAGGCCAGTGCTGGTGTTGTGGCTGCAATTTGTGGTTGTGATGTCACTTGTGGCTCAGTGTCTGCTAGGCCAGTGCTGGTGATGTGGGTGGAGTTTGTGTTTGTGATGTCACTTGTGGCTCAGTGCCTGATAGGCCAGTGCTGGTGATGCGGCTGCAGTTTGTGTTTGTGATGTCACTTGTGGCTCAGTGCCTGATAGGCCAGTGCTGGTGATGTGGGTGCAGTTTGTGGTTGTGATGTCACTTGTGGCTCAGTGCCTGATAGGCCGGTGCTGGTGTTGCGGCTGCAGTTTGTGTTTGTGATGTCACTTGTGGCTCAGTGCCTGATAGGCCAGTGCTGGTCCTGTGGGTGCAGTTTGTGGTTTTGATGTCACTTGTGGCTGAGTGCCTGATAGGCCGGTGCTGGTGATGTGGCTGCAGTTTGTGGTTGTGATGTCACTTGTGGCTCAGTGCCTGATAGGCCAGTGCTTGTCCTGTGGGTGCAGTTTGTGTTTGTGATGTCACTTGTGACTGAGAGCCTGATAGGCCCGTGCTGGTGATGTGGCTGTAGTTTGTGTTTGTGATGTCACTTGTGGCTCAGTGCCTGATAGGCCAGTGGTGGTGTTGCGGGTGCAGTTTGTGGTTGTGATGTCACTTGTGGCTCAGTGCCTGCTAGGCCAGTGCTGGTGATGTGGGTGGAGTTTGTGTTTGTGATGTCACTTGTGGCTCAGTGCCTGATAGGCCAGTGCTGGTGGTTTGGCTGCAATTTGTGGTTGTGATGTCACTTGTGGCTGAGTGCCTGATTGACCAGTTCTGGTCTCATGGCTGCAGTTTGTGTTTGTGATGTCACTTGTGGCTGAGTGCCTGATAGGCCAGTGCTGGTGATGTGGGTGCCGTTTGTGTTTGTGATGTCACTTGTGGCTCAGTGCCTGATAGGCCAGTGCTGGTGATGTGGCTGCAGTTTGTGGTTGTGATGTCACTTGTGCCTCAGTGCCTGGTAGGCCAGTGCTGGTGTTGTGGGTGCCGTTTGTGTTTGTGATGTCACTTGTGGCTCAGTGCCTGATAGGCCAGTGCTGGTGATGTGGGTGCCGTTTGTGTTTGTGATGTCACTTGTGGCTCAGTGCCTGATAGGCCAGTGCTGGTGATGTGGCTGCAGTTTGTGGTTGTGATGTCAGTTGTGTCTGAGTGCCTGATAGGCGGGTGCTGGTGTTGTGGCTGCAGTTTGTGGTTGTGATGTCACTTGTGGCTCAGTGCCTGATAGGCCAGTGCTGGTGATGTGGCTGCAGTTTGTGGTTGTGATGTCACTTGTGGCTCAGTGCCTGATAGGCCGGTGCTGGTGTTGTGGCTGCAGTTTGTGGTTGTGATGTCACCTGTGGCTCAGTGCCTGATAGGCCAGTGCTGGTGATGTGGCTGCAGTTTGTGGTTGTGATGTCACTTGTGGCTGAGTGCCTGATAGGCCAGTGCTGGTCCTGTGGGTGCAGTTTGTGGTTGTGATGTCACTTGTGGCTGAGTGCCTGATAGGCCAGTGCTGGTGATGTGGGTGCAGTTTGTGGTTGTGATGTCACTTGTGGCTCAGTGCCTGCTAGGCCCGTGCTTGTCCTGTGGGTGCAGTTTGTGTTTGTGATGTCACTTGTGACTGAGAGCCTGATAGCCCCGTGCTGGTGATGTGGCTGTAGTTTGTGTTTGTGATGTCACTTGTGGCTCAGTGCCTGATAGGCCAGTGCTGGTGATGCGGCTGCAGTTTGTGTTTGTGATGTCACTTGTGGCTGAGTGCCTGATAGGCCAGTGCTGGTGTTGTGGGTGTAGTTTGTGGTTGTGATGTCACTTGTGGCTGAGTGCCTGATAGGCCAGTGCTGGTGATGTGGGTGGAGTTTGTGTTTGTGATGTCACTTGTGGCTCAGTGCCTAATAGGCCAGTGCTGGTGATGTGGGTGCCGTTTGTGTTTGTGATGTCACTTGTGGCTCAGTGCCTGATAGGCCAGTGCTGGTGATGTGGGTGCAGTTTGTGTTTGTGATGTCACTTGTGGCTCAGTGCCTGATAGGCCAGTGCTGGTGATGTGGCTGCAGTTTGTGGTTGTGATGTCACTTGTGCCTCAGTGCCTGATAGGCCAGTGCTGGTGATGTGGGTGCAGTTTGTGGTTGTGTGGTCCCTTGTGGCTCAGTGCCTTGTAGGCCAGTGCTGGTGTTGTGGCTGCAGTTTGTGGTTGTGATGTCACTTGTGGCTCAGTGCCTGCTAGGCCCGTGCTTGTCCTGTGGGTGCAGTTTGTGGCTGTGATGTCACTTGTGACTGAGAGCCTGATAGCCCCGTGCTGGTGATGTGGCTGTAGTTTGTGTTTGTGATATCACTTGTGGCTCAGTGCCTGATAGGCCAGTGCTGGTGATGCGGCTGCAGTTTTTGTTTGTGATGTCACTTGTGGCTCAGTGCCTGATAGGCCAGTGCTGGTGTTGTGGCTGCAGTTTGTGTTTGTGATGTCACTTGTGGCTGAGTGCCTGATAGGCCAGTGCTGGTGATGTGGCTGCAGTTTGTGGTTGTGATGTCACTTTTGGCTGAGTGCCTGATAGGCCAGTGCTGGTGATGTGGCTTCAGTTTGTGTTTGTGATGTCGCTTGTGGCTCAGTGCCTTGTAGGCCAGTGCTGGTGTTGTGGCTGCAATTTGTGGTTGTGATGTCACTTGTGGCTCAGTGCCTGCTAGGCCAGTGCTGGTGATGTGGGTGGAGTTTGTGTTTGTGATGTCACTTGTGGCTCAGTGCCTGATAGGCCAGTGCTGGTGATGCGGCTGCAGTTTGTGTTTGTGATGTCACTTGTGGCTCAGTGCCTGATAGGCCAGTGCTGGTGATGTGGGTGCAGTTTGTGTTTGTGATGTCACTTGTGGCTCAGTGCCTGATAGGCCGGTGCTGGTGTTGTGGCTGCAGTTTGTGTTTGTGATGTCACTTGTGGCTCAGTGCCTGATAGGCCAGTGCTGGTTCTGTGGGTGCAGTTTGTGGTTTTGATGTCACTTGTGGCTGAGTGCCTGATAGGCCGGTGCTGGTGATGTGGCTGCAGTTTGTGGTTGTGATGTCACTTGTGGCTCAGTGCCTGATAGGCCAGTGCTTGTCCTGTGGGTGCAGTTTGTGTTTGTGATGTCACTTGTGACTGAGAGCCTGATAGGCCCGTGCTGGTGATGTGGCTGTAGTTTGTGTTTGTGATGTCACTTGTGGCTCAGTGCCTGATAGGCCAGTGGTGGTGTTGCGGGTGCAGTTTGTGGTTGTGATGTCACTTGTGGCTCAGTGCCTGCTAGGCCAGTGCTGGTGATGTGGGTGGAGTTTGTGTTTGTGATGTCACTTGTGGCTCAGTGCCTGATAGGCCAGTGCTGGTGGTTTGGCTGCAATTTGTGGTTGTGATGTCACTTGTGGCTGAGTGCCTGATTGACCAGTTCTGGTCACATGGCTGCAGTTTGTGTTTGTGATGTCACTTGTGGCTGAGTGCCTGATAGGCCAGTGCTGGTCCTGTGGGTGGAGTTTGTGGTTGTGATGTCACTTGTGGCTCAGTGCTTGATGGGCCAGTGGTGGTTCTGTGGGTACAGTTTGTGGTTGTGATGTCAGTTCTGTCTGAGTGCCTGATAGGCCAGTGCTGGTGATGTGGCTGCAGTTTGTGTTTGTGATGTCACTTGTGCCTCAGTGCCTGGTAGGCCAGTGCTGGTGTTGTGGGTGCCGTTTGTGTTTGTGATGTCACTTGTGGCTCAGTGCCTGATAGGCCAGTGCTGGTGATGTGGGTGCCGTTTGTGTTTGTGATGTCACTTGTGGCTCAGTGCCTGATAGGCCAGTGCTGGTCCTGTGGGTGCAGTTTGTGGTTTTGATGTCACTTGTGGCTGAGTGCCTGATAGGCCGGTGCTGGTGATGTGGCTGCAGTTTGTGGTTGTGATGTCACTTGTGGCTCAGTGCCTGATAGGCCAGTGCTGGTGATGTGGCTGCAGTTTGTGGTTGTGATGTCACTTGTGGCTCAGTGCCTGATAGGCCGGTGCTGGTGTTGTGGCTGCAGTTTGTGGTTGTGATGTCACTTGTGGCTCAGTGCCTGATAGGCCAGTGCTGGGGATGTGGCTGCAGTTTGTGGTTGTGATGTGACTTGTGGCTCAGTGCCTGATAGGCCAGTGCTGGTCCTGTGGGTGCAGTTTGTGGTTGTGATGTCACTTGTGGCTCAGTGCCTGATAGGCCAGTGCTGGTCCTGTGGCTGCAGTTTGTGGTTGTGATGTCACTTGTGGCTGAGTGCCTGATAGGCCAGTGCTGGTGATGTGGGTGCAGTTTGTGTTTGTGATGTCACTTGTGGCTGAGTGCCTGATAGGCCAGTGCTGGTGATGTGGGTGCAGTTTGTGGTTGTGATGTCACTTGTGGCTCAGTGCCTGCTAGGCCCGTGCTTGTCCTGTGGGTGCAGTTTGTGTTTGTGATGTCACTTGTGACTGAGAGCCTGATAGCCCCGTGCTGGTGATGTGGCTGTAGTTTGTGTTTGTGATGTCACTTGTGGCTCAGTGCCTGATAGGCCAGTGCTGGTGATGCGGCTGCAGTTTGTGTTTGTGATGTCACTTGTGGCTCAGTGCCTGATAGGCCAGTGCTGGTGTTGTGGCTGCAGTTTGTGGTTGTGATGTCACTTGTGGCTGAGTGCCTGATAGGCCAGTGCTGGTGATGTGGCTGCAGTTTGTGGTTGTGATGTCACTTTTGGCTGAGTGCCTGATAGGCCAGTGCTGGTGATGTGGCTTCAGTTTGTGTTTGTGATGTCGCTTGTGGCTCAGTGCCTTGTAGGCCAGTGCTGGTGTTGTGGCTGCAATTTGTGGTTGTGATGTCACTTGTGGCTCAGTGCCTGCTAGGCCAGTGCTGGTGATGTGGGTGGAGTTTGTGTTTGTGATGTCACTTGTGGCTCAGTGCCTGATAGGCCAGTGCTGGTGATGCGGCTGCAGTTTGTGTTTGTGATGTCACTTGTGGCTCAGTGCCTGATAGGCCAGTGCTGGTGATGTGGGTGCAGTTTGTGTTTGTGATGTCACTTGTGGCTCAGTGCCTGATAGGCCAGTGCTGGTGTTGTGGCTGCAGTTTGTGTTTGTGATGTCACTTGTGGCTCAGTGCCTGATAGGCCAGTGCTGGTTCTGTGGGTGCAGTTTGTGGTTTTGATGTCACTTGTGGCTGAGTGCCTGATAGGCCGGTGCTGGTGATGTGGCTGCAGTTTGTGGTTGTGATGTCACTTGTGGCTCAGTGCCTGATAGGCCAGTGCTTGTCCTGTGGGTGCAGTTTGTGTTTGTGATGTCACTTGTGACTGAGAGCCTGATAGGCCCGTGCTGGTGATGTGGCTGTAGTTTGTGTTTGTGATGTCACTTGTGGCTGAGTGCCTGATAGGCCAGTGGTGGTGTTGCGGGTGCAGTTTGTGGTTGTGATGTCACTTGTGGCTCAGTGCCTGCTAGGCCAGTGCTGGTGATGTGGGTGGAGTTTGTGTTTGTGATGTCACTTGTGGCTCAGTGCCTGATAGGCCAGTGCTGGTGGTTTGGCTGCAATTTGTGGTTGTGATGTCACTTGTGGCTGAGTGCCTGATTGACCAGTTCTGGTCACATGGCTGCAGTTTGTGTTTGTGATGTCACTTGTGGCTGAGTGCCTGATAGGCCAGTGCTGGTCCTGTGGGTGGAGTTTGTGGTTGTGATGTCACTTGTGGCTCAGTGCTTGATGGGCCAGTGGTGGTTCTGTGGGTACAGTTTGTGGTTGTGATGTCAGTTCTGTCTGAGTGCCTGATAGGCCAGTGCTGGTGATGTGGCTGCAGTTTGTGTTTGTGATGTCACTTGTGCCTCAGTGCCTGGTAGGCCAGTGCTGGTGTTGTGGGTGCCGTTTGTGTTTGTGATGTCACTTGTGGCTCAGTGCCTGATAGGCCAGTGCTGGTGATGTGGGTGCCGTTTGTGTTTGTGATGTCACTTGTGGCTCAGTGCCTGATAGGCCAGTGCTGGTGATGTGGCTGCAGTTTGTGGTTGTGATGTCAGTTGTGTCTGAGTGCCTGATAGGCCGGTGCTGGTGTTGTGGCTGCAGTTTGTGGTTGTGATGTCACTTGTGGCTCAGTGCCTGATAGGCCAGTGCTGGTGATGTGGCTGCAGTTTGTGGTTGTGATGTCACTTGTGGCTCAGTGCCTGATAGGCCGGTGCTGGTGTTGTGGCTGCAGTTTGTGGTTGTGATGTCACTTGTGGCTCAGTGCCTGATAGGCCAGTGCTGGTGATGTGGCTGCAGTTTGTGGTTGTGATGTGACTTGTGGCTCAGTGCCTGATAGGCCAGTGCTGGTCCTGTGGGTGCAGTTTGTGGTTTTGATGTCACTTGTGGCTCAGTGCCTGATAGGCCAGTGCTGGTCCTGTGGCTGCAGTTTGTGGTTGTGATGTCACTTGTGGCTGAGTGCCTGATAGGCCAGTGCTGGTGATGTGGGTGCAGTTTGTGTTTGTGATGTCACTTGTGGCTGAGTGCCTGATAGGCCAGTGCTGGTGATGTGGGTGCAGTTTGTGGTTGTGATGTCACTTGTGGCTCAGTGCCTGCTAGGCCCGTGCTTGTCCTGTGGGTGCAGTTTGTGTTTGTGATGTCACTTGTGACTGAGAGCCTGATAGCCCCGTGCTGGTGATGTGGCTGTAGTTTGTGTTTGTGATGTCACTTGTGGCTCAGTGCCTGATAGGCCAGTGCTGGTGATGCGGCTGCAGTTTGTGTTTGTGATGTCACTTGTGGCTCAGTGCCTGATAGGCCAGTGCTGGTGTTGTGGGTGTAGTTTGTGGTTGTGATGTCACTTGTGGCTGAGTGCCTGATAGGCCAGTGCTGGTGATGTGGGTGGAGTTTGTGTTTGTGATGTCACTTGTGGCTCAGTGCCTGATAGGCCAGTGCTGGTGATGTGGGTGCCGTTTGTGTTTGTGATGTCACTTGTGGCTCAGTGCCTGATAGGCCAGTGCTGGTGATGTGGGTGGAGTTTGTGTTTGTGATGTCACTTGTGGCTCAGTGCCTGATAGGCCAGTGCTGGTGATGTGGCTGCAGTTTGTGGTTGTGATGTCAGTTGTGTCTGAGTGCCTGATAGGCCGGTGCTGGTGATGTGGCTGCAGTTTGTGGTTGTGATGTCACTTGTGGCTCAGTGCCTGATAGGCCGGTGCTGGTCCTGTGGGTGCAGTTTGTGGTTTTGATGTCACTTGTGGCTCAGTGCCTGATAGGCCGGTGCTGGTGTTGTGGCTGCAGTTTGTGGTTGTGATGTCACTTGTGGCTGAGTGCCTGATAGGCCAGTGGTGGTCCTGTGGGTGCAGTTTGTGTTTGTGATGTCACTTGTGGCTCAGTGCCTGATAGGCCAGTGGTGGTCCTGTGGGTGCAGTTTGTGGTTGTGATGTCACTTGTGGCTCAGTGCATGATAGGCCAGTGCTGGTGATGTGGGTGCAGTTTGTGGTTGTGATGTCACTTGTGGCTCCTAGGTCCTACCGGAATCACAATCTCGGGTTCTGAACTTTCAGGTCGCTGCGCTATTGATAGTACTCGGGTCGGTTGGCCTGATTTTCGACCAGCGCTACCTAATTTTTTAGATCATGCAACTCTTCTCGTAATTCCGAGAAGGGCTTACTAGGCTTAGATTCTTGTTTACTATCTTGTGAGCCAGGTGGGGCAGATGGCAGAGTCACCCTTTTCGCTTGTTCCAGTTTGCTCACTATCTGTTCTATGTCCTCTGTTTTCTGATTATGTAGCATGGATCATGGAATACCTAATGCCAGGGCATGTCGCCACAATCTGTTTCGTTTCTCCCTGTCTTTCTGTTTAGGCCCTATTTCCTTATTGTGCCGCCTGGGGGGGGAATGTCCTCTCCTCGGGGCATATGAGGCAGTAGCCTGTCTAATGCGCTTTTCCCGTGGTTTGGTCTCCATCCCCATCTCTTGCGCAGTTCGATGCACTTCTAACAAGGTATCCGCCCATGTCGGTATTGGCATGGGGGGGGGGCATTGAGGTTATTGTGATTGTGTGCCTCTGCAGCTACAATGTGATCTCGTATTGCTTGTAGCTTCAGCTTTAACACTGTAGGCAATCCCCGTATTAAGGGTGTTAGGCTGTTTGGGCTTACTGGGGCTTGCATGGGGACGTCATAGGCTCCCCTTTCATATATCTGCTGTACGCAAGCCGCCTTTTGTATGGCTTCTGTAAGCTCACTGTGGGTATTTATACCTATTCTCAAAGGTTCTCCTCCGTTCGTCGGGTCTTGTCCCCCTGCCCAGTAGGCTACTCGGGAGGTGAGGGAGCGATTCCCAACTCTACCCGTCAGGAAAACTCCTGGTCTCCAATATCCTGATGCCTCCTCTTCACTTAGTGTTATGCGATCGCCTCCTGTTAAGGATACCCGCCACAAATACTCAGTTTCTGTTTCTGTAGGTTGCCTGCAGTATTTCTCTTGCAGTTTTCCCATCTCGTCTCCTGAGTAAGGGGTAGTTCTAACTGTGGTTCTAGCGTTACCCCCATGGGGTCCTGTTGCGGTTTGGGTTTTTACAGCCGGCCGGCTGCACATCCAGAGGTGAGGGTTCTGGAGGGTACAAATCACCATCGTCCTCTGAACTACTGCTGTTTCCCCATATATCTCCGTCCCAGTCGTCCGGGTCCTCCACCAACATTTTTCTAATCTGAGCTGCTGTGGGGGGCTTCCTTGCTGTTGAAAGGATGAGTTCTAACTTGTTTTGTAATTTCTGATTTCGCTCTTTCTCTAATTTCAATTTTCTTTCAAGATCTACACACTCCTGCACCTTTTCTTGTAACTGTTCCTTAGTTTTTTGATGGGTCCGATTGGCTTGTTGGGCCGCCAGTAAACAGGCCCCTAAGATGGCACATATACGACCTTTTCCTTTCCCATCTCTTTGGTTACCTCTGACTTCCTCTATCCTACACACGACAGAGGCTTCATTTTCCCAATTATCATTTGCCCAGTCAATCCCAGGGCTTGAGGGTCCGCTTCCGTGCATTCTCAATAACTCACGCAGCGACATAGTTCAAAAATATTTCTATCCGGTTACCCCAGCTTATGTATCCACTAAGTCTGTATCCTATCCTATCCTTATCCTATCCTGCCGACTACGCCAAAAACTGTCACGCTGTCATGCTATGAAGGTTCGATAGCAACGACTGAGACAGTAATATAATAATAATAAAAAAGATGTTTATTTCCTCACACAAGTTCTTGGATTAGTAACATCCATTAAAATAATGCGATTACTAATTTAGGAAGGATAACACAAAACCATCAGTTACTAATTTAGAAAGGATAACCTGAAACCATCGATTACTGCGTTATTAATTGGAAGGACTGCTTATCCCTACTTGAAAGCTTTCTTGTTCACTCTCCTAGTGAGAGGGCTCTCAACCTCGAGGAGTTCCCTTAACCCAGCGTCCCAGGAAAAGGGGAGGGGGGAATACTCAGGGTCCAGCCGGAGAGGATGATCAGGTCACATTCCCGTCCCTGCTCAAACTCTCTTAGCTCCCAAGTCTCTTTTTATACGGCTGGGGCTCTGGGCAAACACTGCTTTTGCTGACTTTTAGCAAGTTTCGCAATCACAGGACTGTCTGTTTGTCTGCTTGGGAGGACCCTGCTAGCGAGGCAAGACCACAACACCTCCGTATTGTTTCTTCCCTCCCCGGGGGTCCCTGCAGATTCCAGGTGGCAGACTTCACTTCTCCAGTCTTGTTAATCATTCCGCAGCCTTGCGCATATCAGGCCTTGCGCATATCGGTTGGTAGACGACTTTAGTCAGCTCTTGTACTATCAGTTCTTCTGCATATCAATTGACAAACTTCAGTCCTGTTAACTCTTCACTTGCCCATCAACCACAAACTGCACCCACATCACCAGCACTGGCCTATCAGCCACTCAGCCACAAGTGACATCACAACCACAAACTGCACCCACAGGACCAGCACTGGCCTATCAGGCACTCAGCCACAAGTGACATCACAACCACAAACTCCACCCACAGGACCACCACTGGCCTATCAGGCACTGAGACACAAGTGACATCAAAAACACAAACTGCACCCACATCACCAGCACTGGCCTATCAGACACTCAGCCACAAGTGACATCCCAACCACAAACTGCACCCACATCACCAGCACTGGCCTATCAGGCACTCAGCCACAAGTGACATCACAATCATAAACTCCACCCATGTGACCAGCACTGGCCTATCAGGCACTCAGCCACAAGTGACATCACAAACACAAACTGCAGCCACATCACCAGCACTGGCCTATCAGGCACTCAGCCACAAGTGACATCACAACCACAAACTCCACCCACAGGACCACCAGTGGCCTATCAGGCACTCAGCCACAAGTGACATCACAAACACAAACTGCACCCACAGGACCAGCACTGGCCTATCAGGCACTCAGCCACAAGTGACATCACAACCACAAAGTGCAGCCACATCACCAGCACTGGCCTATCAGGCACTCAGCCACAAGTGACATCACAACCACAAACTCCACCAACAGGACCACCAGTGGCCTATCAGGCACTGATCCACAAGTGACATCACAACCACAAACTGCACCCACAGGACCAGCACTGGCCTATCAGGCACTCAGCCACAAGTGACATCACAACCACAAAGTGCAGCCACATCACCAGCACTGGCCTATCAGGCACTCAGCCACAAGTGACATCACAACCACAAACTGCAGCCACATCACCAGCACTGGCCTATCAGGCACTGAGCCACAAGTGACATCACAACCACAAACTGCACCAACATCACCAGCACTGGCCTATCAGGCACTCGGCCACAAGTGACATCACAACCGCAAACTGCAGCCACAGGAACAGCACTGGCCTATCAGGCACTGAGCCACAAGTGACCTCACAACCACAAACTGCACCCACATCACCAGCACTGGCCTATCAGGCACTGAGCCACAAGTGACATCACAAACACAAACTCCACCCACATCACCAGCACTGGCCTATCAGACACTCAGCCACAAGTGACATCACAAACACAAACTGCACCCACAGCACCAGCACTGGCCTATCAGGCACTCAGCCACAAGTGACATCACAAAAACAAACTGCACCCACATCACCAGCACTGGCCTATCAGGCACTCAGCCACAAGTGACATCACAACCACAAACTGCACCCACATCACCAGCACTGGCCTATCAGGCACTGAGCCACAAGTGACATCACAAACACAAACTCCACCCACATCACCAGCACTGGCCTAGCAGGCACTCAGCCACAAGTGACATCACAACCACAAACTCCACCCACAAGACCAGCACTGGCCTAGCAGGCACTCAGCCACAAGTGACATCACAACCGCAAACTGCAGCCACATCACCAGCACTGGCCTATCAGGCACTGAGACACAAGTGACATCACAACCACAAACTGCACCCACAACACCAGCACTGGCCTATCAGGCACTCAGCCACAAGTGACATCACAACCACAAACTGCACCCACAACACCAGCACTGGCCTATCAGGCACTCAGCCACAAGTGACATCACAAAAACAAACTGCACCCACATCACCAGCACTGGCCTATCAGGCACTCAGCCACAAGTGACATCACAACCGCAAACTGCAGCCACATCACCAGCACTGGCCTATCAGGCACTCAGCCACAAGTGACATCACAACCACAAACTGCACCCACATCACCAGCACTGGCCTAGCAGGCACTCAGCCACAAGTGACATCACAACCACAAACTCCACCCACAGTACCAGCACTGGCCTATCAGGCACTCAGCCACAAGTGACATCACAACCACAAACTGCACCCACATCACCAGCACTGGTCTAGCAGGCACTGAGACAAAAGTGACCTCACTACCACAAACTACACCCACATCACCAGCACTGGCCTATCACGCACTCAGCCACAAGTGACATCACAAAAACAAACTCCACCCACATCACCAGCACTGGCGTATAAGGCACTCATTCACAAGTGACATCACAACCACAAACTCCACCCACAGTACCAGCACTGGCCTATCAGGCACTCAGCCACAAGTGACATCACAAACACAAATTGCACCCACAGGACCAGCACTGGCCTATCATGCACTCAGCCACAAGTGACATCACAAACACAAACTGCACCCACAGGACCAGCACTGGCCTATCAGGCACTGAGCCACAAGTGACATCACAAACACAAACTCCACCCACATCACAAGCACTGGCCTATCAGGCACTGAGCCACAAGTGACATCACAACCACAAACTGCACCCACAAGACCAGCACTGGCCTATCAGGCACTGAGACAAAAGTGACATCACAACCACAAACTGCACCCACAAGACCAGCACTGGCCTATTTTGCACTGAGACACAAGTGACATCACAAAAACAAGTTGCACCCATAAGACCAGCACTGGCCTAGCAGGCACTGAGCCACAAGTGACATCACAACCACAAACTGCACCCACATCACCAGCACTGGCCTATCAGGCACTGAACCACAAGTGACCTCACAAACACAAACTCCACCCACAGTACCAGCACTGGCCTATCAGGCACTCAGCCACAAGTGACCTTACAAAAACAAACTGCACCCACATCACCAGCACTGGCCTACCAGGCATTCAGCCACAAGTGACATCACAAAAACAAACTGCACCCACATCACCAGCACTGGCCTATCAGGCACTCAGCCACAAGTGACATCACAAACACAAACTCCACCCACAGTACCAGCACTGGCCTATCAGGCACTCAGCCACAAGTGACCTTACGAAAACAAACTGAACCCACATCACCAGCACTGGCCTATCAGGCACTCAGCCACAAGTGACATCACAAACACAAACTCCACCCACAGTACCAGCACTGGCCTATCAGGCACTCAGCCACAAGTGACATCACAACCACAAACTGCACCCACATCACCAGCACTGGCCTATCAGGCACTGAGCCACAAGTGACCTCACAAACACAAACTCCACCCACAGTACCAGCACTGGCCTATCAGGCACTCAGCCACAAGTGACCTCACAAACACAAACTCCACCCACATCACCAGCACTGGCCTAACAGGCACTCAGCCACAAGTGACATCACAACCACAAACTGCAGCCACATCACCAGCACTGGCCTATCAGGCACTCAGCCACAAGTGACATCACAACCACAAACTGCAACCACAACACCAGCACTGGCCTATCAGGCACTCAGCCACAAGTGACATCACAACCACAAACTGAACCCACATCACCAGCACTGGCCTATCAGGCACTCAGCCACAACTGACATCACAAACACAAACTCCACCCACAGTACCAGCACTGGCCTATAAGGCACTCAGCCACAAGTGACATCACAACCACAAATTCCACCCACAGGACCAGCACTGGCCTAGCAGGCACTGAGCCACAAGTGACCTCACAACCACAAACTCCACCCACATCACCAGCACTGGCCTAACAGGCACTGAGCCACAAGTGACATCACAAACACAAACTCCACCCACATCACCAGCACTGGCCTAACAGGCACTCAGCCACAAGTGACATCACAACCACAAACTCCACCCACAGGACCAGCACTGGCCTATCAGGCACTGAGCCACAAGTGACATCATAACCACAAACTGCACCCACATCACCAGCACTGGCCTATCAGGCACTGAGCCACAAATGACATCACAACCACAAACTCCACCCACAGGACCAGCACTGGCCTATCAGACACTGAGCCACAAGTGACATCACAACCACAAACGGCACCCACATTACCAGTACTGGCCTAGCAGGCACTGAGCCACAAGTGACATCAAAAACACAAACTGCACCCACAGGACCAGCACTGGCCTATCAGGCTCTCAGACACAAGTGACATCACAACCACGAACTCCACCCACAGTACCAGCACTGGCCTAGCAGGCACTGAGCCACAAGTGACATCACAACCACAAACTCTACCCACATCACCAGCACCGGCCTATCAGGCACTCAGTCACAAGTGACATCACAACCACAAACTGCAACCACATCACCAGCACTGGCCTATCAGGCACTGAGCCACAACTGACATCACAAAAACAAACTGAACCCACATCACCAGCACTGGCCTATCAGGCACTCAGCCACAAGTGACATCACAAACACAAACTGCAGCCACAACACCAGCACTGTCCTATCAGGCACTCAGCCACAAGTGACATCACAAAAACAAACTCCACCCACATCACCAGCACTGGCCTATAAGGCACTCATTCACAAGTGACATCACAACCACAAACTCCACCCACAGGACCAGCACTGGCCTAGCAGGCACTCAGCCACAAGTGACATCACAAACACAAACTCCACCCACATCACCAGCACTGGCCTATCAGGCACTCAGCCACAAGTGACATCACAACCACAAACTCCACCCACAAGACCAGCACTGGCCTAGCAGGCACTCAGCCACAAGTGACATCACAACCACAAACTGCACACACAACACCAGCACTGGCCTAGCAGGCACTGAGACACAAGTGACATCACAACCACAAATTCCACCCACAGGACCAGCACTGGCCTAGCAGGCACTCAGCCACAAGTGACATCACAACCACAAACTCCACCCACATCACCAGCACTGGCCTAACAGGCACTGAGCCACAAGTGACATCACAACCACAAACTCCACCCACATCACCAGCACTGGCCTAACAGGCACTCAGCCACAAGTGACATCACAACCACAAACTCCACCCACATCACCAGCACTGGCCTATCAGGCACTCAGCCACAAGTGACATCACAAACACAAACTGCAACCACAGGACCAGCACTGGCCTAGCAGGCACTCAGCCACAAGTGACATCACAACCACAAACTGCACCCACATCACCAGCACTGGCCTATCAGGCACTGAGCCACAAGTCACATCATAACCACAAACTGCACACACAACACCAGCACTGGCCTATCAGACACGGAGCCACAAATGACATCACAGCCACAAACTCCACCCACAGGACCACCACTGGGCTATCAGACACTGAGCCACAAGTGACATCACAACCACAAACGGCACCCACATTACCAGTACTGGCCTAGCAGGCACTGAGCCACAAGTGATATCACAACCACGAACTCCACCCACAGTACCAGCACTGGCCTAGCAGGCACTGAGCCACAAGTGACATCACAACCACAAACTCTACCCACATCACCAGCACCGGCCTATCAGGCACTCAGCCACAAGTGACATCACAAACACAAACTGCAGCCACATCACCAGCACTGGCCTATCAGGCACTCAGCCACAAGTGACATCACAACCACAAACTGCAGCCACAACACCAGCACTGGCCTAGCAGGCACTCAGCCACAAGTGACATCACAAACACAAACTCCACCCACATCACCAGCACTGGCCTAGCAGGCACTCAGCCACAAGTGACATCACAACCACAAACTCCACCCACATCACCAGCACTGGCCTATCAGGCACTCAGCCACAAGTGACATCACAGCCACGAACTCCACCCACATCACCAGCACTGGCCTATCAGGCACTCAGCCACAAGTGACATCACAACCACAAACTGCACCCACAACACCAGCACTGGCCTATCACGCACTCAGCCACAAGTGACATCACAACCACAAACTGCACCCACAACACCAGCACTGGCCTATCACGCACTCAGCCACAAGTGACATCACAACCACAAACTTCAGCCACAGGACCAGCACTGGCCTATCAGGCACTCAGCCACAAGTGACATCACAACCACAAACTGCAGTCATGTGACCACCACTGGCCTATCAGCGACTGAGACACAAGTGACATCACAACCACAAACCGCACCCACATCACAAGCACTGGCCTATCAGGCACTGAGACACAAGTGACATCACAAACACAAACTGCAGACACATCACCAGCACTGGCCTATCAGGCACTGAGCCACAAGTGACCTCACAAACACAAACTCCACCCACAGGACCAGCACTGGCCTATCAGGCACTCAGCCACAAGTGACCTTACAAAAACAAACTGAACCCACATCACCAGCACTGGCCTATCAGGCACTCAGCCACAAGTGACATCACAACCACAAACTGCACCCACAAGACCAGCACTGGCCTATCAGGCACTGAGCCACAAGTGACATCACAACCACAAACTCCACCCACAGGACCAGCACTGGCCTATCAGGCACTCAGCCACAAGTGACATCACAAACACAAACTGCAACCACAACACCAGCACTGGCCTAGCAGGCACTCAGCCACAAGTGACATCACAACCACAAACTGCACCCACAACACCAGCACTGGCCTATCAGGCACTCAGCCACAAGTGACATCACAACCACAAACTGCAGCCACATCACCACCACTGGCCTATCAGGCACTCAGCCACAAGTGACATCACAACCACAAAGTGCACCCACATTACCAGTGCTGGCCTAGCAGGCACTGAGACACAAGTGATATCACAACCACAAACTCCACCCACATCACCAGCACTGGCCTATCAGGCACTCAGCCACAAGTGACATCACAACCACAAACTCCACCCACATCACCAGCACTGGCCTATCAGGCACTCAGCCACAAGTGACATCACAACCACAAACTCCACTCACATAACCAGCACTGGCCTATCAGGCACTCAGCCACAAGTGACATCACAACCACAAACTCCACCCACAGTACCAGCACTGGCCTATCAGGCACTGAGACACAAGTGACATCACAACCACAAACTGCAGCTATGTGACCAGCACTGGCCTATCAGGCACTGAGCCACAAGTGACATCACAACCACAAACTGTACCCACATCACCAGCACTGGCCTATCAGGCACTCAGCCACAAGTGACATCACAACCACAAACTGCAACCACATCACCAGCACTGGCCTATCAGGCACTCAGCCACAAGTGACATCACAAACACAAACTGCAACCACAGGACCAGCACTGGCCTAGCAGGCACTGAGACACAAGTGACATCACAACCACAAACTGCACCCACATCACCAGCACTGGCCTAGCAGGCACTCAGCCACAAGTGACATCACAACCACAAACTCCACCCACATCACCAGCACTGGCCTAGCAGGCACTCAGCCACAAGTGACATCACAACCACAAACTCCACCCACAGTACCAGCACTGGCCTATCAGGCACTCAGCCACAAGTGACATCACAACCACAAACTGCAGCCACAACACCAGCACTGGCCTATCAGGCACTCAGCCACAAGTGACATCACAACCACAAACTCCACCCACATCACCAGCACTGGCCTATCAGGCACTGAGACACAAGTGACATCACAACCACAAACTCTACCCACATCACCAGCACTGGCCTATCAGGCACTCAGCCACAAGTGACATCACAAACACAAACTGCACACACATCACCAGCACTGGCCTATCAGGCACTGAGACACAAGTGACATCACAACCACAAACTCTACCCACATCACCAGCACTGGCCTATCAGGCACTCAGCCACAAGTGACATCACAACCACAAACTCTACCCACATCACCAGCACTGGCCTATCAGGCACTCAGCCACAAGTGACATCACAGCCACGAACTCCACCCACATCACCAGCACTGGCCTATCACGCACTCAGCCACAAGTGACATCACAACCACAAACTGCACCCACAGGACCAGCACTGGCCTATCAGGCACTCAGCCACAAGTGACATCACAACCACAAACTTCAGCCACAGGACCAGCACTGGCCTATTAGGCACTCAGCCACAAGTGACATCACAACCACAAACTGCACCCACAACACCAGCACTGGCCTATCAGGCACTCAGCCACAAGTGACATCACAACCAAAAACTGCAGCTATGTGACCACCACTGGCCTATCAGGCACTGAGCCACAAGTGACATCACAACCACAAACTGCACCCACATCACCAGCACTGGCCTATCAGGCACTCAGCCACAAGTGACATCACAAAAACAAACTGCAGTCATGTGACCACCACTGGCCTATCAGCGACTGAGACACAAGTGACATCACAACCACAAACCGCACCCACATCACCAGCACTGGCCTATCAGGCACTGAGACACAAGTGACATCACAAACACAAACTGCACCCACATCACCAGCACTGGCCTATCAGGCACTCAGCCACAAGTGACATCACAAACACAAACTGCACCCACATCACCAGCACTGGCCTATCAGGCACTCAGCCACAAGTGACCTCACAAACACAAACTCCACCCACATCACCAGCACTGGCCTAACAGGCACTCAGCCACAAGTGACATCACAACCACAAACTGCAGCCACATCACCAGCACTGGCCTATCAGGCACTCAGCCACAAGTGACATCACAACCACAAACTGCAACCACAACACCAGCACTGGCCTATCAGGCACTCAGCCACAAGTGACATCACAACCACAAACTGAACCCACATCACCAGCACTGGCCTATCAGGCACTCAGCCACAACTGACATCACAAACACAAACTCCACCCACAGTACCAGCACTGGCCTATAAGGCACTCAGCCACAAGTGACATCACAACCACAAATTCCACCCACAGGACCAGCACTGGCCTAGCAGGCACTGAGCCACAAGTGACCTCACAACCACAAACTCCACCCACATCACCAGCACTGGCCTAACAGGCACTGAGCCACAAGTGACATCACAAACACAAACTCCACCCACATCACCAGCACTGGCCTAACAGGCACTCAGCCACAAGTGACATCACAACCACAAACTCCACCCACAGGACCAGCACTGGCCTATCAGGCACTGAGCCACAAGTGACATCATAACCACAAACTGCACCCACATCACCAGCACTGGCCTATCAGGCACTGAGCCACAAATGACATCACAACCACAAACTCCACCCACAGGACCAGCACTGGCCTATCAGACACTGAGCCACAAGTGACATCACAACCACAAACGGCACCCACATTACCAGTACTGGCCTAGCAGGCACTGAGCCACAAGTGACATCAAAAACACAAACTGCACCCACAGGACCAGCACTGGCCTATCAGGCTCTCAGACACAAGTGACATCACAACCACGAACTCCACCCACAGTACCAGCACTGGCCTAGCAGGCACTGAGCCACAAGTGACATCACAACCACAAACTCTACCCACATCACCAGCACCGGCCTATCAGGCACTCAGCCACAAGTGACATCACAACCACAAACTGCACCCACATCACCAGCACTGCCCTATCAGGCACTCAGTCACAAGTGACATCACAACCACAAACTGCAACCACATCACCAGCACTGGCCTATCAGGCACTGAGCCACAACTGACATCACAAAAACAAACTGAACCCACATCACCAGCACTGGCCTATAAGGCACTCATTCACAAGTGACATCACAACCACAAACTCCACCCACAGGACCAGCACTGGCCTAGCAGGCACTCAGCCACAAGTGACATCACAAACACAAACTCCACCCACATCACCAGCACTGGCCTATCAGGCACTCAGCCACAAGTGACATCACAAAAACAAACTCCACCCACATCACCAGCACTGGCCTATAAGGCACTCATTCACAAGTGACATCACAACCACAAACTGCACCCACAGGACCAGCACTGGCCTAGCAGGCACTCAGCCACAAGTGACATCACAAACACAAACTCCACCCACATCACCAGCAGTGGCCTATCAGGCACTCAGCCACAAGTGACATCACAACCACAAACTCCACCCACAAGACCAGCACTGGCCTAGCAGGCACTCAGCCACAAGTGACATCACAACCACAAACTGCACACACAACACCAGCACTGGCCTATCAGACACTGAGCCACAAGTGACATCACAACCACAAACTGCACCCACATCACCAGCACTGGCCTATCAGGCACTCAGCCACAAGTGACCTCACAAACACAAACTCTACCCACAGTACCAGCACTGGCCTATCAGGCACTCAGTCACAAGTGACATCACAACCACAAACTCCACCCACATCACCAGCAGTGGCCTAGCAGGCACTCAGCCACAAGTGACATCACAACCACAAACTGCAACCACATCACCAGCACTGGCCTATCAGGCACTCAGCCACAAGTGACATCACAACCACAAACTGCAACCACATCACCAGCACTGGCCTACCAGGTACTCAGCCACAAGTGACATCACAACCAAAAACTCCACCCACATCACCAGCACTGGCCTATCAGGCACTCAGCCACAAGTGACATCACAACCACAAACTGCACCCACAGGACCAGCACTGGCCTAGCAGGCACTCAGCCACAAGTGACATCACAACCACAAACTGCACCCACAGGACCAGCACTGACCTATCATGCACTCAGCCACAAGTGACATCACAACCACAAACTGCACACACAAAACCAGCAATGGCCTATTAGGCACTGAGACACAAGTGACATCACAAACACAAACTGCACCCACAACACCAGCACTGGCCTAGCAGGCACTGAGACACAAGTGACATCACAACCACAAATTCCACCCACAGGACCAGCACTGGCCTAGCAGGCACTGAGCCACAAGTGACATCACAACCACAAACTCCACCCACATCACCAGCACTGGCCTAACAGGCACTGAGCCACAAGTGACATCACAACCACAAACTCCACCCACATCACCAGCACTGGCCTAACAGGCACTCAGCCACAAGTGACATCACAACCACAAACTCCACCCACATCACCAGCACTGGCCTATCAGGCACTCAGCCACAAGTGACATCACAAACACAAACTGCAACCACAGGACCAGCACTGGCCTAGCAGGCACTCAGCCACAAGTGACATCACAACCACAAACTGCAGCCACATCACCAGCACTGGCCTATCAGGCACTGAGCCACAAGTCACATCATAACCACAAACTGCACACACAACACCAGCACTGGCCTATCAGACACGGAGCCACAAATGACATCACAGCCACAAACTCCACCCACAGGACCACCACTGGGCTATCAGACACTGAGCCACAAGTGACATCACAACCACAAACGGCACCCACATTACCAGTACTGGCCTAGCAGGCACTGAGCCACAAGTGATATCACAACCACGAACTCCACCCACAGTACCAGCACTGGCCTAGCAGGCACTGAGCCACAAGTGACATCACAACCACAAACTCTACCCACATCACCAGCACCGGCCTATCAGGCACTCAGCCACAAGTGACATCACAAACACAAACTGCAGCCACATCACCAGCACTGGCCTAACAGGCACTCAGCCACAAGTGACATCACAACCACAAACTCCACCCACAGGACCAGCACTGGCCTATCAGGCACTGAGCCACAAGTGACATCATAACCACAAACTGCACCCACATCACCAGCACTGGCCTATCAGGCACTGAGCCACAAATGACATCACAACCACAAACTCCACCCACAGGACCAGCACTGGCCTATCAGACACTGAGCCACAAGTGACATCACAACCACAAACGGCACCCACATTACCAGTACTGGCCTAGCAGGCACTGAGCCACAAGTGACATCAAAAACACAAACTGCACCCACAGGACCAGCACTGGCCTATCAGGCTCTCAGACACAAGTGACATCACAACCACGAACTCCACCCACAGTACCAGCACTGGCCTAGCAGGCACTGAGCCACAAGTGACATCACAACCACAAACTCTACCCACATCACCAGCACCGGCCTATCAGGCACTCAGCCACAAGTGACATCACAACCACAAACTGCACCCACATCACCAGCACTGCCCTATCAGGCACTCAGTCACAAGTGACATCACAACCACAAACTGCAACCACATCACCAGCACTGGCCTATCAGGCACTGAGCCACAACTGACATCACAAAAACAAACTGAACCCACATCACCAGCACTGGCCTATAAGGCACTCATTCACAAGTGACATCACAACCACAAACTCCACCCACAGGACCAGCACTGGCCTAGCAGGCACTCAGCCACAAGTGACATCACAAACACAAACTCCACCCACATCACCAGCACTGGCCTATCAGGCACTCAGCCACAAGTGACATCACAAAAACAAACTCCACCCACATCACCAGCACTGGCCTATAAGGCACTCAGCCACAAGTGACATCACAACCACAAACTCCACCCACAGGACCAGCACTGGCCTAGCAGGCACTCAGCCACAAGTGACATCACAAACACAAACTCCACCCACATCACCAGCACTGGCCTATCAGGCACTCAGCCACAAGTGACATCACAACCACAAACTCCACCCACAAGACCAGCACTGGCCTAGCAGGCACTCAGCCACAAGTGACATCACAACCACAAACTGCACACACAACACCAGCACTGGCCTATCAGACACTGAGCCACAAGTGACATCACAACCACAAACTGCACCCACATCACCAGCACTGGCCTATCAGGCACTCAGCCACAAGTGACCTCACAAACACAAACTCTACCCACAGTACCAGCACTGGCCTATCAGGCACTCAGTCACAAGTGACATCACAACCACAAACTCCACCCACATCACCAGCAGTGGCCTAGCAGGCACTCAGCCACAAGTGACATCACAACCACAAACTGCAACCACATCACCAGCACTGGCCTATCAGGCACTCAGCCACAAGTGACATCACAACCACAAACTGCAACCACATCACCAGCACTGGCCTACCAGGTACTCAGCCACAAGTGACATCACAACCAAAAACTCCACCCACATCACCAGCACTGGCCTATCAGGCACTCAGCCACAAGTGACATCACAACCACAAACTGCACCCACAGGACCAGCACTGGCCTAGCAGGCACTCAGCCACAAGTGACATCACAACCACAAACTGCACCCACAGGACCAGCACTGACCTATCATGCACTCAGCCACAAGTGACATCACAACCACAAACTGCACACACAAAACCAGCAATGGCCTATTAGGCACTGAGACACAAGTGACATCACAAACACAAACTGCACCCACAACACCAGCACTGGCCTAGCAGGCACTGAGACACAAGTGACATCACAACCACAAATTCCACCCACAGGACCAGCACTGGCCTAGCAGGCACTGAGCCACAAGTGACATCACAACCACAAACTCCACCCACATCACCAGCACTGGCCTAACAGGCACTGAGCCACAAGTGACATCACAACCACAAACTCCACCCACATCACCAGCACTGGCCTAACAGGCACTCAGCCACAAGTGACATCACAACCACAAACTCCACCCACATCACCAGCACTGGCCTATCAGGCACTCAGCCACAAGTGACATCACAAACACAAACTGCAACCACAGGACCAGCACTGGCCTAGCAGGCACTCAGCCACAAGTGACATCACAACCACAAACTGCACCCACATCACCAGCACTGGCCTATCAGGCACTGAGCCACAAGTCACATCATAACCACAAACTGCACACACAACACCAGCACTGGCCTATCAGACACGGAGCCACAAATGACATCACAGCCACAAACTCCACCCACAGGACCACCACTGGGCTATCAGACACTGAGCCACAAGTGACATCACAACCACAAACGGCACCCACATTACCAGTACTGGCCTAGCAGGCACTCAGCCACAAGTGACATCACAAACACAAACTGCACCCACATCACCAGCACTGGCCTAGCAGGCACTCAGCCACAAGTGACATCACAACCACAAACTCCACCCACATCACCAGCACTGGCCTATCAGGCACTCAGCCACAAGTGACATCACAGCCACGAACTCCACCCACATCACCAGCACTGGCCTATCAGGCACTCAGCCACAAGTGACATCACAACCACAAACTGCACCCACAACACCAGCACTGGCCTATCACGCACTCAGCCACAAGTGACATCACAACCACAAACTGCACCCACAACACCAGCACTGGCCTATCACGCACTCAGCCACAAGTGACATCACAACCACAAACTTCAGCCACAGGACCAGCACTGGCCTATCAGGCACTCAGCCACAAGTGACATCACAACCACAAACTGCAGTCATGTGACCACCACTGGCCTATCAGCGACTGAGACACAAGTGACATCACAACCACAAACCGCACCCACATCACAAGCACTGGCCTATCAGGCACTGAGACACAAGTGACATCACAAACACAAACTGCAGACACATCACCAGCACTGGCCTATCAGGCACTGAGCCACAAGTGACCTCACAAACACAAACTCCACCCACAGGACCAGCACTGGCCTATCAGGCACTCAGCCACAAGTGACCTTACAAAAACAAACTGAACCCACATCACCAGCACTGGCCTATCAGGCACTCAGCCACAAGTGACATCACAACCACAAACTGCACCCACAAGACCAGCACTGGCCTATCAGGCACTGAGCCACAAGTGACATCACAACCACAAACTGCAGCCACAGGACCAGCACTGGCCTATCAGGCACTCAGCCACAAGTGACATCACAAACACAAACTGCAACCACAACACCAGCACTGGCCTAGCAGGCACTCAGCCACAAGTGACATCACAACCACAAACTGCACCCACAACACCAGCACTGGCCTATCAGGCACTCAGCCACAAGTGACATCACAACCACAAACTCCACCCACATCACCAGCACTGGCCTATCAGGCACTCAGCCACAAGTGACATCACAACCACAAAGTGCACCCACATTACCAGTGCTGGCCTAGCAGGCACTGAGACACAAGTGATATCACAACCACAAACTCCACCCACAGTACCAGCACTGGCCTATCAGGCACTGAGACACAAGTGACATCACAACCACAAACTGCAGCTATGTGACCAGCACTGGCCTATCAGGCACTGAGCCACAAGTGACATCACAACCACAAACTGTACCCACATCACCAGCACTGGCCTATCAGGCACTCAGCCACAAGTGACATCACAACCACAAACTGCAACCACATCACCAGCACTGGCCTATCAGGCACTCAGCCACAAGTGACATCACAAACACAAACTGCAACCACAGGACCAGCACTGGCCTAGCAGGCACTGAGACACAAGTGACATCACAACCACAAACTGCACCCACATCACCAGCACTGGCCTAGCAGGCACTCAGCCACAAGTGACATCACAACCACAAACTCCACCCACATCACCAGCACTGGCCTAGCAGGCACTCAGCCACAAGTGACATCACAACCACAAACTCCACCCACAGTACCAGCACTGGCCTATCAGGCACTCAGCCACAAGTGACATCACAACCACAAACTGCAGCCACAACACCAGCACGGGCCTATCAGGCACTCAGCCACAAGTGACATCACAACCACAAACTCCACCCACATCACCAGCACTGGCCTATCAGGCACTGAGACACAAGTGACATCACAACCACAAACTCTACCCACATCACCAGCACTGGCCTATCAGGCACTCAGCCACAAGTGACATCACAAACACAAACTGCACACACATCACCAGCACTGGCCTATCAGGCACTGAGACACAAGTGACATCACAACCACAAACTCTACCCACATCACCAGCACTGGCCTATCAGGCACTCAGCCACAAGTGACATCACAACCACAAACTCTACCCACATCACCAGCACTGGCCTATCAGGCACTCAGCCACAAGTGACATCACAGCCACGAACTCCACCCACATCACCAGCACTGGCCTATCACGCACTCAGCCACAAGTGACATCACAACCACAAACTGCACCCACAGGACCAGCACTGGCCTATCAGGCACTCAGCCACAAGTGACATCACAACCACAAACTTCAGCCACAGGACCAGCACTGGCCTATCAGGCACTCAGCCACAAGTGACATCACAACCAAAAACTGCAGCTATGTGACCACCACTGGCCTATCAGGCACTGAGCCACAAGTGACATCACAACCACAAACTGCACCCACATCACCAGCACTGGCCTATCAGGCACTCAGCCACAAGTGACATCACAAAAACAAACTGCAGTCATGTGACCACCACTGGCCTATCAGCGACTGAGACACAAGTGACATCACAACCACAAACCGCACCCACATCACCAGCACTGGCCTATCAGGCACTGAGACACAAGTGACATCACAAACACAAACTGCACCCACAACACCACCACTGGCCTATCAGGCACTCAGCCACAAGTGACATCACAACCACAAACTGAACACACATCACCAGCACTGGCCTATCAGGCACTCAGCCACAAGTGACATCACAAACACAAACTGCACCCACATCACCAGCACTGGCCTATCAGGCACTCAGCCACAAGTGACATCACAACCACAAACTGCACACACAAAACCAGCACTGGCCTATCAGGCACTCAGCCACAAGTGACATCACAAACACAAACTCCACCCACATCACCAGCACTGGCCTAGAAGGCACTCAGCCACAAGTGACATCACAACCACAAACTGCACACACAACACCAGCACTGGCCTATCAGGCACTGAGCCACAAGTGACCTCACAACCACAAACTGCAGCCATGGGCCTAGCACTGGCCTATCAGGCACTGAGCCACAAGTGACATCACAACCACAAACTGCAGCCATGTAACTAGCACTGGCCTATCAGACACTCAGCCACAAGTGACATCACAACCACAAACTGCAGCCACATCACCAGCACTGGCCTATCAGGCACTCAGCCACAAGTGACATCACAACCACAAACTGCACACACAACACCAGCACTGGCCTATCAGACACTGAGCCACAAGTGACATCACAACCACAAACTGCACCCACATTACCAGCACTGGCCTAGCAGGCACTGAGCCACAAGTGATATCACAACCACGAACTCCACCCACCGTACCAGCACTGGCCTATCAGGCACTCAGCCACAAGTGACATCACAAACACAAACTGCACCCACATCACCAGCACTGGCCTATCAGGCACTGAGCCACAAGTGACATCACAACCACAAACTGCAGCCACGTCACCAGCACTGGCCTATCAGGCACTCAGCCACAAGTGACATCACAAACACAAACTGCAACCACATCACCAGCACTGGCCTATCAGGCACTCAGCCACAAGTGACATCACAACCACAAACTGCACCCACAACACCAGCACTGGCCTATCACGCACTCAGCCACAAGTGACATCACAACCACAAACTTCAGCCACAGGACCAGCACTGGCCTATCAGGCACTCAGCCACAAGTGACCTCACAACCACAAACTCCACCCACAGGACCAGCACTGGCCTATCAGGCACTCAGCCACAAGTGACCTTACAAAAACAAACTGAACCCACATCACCAGCACTGGCCTATCAGGCACTCAGCCACAAGTGACATCACAACCACAAACTGCACCCACAACACCAGCACTGGCCTAGCAGGCACTCAGCCACAAGTGACATCACAACCACAAACTGCACCCACAACACCAGCACTGGCCTATCAGGCACTCAGCCACAAGTGACATCACAACCACAAACTGCAGCCACATCACCACCACTGGCCTATCAGGCACTCAGCCACAAGTGACATCACAACCACAAAGTGCACCCACATTACCAGTGCTGGCCTAGCAGGCACTGAGCCACAAGTGATATCACAACCACAAACTCCACCCACATCACCAGCACTGGCCTATCAGGCACTCAGCCACAAGTGACATCACAACCACAAACTCCACCCACATCACCAGCACTGGCCTATCAGGCACTCAGCCACAAGTGACATCACAACCACAAACTCCACTCACATCACCAGCACTGGCCTATCAGGCACTCAGCCACAAGTGACATCACAACCACAAACTCCACCCACAGTACCAGCACTGGCCTATCAGGCACTGAGCCACAAGTGACATCACAACCACAAACTGCAGCTATGTGACCAGCACTGGCCTATCAGGCACTGAGCCACAAGTGACATCACAACCACAAACTGCACCCACATCACCAGCACTGGCCTATCAGGCACTCAGCCACAAGTGACATCACAACCACAAACTGCAACCACATCACCAGCACTGGCCTATCAGGCACTCAGCCACAAGTGACATCACAACCACAAACTGCACCCACAACACCAGCACTGGCCTAGCAGGCACTCAGCCACAAGTGACATCACAACCACAAACTGCACCCACAACACCAGCACTGGCCTATCAGGCACTCAGCCACAAGTGACATCACAACCACAAACTGCAGCCACATCACCACCACTGGCCTATCAGGCACTCAGCCACAAGTGACATCACAACCACAAAGTGCACCCACATCACCAGCACTGGCCTATCAGGCACTCAGCCACAAGTGATATCACAACCACAAACTCCACCCACATCACCAGCACTGGCCTATCAGGCACTCAGCCACAAGTGACATCACAACCACAAACTCCACCCACAGTACCAGCACTGGCCTATCAGGCACTGAGACACAAGTGACATCACAACCACAAACTGCAGCTATGTGACCAGCACTGGCCTATCAGGCACTGAGCCACAAGTGACATCACAACCACAAACTGTACCCACATCACCAGCAGTGGCCTATCAGGCACTCAGCCACAAGTGACATCACAACCACAAACTGCAGCCACATCACCAGCACTGGCCTATCAGGCACTCAGCCACAAGTGACATCACAAACACAAACTGCAACCACAGGACCAGCACTGGCCTAGCAGGCACTGAGACACAAGTGACATCACAACCACAAACTGCACCCACATCACCAGCACTGGCCTAGCAGGCACTGAGCCACAAGTGACATCACAACCACAAACTCCACCCACATCACCAGCACTGGCCTAGCAGGCACTGAGCCACAAGTGACATCACAACCACAAACTCCACCCACAGTACCAGCACTGGCCTATCAGGCACTCAGCCACAAGTGACATCACAACCACAAACTGCAGCCACAACACCAGCACGGGCCTATCAGGCACTCAGCCACAAGTGACATCACAACCACAAACTCTACCCACATCACCAGCACTGGCCTATCAGGCACTCAGCCACAAGTGACATCACAAACACAAACTGCACACACATCACCAGCACTGGCCTATCAGGCACTGAGACACAAGTGACATCACAACCACAAACTCTACCCACATCACCAGCACTGGCCTATCAGGCACTCAGCCACAAGTGACATCACAAACACAAACTGCACACACATCACCAGCACTGGCCTATCAGGCACTGAGACACAAGTGACATCACAACCACAAACTCTACCCACATCACCAGCACTGGCCTATCAGGCACTCAGCCACAAGTGACATCACAACCACAAACTCTACCCACATCACCAGCACTGGCCTATCAGGCACTCAGCCACAAGTGACATCACAGCCACGAACTCCACCCACATCACCAGCACTGGCCTATCACGCACTCAGCCACAAGGGACATCACAACCACAAACTACACCCACAGGACCAGCACTGGCCTATCAGGCACTCAGCCACAAGTGACATCACAACCACAAACTTCAGCCACAGGACCAGCACTGGCCTATTAGGCACTCAGCCACAAGTGACATCACAACCACAAACTGCACCCACAACACCAGCACTGGCCTATCAGGCACTCAGCCACAAGTGACATCACAACCAAAAACTGCAGCTATGTGACCACCACTGGCCTATCAGGCACTGAGCCACAAGTGACATCACAAACACAAACTGCACCCACATCACCAGCACTGGCCTATCAGGCACTCAGCCACAAGTGACATCACAAAAACAAACTGCAGTCATGTGACCACCACTGGCCTATCAGCGACTGAGACACAAGTGACATCACAACCACAAACCGCACCCACATCACAAGCACTGGCCTATCAGGCACTCAGCCACAAGTGACATCACAACCACAAACTGAACACACATCACCAGCACTGGCCTATCAGGCACTCAGCCACAAGTGACATCACAAACACAAACTGCACCCACATCACCAGCACTGGCCTATCAGGCACTCAGCCACAAGTGACATCACAACCACAAACTGCACACACAAAACCAGCACTGGCCTATCAGGCACTCAGCCACAAGTGACATCACAAACACAAACTCCACCCACATCACCAGCACTGGCCTAGAAGGCACTCAGCCACAAGTGACATCACAACCACAAACTGCACACACAACACCAGCACTGGCCTATCAGGCACTGAGCCACAAGTGACCTCACAACCACAAACTGCAGCCATGTAACTAGCACTGGCCTATCAGACACTCAGCCACAAGTGACATCACAACCACAAACTGCAGCCACATCACCAGCACTGGCCTATCAGACACTGAGCCACAAGTGACATCACAACCACAAACTGCACCCACATTACCAGCACTGGCCTATCAGGCACTGAGCCACAAGTGATATCACAACCACGAACTCCACCCACCGTACCAGCACTGGCCTATCAGGCACTCAGCCACAAGTGACATCACAAACACAAACTGCACCCACATCACCAGCACTGGCCTATCAGGCACTGAGCCACAAGTGACATCACAACCACAAACTGCAGCCACGTCACCAGCACTGGCCTATCAGGCACTCAGCCACAAGTGACATCACAACCACAAACTGCACCCACATGACCAGCACTGGCCTAGCAGGCACTCAGACACAAGTGACATCACAAACACAAACTGCAACCACATCACCAGCACTGGCCTATCAGGCACTCAGCCACAAGTGACATCACAAACACAAACTGCAACCACATCACCAGCACTGGCCTATCAGGCACTCAGCCACAAGTGACATCATAACCACAAACTGAACACACATCACCAGCACTGGCCTATCAGGCACTCAGCCACAAGTGACATCACAACCACAAACTGCACCCACATCACCAGCACTGGCCTATCAGGCACTGAGCCACAAGTGATATCACAACCACAAACTCCACCCACATCACCAGCACTGGCCTATCAGGCACTCAGCCACAAGTGACATCACAACCACAAACTCCACCCACATCACCAGCACTGGCCTATCAGGCACTCAGCCACAAGTGACATCACAACCACAAACTCCACTCACATCACCAGCACTGGCCTATCAGGCACTCAGCCACAAGTGACATCACAACCACAAACTCCACCCACATCACCAGCACTGGCCTATCAGGCACTCAGACACAAGTGACATCACAACCACAAACTGCACCCACATCACCAGCACTGGCCTATCAGGCACTGAGACACAAGTGACATCACAACCACAAACTGCAGCTATGTGACCAGCACTGGCCTATCAGGCACTGAGCCACAAGTGACATCACAACCACAAACTGCACCCACATCACCAGCACTGGCCTATCAGGCACTCAGCCACAAGTGACATCACAACCACAAACGGCACCCACATCACCAGCACTGGCCTAGCAGGCACTGAGACACAAGTGACATCACAACCACAAACTGCACCCACATCACCAGCACTGGCCTAGCAGGCACTCAGCCACAAGTGACATCACAACCACAAACTCCACCCACATCACCAGCACTGGCCTAGCAGGCACTGAGCCACAAGTGACATCACAACCACAAACTCCACCCACAGTACCAGCACTGGCCTATCAGGCACTCAGCCACAAGTGACATCACAACCACAAACTGCAGCCACAACACCAGCACGGGCCTATCAGGCACTCAGCCACAAGTGACATCACAACCACAAACTGCACCCACAACACCAGCACTGGCCTATCACGCACTCAGCCACAAGTGACATCACAACCACAAACTTCAGCCACAGGACCAGCACTGGCCTATCAGGCACTCAGCCACAAGTGACATCACAACCACAAACTGCAGTCATGTGACCACCACTGGCCTATCAGCCACTGAGACACAAGTGACATCACAACCACAAACTGCACCCACATCACCAGCACTGGCCTATCAGCGACTGAGACACAAGTGACATCACAACCACAAACCGCACCCACATCACAAGCACTGGCCTATCAGGCACTGAGACACAAGTGACATCACAAACACAAACTGCAGACACATCACCACCACTGGCCTATCAGGCACTGAGCCACAAGTGACATCACAACCACAAACTGCACCCACATCACCAGCACTGGCGTATCAGGCACTGAGCCACAAGTGACCTCACAACCACAAACTCCACCCACAGGACCAGCACTGGCCTATCAGGCACTCAGCCACAAGTGACCTTACAAAAACAAACTGAACCCACATCACCAGCACTGGCCTATCAGGCACTCAGCCACAAGTGACATCACAACCACAAACTCCACCCACATCACCAGCACTGGCCTATCAGGCACTCAGCCACAAGTGACATCACAACCACAAACTGCACCCACATCACCAGCACTGGCCTATCAGGCACTGAGCCACAAGTGACCTCACAAACACAAACTCCACCCACAGGACCAGCACTGGCCTATCAGGCACTCAGCCACAAGTGACCTTACAAAAACAAACTGAACCCACATCACCAGCACTGGCCTATCAGGCACTCAGCCACAAGTGACATCACAACCACAAACTGCACCCACATCACCAGCACTGGCCTATCAGGCACTCAGCCACAAGTGACATCACAACCACAAACTCCACCCACAGTACCAGCACTGGCCTATCAGGCACTCAGCCACAAGTGACATCTCAAACACAAACTGCAACCACAACACCAGCACTGGCCTAGCAGGCACTCAGCCACAAGTGACATCACAACCACAAACTGCAACCACAACACCAGCACTGGCCTATCAGGCACTCAGCCACAAGTGACATCACAACCACAAACTGCAGCCACATCACCACCACTGGCCTATCAGGCACTCAGCCACAAGTGACATCACAACCACAAACTGCACACACAAAACCAGCACTGGCCTAGCAGGCACTGAGCCACAAGTGATATCACAACCACAAACTCCACCCACATCACCAGCACTGGCCTATCAGGCACTCAGCCACAAGTGACATCACAACCACAAACTCCACCCACATCACCAGCACTGGCCTATCAGGCACTCAGCCACAAGTGACCTCACAACCACAAACTCCACCCACAGTACCAGCACTGGCCTATCAGGCACTGAGACACAAGTGACATCACAACCACAAACTGCAGCTATGTGACCAGCACTGGCCTATCAGGCACTGAGCCACAAGTGACATCACAACCACAAACTGCACCCACATCACCAGCACTGGCCTATCAGGCACTCAGCCACAAGTGACATCACAACCACAAACTGCAACCACATCACCAGCACTGGCCTATCAGGCACTCAGCCACAAGTGACATCACAAACACAAACTGCAACCACAGGACCAGCACTGGCCTAGCAGGCACTCAGCCACAAGTGACATCACAACCACAAACTCCACCCACAGTACCAGCACTGGCCTAGCAGGCACTCAGCCACAAGTGACATCACAACCACAAACTGCAGCCACAACACCAGCACGGGCCTATCAGGCACTCAGCCACAAGTGACATCACAACCACAAACTCCACCCACATCACCAGCACTGGCCTATCAGGCACTCAGCCACAAGTGACATCACAACCACAAACTGCAGACACATCACCAGCACTGGCCTATCAGGCACTCAGCCACAAGTGACATCACAACCACAAACTGCACCCACAGGACCAGCACTGGCCTATCAGGCACTGAGCCACAAGTGACATCACAAACACAAACTGCACACACAACACCAGCACTGGCCTATCAGGCACTGAGCCACAAGTGACATCATAACCACAAACTCCACCCACAGGACCACCACTGGCCTATCAGACACTGAGCCACAAGTGACATCACAACCACAAACTCCACCCACAGGACCACCACTGGGCTATCAGACACTCAGCCACAAGTGACATCACAACCACAAACTGCACACACATCACCAGCACTGGCCTATCAGGCACTGAGACACAAGTGACATCACAACCACAAACTCTACCCACATCACCAGCACTGGCCTATCAGGCACTCAGCCACAAGTGACATCACAACCACAAACTCTACCCACATCACCAGCACTGGCCTATCAGGCACTCAGCCACAAGTGACATCACAGCCACGAACTCCACCCACATCACCAGCACTGGCCTATCAGGCACTCAGCCACAAGTGACATCACAACCACAAACTGCACCCACAACACCAGCACTGGCCTATCACGCACTCAGCCACAAGTGACATCACAACCACAAACTGCACCCACAACACCAGCACTGGCCTATCAGGCACTCAGCCACAAGTGACATCACAACCACAAACTTCAGCCACAGGACCAGCACTGGCCTATCAGGCACTCAGCCACAAGTGACATCACAACCACAAACTGCACCCACAACACCAGCACTGGCCTATCAGGCACTCAGCCACAAGTGACATCACAACCAAAAACTGCAGCTATGTGACCACCACTGGCCTATCAGGCACTGAGCCACAAGTGACATCACAACCACAAACTGCAGACACATCACCAGCACTGGCCTATCAGGCACTCAGCCACAAGTGACATCACAAACACAAACTGCACACACATCACCAGCACTGGCCTATCAGGCACTCAGCCACAAGTGACATCACAGCCACGAACTCCACCCACATCACCAGCACTGGCCTATCAGGCACTCAGCCACAAGTGACATCACAACCACAAACTGCAGCCACAACACCAGCACGGGCCTATCAGGCACTCAGCCACAAGTGACATCACAACCACAAACTCCACCCACATCACCAGCACTGGCCTATCAGGCACTGAGACACAAGTGACATCACAACCACAAACTCTACCCACATCACCAGCACTGGCCTATCAGGCACTCAGCCACAAGTGACATCACAAACACAAACTGCACACACATCACCAGCACTGGCCTATCAGGCACTGAGACACAAGTGACATCACAACCACAAACTCTACCCACATCACCAGCACTGGCCTATCAGGCACTCAGCCACAAGTGACATCACAACCACAAACTCTACCCACATCACCAGCACTGGCCTATCAGGCACTCAGCCACAAGTGACATCACAGCCACGAACTCCACCCACATCACCAGCACTGGCCTATCACGCACTCAGCCACAAGTGACATCACAACCACAAACTGCACCCACAGGACCAGCACTGGCCTATCAGGCACTCAGCCACAAGTGACATCACAACCACAAACTTCAGCCACAGGACCAGCACTGGCCTATTAGGCACTCAGCCACAAGTGACATCACAACCACAAACTGCACCCACAACACCAGCACTGGCCTATCAGGCACTCAGCCACAAGTGACATCACAACCAAAAACTGCAGCTATGTGACCACCACTGGCCTATCAGGCACTGAGCCACAAGTGACATCACAACCACAAACTGCACCCACATCACCAGCACTGGCCTATCAGGCACTCAGCCACAAGTGACATCACAAAAACAAACTGCAGTCATGTGACCACCACTGGCCTATCAGCGACTGAGACACAAGTGACATCACAACCACAAACCGCACCCACATCACCAGCACTGGCCTATCAGGCACTGAGACACAAGTGACATCACAAACACAAACTGCACCCACAACACCACCACTGGCCTATCAGGCACTCAGCCACAAGTGACATCACAACCACAAACTGAACACACATCACCAGCACTGGCCTATCAGGCACTCAGCCACAAGTGACATCACAAACACAAACTGCACCCACATCACCAGCACTGGCCTATCAGGCACTCAGCCACAAGTGACATCACAACCACAAACTGCACACACAAAACCAGCACTGGCCTATCAGGCACTCAGCCACAAGTGACATCACAAACACAAACTCCACCCACATCACCAGCACTGGCCTAGAAGGCACTCAGCCACAAGTGACATCACAACCACAAACTGCACACACAACACCAGCACTGGCCTATCAGGCACTGAGCCACAAGTGACCTCACAACCACAAACTGCAGCCATGGGCCTAGCACTGGCCTATCAGGCACTGAGCCACAAGTGACATCACAACCACAAACTGCAGCCATGTAACTAGCACTGGCCTATCAGACACTCAGCCACAAGTGACATCACAACCACAAACTGCAGCCACATCACCAGCACTGGCCTATCAGGCACTCAGCCACAAGTGACATCACAACCACAAACTGCACACACAACACCAGCACTGGCCTATCAGACACTGAGCCACAAGTGACATCACAACCACAAACTGCACCCACATTACCAGCACTGGCCTAGCAGGCACTGAGCCACAAGTGATATCACAACCACGAACTCCACCCACCGTACCAGCACTGGCCTATCAGGCACTCAGCCACAAGTGACATCACAAACACAAACTGCACCCACATCACCAGCACTGGCCTATCAGGCACTGAGCCACAAGTGACATCACAACCACAAACTGCAGCCACGTCACCAGCACTGGCCTATCAGGCACTCAGCCACAAGTGACATCACAAACACAAACTGCAACCACATCACCAGCACTGGCCTATCAGGCACTCAGCCACAAGTGACATCACAACCACAAACTGCACCCACAACACCAGCACTGGCCTATCACGCACTCAGCCACAAGTGACATCACAACCACAAACTTCAGCCACAGGACCAGCACTGGCCTATCAGGCACTCAGCCACAAGTGACCTCACAACCACAAACTCCACCCACAGGACCAGCACTGGCCTATCAGGCACTCAGCCACAAGTGACCTTACAAAAACAAACTGAACCCACATCACCAGCACTGGCCTATCAGGCACTCAGCCACAAGTGACATCACAACCACAAACTGCACCCACAACACCAGCACTGGCCTAGCAGGCACTCAGCCACAAGTGACATCACAACCACAAACTGCACCCACAACACCAGCACTGGCCTATCAGGCACTCAGCCACAAGTGACATCACAACCACAAACTGCAGCCACATCACCACCACTGGCCTATCAGGCACTCAGCCACAAGTGACATCACAACCACAAAGTGCACCCACATTACCAGTGCTGGCCTAGCAGGCACTGAGCCACAAGTGATATCACAACCACAAACTCCACCCACATCACCAGCACTGGCCTATCAGGCACTCAGCCACAAGTGACATCACAACCACAAACTCCACCCACATCACCAGCACTGGCCTATCAGGCACTCAGCCACAAGTGACATCACAACCACAAACTCCACTCACATCACCAGCACTGGCCTATCAGGCACTCAGCCACAAGTGACATCACAACCACAAACTCCACCCACAGTACCAGCACTGGCCTATCAGGCACTGAGCCACAAGTGACATCACAACCACAAACTGCAGCTATGTGACCAGCACTGGCCTATCAGGCACTGAGCCACAAGTGACATCACAACCACAAACTGCACCCACATCACCAGCACTGGCCTATCAGGCACTCAGCCACAAGTGACATCACAACCACAAACTGCAACCACATCACCAGCACTGGCCTATCAGGCACTCAGCCACAAGTGACATCACAACCACAAACTGCAACCACAACACCAGCACTGGCCTAGCAGGCACTCAGCCACAAGTGACATCACAACCACAAACTGCACCCACAACACCAGCACTGGCCTATCAGGCACTCAGCCACAAGTGACATCACAACCACAAACTGCAGCCACATCACCACCACTGGCCTATCAGGCACTCAGCCACAAGTGACATCACAACCACAAAGTGCACCCACATCACCAGCACTGGCCTATCAGGCACTCAGCCACAAGTGACATCACAACCACAAACTCCACCCACAGTACCAGCACTGGCCTATCAGGCACTGAGACACAAGTGACATCACAACCACAAACTGCAGCTATGTGACCAGCACTGGCCTATCAGGCACTGAGCCACAAGTGACATCACAACCACAAACTGTACCCACATCACCAGCACTGGCCTATCAGGCACTCAGCCACAAGTGACATCACAACCACAAACTGCAGCCACATCACCAGCACTGGCCTATCAGGCACTCAGCCACAAGTGACATCACAAACACAAACTGCAACCACAGGACCAGCACTGGCCTAGCAGGCACTGAGACACAAGTGACATCACAACCACAAACTGCACCCACATCACCAGCACTGGCCTAGCAGGCACTGAGCCACAAGTGACATCACAACCACAAACTCCACCCACATCACCAGCACTGGCCTAGCAGGCACTGAGCCACAAGTGACATCACAACCACAAACTCCACCCACAGTACCAGCACTGGCCTATCAGGCACTCAGCCACAAGTGACATCACAACCACAAACTGCAGCCACAACACCAGCACGGGCCTATCAGGCACTCAGCCACAAGTGACATCACAACCACAAACTCTACCCACATCACCAGCACTGGCCTATCAGGCACTCAGCCACAAGTGACATCACAAACACAAACTGCACACACATCACCAGCACTGGCCTATCAGGCACTGAGACACAAGTGACATCACAACCACAAACTCTACCCACATCACCAGCACTGGCCTATCAGGCACTCAGCCACAAGTGACATCACAAACACAAACTGCACACACATCACCAGCACTGGCCTATCAGGCACTGAGACACAAGTGACATCACAACCACAAACTCTACCCACATCACCAGCACTGGCCTATCAGGCACTCAGCCACAAGTGACATCACAACCACAAACTCTACCCACATCACCAGCACTGGCCTATCAGGCACTCAGCCACAAGTGACATCACAGCCACGAACTCCACCCACATCACCAGCACTGGCCTATCACGCACTCAGCCACAAGTGACATCACAACCACAAACTACACCCACAGGACCAGCACTGGCCTATCAGGCACTCAGCCACAAGTGACATCACAACCACAAACTTCAGCCACAGGACCAGCACTGGCCTATTAGGCACTCAGCCACAAGTGACATCACAACCACAAACTGCACCCACAACACCAGCACTGGCCTATCAGGCACTCAGCCACAAGTGACATCACAACCAAAAACTGCAGCTATGTGACCACCACTGGCCTATCAGGCACTGAGCCACAAGTGACATCACAAACACAAACTGCACCCACATCACCAGCACTGGCCTATCAGGCACTCAGCCACAAGTGACATCACAAAAACAAACTGCAGTCATGTGACCACCACTGGCCTATCAGCGACTGAGACACAAGTGACATCACAACCACAAACCGCACCCACATCACAAGCACTGGCCTATCAGGCACTCAGCCACAAGTGACATCACAACCACAAACTGAACACACATCACCAGCACTGGCCTATCAGGCACTCAGCCACAAGTGACATCACAAACACAAACTGCACCCACATCACCAGCACTGGCCTATCAGGCACTCAGCCACAAGTGACATCACAACCACAAACTGCACACACAAAACCAGCACTGGCCTATCAGGCACTCAGCCACAAGTGACATCACAAACACAAACTCCACCCACATCACCAGCACTGGCCTAGAAGGCACTCAGCCACAAGTGACATCACAACCACAAACTGCACACACAACACCAGCACTGGCCTATCAGGCACTGAGCCACAAGTGACCTCACAACCACAAACTGCAGCCATGTAACTAGCACTGGCCTATCAGACACTCAGCCACAAGTGACATCACAACCACAAACTGCAGCCACATCACCAGCACTGGCCTATCAGACACTGAGCCACAAGTGACATCACAACCACAAACTGCACCCACATTACCAGCACTGGCCTATCAGGCACTGAGCCACAAGTGATATCACAACCACGAACTCCACCCACCGTACCAGCACTGGCCTATCAGGCACTCAGCCACAAGTGACATCACAAACACAAACTGCACCCACATCACCAGCACTGGCCTATCAGGCACTGAGCCACAAGTGACATCACAACCACAAACTGCAGCCACGTCACCAGCACTGGCCTATCAGGCACTCAGCCACAAGTGACATCACAACCACAAACTGCACCCACATGACCAGCACTGGCCTAGCAGGCACTCAGCCACAAGTGACATCACAAACACAAACTGCAACCACATCACCAGCACTGGCCTATCAGGCACTCAGCCACAAGTGACATCATAACCACAAACTGAACACACATCACCAGCACTGGCCTATCAGGCACTCAGCCACAAGTGACATCACAACCACAAACTGCACCCACATCACCAGCACTGGCCTATCAGGCACTGAGCCACAAGTGATATCACAACCACAAACTCCACCCACATCACCAGCACTGGCCTATCAGGCACTCAGCCACAAGTGACATCACAACCACAAACTCCACCCACATCACCAGCACTGGCCTATCAGGCACTCAGCCACAAGTGACATCACAACCACAAACTCCACTCACATCACCAGCACTGGCCTATCAGGCACTCAGCCACAAGTGACATCACAACCACAAACTCCACCCACATCACCAGCACTGGCCTATCAGGCACTCAGACACAAGTGACATCACAACCACAAACTGCACCCACATCACCAGCACTGGCCTATCAGGCACTGAGACACAAGTGACATCACAACCACAAACTGCAGCTATGTGACCAGCACTGGCCTATCAGGCACTGAGCCACAAGTGACATCACAACCACAAACTGCACCCACATCACCAGCACTGGCCTATCAGGCACTCAGCCACAAGTGACATCACAACCACAAACGGCACCCACATCACCAGCACTGGCCTAGCAGGCACTGAGACACAAGTGACATCACAACCACAAACTGCACCCACATCACCAGCACTGGCCTAGCAGGCACTCAGCCACAAGTGACATCACAACCACAAACTCCACCCACATCACCAGCACTGGCCTAGCAGGCACTGAGCCACAAGTGACATCACAACCACAAACTCCACCCACAGTACCAGCACTGGCCTATCAGGCACTCAGCCACAAGTGACATCACAACCACAAACTGCAGCCACAACACCAGCACGGGCCTATCAGGCACTCAGCCACAAGTGACATCACAACCACAAACTGCACCCACAACACCAGCACTGGCCTATCACGCACTCAGCCACAAGTGACATCACAACCACAAACTTCAGCCACAGGACCAGCACTGGCCTATCAGGCACTCAGCCACAAGTGACATCACAACCACAAACTGCAGTCATGTGACCACCACTGGCCTATCAGCCACTGAGACACAAGTGACATCACAACCACAAACTGCACCCACATCACCAGCACTGGCCTATCAGCGACTGAGACACAAGTGACATCACAACCACAAACCGCACCCACATCACAAGCACTGGCCTATCAGGCACTGAGACACAAGTGACATCACAAACACAAACTGCAGACACATCACCACCACTGGCCTATCAGGCACTGAGCCACAAGTGACATCACAACCACAAACTGCACCCACATCACCAGCACTGGCCTATCAGGCACTGAGCCACAAGTGACCTCACAACCACAAACTCCACCCACAGGACCAGCACTGGCCTATCAGGCACTCAGCCACAAGTGACCTTACAAAAACAAACTGAACCCACATCACCAGCACTGGCCTATCAGGCACTCAGCCACAAGTGACATCACAACCACAAACTCCACCCACATCACCAGCACTGGCCTATCAGGCACTCAGCCACAAGTGACATCACAACCACAAACTGCACCCACATCACCAGCACTGGCCTATCAGGCACTGAGCCACAAGTGACCTCACAAACACAAACTCCACCCACAGGACCAGCACTGGCCTATCAGGCACTCAGCCACAAGTGACCTTACAAAAACAAACTGAACCCACATCACCAGCACTGGCCTATCAGGCACTCAGCCACAAGTGACATCACAACCACAAACTGCACCCACATCACCAGCACTGGCCTATCAGGCACTCAGCCACAAGTGACATCACAACCACAAACTCCACCCACAGTACCAGCACTGGCCTATCAGGCACTCAGCCACAAGTGACATCTCAAACACAAACTGCAACCACAACACCAGCACTGGCCTAGCAGGCACTCAGCCACAAGTGACATCACAACCACAAACTGCACCCACAACACCAGCACTGGCCTATCAGGCACTCAGCCACAAGTGACATCACAACCACAAACTGCAGCCACATCACCACCACTGGCCTATCAGGCACTCAGCCACAAGTGACATCACAACCACAAACTGCACACACAAAACCAGCACTGGCCTAGCAGGCACTGAGCCACAAGTGATATCACAACCACAAACTCCACCCACATCACCAGCACTGGCCTATCAGGCACTCAGCCACAAGTGACATCACAACCACAAACTCCACCCACATCACCAGCACTGGCCTATCAGGCACTCAGCCACAAGTGACATCACAACCACAAACTCCACTCACATCACCAGCACTGGCCTATCAGGCACTCAGCCACAAGTGACATCACAACCACAAACTCCACCCACAGTACCAGCACTGGCCTATCAGGCACTGAGCCACAAGTGACATCACAACCACAAACTGCAGCTATGTGACCAGCACTGGCCTATCAGGCACTGAGCCACAAGTGACATCACAACCACAAACTGCACCCACATCACCAGCACTGGCCTATCAGGCACTCAGCCACAAGTGACATCACAACCACAAACTGCAACCACATCACCAGCACTGGCCTATCAGGCACTCAGCCACAAGTGACATCACAAACACAAACTGCAACCACAACACCAGCACTGGCCTAGCAGGCACTCAGCCACAAGTGACATCACAACCACAAACTGCACCCACAACACCAGCACTGGCCTATCAGGCACTCAGCCACAAGTGACATCACAACCACAAACTGCAGCCACATCACCACCACTGGCCTATCAGGCACTCAGCCACAAGTGACATCACAACCACAAAGTGCACCCACATCACCAGCACTGGCCTATCAGGCACTCAGCCACAAGTGATATCACAACCACAAACTCCACCCACATCACCAGCACTGGCCTATCAGGCACTCAGCCACAAGTGACATCACAACCACAAACTCCACCCACAGTACCAGCACTGGCCTATCAGGCACTGAGACACAAGTGACATCACAACCACAAACTGCAGCTATGTGACCAGCACTGGCCTATCAGGCACTGAGCCACAAGTGACATCACAACCACAAACTGTACCCACATCACCAGCACTGGCCTATCAGGCACTCAGCCACAAGTGACATCACAACCACAAACTGCAGCCACATCACCAGCACTGGCCTATCAGGCACTCAGCCACAAGTGACATCACAAACACAAACTGCAACCACAGGACCAGCACTGGCCTAGCAGGCACTGAGACACAAGTGACATCACAACCACAAACTGCACCCACATCACCAGCACTGGCCTAGCAGGCACTGAGCCACAAGTGACATCACAACCACAAACTCCACCCACATCACCAGCACTGGCCTAGCAGGCACTGAGCCACAAGTGACATCACAACCACAAACTCCACCCACAGTACCAGCACTGGCCTATCAGGCACTCAGCCACAAGTGACATCACAACCACAAACTGCAGCCACAACACCAGCACGGGCCTATCAGGCACTCAGCCACAAGTGACATCACAACCACAAACTCTACCCACATCACCAGCACTGGCCTATCAGGCACTCAGCCACAAGTGACATCACAAACACAAACTGCACACACATCACCAGCACTGGCCTATCAGGCACTGAGACACAAGTGACATCACAACCACAAACTCTACCCACATCACCAGCACTGGCCTATCAGGCACTCAGCCACAAGTGACATCACAAACACAAACTGCACACACATCACCAGCACTGGCCTATCAGGCACTGAGACACAAGTGACATCACAACCACAAACTCTACCCACATCACCAGCACTGGCCTATCAGGCACTCAGCCACAAGTGACATCACAACCACAAACTCTACCCACATCACCAGCACTGGCCTATCAGGCACTCAGCCACAAGTGACATCACAGCCACGAACTCCACCCACATCACCAGCACTGGCCTATCACGCACTCAGCCACAAGTGACATCACAACCACAAACTACACCCACAGGACCAGCACTGGCCTATCAGGCACTCAGCCACAAGTGACATCACAACCACAAACTTCAGCCACAGGACCAGCACTGGCCTATTAGGCACTCAGCCACAAGTGACATCACAACCACAAACTGCACCCACAACACCAGCACTGGCCTATCAGGCACTCAGCCACAAGTGACATCACAACCAAAAACTGCAGCTATGTGACCACCACTGGCCTATCAGGCACTGAGCCACAAGTGACATCACAAACACAAACTGCACCCACATCACCAGCACTGGCCTATCAGGCACTCAGCCACAAGTGACATCACAAAAACAAACTGCAGTCATGTGACCACCACTGGCCTATCAGCGACTGAGACACAAGTGACATCACAACCACAAACCGCACCCACATCACAAGCACTGGCCTATCAGGCACTCAGCCACAAGTGACATCACAACCACAAACTGAACACACATCACCAGCACTGGCCTATCAGGCACTCAGCCACAAGTGACATCACAAACACAAACTGCACCCACATCACCAGCACTGGCCTATCAGGCACTCAGCCACAAGTGACATCACAACCACAAACTGCACACACAAAACCAGCACTGGCCTATCAGGCACTCAGCCACAAGTGACATCACAAACACAAACTCCACCCACATCACCAGCACTGGCCTAGAAGGCACTCAGCCACAAGTGACATCACAACCACAAACTGCACACACAACACCAGCACTGGCCTATCAGGCACTGAGCCACAAGTGACCTCACAACCACAAACTGCAGCCATGTAACTAGCACTGGCCTATCAGACACTCAGCCACAAGTGACATCACAACCACAAACTGCAGCCACATCACCAGCACTGGCCTATCAGACACTGAGCCACAAGTGACATCACAACCACAAACTGCACCCACATTACCAGCACTGGCCTATCAGGCACTGAGCCACAAGTGATATCACAACCACGAACTCCACCCACCGTACCAGCACTGGCCTATCAGGCACTCAGCCACAAGTGACATCACAAACACAAACTGCAGCCACGTCACCAGCACTGGCCTATCAGGCACTCAGCCACAAGTGACATCACAACCACAAACTGCACCCACATGACCAGCACTGGCCTAGCAGGCACTCAGCCACAAGTGACATCACAAACACAAACTGCAACCACATCACCAGCACTGGCCTATCAGGCACTCAGCCACAAGTGACATCATAACCACAAACTGAACACACATCACCAGCACTGGCCTATCAGGCACTCAGCCACAAGTGACATCACAACCACAAACTGCACCCACATCACCAGCACTGGCCTATCAGGCACTGAGCCACAAGTGATATCACAACCACAAACTCCACCCACATCACCAGCACTGGCCTATCAGGCACTCAGCCACAAGTGACATCACAACCACAAACTCCACCCACATCACCAGCACTGGCCTATCAGGCACTCAGCCACAAGTGACATCACAACCACAAACTCCACTCACATCACCAGCACTGGCCTATCAGGCACTCAGCCACAAGTGACATCACAACCACAAACTCCACCCACATCACCAGCACTGGCCTATCAGGCACTCAGACACAAGTGACATCACAACCACAAACTGCACCCACATCACCAGCACTGGCCTATCAGGCACTGAGACACAAGTGACATCACAACCACAAACTGCAGCTATGTGACCAGCACTGGCCTATCAGGCACTGAGCCACAAGTGACATCACAACCACAAACTGCACCCACATCACCAGCACTGGCCTATCAGGCACTCAGCCACAAGTGACATCACAACCACAAACGGCACCCACATCACCAGCACTGGCCTAGCAGGCACTGAGACACAAGTGACATCACAACCACAAACTGCACCCACATCACCAGCACTGGCCTAGCAGGCACTCAGCCACAAGTGACATCACAACCACAAACTCCACCCACATCACCAGCACTGGCCTAGCAGGCACTGAGCCACAAGTGACATCACAACCACAAACTCCACCCACAGTACCAGCACTGGCCTATCAGGCACTCAGCCACAAGTGACATCACAACCACAAACTGCAGCCACAACACCAGCACGGGCCTATCAGGCACTCAGCCACAAGTGACATCACAACCACAAACTGCACCCACAACACCAGCACTGGCCTATCACGCACTCAGCCACAAGTGACATCACAACCACAAACTTCAGCCACAGGACCAGCACTGGCCTATCAGGCACTCAGCCACAAGTGACATCACAACCACAAACTGCAGTCATGTGACCACCACTGGCCTATCAGCCACTGAGCCACAAGTGACATCACAACCACAAACTGCACCCACATCACCAGCACTGGCCTATCAGCGACTGAGACACAAGTGACATCACAACCACAAACCGCACCCACATCACAAGCACTGGCCTATCAGGCACTGAGACACAAGTGACATCACAAACACAAACTGCAGACACATCACCACCACTGGCCTATCAGGCACTGAGCCACAAGTGACATCACAACCACAAACTGCACCCACATCACCAGCACTGGCCTATCAGGCACTGAGCCACAAGTGACCTCACAACCACAAACTCCACCCACAGGACCAGCACTGGCCTATCAGGCACTCAGCCACAAGTGACCTTACAAAAACAAACTGAACCCACATCACCAGCACTGGCCTATCAGGCACTCAGCCACAAGTGACATCACAACCACAAACTCCACCCACATCACCAGCACTGGCCTATCAGGCACTCAGCCACAAGTGACATCACAACCACAAACTGCACCCACATCACCAGCACTGGCCTATCAGGCACTGAGCCACAAGTGACCTCACAAACACAAACTCCACCCACAGGACCAGCACTGGCCTATCAGGCACTCAGCCACAAGTGACCTTACAAAAACAAACTGAACCCACATCACCAGCACTGGCCTATCAGGCACTCAGCCACAAGTGACATCACAACCACAAACTGCACCCACATCACCAGCACTGGCCTATCAGGCACTCAGCCACAAGTGACATCACAACCACAAACTCCACCCACAGTACCAGCACTGGCCTATCAGGCACTCAGCCACAAGTGACATCTCAAAAACAAACTGCAACCACAACACCAGCACTGGCCTAGCAGGCACTCAGCCACAAGTGACATCACAACCACAAACTGCACCCACAACACCAGCACTGGCCTATCAGGCACTCAGCCACAAGTGACATCACAACCACAAACTGCAGCCACATCACCACCACTGGCCTATCAGGCACTCAGCCACAAGTGACATCACAACCACAAACTGCACACACAAAACCAGCACTGGCCTAGCAGGCACTGAGCCACAAGTGATATCACAACCACAAACTCCACCCACATCACCAGCACTGGCCTATCAGGCACTCAGCCACAAGTGACATCACAACCACAAACTCCACCCACATCACCAGCACTGGCCTATCAGGCACTCAGCCACAAGTGACCTCACAACCACAAACTCCACCCACAGTACCAGCACTGGCCTATCAGGCACTGAGACACAAGTGACATCACAACCACAAACTGCAGCTATGTGACCAGCACTGGCCTATCAGGCACTGAGCCACAAGTGACATCACAACCACAAACTGCACCCACATCACCAGCACTGGCCTATCAGGCACTCAGCCACAAGTGACATCACAACCACAAACTGCAACCACATCACCAGCACTGGCCTATCAGGCACTCAGCCACAAGTGACATCACAAACACAAACTGCAACCACAGGACCAGCACTGGCCTAGCAGGCACTCAGCCACAAGTGACATCACAACCACAAACTCCACCCACAGTACCAGCACTGGCCTAGCAGGCACTCAGCCACAAGTGACATCACAACCACAAACTGCAGCCACAACACCAGCACGGGCCTATCAGGCACTCAGCCACAAGTGACATCACAACCACAAACTCCACCCACATCACCAGCACTGGCCTATCAGGCACTCAGCCACAAGTGACATCACAACCACAAACTGCAGACACATCACCAGCACTGGCCTATCAGGCACTCAGCCACAAGTGACATCACAACCACAAACTGCACCCACAGGACCAGCACTGGCCTATCAGGCACTGAGCCACAAGTGACATCACAAACACAAACTGCACACACAACACCAGCACTGGCCTATCAGGCACTGAGCCACAAGTGACATCATAACCACAAACTCCACCCACAGGACCACCACTGGCCTATCAGACACTGAGCCACAAGTGACATCACAACCACAAACTCCACCCACAGGACCACCACTGGGCTATCAGACACTCAGCCACAAGTGACATCACAACCACAAACTGCACACACATCACCAGCACTGGCCTATCAGGCACTGAGACACAAGTGACATCACAACCACAAACTCTACCCACATCACCAGCACTGGCCTATCAGGCACTCAGCCACAAGTGACATCACAACCACAAACTCTACCCACATCACCAGCACTGGCCTATCAGGCACTCAGCCACAAGTGACATCACAGCCACGAACTCCACCCACATCACCAGCACTGGCCTATCAGGCACTCAGCCACAAGTGACATCACAACCACAAACTGCACCCACAACACCAGCACTGGCCTATCACGCACTCAGCCACAAGTGACATCACAACCACAAACTGCACCCACAACACCAGCACTGGCCTATCAGGCACTCAGCCACAAGTGACATCACAACCACAAACTTCAGCCACAGGACCAGCACTGGCCTATCAGGCACTCAGCCACAAGTGACATCACAACCACAAACTGCACCCACAACACCAGCACTGGCCTATCAGGCACTCAGCCACAAGTGACATCACAACCAAAAACTGCAGCTATGTGACCACCACTGGCCTATCAGGCACTGAGCCACAAGTGACATCACAACCACAAACTGCAGACACATCACCAGCACTGGCCTATCAGGCACTCAGCCACAAGTGACATCACAAACACAAACTGCACACACATCACCAGCACTGGCCTATCAGGCACTCAGCCACAAGTGACATCACAGCCACGAACTCCACCCACATCACCAGCACTGGCCTATCAGGCACTCAGCCACAAGTGACATCACAACCACAAACTGCACCCACAACACCAGCACTGGCCTATCACGCACTCAGCCACAAGTGACATCACAACCACAAACTGCACCCACAACACCAGCACTGGCCTATCAGGCACTCAGCCACAAGTGACATCACAAAAACAAACTGCAGTCATGTGACCACCACTGGCCTATCAGCGACTGAGACACAAGTGACATCACAACCACAAACCGCACCCACATCACAAGCACTGGCCTATCAGGCACTGAGACACAAGTGACATCACAAACACAAACTGCACCCACAACACCACCACTGGCCTATCAGGCACTGAGCCACAAGTGACATCACAACCACAAACTGAACACACATCACCAGCACTGGCCTATCAGGCACTCAGCCACAAGTGACATCACAACCACAAACTGCAGCCACAACACCAGCACTGGCCTATCAGGCACTCAGCCACAAGTGACATCACAAACACAAACTGCAGCCACAACACCAGCACTGGCCTATCAGGCACTCAGCCACAAGTGACATCACAAACACAAACTCCACCCACATGACCAGCACTGGCCTAGCAGGCACTCAGCCACAACTGACATCACAACCACAAACTGCACACACAACACCAGCACTGGCCTATCAGACACTGAGCCACAAGTGACATCACAACCACAAACTGCACCCACATCACCAGCACTGGCCTATCAGGCACTGAGCCACAAATGACATCACAACCACAAACTCCACCCACAGGACCAGCACTGGCCTATCAGGCACTGAGCCACAAGTGACATCACAACCACAAACGGCACCCACATTACCAGTACTGGCCTAGCAGGCACTGAGCCACAAGTGACATCAAAAACACAAACTGCACCCACAGGACCAGCACTGGCCTATCAGGCTCTCAGACACAAGTGACATCACAACCACGAACTCCACCCACAGTACCAGCACTGGCCTAGCAGGCACTGAGCCACAAGTGACATCACAACCACAAACTGCACCCACATCACCAGCACTGCCCTATCAGGCACTCAGCCACAAGTGACATCACAACCACAAACTGCACCCACATCACCAGCACTGCCCTATCAGGCACTCAGTCACAAGTGACATCACAACCACAAACTGAACCCACATCACCAGCACTGGCCTATCAGGCACTCAGCCACAAGTGACATCACAAACACAAACTGCAGCCACAACACCAGCACTGTCCTATCAGGCACTCAGCCACAAGTGACATCACAAAAACAAACTCCACCCACATCACCAGCACTGGCCTATAAGGCACTCATTCACAAGTGACATCACAACCACAAACTCCACCCACAGGACCAGCACTGGCCTATCAGGCACTCAGCCACAAGTGACATCACAAACACAAACTCCACCCACATCACCAGCACTGGCCTATCAGGCACTCAGCCACAAGTGACATCACAACCACAAACTCCACCCACAAGACCAGCACTGGCCTAGCAGGCACTCAGCCACAAGTGACATCACAACCACAAACTGCACACACAACACCAGCACTGGCCTATCAGACACTGAGCCACAAGTGACATCACAACCACAAACTGCACCCACATCACCAGCACTGGCCTATCAGGCACTCAGCCACAAGTGACCTCACAAACACAAACTCTACCCACAGTACCAGCACTGGCCTATCAGGCACTCAGTCACAAGTGACATCACAACCACAAACTCCACCCACATCACCAGCAGTGGCCTAGCAGGCACTCAGCCACAAGTGACATCACAACCACAAACTGCAACCACATCACCAGCACTGGCCTATCAGGCACTCAGCCACAAGTGACATCACAACCACAAACTGCAACCACATCACCAGCACTGGCCTACCAGGTACTCAGCCACAAGTGACATCACAACCAAAAACTCCACCCACATCACCAGCACTGGCCTATCAGGCACTCAGCCACAAGTGACATCACAACCACAAACTGCACCCACAGGACCAGCACTGGCCTAGCAGGCACTCAGCCACAAGTGACATCACAAACACAAACTGCACCCACAACACCAGCACTGGCCTATCAGGCACTCAGCCACAAGTGACATCACAACCACAAACTGCAGCCACATCACCACCACTGGCCTATCAGGCACTCAGCCACAAGTGACATCACAACCACAAAGTGCACCCACATTACCAGTGCTGGCCTAGCAGGCACTGAGCCACAAGTGATATCACAACCACAAACTCCACCCACATCACCAGCACTGGCCTATCAGGCACTCAGCCACAAGTGACATCACAACCACAAACTCCACCCACATCACCAGCACTGGCCTATCAGGCACTCAGCCACAAGTGACATCACAACCACAAACTCCACTCACATCACCAGCACTGGCCTATCAGGCACTCAGCCACAAGTGACATCACAACCACAAACTCCACCCACAGTACCAGCACTGGCCTATCAGGCACTGAGCCACAAGTGACATCACAACCACAAACTGCAGCTATGTGACCAGCACTGGCCTATCAGGCACTGAGCCACAAGTGACATCACAACCACAAACTGCACCCACATCACCAGCACTGGCCTATCAGGCACTCAGCCACAAGTGACATCACAACCACAAACTGCAACCACATCACCAGCACTGGCCTATCAGGCACTCAGCCACAAGTGACATCACAAACACAAACTGCAACCACAACACCAGCACTGGCCTAGCAGGCACTCAGCCACAAGTGACATCACAACCACAAACTGCACCCACAACACCAGCACGGGCCTATCAGGCACTCAGCCACAAGTGACATCACAACCACAAACTCCACCCACATCACCAGCACTGGCCTATCAGGCACTGAGACACAAGTGACCTCACAACCACAAACTGCAGCCATGGGCCTAGCACTGGCCTATCAGGCACTGAGCCACAAGTGACCTCACGACCACAAACTGCAGCCATGTAACTAGCACTGGCCTATCAGACACTCAGCCACAAGTGACATCACAACCACAAACTGCAGCCACATCACCAGCACTGGCCTATCAGACACTCAGCCACAAGTGACATCACAACCACAAACTGCACACACAACACCAGCACTGGCCTATCAGGCACTGAGCCACAAGTGACATCACAACCACAAACTGCACCCACATCACCAGCACTGGCCTATCAGGCACTCAGCCACAAGTGACATCACAACCACAAACTCCACCCACATCACCAGCACTGGCCTATCAGGCACTCAGCCACAAGTGACATCACAAACACAAACTGCAACCACAGGACCAGCACTGGCCTAGCAGGCACTCAGCCACAAGTGACATCACAACCACAAACTCCACCCACAGTACCAGCACTGGCCTATCAGGCACTCAGCCACAAGTGACATCACAACCACAAACTGCAGCCACAACACCAGCACGGGCCTATCAGGCACTCAGCCACAAGTGACATCACAACCACAAACTCCACCCACATCACCAGCACTGGCCTATCAGGCACTCAGCCACAAGTGACATCACAACCACAAACTGCAACCACATGACCAGCACTGGCCTATCAGGCACTCAGCCACAAGTGACATCATAACCACAAACTGAACACACATCACCAGCACTGGCCTATCAGGCACTCAGCCACAAGTGACATCACAACCACAAACTCCACCCACATCACCAGCACTGGCCTATCAGGCACTCAGCCACAAGTGACATCACAACCACAAACTCCACCCACATCACCAGCACTGGCCTATCAGGCACTCAGCCACAAGTGACATCACAACCACAAACTCCACTCACATCACCAGCACTGGCCTATCAGGCACTCAGCCACAAGTGACATCACAACCACAAACTCCACCCACATCACCAGCACTGGCCTATCAGGCACTGAGCCACAAGTGACATCACAACCACAAACTGCACCCACATCACCAGCACTGGCCTATCAGGCACTCAGCCACAAGTGACATCACAACCACAAACTGCAACCACATCACCAGCACTGGCCTATCAGGCACTCAGCCACAAGTGACATCACAAACACAAACTGCAACCACAGGACCAGCACTGGCCTAGCAGGCACTGAGACACAAGTGACATCACAACCACAAACTGCACCCACATCACCAGCACTGGCCTAGCAGGCACTCAGCCACAAGTGACATCACAACCACAAACTCCACCCACATCACCAGCACTGGCCTAGCAGGCACTGAGCCACAAGTGACATCACAACCACAAACTCCACCCACATCACCAGCACTGGCCTATCAGGCACTCAGCCACAAGTGACATCACAACCACAAACTGCACCCACATCACCAGCACTGGCCTATCAGGCACTGAGCCACAAGTGACCTCACAAACACAAACTCCACCCACAGGACCAGCACTGGCCTATCAGGCACTCAGCCACAAGTGACCTTACAAAAACAAACTGAACCCACATCACCAGCACTGGCCTATCAGGCACTCAGCCACAAGTGACATCACAACCACAAACTCCACCCACAGTACCAGCACTGGCCTATCAGGCACTCAGCCACAAGTGACATCACAAACACAAACTGCAACCACAACACCAGCACTGGCCTAGCAGGCACTCAGCCACAAGTGACATCACAACCACAAACTGCACCCACAACACCAGCACTGGCCTATCAGGCACTCAGCCACAAGTGACATCACAACCACAAACTGCAGCCACATCACCAGCACTGGCCTATCAGGCACTCAGCCACAAGTGACATCACAACCACAAACTGCACACACAAAACCAGCACTGGCCTAGCAGGCACTGAGCCACAAGTGATATCACAACCACAAACTCCACCCACATCACCAGCACTGGCCTATCAGGCACTCAGCCACAAGTGACATCACAACCACAAACTCCACCCACATCACCAGCACTGGCCTATCAGGCACTCAGCCACAAGTGACCTCACAACCACAAACTCCACCCACAGTACCAGCACTGGCCTATCAGGCACTGAGACACAAGTGACATCACAACCACAAACTGCAGCTATGTGACCAGCACTGGCCTATCAGGCACTGAGCCACAAGTGACATCACAACCACAAACTGCACCCACATCACCAGCACTGGCCTATCAGGCACTCAGCCACAAGTGACATCACAACCACAAACTGCAACCACATCACCAGCACTGGCCTATCAGGCACTCAGCCACAAGTGACATCACAAACACAAACTGCAACCACAGGACCAGCACTGGCCTAGCAGGCACTCAGCCACAAGTGACATCACAACCACAAACTCCACCCACAGTACCAGCACTGGCCTATCAGGCACTCAGCCACAAGTGACATCACAACCACAAACTGCAGCCACAACACCAGCACGGGCCTATCAGGCACTCAGCCACAAGTGACATCACAACCACAAACTCCACCCACATCACCAGCACTGGCCTATCAGGCACTCAGCCACAAGTGACATCACAACCACAAACTGCACCCACAGGACCAGCACTGGCCTATCAGGCACTGAGCCACAAGTGACATCACAAACACAAACTGCACACACAACACCAGCACTGGCCTATCAGGCACTGAGCCACAAGTGACATCATAACCACAAACTCCACCCACAGGACCACCACTGGCCTATCAGACACTGAGCCACAAGTGACATCACAACCACAAACTCCACCCACAGGACCACCACTGGGCTATCAGACACTCAGCCACAAGTGACATCACAACCACAAACTGCAGCCACAACACCAGCACTGGCCTATCAGGCACTCAGCCACAAGTGACATCACAACCACAATCTGCACCCACATCACCAGCACGGGCCTATCAGGCACTCAGCCACAAGTGACATCACAACCACAAACTGCACCCACATCACCAGCACTGGCCTATCAGGCACTCAGCCACAAGTGACCTTACAAAAACAAACTGAACCCACATCACCAGCACTGGCCTATCAGGCACTCAGCCACAAGTGACATCACAAACACAAACTGCATCCACAGGACCACCACTGGCCTATCAGGCACTCAGCCACAAGTGACATCACAAACACAAACTGAACACACTTCACCAGCACTGGCCTATCAGGCACTCAGCCACAAGTGACATCACAACCACAAACTGAACACACATCACCAGCACTGGCCTATCAGGCACTCAGCCACAAGTGACATCACAACCACAAACTGCACCCACATCACCAGCACTGGCCTATCAGGCACTCAGCCACAAGTGACATCACAACCACAAACTGCAACCACATCACCAGCACTGGCCTATCAGGCACTCAGCCACAAGTGACATCACAGCCACAAACTGCAACCACAGGACCAGCACTGGCCTAGCAGGCACTGAGACACAAGTGACATCACAACCACAAACTGCACCCACATCACCAGCACTGGCCTAGCAGGCACTCAGCCACAAGTGACATCACAACCACAAACTCCACCCACATCACCAGCACTGGCCTAGCAGGCACTGAGCCACAAGTGACATCACAACCACAAACTCCACCCACAGTACCAGCACTGGCCTATCAGGCACTCAGCCACAAGTGACATCACAACCACAAACTGCAGCCACAACACCAGCACGGGCCTATCAGGCACTCAGCCACAAGTGACATCACAACCACAAATTCCACCCACATCACCAGCACTGGCCTATCAGGCACTCAGCCACAAGTGACATCACAACCACAAACTGCACCCACAACACCAGCACTGGCCTATCACGCACTCAGCCACAAGTGACATCACAACCACAAACTGCACCCACAACACCAGCACTGGCCTATCAGGCACTCAGCCACAAGTGACATCACAAAAACAAACTGCAGTCATGTGACCACCACTGGCCTATCAGCGACTGAGACACAAGTGACATCACAACCACAAACCGCACCCACATCACAAGCACTGGCCTATCAGGCACTGAGACACAAGTGACATCACAAACACAAACTGCACCCACAACACCACCACTGGCCTATCAGGCACTGAGCCACAAGTGACATCACAACCACAAACTGAACACACATCACCAGCACTGGCCTATCAGGCACTCAGCCACAAGTGACATCACAAACACAAACTGCAGCCACATCACCAGCACTGGCCTATCAGGCACTCAGCCACAAGTGACATCACAACCACAAACTGCACACACAAAACCAGCACTGGCCTATCAGGCACTCAGCCACAAGTGACATCACAAACACAAACTCCACCCACATCACCAGCACTGGCCTAGCAGGCACTCAGCCACAACTGACATCACAACCACAAACTGCACACACAACACCAGCACTGGCCTATCAGACACTGAGCCACAAGTGACATCACAACCACAAACTCCACCCACAGGACCACCACTGGGCTATCAGACACTGAGCCACAAGTGATATCACAACCACAAACTGCACCCACATTACCAGCACTGGCCTAGCAGGCACTCAGCCACAAGTGACATCACAAACACAAACTGCACCCACAGGACCAGCACTGGCCTATCAGGCACTCAGCCACAAGTGATATCACAACCACGAACTCCACCCACAGTACCAGCACTGGCCTATCAGGCACTCAGCCACAAGTGACATCACAAACACAAACTGCAACCACAACACCAGCACTGGCCTAGCAGGCACTCAGCCACAAGTGACATCACAACCACAAACTGCACCCACAACACCAGCACTGGCCTATCAGGCACTCAGCCACAAGTGACATCACAACCACAAACTGCACACACAAAACCAGCACTGGCCTAGCAGGCACTGAGCCACAAGTGATATCACAACCACAAACTCCACCCACATCACCAGCACTGGCCTATCAGGCACTCAGCCACAAGTGACATCACAACCACAAACTCCACCCACATCACCAGCACTGGCCTATCAGGCACTCAGCCACAAGTGACCTCACAACCACAAACTCCACCCACAGTACCAGCACTGGCCTATCAGGCACTGAGACACAAGTGACATCACAACCACAAACTGCAGCTATGTGACCAGCACTGGCCTATCAGGCACTGAGCCACAAGTGACATCACAACCACAAACTGCACCCACATCACCAGCACTGGCCTATCAGGCACTCAGCCACAAGTGACATCACAACCACAAACTCCACCCACATCACCAGCACTGGCCTATCAGGCACTCAGCCACAAGTGACATCACAAACACAAACTGCAACCACAGGACCAGCACTGGCCTAGCAGGCACTCAGCCACAAGTGACATCACAACCACAAACTCCACCCACAGTACCAGCACTGGCCTATCAGGCACTCAGCCACAAGTGACATCACAAACACAAACTCCACCCACAACACCAACACGGGACTATCAGGCACTCAGCCACAAGTGACATCACAACCACAAACTCCACCCACATCACCAGCACTGGCCTATCAGGCACTCAGCCACAAGTGACATCACAACCACAAACTGCAGACACATCACCAGCACTGGCCTATCAGGCACTCAGCCACAAGTGACATCACAAACACAAACTGCACACACATCACCAGCACTGGCCTATCAGGCACTGAGACACAAGTGACATCACAACCACAAACTCTACCCACATCACCAGCACTGGCCTATCAGGCACTCAGCCACAAGTGACATCACAACCACAAACTCTACCCACATCACCAGCACTGGCCTATCAGGCACTCAGCCACAAGTGACATCACAGCCACGAACTCCACCCACATCACCAGCACTGGCCTATCAGGCACTCAGCCACAAGTGACATCACAACCACAAACTGCACCCACAACACCAGCACTGGCCTATCACGCACTCAGCCACAAGTGACATCACAACCACAAACTGCACCCACAACACCAGCACTGGCCTATCAGGCACTCAGCCACAAATGACATCACAACCACAAACTTCAGCCACAGGACCAGCACTGGCCTATCAGGCACTCAGCCACAAGTGACATCACAACCACAAACTGCACCCACAACACCAGCACTGGCCTATCAGGCACTCAGCCACAAGTGACATCACAACCAAAAACTGCAGCTATGTGACCACCACTGGCCTATCAGGCACTGAGCCACAAGTGACATCACAACCACAAACTGCAGACACATCACCAGCACTGGCCTATCAGGCACTCAGCCACAAGTGACATCACAAACACAAACTGCACACACATCACCAGCACTGGCCTATCAGGCACTCAGCCACAAGTGACATCACAGCCACGAACTCCACCCACATCACCAGCACTGGCCTATCAGGCACTCAGCCACAAGTGACATCACAACCACAAACTGCACCCACAACACCAGCACTGGCCTATCACGCACTCAGCCACAAGTGACATCACAACCACAAACTGCACCCACAACACCAGCACTGGCCTATCAGGCACTCAGCCACAAGTGACATCACAAAAACAAACTGCAGTCATGTGACCACCACTGGCCTATCAGCGACTGAGACACAAGTGACATCACAACCACAAACCGCACCCACATCACAAGCACTGGCCTATCAGGCACTGAGACACAAGTGACATCACAAACACAAACTGCACCCACAACACCACCACTGGCCTATCAGGCACTGAGCCACAAGTGACATCACAACCACAAACTGAACACACATCACCAGCACTGGCCTATCAGGCACTCAGCCACAAGTGACATCACAACCACAAACTGCAGCCACGTGACTAGCACTGGCCTATCAGGCACTCAGCCACAAGTGACATCACAACCACAAACTGCACACACAAAACCAGCACTGGCCTATCAGGCACTCAGCCACAAGTGACATCACAAACACAAACTCCACCCACATGACCAGCACTGGCCTAGCAGGCACTCAGCCACAACTGACATCACAACCACAAACTGCACCCACAACACCAGCACTGGCCTATCACGCACTCAGCCACAAGTGACATCACAACCACAAACTGCACCCACAACACCAGCACTGGCCTATCAGGCACTCAGCCACAAGTGACATCACAAAAACAAACTGCAGTCATGTGACCACCACTGGCCTATCAGCGACTGAGACACAAGTGACATCACAACCACAAACCGCACCCACATCACAAGCACTGGCCTATCAGGCACTGAGACACAAGTGACATCACAAACACAAACTGCACCCACAACACCACCACTGGCCTATCAGGCACTGAGCCACAAGTGACATCACAACCACAAACTGAACACACATCACCAGCACTGGCCTATCAGGCACTCAGCCACAAGTGACATCACAACCACAAACTGCAGCCACGTGACTAGCACTGGCCTATCAGGCACTCAGCCACAAGTGACATCACAACCACAAACTGCACACACAAAACCAGCACTGGCCTATCAGGCACTCAGCCACAAGTGACATCACAAACACAAACTCCACCCACATGACCAGCACTGGCCTAGCAGGCACTCAGCCACAACTGACATCACAACCACAAACTGCACACACAACACCAGCACTGGCCTATCAGACACTGAGCCACAAGTGACATCACAACCACAATCTGCACCCACATTACCAGCACTGGCCTAGCAGGCACTCAGCCACAAGTGACATCACAACCACAAACTGCACCCACAGGACCAGCACTGGCCTAGCAGGCACTCAGCCACAAGTGATATCACAACCACGAACTCCACCCACAGTACCAGCACTGGCCTATCAGGCACTCAGCCACAAGTGACATCACAAACACAAACTGCAACCACAACACCAGCACTGGCCTAGCAGGCACTCAGCCACAAGTGACATCACAACCACAAACTGCACCCACAACACCAGCACTGGCCTATCAGGCACTCAGCCACAAGTGACATCACAACCACAAACTGCAGCCACATCACCACCACTGGCCTATCAGGCACTCAGCCACAAGTGACATCACAACCACAAACTGCACACACAAAACCAGCACTGGCCTAGCAGGCACTGAGCCACAAGTGATATCACAACCACAAACTCCACCCACATCACCAGCACTGGCCTATCAGGCACTCAGCCACAAGTGACATCACAACCACAAACTCCACCCACATCACCAGCACTGGCCTATCAGGCACTCAGCCACAAGTGACCTCACAACCACAAACTGCACCCACAGTACCAGCACTGGCCTATCAGGCACTGAGACACAAGTGACATCACAACCACAAACTGCAGCTATGTGACCAGCACTGGCCTATCAGGCACTGAGCCACAAGTGACATCACAACCACAAACTGCACCCACATCACCAGCACTGGCCTATCAGGCACTCAGCCACAAGTGACATCACAACCACAAACTGCAACCACATCACCAGCACTGGCCTATCAGGCACTCAGCCACAAGTGACATCACAAACACAAACTGCAGCCACAACACCAGCACGGGCCTATCAGGCACTCAGCCACAAGTGACATCACAACCACAAACTCCACCCACATCACCAGCACTGGCCTATCAGGCACTCAGCCACAAGTGACATCACAACCACAAACTGCAGACACATCACCAGCACTGGCCTATCAGGCACTGAGACACAAGTGACATCACAACCACAAACTCTACCCACATCACCAGCACTGGCCTATCAGGCACTCAGCCACAAGTGACATCACAACCACAAACTCTACCCACATCACCAGCACTGGCCTATCAGGCACTCAGCCACAAGTGACATCACAGCCACGAACTCCACCCACATCACCAGCACTGGCCTATCAGGCACTCAGCCACAAGTGACATCACAACCACAAACTGCACCCACAACACCAGCACTGGCCTATCACGCACTCAGCCACAAGTGACATCACAACCACAAACTGCACCCACAACACCAGCACTGTCCTATCAGGCACTCAGCCACAAGTGACATCACAACCACAAACTTCAGCCACAGGACCAGCACTGGCCTATCAGGCACTCAGCCACAAGTGACATCACAACCACAAACTGCACCCACAACACCAGCACTGGCCTATCAGGCACTCAGCCACAAGTGACATCACAAACACAAACTGAACCCACAACACCACCACTGGCCTATCAGGCACTGAGCCACAAGTGACATCACAACCACAAACTGAACACACATCACCAGCACTGGCCTATCAGGCACTCAGCCACAAGTGACATCACAAACACAAACTGCAGCCACATCACCAGCACTGGCCTATCAGGCACTCAGCCACAAGTGACATCACAACCACAAACTGCACACACAAAACCAGCACTGGCCTATCAGGCACTCAGCCACAAGTGACATCACAAACACAAACTCCACCCACATCACCAGCACTGGCCTAGCAGGCACTCAGCCACAACTGACATCACAACCACAAACTGCACACACAACACCAGCACTGGCCTATCAGACACTGAGCCACAAGTGATATCACAACCACAAACTGCACCCACATTACCAGCACTGGCCTAGCAGGCACTCAGCCACAAGTGACATCACAACCACAAACTGCACCCACAGGACCAGCACTGGCCTAGCAGGCACTCAGCCACAAGTGATATCACAACCACGAACTCCACCCACAGTACCAGCACTGGCCTATCAGGCACTCAGTCACAAGTGACATCACAACCACAAACTGCAGCCACATCACCAGCACTGGCATATCAGGCACTCAGCCACAAGTGACATCATAACCACAAACTGAACACACATCACCAGCACTGGCCTATCAGGCACTCAGCCACAAGTGACATCACAAACACAAACTGCACCCACATCACCAGCACTGGCCTATCAGGCACTGAGCCACAAGTGATATCACAACCACAAACTCCACCCACATCACCAGCACTGGCCTATCAGGCACTCAGCCACAAGTGACATCACAACCACAAACTCCACCCACATCACCAGCACTGGCCTATCAGGCACTGAGCCACAAGTGACCTCACAAACACAAACTCCACCCACAGTACCAGCACTGGCCTATCAGGCACTCAGCCACAAGTGACCTCACAAACACAAACTCCACCCACATCACCAGCACTGGCCTAACAGGCACTCAGCCACAAGTGACATCACAACCACAAACTCCACCCATATCACCAGCACTGGCCTATCAGGCACTCAGCCACAAGTGACCTTACAAAAACAAACTGAACCCACATCACCAGCACTGGCCTATCAGGCACTCAGCCACAAGTGACATCACAACCACAAACTCCACCCACAGTACCAGCACTGGCCTATCAGGCACTCAGCCACAAGTGACATCACAACCACAAACTGCAACCACAACACCAGCACTGGCCTATCAGGCACTCAGCCACAAGTGACATCACAAAAACAAACTGCAGTCATGTGACCACCACTGGCCTATCAGCGACTGAGACACAAGTGACATCACAACCACAAACCGCACCCACATCACAAGCACTGGCCTATCAGGCACTGAGACACAAGTGACATCACAAACACAAACTGCACCCACAACACCACCACTGGCCTATCAGGCACTGAGCCACAAGTGACATCACAACCACAAACTGAACACACATCACCAGCACTGCCCTATCAGGCACTCAGCCACAAGTGACATCACAAACACAAACTGCAGCCACATCACCAGCACTGGCCTATCAGGCACTCAGCCACAAGTGACATCACAACCACAAACTGCAACCACAACACCAGCACTGGCCTAGCAGGCACTCAGCCACAAGTGACATCACAACCACAAACTGCACCCACAACACCAGCACTGGCCTATCAGGCACTCAGCCACAAGTGACATCACAACCACAAACTGCACACACAAAACCAGCACTGGCCTAGCAGGCACTGAGCCACAAGTGATATCACAACCACAAACTCCACCCACATCACCAGCACTGGCCTATCAGGCACTCAGCCACAAGTGACATCACAACCACAAACTCCACCCACATCACCAGCACTGGCCTATCAGGCACTCAGCCACAAGTGACCTCACAACCACAAACTCCACCCACAGTACCAGCACTGGCCTATCAGGCACTGAGACACAAGTGACATCACAACCACAAACTGCAGCTATGTGACCAGCACTGGCCTATCAGGCACTGAGCCACAAGTGACATCACAACCACAAACTGCACCCACATCACCAGCACTGGCCTATCAGGCACTCAGCCACAAGTGACATCACAACCACAAACTCCACCCACATCACCAGCACTGGCCTATCAGGCACTCAGCCACAAGTGACATCACAAACACAAACTGCAACCACAGGACCAGCACTGGCCTAGCAGGCACTCAGCCACAAGTGACATCACAACCACAAACTCCACCCACAGTACCAGCACTGGCCTATCAGGCACTCAGCCACAAGTGACATCACAAACACAAACTCCACCCACAACACCAACACGGGCCTATCAGGCACTCAGCCACAAGTGACATCACAACCACAAACTCCACCCACATCACCAGCACTGGCCTATCAGGCACTCAGCCACAAGTGACATCACAACCACAAACTGCAGACACATCACCAGCACTGGCCTATCAGGCACTCAGCCACAAGTGACATCACAAACACAAACTGCACACACATCACCAGCACTGGCCTATCAGGCACTGAGACACAAGTGACATCACAACCACAAACTCTACCCACATCACCAGCACTGGCCTATCAGGCACTCAGCCACAAGTGACATCACAACCACAAACTCTACCCACATCACCAGCACTGGCCTATCAGGCACTCAGCCACAAGTGACATCACAGCCACGAACTCCACCCACATCACCAGCACTGGCCTATCAGGCACTCAGCCACAAGTGACATCACAACCACAAACTGCACCCACAACACCAGCACTGGCCTATCACGCACTCAGCCACAAGTGACATCACAACCACAAACTGCACCCACAACACCAGCACTGGCCTATCAGGCACTCAGCCACAAATGACATCACAACCACAAACTTCAGCCACAGGACCAGCACTGGCCTATCAGGCACTCAGCCACAAGTGACATCACAACCACAAACTGCACCCACAACACCAGCACTGGCCTATCAGGCACTCAGCCACAAGTGACATCACAACCAAAAACTGCAGCTATGTGACCACCACTGGCCTATCAGGCACTGAGCCACAAGTGACATCACAACCACAAACTGCAGACACATCACCAGCACTGGCCTATCAGGCACTCAGCCACAAGTGACATCACAAACACAAACTGCACACACATCACCAGCACTGGCCTATCAGGCACTCAGCCACAAGTGACATCACAGCCACGAACTCCACCCACATCACCAGCACTGGCCTATCAGGCACTCAGCCACAAGTGACATCACAACCACAAACTGCACCCACAACACCAGCACTGGCCTATCACGCACTCAGCCACAAGTGACATCACAACCACAAACTGCACCCACAACACCAGCACTGGCCTATCAGGCACTCAGCCACAAGTGACATCACAAAAACAAACTGCAGTCATGTGACCACCACTGGCCTATCAGCGACTGAGACACAAGTGACATCACAACCACAAACCGCACCCACATCACAAGCACTGGCCTATCAGGCACTGAGACACAAGTGACATCACAAACACAAACTGCACCCACAACACCACCACTGGCCTATCAGGCACTGAGCCACAAGTGACATCACAACCACAAACTGAACACACATCACCAGCACTGGCCTATCAGGCACTCAGCCACAAGTGACATCACAACCACAAACTGCAGCCACGTGACTAGCACTGGCCTATCAGGCACTCAGCCACAAGTGACATCACAACCACAAACTGCACACACAAAACCAGCACTGGCCTATCAGGCACTCAGCCACAAGTGACATCACAAACACAAACTCCACCCACATGACCAGCACTGGCCTAGCAGGCACTCAGCCACAACTGACATCACAACCACAAACTGCACCCACAACACCAGCACTGGCCTATCACGCACTCAGCCACAAGTGACATCACAACCACAAACTGCACCCACAACACCAGCACTGGCCTATCAGGCACTCAGCCACAAGTGACATCACAAAAACAAACTGCAGTCATGTGACCACCACTGGCCTATCAGCGACTGAGACACAAGTGACATCACAACCACAAACCGCACCCACATCACAAGCACTGGCCTATCAGGCACTGAGACACAAGTGACATCACAAACACAAACTGCACCCACAACACCACCACTGGCCTATCAGGCACTGAGCCACAAGTGACATCACAACCACAAACTGAACACACATCACCAGCACTGGCCTATCAGGCACTCAGCCACAAGTGACATCACAACCACAAACTGCAGCCACGTGACTAGCACTGGCCTATCAGGCACTCAGCCACAAGTGACATCACAACCACAAACTGCACACACAAAACCAGCACTGGCCTATCAGGCACTCAGCCACAAGTGACATCACAAACACAAACTCCACCCACATGACCAGCACTGGCCTAGCAGGCACTCAGCCACAACTGACATCACAACCACAAACTGCACACACAACACCAGCACTGGCCTATCAGACACTGAGCCACAAGTGACATCACAACCACAATCTGCACCCACATTACCAGCACTGGCCTAGCAGGCACTCAGCCACAAGTGACATCACAACCACAAACTGCACCCACAGGACCAGCACTGGCCTAGCAGGCACTCAGCCACAAGTGATATCACAACCACGAACTCCACCCACAGTACCAGCACTGGCCTATCAGGCACTCAGCCACAAGTGACATCACAAACACAAACTGCAACCACAACACCAGCACTGGCCTAGCAGGCACTCAGCCACAAGTGACATCACAACCACAAACTGCACCCACAACACCAGCACTGGCCTATCAGGCACTCAGCCACAAGTGACATCACAACCACAAACTGCAGCCACATCACCACCACTGGCCTATCAGGCACTCAGCCACAAGTGACATCACAACCACAAACTGCACACACAAAACCAGCACTGGCCTAGCAGGCACTGAGCCACAAGTGATATCACAACCACAAACTCCACCCACATCACCAGCACTGGCCTATCAGGCACTCAGCCACAAGTGACATCACAACCACAAACTCCACCCACATCACCAGCACTGGCCTATCAGGCACTCAGCCACAAGTGACCTCACAACCACAAACTGCACCCACAGTACCAGCACTGGCCTATCAGGCACTGAGACACAAGTGACATCACAACCACAAACTGCAGCTATGTGACCAGCACTGGCCTATCAGGCACTGAGCCACAAGTGACATCACAACCACAAACTGCACCCACATCACCAGCACTGGCCTATCAGGCACTCAGCCACAAGTGACATCACAACCACAAACTGCAACCACATCACCAGCACTGGCCTATCAGGCACTCAGCCACAAGTGACATCACAAACACAAACTGCAGCCACAACACCAGCACGGGCCTATCAGGCACTCAGCCACAAGTGACATCACAACCACAAACTCCACCCACATCACCAGCACTGGCCTATCAGGCACTCAGCCACAAGTGACATCACAACCACAAACTGCAGACACATCACCAGCACTGGCCTATCAGGCACTGAGACACAAGTGACATCACAACCACAAACTCTACCCACATCACCAGCACTGGCCTATCAGGCACTCAGCCACAAGTGACATCACAACCACAAACTCTACCCACATCACCAGCACTGGCCTATCAGGCACTCAGCCACAAGTGACATCACAGCCACGAACTCCACCCACATCACCAGCACTGGCCTATCAGGCACTCAGCCACAAGTGACATCACAACCACAAACTGCACCCACAACACCAGCACTGGCCTATCACGCACTCAGCCACAAGTGACATCACAACCACAAACTGCACCCACAACACCAGCACTGTCCTATCAGGCACTCAGCCACAAGTGACATCACAACCACAAACTTCAGCCACAGGACCAGCACTGGCCTATCAGGCACTCAGCCACAAGTGACATCACAACCACAAACTGCACCCACAACACCAGCACTGGCCTATCAGGCACTCAGCCACAAGTGACATCACAAACACAAACTGAACCCACAACACCACCACTGGCCTATCAGGCACTGAGCCACAAGTGACATCACAACCACAAACTGAACACACATCACCAGCACTGGCCTATCAGGCACTCAGCCACAAGTGACATCACAAACACAAACTGCAGCCACATCACCAGCACTGGCCTATCAGGCACTCAGCCACAAGTGACATCACAACCACAAACTGCACACACAAAACCAGCACTGGCCTATCAGGCACTCAGCCACAAGTGACATCACAAACACAAACTCCACCCACATCACCAGCACTGGCCTAGCAGGCACTCAGCCACAACTGACATCACAACCACAAACTGCACACACAACACCAGCACTGGCCTATCAGACACTGAGCCACAAGTGATATCACAACCACAAACTGCACCCACATTACCAGCACTGGCCTAGCAGGCACTCAGCCACAAGTGACATCACAACCACAAACTGCACCCACAGGACCAGCACTGGCCTAGCAGGCACTCAGCCACAAGTGATATCACAACCACGAACTCCACCCACAGTACCAGCACTGGCCTATCAGGCACTCAGTCACAAGTGACATCACAACCACAAACTGCAGCCACATCACCAGCACTGGCATATCAGGCACTCAGCCACAAGTGACATCATAACCACAAACTGAACACACATCACCAGCACTGGCCTATCAGGCACTCAGCCACAAGTGACATCACAAACACAAACTGCACCCACATCACCAGCACTGGCCTATCAGGCACTGAGCCACAAGTGATATCACAACCACAAACTCCACCCACATCACCAGCACTGGCCTATCAGGCACTCAGCCACAAGTGACATCACAACCACAAACTCCACCCACATCACCAGCACTGGCCTATCAGGCACTGAGCCACAAGTGACCTCACAAACACAAACTCCACCCACAGTACCAGCACTGGCCTATCAGGCACTCAGCCACAAGTGACCTCACAAACACAAACTCCACCCACATCACCAGCACTGGCCTAACAGGCACTCAGCCACAAGTGACATCACAACCACAAACTCCACCCATATCACCAGCACTGGCCTATCAGGCACTCAGCCACAAGTGACCTTACAAAAACAAACTGAACCCACATCACCAGCACTGGCCTATCAGGCACTCAGCCACAAGTGACATCACAACCACAAACTCCACCCACAGTACCAGCACTGGCCTATCAGGCACTCAGCCACAAGTGACATCACAACCACAAACTGCAACCACAACACCAGCACTGGCCTATCAGGCACTCAGCCACAAGTGACATCACAAAAACAAACTGCAGTCATGTGACCACCACTGGCCTATCAGCGACTGAGACACAAGTGACATCACAACCACAAACCGCACCCACATCACAAGCACTGGCCTATCAGGCACTGAGACACAAGTGACATCACAAACACAAACTGCACCCACAACACCACCACTGGCCTATCAGGCACTGAGCCACAAGTGACATCACAACCACAAACTGAACACACATCACCAGCACTGCCCTATCAGGCACTCAGCCACAAGTGACATCACAAACACAAACTGCAGCCACATCACCAGCACTGGCCTATCAGGCACTCAGCCACAAGTGACATCACAACCACAAACTGCACACACAAAACCAGCACTGGCCTATCAGGCACTCAGCCACAAGTGACATCACAAACACAAACTCCACCCACATCACCAGCACTGGCCTATCAGGCACTGAGCCACAAGTGACATCACAACCACAAACTGCACACACAACACCAGCACTGGCCTATCAGACACTGAGCCACAAGTGACATCACAACCACAAACTCCACCCACAGGACCACCACTGGGCTATCAGACACTGAGCCACAAGTGATATCACAACCACAAACTGCACCCACATTACCAGCACTGGCCTAGCAGGCACTCAGCCACAAGTGACATCACAAACACAAACTGCACCCACAGGACCAGCACTGGCCTATCAGGCACTCAGCCACAAGTGATATCACAACCACGAACTCCACCCACAGTACCAGCACTGGCCTATCAGGCACTCAGCCACAAGTGACATCACAAACACAAACTGCAACCACAACACCAGCACTGGCCTAGCAGGCACTCAGCCACAAGTGACATCACAACCACAAACTGCACCCACAACACCAGCACTGGCCTATCAGGCACTCAGCCACAAGTGACATCACAACCACAAACTGCACACACAAAACCAGCACTGGCCTAGCAGGCACTGAGCCACAAGTGATATCACAACCACAAACTCCACCCACATCACCAGCACTGGCCTATCAGGCACTCAGCCACAAGTGACATCACAACCACAAACTCCACCCACATCACCAGCACTGGCCTATCAGGCACTCAGCCACAAGTGACATCACAACCACAAACTCCACCCACAGTACCAGCACTGGCCTATCAGGCACTGAGACACAAGTGACATCACAACCACAAACTGCAGCTATGTGACCAGCACTGGCCTATCAGGCACTGAGCCACAAGTGACATCACAACCACAAACTGCACCCACATCACCAGCACTGGCCTATCAGGCACTCAGCCACAAGTGACATCACAACCACAAACTGCAACCACATCACCAGCACTGGCCTATCAGGCACTCAGCCACAAGTGACATCACAAACACAAACTGCAACCACAGGACCAGCACTGGCCTAGCAGGCACTCAGCCACAAGTGACATCACAACCACAAACTCCACCCACAGTACCAGCACTGGCCTATCAGGCACTCAGCCACAAGTGACATCACAAACACAAACTCCACCCACAACACCAACACGGGCCTATCAGGCACTCAGCCACAAGTGACATCACAACCACAAACTCCACCCACATCACCAGCACTGGCCTATCAGGCACTCAGCCACAAGTGACATCACAACCACAAACTGCAGACACATCACCAGCACTGGCCTATCAGGCACTCAGCCACAAGTGACATCACAAACACAAACTGCACACACATCACCAGCACTGGCCTATCAGGTACTCAGCCAGAAGTGACATCACAACCACAAACTCTACCCACATCACCAGCACTGGCCTATCAGGCACTCAGCCACAAGTGACATCACAACCACAAACTCTACCCACATCACCAGCACTGGCCTATCAGGCACTCAGCCACAAGTGACATCACAGCCACGAACTCCACCCACATCACCAGCACTGGCCTATCAGGCACTCAGCCACAAGTGACATCACAACCACAAACTGCACCCACAACACCAGCACTGGCCTATCACGCACTCAGCCACAAGTGACATCACAACCACAAACTGCACCCACAACACCAGCACTGGCCTATCAGGCACTCAGCCACAAGTGACATCACAACCACAAACTTCAGCCACAGGACCAGCACTGGCCTATCAGGCACTCAGCCACAAGTGACATCACAACCACAAACTGCAGCCACAGCAAAAGCACTGGCCTATCAGGCACTGAGCCACAAGTGACATCACAACCAAAAACTGCAGCTATGTGACCACCACTGGCCTATCAGGCACTGAGCCACAAGTGACATCACAACCACAAACTGCAGACACATCACCAGCACTGGCCTATCAGGCACTCAGCCACAAGTGACATCACAAACACAAACTGCACACACATCACCAGCACTGGCCTATCAGGCACTCAGCCACAAGTGACATCACAGCCACGAACTCCACCCACATCACCAGCACTGGCCTATCAGGCACTCAGCCACAAGTGACATCACAACCACAAACTGCACCCACAACACCAGCACTGGCCTATCACGCACTCAGCCACAAGTGACATCACAACCACAAACTGCACCCACAACACCAGCACTGGCCTATCAGGCACTCAGCCACAAGTGACATCACAAAAACAAACTGCAGTCATGTGACCACCACTGGCCTATCAGCAACTGAGACACAAGTGACATCACAACCACAAACCGCACCCACATCACAAGCACTGGCCTATCAGGCACTGAGACACAAGTGACATCACAAACACAAACTGCACCCACAACACCACCACTGGCCTATCAGGCACTGAGCCACAAGTGACATCACAACCACAAACTGAACACACATCACCAGCACTGGCCTATCAGGCACTCAGCCACAAGTGACATCACAACCACAAACTGCAGCCACGTGACTAGCACTGGCCTATCAGGCACTCAGCCACAAGTGACATCACAACCACAAACTGCACACACAAAACCAGCACTGGCCTATCAGGCACTCAGCCACAAGTGACATCACAAACACAAACTCCACCCACATGACCAGCACTGGCCTAGCAGGCACTCAGCCACAACTGACATCACAACCACAAACTGCACACACAACACCAGCACTGGCCTATCAGACACTGAGCCACAAGTTACATCACAACCACAAACTCCACCCACAGGACCACCACTGGGCTATCAGACACTGAGCCACAAGTGATATCACAACCACAAACTGCACCCACATTACCAGCACTGGCCTAGCAGGCACTCAGCCACAAGTGACATCACAACCACAAACTGCACCCACAGGACCAGCACTGGCCTAGCAGGCACTCAGCCACAAGTGATATCACAACCACGAACTCCACCCACAGTACCAGCACTGGCCTATCAGGCACTCAGCCACAAGTGACATCACAAACACAAACTGCAACCACAACACCAGCACTGGCCTAGCAGGCACTCAGCCACAAGTGACATCACAACCACAAACTGCACCCACAACACCAGCACTGGCCTATCAGGCACTCAGCCACAAGTGACATCACAACCACAAACTGCAGCCACATCACCACCACTGGCCTATCAGGCACTCAGCCACAAGTGACATCACAACCACAAACTGCACACACAAAACCAGCACTGGCCTAGCAGGCACTGAGCCACAAGTGATATCACAACCACAAACTCCACCCACATCACCAGCACTGGCCTATCAGGCACTCAGCCACAAGTGACATCACAACCACAAACTCCACCCACATCACCAGCACTGGCCTATCAGGCACTCAGCCACAAGTGACCTCACAACCACAAACTGCACCCACAGTACCAGCACTGGCCTATCAGGCACTGAGACACAAGTGACATCACAACCACAAACTGCAGCTATGTGACCAGCACTGGCCTATCAGGCACTGAGCCACAAGTGACATCACAACCACAAACTGCACCCACATCACCAGCACTGGCCTATCAGGCACTCAGCCACAAGTGACATCACAACCACAAACTGCAACCACATCACCAGCACTGGCCTATCAGGCACTCAGCCACAAGTGACATCACAAACACAAACTGCAGCCACAACACCAGCACGGGCCTATCAGGCACTCAGCCACAAGTGACATCACAACCACAAACTCCACCCACATCACCAGCACTGGCCTATCAGGCACTCAGCCACAAGTGACATCACAACCACAAACTGCAGACACATCACCAGCACTGGCCTATCAGGCACTGAGACACAAGTGACATCACAACCACAAACTCTACCCACATCACCAGCACTGGCCTATCAGGCACTCAGCCACAAGTGACATCACAACCACAAACTCTACCCACATCACCAGCACTGGCCTATCAGGCACTCAGCCACAAGTGACATCACAGCCACGAACTCCACCCACATCACCAGCACTGGCCTATCAGGCACTCAGCCACAAGTGACATCACAACCACAAACTGCACCCACAACACCAGCACTGGCCTATCACGCACTCAGCCACAAGTGACATCACAACCACAAACTGCACCCACAACACCAGCACTGTCCTATCAGGCACTCAGCCACAAGTGACATCACAACCACAAACTTCAGCCACAGGACCAGCACTGGCCTATCAGGCACTCAGCCACAAGTGACATCACAACCACAAACTGCACCCACAACACCAGCACTGGCCTATCAGGCACTCAGCCACAAGTGACATCACAAACACAAACTGAACCCACAACACCACCACTGGCCTATCAGGCACTGAGCCACAAGTGACATCACAACCACAAACTGAACACACATCACCAGCACTGGCCTATCAGGCACTCAGCCACAAGTGACATCACAAACACAAACTGCAGCCACATCACCAGCACTGGCCTAGCAGGCACTCAGCCACAAGTGACATCACAACCACAAACTGCACCCACAACACCAGCACTGGCCTATCAGGCACTCAGCCACAAGTGACATCACAACCACAAACTGCACACACAAAACCAGCACTGGCCTAGCAGGCACTGAGCCACAAGTGATATCACAACCACAAACTCCACCCACATCACCAGCACTGGCCTATCAGGCACTCAGCCACAAGTGACATCACAACCACAAACTCCACCCACATCACCAGCACTGGCCTATCAGGCACTCAGCCACAAGTGACATCACAACCACAAACTCCACCCACAGTACCAGCACTGGCCTATCAGGCACTGAGACACAAGTGACATCACAACCACAAACTGCAGCTATGTGACCAGCACTGGCCTATCAGGCACTGAGCCACAAGTGACATCACAACCACAAACTGCACCCACATCACCAGCACTGGCCTATCAGGCACTCAGCCACAAGTGACATCACAACCACAAACTGCAACCACATCACCAGCACTGGCCTATCAGGCACTCAGCCACAAGTGACATCACAAACACAAACTGCAACCACAGGACCAGCACTGGCCTAGCAGGCACTCAGCCACAAGTGACATCACAACCACAAACTCCACCCACAGTACCAGCACTGGCCTATCAGGCACTCAGCCACAAGTGACATCACAAACACAAACTCCACCCACAACACCAACACGGGCCTATCAGGCACTCAGCCACAAGTGACATCACAACCACAAACTCCACCCACATCACCAGCACTGGCCTATCAGGCACTCAGCCACAAGTGACATCACAACCACAAACTGCAGACACATCACCAGCACTGGCCTATCAGGCACTCAGCCACAAGTGACATCACAAACACAAACTGCACACACATCACCAGCACTGGCCTATCAGGTACTCAGCCAGAAGTGACATCACAACCACAAACTCTACCCACATCACCAGCACTGGCCTATCAGGCACTCAGCCACAAGTGACATCACAACCACAAACTCTACCCACATCACCAGCACTGGCCTATCAGGCACTCAGCCACAAGTGACATCACAGCCACGAACTCCACCCACATCACCAGCACTGGCCTATCAGGCACTCAGCCACAAGTGACATCACAACCACAAACTGCACCCACAACACCAGCACTGGCCTATCACGCACTCAGCCACAAGTGACATCACAACCACAAACTGCACCCACAACACCAGCACTGGCCTATCAGGCACTCAGCCACAAGTGACATCACAACCACAAACTTCAGCCACAGGACCAGCACTGGCCTATCAGGCACTCAGCCACAAGTGACATCACAACCACAAACTGCAGCCACAGCAAAAGCACTGGCCTATCAGGCACTGAGCCACAAGTGACATCACAACCAAAAACTGCAGCTATGTGACCACCACTGGCCTATCAGGCACTGAGCCACAAGTGACATCACAACCACAAACTGCAGACACATCACCAGCACTGGCCTATCAGGCACTCAGCCACAAGTGACATCACAAACACAAACTGCACACACATCACCAGCACTGGCCTATCAGGCACTCAGCCACAAGTGACATCACAGCCACGAACTCCACCCACATCACCAGCACTGGCCTATCAGGCACTCAGCCACAAGTGACATCACAACCACAAACTGCACCCACAACACCAGCACTGGCCTATCACGCACTCAGCCACAAGTGACATCACAACCACAAACTGCACCCACAACACCAGCACTGGCCTATCAGGCACTCAGCCACAAGTGACATCACAAAAACAAACTGCAGTCATGTGACCACCACTGGCCTATCAGCAACTGAGACACAAGTGACATCACAACCACAAACCGCACCCACATCACAAGCACTGGCCTATCAGGCACTGAGACACAAGTGACATCACAAACACAAACTGCACCCACAACACCACCACTGGCCTATCAGGCACTGAGCCACAAGTGACATCACAACCACAAACTGAACACACATCACCAGCACTGGCCTATCAGGCACTCAGCCACAAGTGACATCACAACCACAAACTGCAGCCACGTGACTAGCACTGGCCTATCAGGCACTCAGCCACAAGTGACATCACAACCACAAACTGCACACACAAAACCAGCACTGGCCTATCAGGCACTCAGCCACAAGTGACATCACAAACACAAACTCCACCCACATGACCAGCACTGGCCTAGCAGGCACTCAGCCACAACTGACATCACAACCACAAACTGCACACACAACACCAGCACTGGCCTATCAGACACTGAGCCACAAGTTACATCACAACCACAAACTCCACCCACAGGACCACCACTGGGCTATCAGACACTGAGCCACAAGTGATATCACAACCACAAACTGCACCCACATTACCAGCACTGGCCTAGCAGGCACTCAGCCACAAGTGACATCACAACCACAAACTGCACCCACAGGACCAGCACTGGCCTAGCAGGCACTCAGCCACAAGTGATATCACAACCACGAACTCCACCCACAGTACCAGCACTGGCCTATCAGGCACTCAGCCACAAGTGACATCACAAACACAAACTGCAACCACAACACCAGCACTGGCCTAGCAGGCACTCAGCCACAAGTGACATCACAACCACAAACTGCACCCACAACACCAGCACTGGCCTATCAGGCACTCAGCCACAAGTGACATCACAACCACAAACTGCAGCCACATCACCACCACTGGCCTATCAGGCACTCAGCCACAAGTGACATCACAACCACAAACTGCACACACAAAACCAGCACTGGCCTAGCAGGCACTGAGCCACAAGTGATATCACAACCACAAACTCCACCCACATCACCAGCACTGGCCTATCAGGCACTCAGCCACAAGTGACATCACAACCACAAACTCCACCCACATCACCAGCACTGGCCTATCAGGCACTCAGCCACAAGTGACCTCACAACCACAAACTGCACCCACAGTACCAGCACTGGCCTATCAGGCACTGAGACACAAGTGACATCACAACCACAAACTGCAGCTATGTGACCAGCACTGGCCTATCAGGCACTGAGCCACAAGTGACATCACAACCACAAACTGCACCCACATCACCAGCACTGGCCTATCAGGCACTCAGCCACAAGTGACATCACAACCACAAACTGCAACCACATCACCAGCACTGGCCTATCAGGCACTCAGCCACAAGTGACATCACAAACACAAACTGCAGCCACAACACCAGCACGGGCCTATCAGGCACTCAGCCACAAGTGACATCACAACCACAAACTCCACCCACATCACCAGCACTGGCCTATCAGGCACTCAGCCACAAGTGACATCACAACCACAAACTGCAGACACATCACCAGCACTGGCCTATCAGGCACTGAGACACAAGTGACATCACAACCACAAACTCTACCCACATCACCAGCACTGGCCTATCAGGCACTCAGCCACAAGTGACATCACAACCACAAACTCTACCCACATCACCAGCACTGGCCTATCAGGCACTCAGCCACAAGTGACATCACAGCCACGAACTCCACCCACATCACCAGCACTGGCCTATCAGGCACTCAGCCACAAGTGACATCACAACCACAAACTGCACCCACAACACCAGCACTGGCCTATCACGCACTCAGCCACAAGTGACATCACAACCACAAACTGCACCCACAACACCAGCACTGTCCTATCAGGCACTCAGCCACAAGTGACATCACAACCACAAACTTCAGCCACAGGACCAGCACTGGCCTATCAGGCACTCAGCCACAAGTGACATCACAACCACAAACTGCACCCACAACACCAGCACTGGCCTATCAGGCACTCAGCCACAAGTGACATCACAAACACAAACTGAACCCACAACACCACCACTGGCCTATCAGGCACTGAGCCACAAGTGACATCACAACCACAAACTGAACACACATCACCAGCACTGGCCTATCAGGCACTCAGCCACAAGTGACATCACAAACACAAACTGCAGCCACATCACCAGCACTGGCCTATCAGGCACTCAGCCACAAGTGACATCACAACCACAAACTGCACACACAAAACCAGCACTGGCCTATCAGGCACTCAGCCACAAGTGACATCACAAACACAAACTCCACCCACATCACCAGCACTGGCCTAGCAGGCACTCAGCCACAAGTGACATCACAACCACAAACTCCACCCACAGGACCACCACTGGGCTATCAGACACTGAGCCACAAGTGATATCACAACCACAAACTGCACCCACATTACCAGCACTGGCCTAGCATGCACTCAGCCACAAGTGACATCACAACCACAAACTGCACCCACAGGACCAGCACTGGCCTAGCAGGCACTCAGCCACAAGTGATATCACAACCACGAACTCCACCCACAGTACCAGCACTGGCCTATCAGGCACTCAGTCACAAGTGACATCACAACCACAAACTGCAGCCACATCACCAGCACTGGCATATCAGGCACTCAGCCACAAGTGACATCATAACCACAAACTGAACACACATCACCAGCACTGGCCTATCAGGCACTCAGCCACAAGTGACATCACAAACACAAACTGCACCCACATCACCAGCACTGGCCTATCAGGCACTGAGCCACAAGTGATATCACAACCACAAACTCCACCCACATCACCAGCACTGGCCTATCAGGCACTCAGCCACAAGTGACATCACAACCACAAACTCCACCCACATCACCAGCACTGGCCTATCAGGCACTGAGCCACAAGTGACCTCACAAACACAAACTCCACCCACAGTACCAGCACTGGCCTATCAGGCACTCAGCCACAAGTGACCTCACACACAAACTCCACCCACATCACCAGCACTGGCCTAACAGGCACTCAGCCACAAGTGACATCACAACCACAAACTCCACCCACATCACCAGCACTGGCCTATCAGGCACTCAGCCACAAGTGACCTTACAAAAACAAACTGAACCCACATCACCAGCACTGGCCTATCAGGCACTCAGCCACAACTGACATCACAACCACAAACTGCACCCACATCACCAGCACTGGCCTAGCAGGCACTCAGCCACAACTGACATCACAACCACAAACTGCACACACAACACCAGCACTGGCCTATCAGACACTGAGCCACAAGTGACATCACAACCACAAACTCCACCCACAGGACCACCACTGGGCTATCAGACACTGAGCCACAAGTGATATCACAACCACAAACTGCACCCACATTACCAGCACTGGCCTAGCAGGCACTCAGCCACAAGTGACATCACAACCACAAACTGCACCCACAGGACCAGCACTGGCCTAGCAGGCACTCAGCCACAAGTGATATCACAACCACGAACTCCACCCACAGTACCAGCACTGGCCTATCAGGCACTCAGTCACAAGTGACATCACAACCACAAACTGCAGCCACATCACCAGCACTGGCCTATCAGGCACTCAGCCACAAGTGACATCACAAACACAAACTCCACCCACATCACCAGCACTGGCCTATCAGGCACTCAGCCACAAGTGACATCACAACCACAAACTGCACCCACATCACCAGCACTGGCCTATCAGGCACTCAGCCACAAGTGACATCACAAACACAAACTGCAACCACATCACCAGCACTGGCCTATCAGGCACTCAGCCACAAGTGACATCACAACCACAAACTGCACCCACATCACCAGCACTGGCCTATCAGGCACTCAGCCACAAGTGACCTTACAAAAACAAACTGAACCCACATCACCAGCACTGGCCTATCAGGCACTCAGCCACAAGTGACATCAAAACCACAAACTGCACCCACAAGACCAGCACTGGCCTATCAGGCACTCAGCCACAAGTGACATCACAACCACAAACTCCACCCACAGTACCAGCACTGGCCTATCAGGCACTCAGCCACAAGTGACATCACAACCACAAACTGCACCCACAACACCAGCACTGGCCTATCAGGCACTCAGCCACAAGTGACATCACAACCACAAACTCCACCCACATCACCAGCACTGGCCTATCAGGCACTCAGCCACAAGTGACATCACAACCACAAACTGCAACCACATCACCAGCACTGGCCTAGCAGGCACTCAGCCACAAGTGACATCACAACCACAAACTGCAGCCACAACACCAGCACGGGCCTATCAGGCACTCAGCCACAAGTGACATCACAACCACAAACTCCACCCACATCACCAGCACTGGCCTATCAGGCACTCAGCCACAAGTGACATCACAACCACAAACTGCAGACACATCACCAGCACTGGCCTATCAGGCACTCAGCCACAAGTGACATCACAACCACAAACTGCAGCCACAACACCAGCACGGGCCTATCAGGCACTCAGCCACAAGTGACATCACAACCACAAACTCCACCCACATCACCAGCACTGGCCTATCAGGCACTCAGCCACAAGTGACATCACAACCACAAACTGCAGACACATCACCAGCACTGGCCTATCAGGCACTGAGACACAAGTGACATCACAACCACAAACTCTACCCACATCACCAGCACTGGCCTATCAGGCACTCAGCCACAAGTGACATCACAACCACAAACTCTACCCACATCACCAGCACTGGCCTATCAGGCACTCAGCCACAAGTGACATCACAGCCACGAACTCCACCCACATCACCAGCACTGGCCTATCAGGCACTCAGCCACAAGTGACATCACAACCACAAACTGCACCCACAACACCAGCACTGGCCTATCACGCACTCAGCCACAAGTGACATCACAACCACAAACTGCACCCACAACACCAGCACTGGCCTATCAGGCACTCAGCCACAAGTGACATCACAAAAACAAACTGCAGTCATGTGACCACCACTGGCCTATCAGCGACTGAGACACAAGTGACATCACAACCACAAACCGCACCCACATCACAAGCACTGGCCTATCAGGCACTGAGACATAAGTGACATCACAAACACAAACTGCACCCACAACACCACCACTGGCCTATCAGGCACTGAGCCACAAGTGACCTCACAAACACAAACTACACCCAGAGGACCAGCACTGCCTATCAGGCACTGAGCCACAAGTGACATCACAACCACAAACTGCAGACACATCACCAGCACTGGCCTATCAGGCACTGAGCCACAAGTGACATCACAACCACAAACTGCAGCCACATCACCAGCACTGGCCTATCAGGCACTCAGCCACAAGTGACATCACAACCACAAACAGCACCCACATCACCAGCACTGGCCTATCAGGCACTGAGCCACAAGTGATATCACAAACACAAACTACACCCAGAGGACCAGCACTGCCTATCAGGCACTGAGCCACAAGTGACATCACAACCACAAACTGCAGACACATCACCAGCACTGGCCTATCAGGCACTCAGCCACAAGTGACATCACAACCACAAACTGCACCCACATCACCAGCACTGGCCTATCAGGCACTGAGCCACAGGTGACATCACAATCACAAACTGCAGCCACATCACCAGCACTGGCCTATCAGGCACTCAGCCACAAGTGACATCACAAACACAAACTGCAACCACAGGACCAGCACTGGCCTAGCAGGCACTCAGCCACAAGTGACATCACAACCACAAACTCCACCCACAGTACCAGCACTGGCCTATCAGGCACTCAGCCACAAGTGACATCACAACCACAAACTCCACCCACAACACCAGCACGGGCCTATCAGGCACTCAGCCACAAGTGACATCACAACCACAAACTCCACCCACATCACCAGCACTGGCCTATCAGGCACTCAGCCACAAGTGACATCACAACCACAAACTGCAGACACATCACCAGCACTGGCCTATCAGGCACTCAGCCACAAGTGACATCACAAACACAAACTGCACACACATCACCAGCACTGGCCTATCAGGCACTGAGACACAAGTGACATCACAACCACAAACTCTACCCACATCACCAGCACTGGCCTATCAGGCACTCAGCCACAAGTGACATCACAACCACAAACTCTACCCACATCACCAGCACTGGCCTATCAGGCACTCAGCCACAAGTGACATCACAGCCACGAACTCCACCCACATCACCAGCACTGGCCTATCAGGCACTCAGCCACAAGTGACATCACAACCACAAACTGCACCCACAACACCAGCACTGGCCTATCAGGCACTCAGCCACAAGTGACATCACAAAAACAAACTGCAGTCATGTGACCACCACTGGCCTATCAGCGACTGAGACACAAGTGACATCACAACCACAAACTTCAGCCACAGGACCAGCACTGGCCTATCAGGCACTCAGCCACAAGTGACATCACAACCACAAACTCCACCCACAACACCAGCACTGGCCTATCAGGCACTCAGCCACAAGTGACATCACAACCAAAAACTGCAGCTATGTGACCACCACTGGCCTATCAGGCACTCAGCCACAAGTGACATCACAACCACAAACTGCAGACACATCACCAGCACTGGCCTATCAGGCACTCAGCCACAAGTGACATCACAAACACAAACTGCACACACATCACCAGCACTGGCCTATCAGGCACTCAGCCACAAGTGACATCACAGCCACGAACTCCACCCACATCACCAGCACTGGCCTATCAGGCACTCAGCCACAAGTGACATCACAACCACAAACTGCACCCACAACACCAGCACTGGCCTATCACGCACTCAGCCACAAGTGACATCACAACCACAAACTGCACCCACAACACCAGCACTGGCCTATCAGGCACTCAGCCACAAGTGACATCACAAAAACAAACTGCAGTCATGTGACCACCACTGGCCTATCAGCGACTGAGACAGAAGTGACATCACAACCACAAACCGCACCCACATCACAAGCACTGGCCTATCAGGCACTGAGACACAAGTGACATCACAAACACAAACTGCACCCACAACACCACCACTGGCCTATCAGGCACTGAGCCACAAGTGACATCACAACCACAAACTGAACACACATCACCAGCACTGGCCTATCAGGCACTCAGCCACAAGTGACATCACAAACACAAACTGCAGCCACATCACCAGCACTGGCCTATCAGGCACTCAGCCACAAGTGACATCACAACCACAAACTGCACACACAAAACCAGCACTGGCCTATCAGGCACTCAGCCACAAGTGACATCACAAACACAAACTCCACCCACATCACCAGCACTGGCCTAGCAGGCACTCAGCCACAACTGACATCACAACCACAAACTGCACACACAACACCAGCACTGGCCTATCAGACACTGAGCCACAAGTGACATCACAACCACAAACTCCACCCACAGGACCACCACTGGGCTATCAGACACTGAGCCACAAGTGATATCACAACCACAAACTGCACCCACATTACCAGCACTGGCCTAGCAGGCACTCAGCCACAAGTGACATCACAACCACAAACTGCACCCACAGGACCAGCACTGGCCTAGCAGGCACTCAGCCACAAGTGATATCACAACCACGAACTCCACCCACAGTACCAGCACTGGCCTATCAGGCACTCAGCCACAAGTGACATCACAACCACAAACTGCAGCCACATCACCAGCACTGGCCTATCAGGCACTCAGCCACAAGTGACATCATAACCACAAACTGAACACACATCACCAGCACTGGCCTATCAGGCACTCAGCCACAAGGGACATCACAAACACAAACTGCACCCACATCACCAGCACTGGCCTATCAGGCACTCAGCCACAAGTGACATCACAACCACAAACTGCAGCCACATCACCAGCACTGGCCTATCAGGCACTCAGCCACAAGTGACATCACAACCACAAACTCCACCCACATCACCAGCACTGGCCTATCAGGCACTCAGCCACAAGTGACATCACAACCACAAACTGCACCCACATCACCAGCACTGGCCTATCAGGCACTGAGCCACAAGTGACATCACAAACACAAACTCCACCCACAGGACCAGCACTGGCCTATCAGGCACTCAGCCACAAGTGACCTTACAAAAAAAACTGAACCCACATCACCAGCACTGGCCTATCAGGCACTCAGCCACAACTGACATCACAACCACAAACTGCACCCACAAGACCAGCACTGGCCTATCACGCACTCAGCCACAAGTGACATCACAACCACAAACTGCACCCACAACACCAGCACTGGCCTATCAGGCACTCAGCCACAAGTGACATCACAAAAACAAACTGCAGTCATGTGACCACCACTGGCCTATCAGCGACTGAGACACAAGTGACATCACAACCACAAACCGCACCCACATCACAAGCACTGGCCTATCAGGCACTGAGACATAAGTGACATCACAAACACAAACTGCACCCACAACACCACCACTGGCCTATCAGGCACTGAGCCACAAGTGACATCACAAACACAAACTACACCCAGAGGACCAGCACTGCCTATCAGGCACTCAGCCACAAGTGACATCACAACCACAAACTGCAGACACATCACCAGCACTGGCCTATCAGGCACTGAGCCACAAGTGACATCACAACCACAAACTGCAGCCACATCACCAGCACTGGCCTATCAGGCACTCAGCCACAAGTGACATCACAACCACAAACTGCAGACACATCACCAGCACTGGCCTATCAGGCACTCAGCCACAAGTGACATCACAACCACAAACTGCACCCACATCACCAGCACTGGCCTATCAGGCACTGAGCCACAGGTGACATCACAATCACAAACTGCAGCCACATCACCAGCACTGGCCTATCAGGCACTCAGCCACAAGTGACATCACAAACACAAACTGCAGACACGTGACAAGAACTGCCTATCAGTCACTGAGCCACAAGTGACATCACAACCACAAACTGCACCCACAAGACCAGCACTGGCCTATCAGGCACTCAGCCACAAGTGACATCACAACCACAAACTCCACCCACAGTACCAGCACTGGCCTATCAGGCACTCAGCCACAAGTGACATCACAAACACAAACTGCAACCACAACACCAGCACTGGCCTAGCAGGCACTCAGCCACAAGTGACATCACAACCACAAACTGCAGCCACATCACCAGCACTGGCCTATCAGGCACTCAGCCACAAGTGACATCACAACCACAAAGTGCACCCACATTACCAGTGCTGGCCTAGCAGGCACTGAGCCACAAGTCACATCACAACCACAAACTCCACCCACATCACCAGCACTGGCCTAGCAGGCACTCAGCCACAACTGACATCACAACCACAAACTGCACACACAACACCAGCACTGGCCTAGCAGGCACTGAGACACAAGTGACATCAAAAACACAAACTGCACCCACAACACCACCACTGGCCTATCAGGCACTGAGCCACAAGTGACATCACAACCACAAACTGCACCCACATCACCAGCACTGGCCTATCAGGCACTCAGCCACAAGTGACATCACAACCACAAACTGCAGCCACAACACCAGCACCGGTCTATCAGGCACTGAGCCACAAGTGACATCACAACCACAAACTACACCCACATCACCAGCACTGGCCTATCAGGCACTCAGCCACAAGTGACATCACAAACACAAACTCCACCCACAGGACCAGCACTGGCCTAGCAGGCACTCAGCCACAACTGACATCACAACCACAAACTGCACACACAACACCAGCACTGGCCTATCAGACACTGAGCCACAAGTGACATCACAAACACAAACTCCACCCACAGGACCACCACTGGGCTATCAGACACTGAGCCACAAGTGATATCACAACCACAAACTGCACCCACATTACCAGCACTGGCCTAGCAGGCACTCAGCCACAAGTGACATCACAACCACAAACTGCACCCACAGGACCAGCACTGGCCTAGCAGGCACTCAGCCACAAGTGATATCACAACCACGAACTCCACCCACAGTACCAGCACTGGCCTATCAGGCACTCAGTCACAAGTGACATCACAACCACAAACTGCAGCCACATCACCAGCACTGGCCTATCAGGCACTCAGCCACAAGTGACATCACAACCACAAACTCCACCCACAGGACCACCAGTGGCCTATCAGGCACTCAGCCACAAGTGACATCACAACCACAAACTGCACCCACATCACCAGCACTGGCCTATCAGGCACTGAGCCACAAGTGACCTCACAAACACAAACTCCACCCACAGTACCAGCACTGGCCTATCAGGCACTCAGCCACAAGTGACCTTACAAAAACAAACTGAACCCACATCACCAGCACTGGCCTATCAGGCACTCAGCCACAAGTGACATCAAAACCACAAACTGCACCCACAAGACCAGCACTGGCCTATCAGGCACTCAGCCACAAGTGACATCACAACCACAAACTCCACCCACAGTACCAGCACTGGCCTATCAGGCACTCAGCCACAAGTGACATCACAAACACAAACTGCAGACACGTAACAAGAACTGCCTATCAGTCACTGAGCCACAAGTGACATCACAACCACAAACTGCAGCCACATCACCAGCACTGGCCTATCAGGCACTCAGCCACAACGGACATCACAAACACAAACTGCACCCACATCACCAGCACTGGCCTAGCAGGCACTGAGCCACAAGTGACATCACAACCAGAAACTGAACACACATCACCAGCACTGGCCTATCAGGCACTCAGCCACAAGTGACATCACAACCACAAACTGCAGCCACATCACCAGCACTGGCCTATCAGGCACTCAGCCACAAGTGACATCACAACCACAAACTGCACACACAAAACCAGCACTGGCCTATCAGGCACTCAGCCACAAGTGACATCACAACCACAAACTGCAGCCACAACACCAGCACGGGCCTATCAGGCACTCAGCCACAAGTGACATCACAACCACAAACTCCACCCACATCACCAGCACTGGCCTATCAGGCACTCAGCCACAAGTGACATCACAACCACAAACTGCAGACACATCACCAGCACTGGCCTATCAGGCACTGAGACACAAGTGACATCACAACCACAAACTCTACCCACATCACCAGCACTGGCCTATCAGGCACTCAGCCACAAGTGACATCACAACCACAAACTCTACCCACATCACCAGCACTGGCCTATCAGGCACTCAGCCACAAGTGACATCACAGCCACGAACTCCACCCACATCACCAGCACTGGCCTATCAGGCACTCAGCCACAAGTGACATCACAACCACAAACTGCACCCACAACACCAGCACTGGCCTATCACGCACTCAGCCACAAGTGACATCACAACCACAAACTGCACCCACAACACCAGCACTGGCCTATCAGGCACTCAGCCACAAGTGACATCACAAAAACAAACTGCAGTCATGTGACCACCACTGGCCTATCAGCGACTGAGACACAAGTGACATCACAACCACAAACCGCACCCACATCACAAGCACTGGCCTATCAGGCACTGAGACATAAGTGACATCACAAACACAAACTGCACCCACAACACCACCACTGGCCTATCAGGCACTGAGCCACAAGTGACCTCACAAACACAAACTACACCCAGAGGACCAGCACTGCCTATCAGGCACTGAGCCACAAGTGACATCACAACCACAAACTGCAGACACATCACCAGCACTGGCCTATCAGGCACTGAGCCACAAGTGACATCACAACCACAAACTGCAGCCACATCACCAGCACTGGCCTATCAGGCACTCAGCCACAAGTGACATCACAACCACAAACAGCACCCACATCACCAGCACTGGCCTATCAGGCACTGAGCCACAAGTGATATCACAAACACAAACTACACCCAGAGGACCAGCACTGCCTATCAGGCACTGAGCCACAAGTGACATCACAACCACAAACTGCAGACACATCACCAGCACTGGCCTATCAGGCACTCAGCCACAAGTGACATCACAACCACAAACTGCACCCACATCACCAGCACTGGCCTATCAGGCACTGAGCCACAGGTGACATCACAATCACAAACTGCAGCCACATCACCAGCACTGGCCTATCAGGCACTCAGCCACAAGTGACATCACAAACACAAACTGCAACCACAGGACCAGCACTGGCCTAGCAGGCACTCAGCCACAAGTGACATCACAACCACAAACTCCACCCACAGTACCAGCACTGGCCTATCAGGCACTCAGCCACAAGTGACATCACAACCACAAACTCCACCCACAACACCAGCACGGGCCTATCAGGCACTCAGCCACAAGTGACATCACAACCACAAACTCCACCCACATCACCAGCACTGGCCTATCAGGCACTCAGCCACAAGTGACATCACAACCACAAACTGCAGACACATCACCAGCACTGGCCTATCAGGCACTCAGCCACAAGTGACATCACAAACACAAACTGCACACACATCACCAGCACTGGCCTATCAGGCACTGAGACACAAGTGACATCACAACCACAAACTCTACCCACATCACCAGCACTGGCCTATCAGGCACTCAGCCACAAGTGACATCACAACCACAAACTCTACCCACATCACCAGCACTGGCCTATCAGGCACTCAGCCACAAGTGACATCACAGCCACGAACTCCACCCACATCACCAGCACTGGCCTATCAGGCACTCAGCCACAAGTGACATCACAACCACAAACTGCACCCACAACACCAGCACTGGCCTATCAGGCACTCAGCCACAAGTGACATCACAAAAACAAACTGCAGTCATGTGACCACCACTGGCCTATCAGCGACTGAGACACAAGTGACATCACAACCACAAACTTCAGCCACAGGACCAGCACTGGCCTATCAGGCACTCAGCCACAAGTGACATCACAACCACAAACTCCACCCACAACACCAGCACTGGCCTATCAGGCACTCAGCCACAAGTGACATCACAACCAAAAACTGCAGCTATGTGACCACCACTGGCCTATCAGGCACTCAGCCACAAGTGACATCACAACCACAAACTGCAGACACATCACCAGCACTGGCCTATCAGGCACTCAGCCACAAGTGACATCACAAACACAAACTGCACACACATCACCAGCACTGGCCTATCAGGCACTCAGCCACAAGTGACATCACAGCCACGAACTCCACCCACATCACCAGCACTGGCCTATCAGGCACTCAGCCACAAGTGACATCACAACCACAAACTGCACCCACAACACCAGCACTGGCCTATCACGCACTCAGCCACAAGTGACATCACAACCACAAACTGCACCCACAACACCAGCACTGGCCTATCAGGCACTCAGCCACAAGTGACATCACAAAAACAAACTGCAGTCATGTGACCACCACTGGCCTATCAGCGACTGAGACAGAAGTGACATCACAACCACAAACCGCACCCACATCACAAGCACTGGCCTATCAGGCACTGAGACACAAGTGACATCACAAACACAAACTGCACCCACAACACCACCACTGGCCTATCAGGCACTGAGCCACAAGTGACATCACAACCACAAACTGAACACACATCACCAGCACTGGCCTATCAGGCACTCAGCCACAAGTGACATCACAAACACAAACTGCAGCCACATCACCAGCACTGGCCTATCAGGCACTCAGCCACAAGTGACATCACAACCACAAACTGCACACACAAAACCAGCACTGGCCTATCAGGCACTCAGCCACAAGTGACATCACAAACACAAACTCCACCCACATCACCAGCACTGGCCTAGCAGGCACTCAGCCACAACTGACATCACAACCACAAACTGCACACACAACACCAGCACTGGCCTATCAGACACTGAGCCACAAGTGACATCACAACCACAAACTCCACCCACAGGACCACCACTGGGCTATCAGACACTGAGCCACAAGTGATATCACAACCACAAACTGCACCCACATTACCAGCACTGGCCTAGCAGGCACTCAGCCACAAGTGACATCACAACCACAAACTGCACCCACAGGACCAGCACTGGCCTAGCAGGCACTCAGCCACAAGTGATATCACAACCACGAACTCCACCCACAGTACCAGCACTGGCCTATCAGGCACTCAGCCACAAGTGACATCACAACCACAAACTGCAGCCACATCACCAGCACTGGCCTATCAGGCACTCAGCCACAAGTGACATCATAACCACAAACTGAACACACATCACCAGCACTGGCCTATCAGGCACTCAGCCACAAGGGACATCACAAACACAAACTGCACCCACATCACCAGCACTGGCCTATCAGGCACTCAGCCACAAGTGACATCACAACCACAAACTGCAGCCACATCACCAGCACTGGCCTATCAGGCACTCAGCCACAAGTGACATCACAACCACAAACTCCACCCACATCACCAGCACTGGCCTATCAGGCACTCAGCCACAAGTGACATCACAACCACAAACTGCACCCACATCACCAGCACTGGCCTATCAGGCACTGAGCCACAAGTGACATCACAAACACAAACTCCACCCACAGGACCAGCACTGGCCTATCAGGCACTCAGCCACAAGTGACCTTACAAAAAAAACTGAACCCACATCACCAGCACTGGCCTATCAGGCACTCAGCCACAACTGACATCACAACCACAAACTGCACCCACAAGACCAGCACTGGCCTATCACGCACTCAGCCACAAGTGACATCACAACCACAAACTGCACCCACAACACCAGCACTGGCCTATCAGGCACTCAGCCACAAGTGACATCACAAAAACAAACTGCAGTCATGTGACCACCACTGGCCTATCAGCGACTGAGACACAAGTGACATCACAACCACAAACCGCACCCACATCACAAGCACTGGCCTATCAGGCACTGAGACATAAGTGACATCACAAACACAAACTGCACCCACAACACCACCACTGGCCTATCAGGCACTGAGCCACAAGTGACATCACAAACACAAACTACACCCAGAGGACCAGCACTGCCTATCAGGCACTCAGCCACAAGTGACATCACAACCACAAACTGCAGACACATCACCAGCACTGGCCTATCAGGCACTGAGCCACAAGTGACATCACAACCACAAACTGCAGCCACATCACCAGCACTGGCCTATCAGGCACTCAGCCACAAGTGACATCACAACCACAAACTGCAGACACATCACCAGCACTGGCCTATCAGGCACTCAGCCACAAGTGACATCACAACCACAAACTGCACCCACATCACCAGCACTGGCCTATCAGGCACTGAGCCACAGGTGACATCACAATCACAAACTGCAGCCACATCACCAGCACTGGCCTATCAGGCACTCAGCCACAAGTGACATCACAAACACAAACTGCAGACACGTGACAAGAACTGCCTATCAGTCACTGAGCCACAAGTGACATCACAACCACAAACTGCACCCACAAGACCAGCACTGGCCTATCAGGCACTCAGCCACAAGTGACATCACAACCACAAACTCCACCCACAGTACCAGCACTGGCCTATCAGGCACTCAGCCACAAGTGACATCACAAACACAAACTGCAACCACAACACCAGCACTGGCCTAGCAGGCACTCAGCCACAAGTGACATCACAACCACAAACTGCAGCCACATCACCAGCACTGGCCTATCAGGCACTCAGCCACAAGTGACATCACAACCACAAAGTGCACCCACATTACCAGTGCTGGCCTAGCAGGCACTGAGCCACAAGTCACATCACAACCACAAACTCCACCCACATCACCAGCACTGGCCTAGCAGGCACTCAGCCACAACTGACATCACAACCACAAACTGCACACACAACACCAGCACTGGCCTAGCAGGCACTGAGACACAAGTGACATCAAAAACACAAACTGCACCCACAACACCACCACTGGCCTATCAGGCACTGAGCCACAAGTGACATCACAACCACAAACTGCACCCACATCACCAGCACTGGCCTATCAGGCACTCAGCCACAAGTGACATCACAACCACAAACTGCAGCCACAACACCAGCACCGGTCTATCAGGCACTGAGCCACAAGTGACATCACAACCACAAACTACACCCACATCACCAGCACTGGCCTATCAGGCACTCAGCCACAAGTGACATCACAAACACAAACTCCACCCACAGGACCAGCACTGGCCTAGCAGGCACTCAGCCACAACTGACATCACAACCACAAACTGCACACACAACACCAGCACTGGCCTATCAGACACTGAGCCACAAGTGACATCACAAACACAAACTCCACCCACAGGACCACCACTGGGCTATCAGACACTGAGCCACAAGTGATATCACAACCACAAACTGCACCCACATTACCAGCACTGGCCTAGCAGGCACTCAGCCACAAGTGACATCACAACCACAAACTGCACCCACAGGACCAGCACTGGCCTAGCAGGCACTCAGCCACAAGTGATATCACAACCACGAACTCCACCCACAGTACCAGCACTGGCCTATCAGGCACTCAGTCACAAGTGACATCACAACCACAAACTGCAGCCACATCACCAGCACTGGCCTATCAGGCACTCAGCCACAAGTGACATCACAACCACAAACTCCACCCACAGGACCACCAGTGGCCTATCAGGCACTCAGCCACAAGTGACATCACAACCACAAACTGCACCCACATCACCAGCACTGGCCTATCAGGCACTGAGCCACAAGTGACCTCACAAACACAAACTCCACCCACAGTACCAGCACTGGCCTATCAGGCACTCAGCCACAAGTGACCTTACAAAAACAAACTGAACCCACATCACCAGCACTGGCCTATCAGGCACTCAGCCACAAGTGACATCAAAACCACAAACTGCACCCACAAGACCAGCACTGGCCTATCAGGCACTCAGCCACAAGTGACATCACAACCACAAACTCCACCCACAGTACCAGCACTGGCCTATCAGGCACTCAGCCACAAGTGACATCACAAACACAAACTGCAGACACGTAACAAGAACTGCCTATCAGTCACTGAGCCACAAGTGACATCACAACCACAAACTGCAGCCACATCACCAGCACTGGCCTATCAGGCACTCAGCCACAACGGACATCACAAACACAAACTGCACCCACATCACCAGCACTGGCCTAGCAGGCACTCAGCCACAACTGACATCACAACCACAAACTGAACACACATCACCAGCACTGGCCTATCAGGCACTCAGCCACAAGTGACATCACAACCACAAACTGCAGCCACATCACCAGCACTGGCCTATCAGGCACTCAGCCACAAGTGACATCACAACCACAAACTGCACACACAAAACCAGCACTGGCCTATCAGGCACTCAGCCACAAGTGACATCACAAACACAAACTCCACCCACATCACCAGCACTGGCCTAGCAGGCACTCAGCCACAACTGACATCACAACCACAAACTGCACACACAACACCAGCACTGGCCTATCAGACACTGAGCCACAAGTGACATCACAACCACAAACTCCACCCACAGGACCACCACTGGGCTATCAGACACTGAGCCACAAGTGATATCACAACCACAAACTGCACCCACATTACCAGCACTGGCCTAGCAGGCACTCAGCCACAAGTGACATCACAACCACAAACTGCACCCACAGGACCAGCACTGGCCTAGCAGGCACTCAGCCACAAGTGATATAACAACCACGAACTCCACCCACAGTACCAGCACTGGCCTATCAGGCACTCAGCCACAAGTGACATCATAACCACAAACTGAACACACATCACCAGCACTGGCCTATCAGGCACTCAGCCACAAGTGACATCATAAACACAAACTGCACCCACATCACCAGCACTGGCCTATCAGGCACTGAGCCACAAGTGATATCACAACCACAAACTCCACCCACATCACCAGCACTGGCCTATCAGGCACTCAGCCACAAGTGACATCACAACCACAAACTCCACCCACATCACCAGCACTGGCCTATCAGGCACTGAGCCACAAGTGACCTCACAAACACAAACTCCACCCACAGTACCAGCACTGGCCTATCAGGCACTCAGCCACAACTGACATCACAACCACAAACTGCACCCACAAGACCAGCACTGGCCTATCAGGCACTCAGCCACAAGTGACATCACAACCACAAACTCCACCCACATCACCAGCACTGGCCTATCAGGCACTCAGCCACAAGTGACATCACAACCACAAACTCCACCCACATCACCAGCACTGGCCTATCAGGCACTCAGCCACAAGTGACCTCACAAACACAAACTCCACCCACAGTACCAGCACTGGCCTATCAGGCACTCAGCCACAACTGACATCACAACCACAAAGTGCACCCACAAGACCAGCACTGGCCTATCAGGCACTCAGCCACAAGTGACATCACAACCACAAACTGCAGCCACATCACCACCACTGGCCTATCAGGCACTCAGCCACAAGTGACATCACAACCACAAACTGCACCCACATCACCAGCACTGGCCTAGCAGGCACTCAGCCACAAGTGACCTCACAAACACAAACTCCACCCACAGTACCAGCACTGGCCTATCAGGCACTCAGCCACAAGTGACCTTACAAAAACAAACTGAACCCACATCACCAGCACTGGCCTAACAGGCACTCAGCCACAAGTGACATCACAACCACAAACTGCACCCACAAGACCAGCACTGGCCTATCAGGCACTCAGCCACAAGTGACATCACAACCACAAACTCCACCCACAGGACCAGCACTGGCCTAGCAGGCACTCAGCCACAAGTGATATCACAACCACAAACTCCACCCACAGTACAAGCACTGGCCTATCAGGCACTCAGCCACAAGTGACATCACAAACACAAACTGCAGCCACATCACCAGCACTGGCCTATCAGGCACTCAGCCACAAGTGACATCACAACCACAAACTGCACACACAAAACCAGCACTGGCCTATCAGGCACTCAGCCACAAGTGACATCACAAACACAAACTCCACCCACATCACCAGCACTGGCCTAGCAGGCACTCAGCCACAACTGACATCACAACCACAAACTGCACACACAACACCAGCACTGGCCTATCAGACACTGAGCCACAAGTGACATCACAACCACAAACTCCACCCACAGGACCACCACTGGGCTATCAGACACTGAGCCACAAGTGATATCACAACCACAAACTGCACCCACATTACCAGCACTGGCCTAGCAGGCACTCAGCCACAAGTGACATCACAACCACAAACTGCACCCACAGGACCAGCACTGGCCTAGCAGGCACTCAGCCACAAGTGATATAACAACCACGAACTCCACCCACAGTACCAGCACTGGCCTATCAGGCACTCAGCCACAAGTGACATCATAACCACAAACTGAACACACATCACCAGCACTGGCCTATCAGGCACTCAGCCACAAGTGACATCATAAACACAAACTGCACCCACATCACCAGCACTGGCCTATCAGGCACTGAGCCACAAGTGATATCACAACCACAAACTCCACCCACATCACCAGCACTGGCCTATCAGGCACTCAGCCACAAGTGACATCACAACCACAAACTCCACCCACATCACCAGCACTGGCCTATCAGGCACTGAGCCACAAGTGACCTCACAAACACAAACTCCACCCACAGTACCAGCACTGGCCTATCAGGCACTCAGCCACAACTGACATCACAACCACAAACTGCACCCACAAGACCAGCACTGGCCTATCAGGCACTCAGCCACAAGTGACATCACAACCACAAACTCCACCCACATCACCAGCACTGGCCTATCAGGCACTCAGCCACAAGTGACATCACAACCACAAATTCCACCCACATCACCAGCACTGGCCTATCAGGCACTCAGCCACAAGTGACCTCACAAACACAAACTCCACCCACAGTACCAGCACTGGCCTATCAGGCACTCAGCCACAACTGACATCACAACCACAAAGTGCACCCACAAGACCAGCACTGGCCTATCAGGCACTCAGCCACAAGTGACATCACAACCACAAACTGCAGCCACATCACCACCACTGGCCTATCAGGCACTCAGCCACAAGTGACATCACAACCACAAACTGCACCCACATCACCAGCACTGGCCTAGCAGGCACTCAGCCACAAGTGACATCACAAACACAAACTCCACCCACAGTACCAGCACTGGCCTATCAGGCACTCAGCCACAAGTGACATCACAAACACAAACTCCACCCACATCACCAGCACTGGCCTAACAGGCACTCAGCCACAAGTGACATCACAACCACAAACTGCACCCACAAGACCAGCACTGGCCTATCAGGCACTCAGCCACAAGTGACATCACAACCACAAACTCCACCCACAGGACCAGCACTGGCCTATCAGGCACTGAGCCACAAGTGACATCACAAACACAAACTGCAGCCACATCACCAGCACTGGCCTATCAGGCACTCAGCCACAAGTGACATCACAACCACAAACTGCAGCCACAACACCAGCACTGGCCTATCAGGCACTCAGCCACAAGTGACATCACAAACACAAACTACACCCACAGGACCAGCACTGGCCTATGACGCACTGAGCCACAAGTGACATCACAACCACAAACTGCAGCCACAGAACCAGCACTGGCCTATCAGGCACTCAGCCACAAGTGACATCACAACCACAAACTGCACCCACATCACCAGCACTGGCCTATCAGGCACTGAGACACAAGTGACATCACAAACACAAACTGCAGCCACATCACCAGCACTGGCCTATCAGGCACTCAGCCACAAGTGACATCACAACCACAAACTCCACCCACAGGAAAAACACTGGCCTACCAGGCACTGAGCCACAAGTGACATCACAGCCACAAACTCCACCCACATCACCAGCACTGGCCTATCAGGCACTCAGGCACAAGTGACATCACAACCACAAACTGCACACACAAAACCAGCACTGGCCTATCAGGCACTCAGCCACAAGTGACATCACAACCACAAACTGCAGCCACATCACCAGCACTGGCCTATCAGGCACTGAGCCACAAGTGACATCACAACCAGAAAATGCAGCCATGTGACCAGCACTGGCCTATCAGGCACTGAGACACAAGTGACCTCACAACCACAAACTGCAGCCACAGAACCAGCACTGGCCTATCAGGCACTGAGGCACAAGTGACATCACAAACACAAACTGCAGCCACATCACCAGCACTGGCCTATCAGGCACTCAGCCACAAGTGACATCACAACCACAAACTGCACCCACAGGAACAACACTGGCCTACCAGGCACGGAGCCACAAGTGACATCACAAACACAAACTCCACCCACATCACCAGCACTGGCCTAGCAGGCACTCAGCCACAAGTGACATCACAAACACAAACTGCAGCCACATCACCAGCACTGGCCTATCAGGCACTCAGCCACAAGTGACATCACAAACACAAACTCCACCCACAGTACCAGCACTGGCCTATCAGGCACTGAGCCACAAGTGACATCACAAACACAAACTGCAGCCACATCACCAGCACTGGCCTATCAGGCACTCAGCCACAAGTGACATCACAACCACAAACTCCACCCACATCACCAGCACTGGCCTAGCAGGCACTCAGCCACAAGTGATATCACAACCACGAACTCCACCCACAGTACCAGCACTGGCCTATCAGGCACTCAGCCACAAGTGACATCACAACCACAAACTGCACCCACATCACCAGCACTGGCCTAGCAGGCACTCAGCCACAAGTGACATCACAACCACAAACTCCACCCACATCACCAGCACTGGCCTATCAGGCACTCAGCCACAAGTGACCTTACAAAAACAAACTGAACCCACATCACCAGCACTGGCCTATCAGGCACTCAGCCACAACGGACATCACAAACACAAACTGCAGACACATCACCAGCACTGGCCTAACAGGCGCTGAGCCACAAGTGACATCACAACCACAAACTGCACACACAAAACCAGCACTGGCCTATCAGGCACTGAGACACAAGTGACATCACAAACACAAACTGCACCCACAACACCAGCACTGGCCTATCAGACACTGAGCCACAAGTGACATCACAACCACAAACTCCACCCACAGGACCACCACTGGGCTATCAGGCACTCAGCCACAAGTGACATCACAACCACAAACTGCAGACACATCACCACCACTGGGCTATCAGACACTGAGCCACAAGTGACATCACAACCACAAACTGCAACCACATCACCAGCACTGGCCTATCAGGCACTGAGCCACAAGTGACATCACAAAAACAAACTGCACCCACATCACCAGCACTGGCCTATCAGGTACTCAGCCACAAGTGACATCACAACCACAAACTCCACCCACAGTCCCAGCACTGGGCTATCAGGCACTCAGCCACAAGTGACATCACAACCACAAACTGCAGACACATCACCACCACTGGGCTATCAGACACTGAGCCACAAGTGACATCACAACCACAAACTGCACCCACATTACCAGCGCTGGCCTAGCATGCACTGAGACACAACTGACATCACAACCACAAACTCCACCCACATCACCAGCACTGGCCTATCAGGCACTCAGCCACAAGTGACATCACAACCACAAACTCCACCCACATCACCAGCACTGGCCTATCACGCACTCAGCCACAAGTGACATCACAACCACAAACTCCACTCACAACACCAACACTGGCCTATCAGGCACTCAGCCACAACTGACATCACAACCACAAACTGCACCCACAAGACCAGCACTGGCCTATCAGGCACTCAGCCACAAGTGACATCACAACCACAAACTCCACCCACATTACCAGCGCTGGCCTATCAGGCACTCAGCCACAAGTGACATCACAACCACAAACTCCACCCACAGGACCAGCACTGGCCTATCAGGCACTCAGCCACAAGTGACATCACAACCACAAACTCCACCCACAGGACCAGCACTGGCCTATCAGGCACTCAGCCACAAGTGACATCACAAACACAAACTCCACCCACAGGACCAGCACTGGCCTAGCAGGCACTGAGCCACAAGTGACATCACAAACACAAATTGCACCCACATCACCAGCACTGGCCTATCAGGCACTCAGCCACAAGTGACATCACAACCACAAACTGCACCCACATCACCAGCACTGGCCTATCAGGCACTCAGCCACAAGTGACATCAGAATCACAAACTGCAGCCACGTGACTAGCACTGGCCTATCAGGCGCTGAGCCACAAGTGACATCACAAACACAAACCCTGCCCACATCACCAGCACTGGCCTATCAGGCACTGAGCCACAAGTGACATCACAAACACAAATTGCACCCACAAGACCAGCACTGGCCTATCAGGCACTCAGCCACAAGTGACATCACAACCGCAAACTGCAGCCACATCACCAGCACTGGCCTAGCAGGCACTGAGCCACAACTGACATCACAACCACAAACTCCACCCACAGGACTAGCACTGGCCTATCAGGCACTCAGCCACAAGTGACCTCACAAACACAAACTGCAGCCACATCACCAGCACTGGCCTATCAGGCACTGAGCCACAAGTGACATCACAACCACAAACTGCACCCACAGGACCAGCACTGGCCTATCAGGCACTGAGCCACAAGTGACATCACAACCACAAACTGCACCCACATCACCAGCACTGGCCTATCAGGCACTGAGCCACAAGTGACATCACAAACACAATCTGCGGCCACGTGACTAGCACTGGCCTATCAGGCACTGAGCCACAAGTGACATCACAACCACAAACTGCAGCCACAGGACCAGCACTGGCCTATCAGGCACTGAGCCACAAGTGACATCACAAACACAAATTGCACCCACAAGACCAGCACTGGCCTATCAGGCTCTGAGCGAAAAGTGACATCACAAACACAAACTGCACCCACATCACCAGCACTGGCCTATCAGGCACTCAGCCACAAGTGACATCACAACCACAAACTGCACCCACATCACCAGCACTGGCCTATCAGGCACTGAGCCACAAGTGACATCAGAATCACAAACTGCAGCCACGTGACTAGCACTGGCCTATCAGGCGCTGAGCCACAAGTGACATCACAACCACAAATTGCACCCACAAGACCAGCACTGGGCTATCAGACACTGAGCCACAAGTGACATCACAACCACAAACTGCAGCCACATCACCAGCACTGGCCTATCAGGCACTCAGCCACAAGTGACATCACAACCACAAACTCCACCCACAGGACCACCACTGGGCTATCAGACACTGAGCCACAAGTGACATCACAACCACAAACTGCAGCCACATCACCAGCACTGGCCTATCAGGCACTCATTCACAAGTGACATCACAACCACAAACTCCACCCACAGGACCAGCACTGGCCTAGCAGGCACTGAGCCACAAGTGACATCACAACCACAAACTGCAGCCACATCACCAGCACTGGCCTATCAGGCACTGAGCCACAAGTGACATCACAACCACAAACTGCAGCCACATCACCAGCACTGGCCTATCAGGCACTCAGCCACAAGTGACATCACAACCACAAACTCCACCCACAAATCCAGCACTGGCCTATCAGGCACTGAGCCACAAGTGACATCACAATCACAAACTGCAGCCACAGGACCAGCACTGGCCTATCAGGCACTGAGCCACAAGTGACATCACAACCACAAACTCCACCCACAAATCCAGCACTGGCCTATCAGGCACTGAGCCACAAGTGACATCACAATCACAAACTGCAGCCACAGGACCAGCACTGGCCTAGCAGGCACTGAGACACAAGAGACATCACAACCACAAACTGCACCCACATCAACAGCACTGGCCTATCAAGCACTCAGCCACAAGTGACATCACAACCACAAACTGCACCCACATCACCAGCACTGGCCTATCAGGCACTGAGCCACAAGTGACCTCACAACCACAAACTGCAGCCACATCACCAGCACTGGCCTATCAGGCACTCAGCCACAAGTGACATCACAACCAGAAAATGCAGCCATGTGACCAGCACTGGCCTATCAGGCACTGAGACACAAGTGACCTCACAACCACAAACTGCAGCCACAGAACCAGCACTGGCCTATCAGGCACTGAGGCACAAGTGACATCACAAACACAAACTGCAGCCACATCACCAGCACTGGCCTATCAGGCACTCAGCCACAAGTGACATCACAACCACAAACTGCACCCACAGGAACAACACTGGCCTACCAGGCACTGAGCCACAAGTGACATCACAAACACAAACTCCACCCACATCACCAGCACTGGCCTATCAGGCACTGAGCCACAAGTGACATCACAAACACAAACTGCAGCCACATCACCAGCACTGGCCTATCAGGCACTCAGCCACAAGTGACATCACAAACACAAACTCCACCCACAGTACCAGCACTGGCCTATCAGGCACTGAGCCACAAGTGACATCACAAACACAAACTGCAGCCACATCACCAGCACTGGCCTATCAGGCACTCAGCCACAAGTGACATCACAACCACAAACTCCACCCACAGGACCAGCACTGGCCTATCAGGCACTCAGCCACAAGTGATATCACATCCACGAACTCCACCCACAGTACCAGCACTGGCCTATCAGGCACTCAGCCACAAGTGACATCACAACCACAAATTGCACCCACATCACCAGCACTGGCCTATCCGGCACTGAGCCACAAGCAACATCACAAACACAAACTCCACCCACAGGACCAGCACTGGCCTATCAGGCACTCAGCCACAAGTGACCTTACAAAAACAAACTGAACCCACATCACCAGCACTGGCCTATCAGGCACTCAGCCACAAGTGACATCACAACCACAAACTGCACACACAAAACCAGCACTGGCCTATCAGGCACTCAGCCACAAGTGACATCACAAACACAAACTGCACCCACAACACCAGCACTGGCCTATCAGACACTGAGCCACAAGTGACATCACAACCACAAACTCCACCCACAGGACCACCACTGGGCTATCAGGCACTCAGCCACAAGTGACATCACAACCACAAACTGCAGACACATCACCACCACTGGGCTATCAGACACTGAGCCACAAGTGACATCACAACCACAAACTGCAACCACATCACCAGCACTGGCCTAGCAGGCACTGAGCCACAAGTGACATCACAAAAACAAACTGCACCCACATCACCAGCACTGGCCTATCAGGTACTCAGCCACAAGTGACATCACAACCACAAACTGCAGCCACAGGAACAGCACTGGCCTATCAGGCACTCAGCCAAAAGTGACCTCACAAACACAAACTCCACCCACAGTCCCAGCACTGGGCTATCAGGCACTCAGCCTCAAGTGACATCACAACCACAAACTGCAGACACATCACCACCACTGGGCTATCAGACACTGAGCCACAAGTGACATCACAACCACAAACTGCACCCACATTACCAGCGCTGGCCTAGCATGCACTGAGCCACAACTGACATCACAACCACAAACTGCAACCACATCACCAGCACTGGCCTATCAGGCACTCAGCCACAGGTGACATCACAACCACAAACTCCACCCACATCACCAGCACTGGCCTATCAGGCACTCAGCCACAAGTGACATCACAACCACAAACTCCACTCACAACACCAACACTGGCGTATAAGGCACTGAGACAAAAGTGACATCACAACCACAAACTGCAGACACAACACCAGCACTGGCCTATCAGGCACTCAGCCACAAGTGACATCACAACCACAAACTCCACCCACATTACCAGCGCTGGCCTATCAGGCACTCAGCCACAAGTGACATCACAACCACAAACTCCACCCACAGGACCAGCACTGGCCTAGCAGGCACTCAGCCACAAGTGACATCACAACCACAAACTCCAACCACAGGACCAGCACTGGCCTATCAGGCACTCAGCCACAAGTGACATCACAACCACAAACTGCAGCCACAGGACCAGCACTGGCCTATCAGGCACTGAGCCACAAGTGACATCACAACCACAAATTGCACCCACATCACCAGCACTGGCCTATCAGGCACTCAGCCACAAGTGACATCAGAATCACAAACTGCAGCCACGTGACTAGCACTGGCCTATCAGGCGCTGAGCCACAAGTGACATCACAAACACAAACCCTGCCCACATCACCAGCACTGGCCTATCAGGCACTGAGCCACAAGTGACATCACAAACACAAATTGCACCCACAAGACCAGCACTGGCCTATCAGGCACTCAGCCACAAGTGACATCACAACCGCAAACTGCAGCCACATCACCAGCACTGGCCTAGCAGGCACTGAGCCACAACTGACATCACAACCACAAACTCCACCCACAGGACTAGCACTGGCCTATCAGGCACTCAGCCACAAGTGACCTCACAAACACAAACTGCAGCCACATCACCAGCACTGGCCTATCAGGCACTGAGCCACAAGTGACATCACAACCACAAACTGCACCCACAGGACCAGCACTGGCCTATCAGGCACTCAGCCACAAGTGACATCACAACCACAAACTGCACCCACATCACCAGCACTGGCCTATCAGGCACTGAGCCACAAGTGACATCACAAACACAATCTGCGGCCACGTGACTAGCACTGGCCTATCAGGCACTGAGCCACAAGTGACATCACAACCACAAACTGCACCCACAGGAACAACACTGGCCTACCAGGCACTCAGCCACAAGTGAAATCACAACCACAAACTCCACCCACATCACCAGCACTGGCCTATCAGGCACTGAGCCACAAGTGACATCACAAACACAAACTGCAGCCACATCACCAGCACTGGCCTATCAGGCACTCAGCCACAAGTGACATCAGAACCACAAACTGCACCCAAATCACCAGCACTGGCCTATTAAGCACTGAGGCACGAGTGACCTCACAACCACAAACTGCAGCCACAGGAACAGCACTGGCCTATCAGGCACTGAGCCACAAGTGATATCACAAAAACAAACTGCACCCACAGGACCAGCACTGGCCTATCAGGCACTGAGCCACAAGTGACATCACAATCACAAACTGCAGCCACGTGACTAGCACTGGCCTATCAGGCGCTGAGCCACAAGTGACATCACAACCACAAATTGCACCCACAAGACCAGCACTGGCCTAGCAGGCACTCAGCCACAAGTGACATCACAACCACAAACTGCAGCCACAGGACCAGCACTGGCCTATCAGGCACTCAGCCACAAGTGACATCACAACCACAAATTGCACCCACAAGACCAGCACTGGCCTAGCAGGCACTCAGCCACAAGTGACATCACAAACACAAACTGAACACACATCACCAGCACTGGCCTATCAGGCACTGAGCCACAAGTGACATCACAACCACAAACTGCAACCACATCACCAGCACTGGCCTATCAGGCACTCAGCCACAAGTGACATCACAACCACAAACTCCACCCACATTACCAGCGCTGGCCTAGCAGGCACTCAGCCACAAGTGACATCACAACCACAAACTCCACCCACAGGACCAGCACTGGCCTATCAGGCACTCAGCCACAAGTGACATCACAAACACAAACTCCACCCACAGGACCAGCACTGGCCTATCAGGCACTCAGCCACAAGTGACATCACAACCACAAACTCCACCCACAACACCAGCATTGGCCTATCAGGCACTCAGCCACAAGTGACATCACAACCACAAACTGCACCCACAGGACCAGCACTGGCCTATCAGGCACTCAGCCACAAGTGACATCACAACCACAAATTGCACCCACAAGACCAGCACTGGCCTAGCAGGCACTCAGCCACAAGTGACATCACAAACACAAACTGCACACACATCACCAGCACTGGCCTATCAGGCACTCAGCCACAAGTGACATCACAACCACAAACTGCACCCACAGGACCAGCACTGGCCTATCAGGCACTCAGCCACAAGTGACATCACAAACACAAACTCCACCCACAGGACCACCACTGGGCTATCAGACACTGAGCCACAAGTGACATCACAACCACAAACTGCAGCCACATCACCAGCACTGGCCTATCAGGCATTCATTCACAAGCGACATCACAACCACAAACTCCACCCACAGGACCAGCACTGGCCTAGCAGGCACTGAGCCACAAGTGACATCACAAACACAAACTGCAGCCACATCACCAGCACTGGCCTATCAGGCACTCAGCCACAAGTGACATCACAACCAAAAACTGCAGCCACATCACCAGCACTGGCCTAGCAGGCACTCAGCCACAAGTGACATCACAAACAAAAAAATGCACCCACGTGACCAGCTATGGCCTCTCAGGCACTGAGCCACAAGTGACCTCACAACCACAAACTGCACCCACATCAACAGCACTGGCCTATCAAGCACTCAGCCACAAGTGACATCACAACCACAAACTGCACCCACATCACCAGCACTGGCCTATCAGGCACTGAGCCACAAGTGACCTCACAACCACAAACTGCAGCCACATCACCAGCACTGGCCTATCAGGCACTCAGCCACAAGTGACATCACAACCAGAAAATGCAGCCATGTGACCAGCACTGGCCTATCAGGCACTGAGACACAAGTGACCTCACAACCACAAACTGCAGCCACAGAACCAGCACTGGCCTATCAGGCACTGAGGCACAAGTGACATCACAAACACAAACTGCAGCCACATCACCAGCACTGGCCTATCAGGCACTCAGCCACAAGTGACATCACAACCACAAACTGCAGCTATGTGACCAGCACTGGCCTATCAGGCACTCAGCCACAAGTGACATCACAACCAGAAAATGCAGCCATGTGACCAGCACTGGACTTTCAAGCACTGAGCCACAAGTGACATCACAACCACAAACTGCAGCCACATCACCAGCACTGGCCTATCAGGCACTCAGCCACAAGTGACATCACAACCACAAACTGCACCCACAGGAAAAACACTGGCCCATCAGGCACTGAGCCACAAGTGACATCACAGCCACAAACTCCACCCACATCACCAGCACTGGCCTATCAGGCACTCAGCCACAAGTGACATCACAACCACAAACTGCACACACAAAACCAGCACTGGCCTATCAGGCACTCAGCCACAAGTGACATCACAACCACAAACTGCAGCCACATCACCAGCACTGGCCTATCAGGCACTGAGCCACAACTGACATCACAACCACAAACTGCACCCACATCACCAGCACTGGCCTATCAGGCACTCAGCCTCAAGTGACATCACAAACACAAACTGCAGCCATGTGACCAGCACTGGCCTATCAGGCACTCAGCCTCAAGGGACATCACAAACACAAACTGCACCCACAAGACCAGCACTGGCCTATCAGGCACTGAGCCACAAGTGACATCACAACCACAAACTGCACCCACAGGACCAGCACTGGCCTATCAGGCACTGAGCCACAAGTGACATCACAAACACAAACTGCAGCCACATCACCAGCACTGGCCTATCAGGCACTCAGCCTCAAGTGACATCACAAACACAAACTGCAGCCATGTGACCAGCACTGGCCTATCAGGCACTCAGCCTCAAGGGACATCACAAACACAAACTGCAGCCACGTGACCAGCACTGGCCTATCAGGCACTGAGCCACAAGTGACATCACAACCACAAACTGCACCCACAGGAACAACACTGGCCTACCAGGCACTGAGCCACAAGTGACATCACAACCACAAACTCCACCCACATCACCAGCACTGACCTATTAAGCACTGAGGCACGAGTGACATCACAACCACAAACTGCAGCCACATCACCAGCACTGGCCTATCAGGCACTCAGCCACAAGTGACATCACAACCACAAACTCCACCCACAGGAACAGCACTGGCCTATCAGGCACTCAGCCACAAGTGACATCACAACCACAAACTGCAGCCACAGGACCAGCACTGGCCTATCATGCACACAGCCACAAGTGACATCACAACCACAAACTGCACCAACATCACCAGTACTGGCCTATCAGGCACTGAGACACAAGTGACATCACAACCACAAACTGCACCCACAGGACCAGCACTGGCCTATCAGGCACTGAGCCACAAGTGTCATCACAAACACAAACTGCAGCCATGTGACCAGCACTGGCCTATCAGGCACTCAGCCTCAAGGGACATCACAAACACAAACTGCAGCCATGTGACCAGCACTGGCCTATCAGGCACTGAGCCACAAGTGACATCACAACCACAAACTCCACCCACAGGAACAACACTGGCCTATCAGGCACTGAGCCACAAGTGACATCACAACCACAAACTGCAGCCACATCACGAGCACTGGCCTATCAGGCACTCAGCCACAAGTGACATCACAACCACAAACTGCACCCACAAAACCAGCACTGGCCTAGCAGGCACTGAGCCACAAGTGACATCACAACCACAAACTGCACCCACAAAACCAGCACTGGCCTATCAGGCACTGAGCCACAAGTGACATCACAACCACAAACTGCAGCCACATCAACAGCACTGGCCTATCAAGCACTCAGCCACAAGTGACATCACAACCACAAACTGCACCCACATCACCAGCACTGGCCTATCCGGCACTGAGCCACAAGTGACATCACAACCACAAACTGCAGCCACAGGACCAGCAGTGGCCTATCAGGCACTGAGACACAAGTGACATCACAACCACAAACTGCACCCACAGGACCAGCACTGGCCTAGCAGGCACTCAGCCACAAGTGACCTCACAAACACAAACTGCAGCCACATCACCAGCACTGGCCTATCAGGCACTGAGCCACAAGTGACATCACAACCACAAACTCCACCCACAGGACCAGCACTGGCCTATCAGGCACTGAGCCACAAGTGACATCACAACCACAAACTGCACCCACAACACCAGCACTGGCCTATCAAGCACTGAGCCACAAGTGACATCACAACCACAAACTGCACCCACAACACCAGCACTGGCCTATCAGGCACTGAGCCACAAGTGACATCACAACCACAAACTGCACCCACAACACCAGCACTGGCCTATTAAGCACTGAGGCACGAGTGACCTCACAACCACAAACTGCAGCCACAGGAACAGCACTGGCCTATCAGGCACTGAGCCACAAGTGATATCACAACCACAAACTGCACCCACAGGACCAGCACTGGCCTATCAGGCACTGAGCCACAAGTGACATCACAATCACAAACTGCAGCGACGTGACTAGCACTGGCCTAACAGGCGCTGAGCCACAAGTGACATCACAACCACAAACTGCACCCACAACACCAGCACTGGCCTATCAGGCACTGAGCCACAAGTGACATCACAACCACAAACTCCACCCACAGGAACAACACTGGCCTATCAGGCACTCAGCCACAAGTGACATCACAACCACAAACTGCACCCACATCAACAGCACTGGCCTATCAGGCACTCAGCCACAAGTGACATCACAAACACAAACTGCACCCACAGGACCAGCACTGGCCTATCAGGCACTGAGCCACAAGTGACATCACAATCACAAACTGCAGCCACGTGACTAGCACTGGCCTAACAGGCGCTGAGCCACAAGTGACATCACAACCACAAACTGCACCCACAACACCAGCACTGGCCTATCAGGCACTGAGCCACAAGTGACATCACAACCACAAACTCCACCCACAGGAACAACACTGGCCTATCAGGCACTCAGCCACAAGTGACATCACAAACACAAACTACACCCACATCACCAGCACTGGCCTATCAGGCACTGAGCCACAAGTGACCTCACAACCACCAACTGCACCCACAGGACCAGCACTGGCCTATCAGGCACTGAGGCACAAGTGACATCACAAACACAAACTGCAGCCACAACACCAGCACTGGCCTATCAGGCACTCAGCCACAAGTGACATCACAACCACAAACTGCACCCACAGGACCAGCACTGGCCTATCAGGCACTGAGCCGCAAGTGACATCACACCCGCAAACTCCACCCACATCACCAGCACTGGCCTATCAGGCACTCAGCCACAAGTGACATCACAACCACAAACTCCACCCACATCACCAGCACTGGCCTATCAGGCACTCAGCCACAAGTGACATCACAACCACAAACTCCACCCACATCACCAGCACTGGCCTATCAGGCACTCAGCCACAAGTGACATCACAACCACAAACTCCACCCACATCACCAGCACTGGCCTATCAGGCACTCAGCCACAAGTGACATCACAACCACAAACTCCACCCACATCACCAGCACTGGCCTATCAGGCACTCAGCCACAAGTGACATCACAACCACAAACTCCACCCACAGGACCACCACTGGGCTATCAGACACTGAGCCACAAGTGACATCACAACCACAAACTGCAGCCACATCACCAGCACTGGCCTATCAGGCACTCATTCACAAGTGACATCACAACCACAAACTCCACCCACAGGACCAGCACTGGCCTAGCAGGCACTGAGCCACAAGTGACATCACAACCACAAACTGCAGCCACATCACCAGCACTGGCCTATCAGGCACTGAGCCACAAGTGACATCACAACCACAAACTGCAGCCACATCACCAGCACTGGCCTATCAGGCACTCAGCCACAAGTGACATCACAACCACAAACTCCACCCACAAATCCAGCACTGGCCTATCAGGCACTGAGCCACAAGTGACATCACAATCACAAACTGCAGCCACAGGACCAGCACTGGCCTATCAGGCACTGAGCCACAAGTGACATCACAACCACAAACTCCACCCACAAATCCAGCACTGGCCTATCAGGCACTGAGCCACAAGTGACATCACAATCACAAACTGCAGCCACAGGACCAGCACTGGCCTAGCAGGCACTGAGACACAAGAGACATCACAACCACAAACTGCACCCACATCAACAGCACTGGCCTATCAAGCACTCAGCCACAAGTGACATCACAACCACAAACTGCACCCACATCACCAGCACTGGCCTATCAGGCACTGAGCCACAAGTGACCTCACAACCACAAACTGCAGCCACATCACCAGCACTGGCCTATCAGGCACTCAGCCACAAGTGACATCACAACCAGAAAATGCAGCCATGTGACCAGCACTGGCCTATCAGGCACTGAGACACAAGTGACCTCACAACCACAAACTGCAGCCACAGAACCAGCACTGGCCTATCAGGCACTGAGGCACAAGTGACATCACAAACACAAACTGCAGCCACATCACCAGCACTGGCCTATCAGGCACTCAGCCACAAGTGACATCACAACCACAAACTGCACCCACAGGAACAACACTGGCCTACCAGGCACTGAGCCACAAGTGACATCACAAACACAAACTCCACCCACATCACCAGCACTGGCCTATCAGGCACTGAGCCACAAGTGACATCACAAACACAAACTGCAGCCACATCACCAGCACTGGCCTATCAGGCACTCAGCCACAAGTGACATCACAAACACAAACTCCACCCACAGTACCAGCACTGGCCTATCAGGCACTGAGCCACAAGTGACATCACAAACACAAACTGCAGCCACATCACCAGCACTGGCCTATCAGGCACTCAGCCACAAGTGACATCACAACCACAAACTCCACCCACAGGACCAGCACTGGCCTATCAGGCACTCAGCCACAAGTGATATCACATCCACGAACTCCACCCACAGTACCAGCACTGGCCTATCAGGCACTCAGCCACAAGTGACATCACAACCACAAATTGCACCCACATCACCAGCACTGGCCTATCCGGCACTGAGCCACAAGCAACATCACAAACACAAACTCCACCCACAGGACCAGCACTGGCCTATCAGGCACTCAGCCACAAGTGACCTTACAAAAACAAACTGAACCCACATCACCAGCACTGGCCTATCAGGCACTCAGCCACAAGTGACATCACAACCACAAACTGCACACACAAAACCAGCACTGGCCTATCAGGCACTCAGCCACAAGTGACATCACAAACACAAACTGCACCCACAACACCAGCACTGGCCTATCAGACACTGAGCCACAAGTGACATCACAACCACAAACTCCACCCACAGGACCACCACTGGGCTATCAGGCACTCAGCCACAAGTGACATCACAACCACAAACTGCAGACACATCACCACCACTGGGCTATCAGACACTGAGCCACAAGTGACATCACAACCACAAACTGCAACCACATCACCAGCACTGGCCTAGCAGGCACTGAGCCACAAGTGACATCACAAAAACAAACTGCACCCACATCACCAGCACTGGCCTATCAGGTACTCAGCCACAAGTGACATCACAACCACAAACTGCAGCCACAGGAACAGCACTGGCCTATCAGGCACTCAGCCAAAAGTGACCTCACAAACACAAACTCCACCCACAGTCCCAGCACTGGGCTATCAGGCACTCAGCCTCAAGTGACATCACAACCACAAACTGCAGACACATCACCACCACTGGGCTATCAGACACTGAGCCACAAGTGACATCACAACCACAAACTGCACCCACATTACCAGCGCTGGCCTAGCATGCACTGAGCCACAACTGACATCACAACCACAAACTGCAACCACATCACCAGCACTGGCCTATCAGGCACTCAGCCACAGGTGACATCACAACCACAAACTCCACCCACATCACCAGCACTGGCCTATCAGGCACTCAGCCACAAGTGACATCACAACCACAAACTCCACTCACAACACCAACACTGGCGTATAAGGCACTGAGACAAAAGTGACATCACAACCACAAACTGCAGACACAACACCAGCACTGGCCTATCAGGCACTCAGCCACAAGTGACATCACAACCACAAACTCCACCCACATTACCAGCGCTGGCCTAGCAGGCACTCAGCCACAAGTGACATCACAACCACAAACTCCACCCACAGGACCAGCACTGGCCTAGCAGGCACTCAGCCACAAGTGACATCACAACCACAAACTCCAACCACAGGACCAGCACTGGCCTATCAGGCACTCAGCCACAAGTGACATCACAACCACAAACTGCAGCCACAGGACCAGCACTGGCCTAGCAGGCACTGAGCCACAAGTGACATCACAAACACAAATTGCACCCACAAGACCAGCACTGGCCTATCAGGCACTCAGCCACAAGTGACATCACAACCACAAACTGCACCCACATCACCAGCACTGGCCTATCAGGCACTCAGCCACAAGTGACATCAGAATCACAAACTGCAGCCACGTGACTAGCACTGGCCTATCAGGCGCTGAGCCACAAGTGACATCACAAACACAAACCCTGCCCACATCACCAGCACTGGCCTATCAGGCACTGAGCCACAAGTGACATCACAAACACAAATTGCACCCACAAGACCAGCACTGGCCTATCAGGCACTCAGCCACAAGTGACATCACAACCGCAAACTGCAGCCACATCACCAGCACTGGCCTAGCAGGCACTGAGCCACAACTGACATCACAACCACAAACTCCACCCACAGGACTAGCACTGGCCTATCAGGCACTCAGCCACAAGTGACCTCACAAACACAAACTGCAGCCACATCACCAGCACTGGCCTATCAGGCACTGAGCCACAAGTGACATCACAACCACAAACTGCACCCACAGGACCAGCACTGGCCTATCAGGCACTCAGCCACAAGTGACATCACAACCACAAACTGCACCCACATCACCAGCACTGGCCTATCAGGCACTGAGCCACAAGTGACATCACAAACACAATCTGCGGCCACGTGACTAGCACTGGCCTATCAGGCACTGAGCCACAAGTGACATCACAACCACAAACTGCACCCACAGGAACAACACTGGCCTACCAGGCACTCAGCCACAAGTGAAATCACAACCACAAACTCCACCCACATCACCAGCACTGGCCTATCAGGCACTGAGCCACAAGTGACATCACAAACACAAACTGCAGCCACATCACCAGCACTGGCCTATCAGGCACTCAGCCACAAGTGACATCAGAACCACAAACTGCACCCAAATCACCAGCACTGGCCTATTAAGCACTGAGGCACGAGTGACCTCACAACCACAAACTGCAGCCACAGGAACAGCACTGGCCTATCAGGCACTGAGCCACAAGTGATATCACAAAAACAAACTGCACCCACAGGACCAGCACTGGCCTATCAGGCACTGAGCCACAAGTGACATCACAATCACAAACTGCAGCCACGTGACTAGCACTGGCCTATCAGGCGCTGAGCCACAAGTGACATCACAACCACAAATTGCACCCACAAGACCAGCACTGGCCTAGCAGGCACTCAGCCACAAGTGACATCACAACCACAAACTGCAGCCACAGGACCAGCACTGGCCTATCAGGCACTCAGCCACAAGTGACATCACAACCACAAATTGCACCCACAAGACCAGCACTGGCCTAGCAGGCACTCAGCCACAAGTGACATCACAAACACAAACTGAACACACATCACCAGCACTGGCCTATCAGGCACTGAGCCACAAGTGACATCACAACCACAAACTGCAACCACATCACCAGCACTGGCCTATCAGGCACTCAGCCACAAGTGACATCACAACCACAAACTCCACCCACATTACCAGCGCTGGCCTAGCAGGCACTCAGCCACAAGTGACATCACAACCACAAACTCCACCCACAGGACCAGCACTGGCCTATCAGGCACTCAGCCACAAGTGACATCACAAACACAAACTCCACCCACAGGACCAGCACTGGCCTATCAGGCACTCAGCCACAAGTGACATCACAAACACAAATTGCACCCACAAGACCAGCACTGGCCTATCAGGCACTCAGCCACAAGTGACATCACAACCACAAACTCCACCCACAACACCAGCATTGGCCTATCAGGCACTCAGCCACAAGTGACATCACAACCACAAACTGCACCCACAGGACCAGCACTGGCCTATCAGGCACTCAGCCACAAGTGACATCACAACCACAAATTGCACCCACAAGACCAGCACTGGCCTAGCAGGCACTCAGCCACAAGTGACATCACAAACACAAACTGCACACACATCACCAGCACTGGCCTATCAGGCACTCAGCCACAAGTGACATCACAACCACAAACTGCACCCACAGGACCAGCACTGGCCTATCAGGCACTCAGCCACAAGTGACATCACAACCACAAACTGCAGCCACATCACCAGCACTGGCCTATCAGGCACTCATTCACAAGCGACATCACAACCACAAACTCCACCCACAGGACCAGCACTGGCCTAGCAGGCACTGAGCCACAAGTGACATCACAAACACAAACTGCAGCCACATCACCAGCACTGGCCTATCAGGCACTCAGCCACAAGTGACATCACAACCAAAAACTGCAGCCACATCACCAGCACTGGCCTAGCAGGCACTCAGCCACAAGTGACATCACAAACAAAAAAATGCACCCACGTGACCAGCTATGGCCTCTCAGGCACTGAGCCACAAGTGACCTCACAACCACAAACTGCACCCACATCAACAGCACTGGCCTATCAAGCACTCAGCCACAAGTGACATCACAACCACAAACTGCACCCACATCACCAGCACTGGCCTATCAGGCACTGAGCCACAAGTGACCTCACAACCACAAACTGCAGCCACATCACCAGCACTGGCCTATCAGGCACTCAGCCACAAGTGACATCACAACCAGAAAATGCAGCCATGTGACCAGCACTGGCCTATCAGGCACTGAGACACAAGTGACCTCACAACCACAAACTGCAGCCACAGAACCAGCACTGGCCTATCAGGCACTGAGGCACAAGTGACATCACAAACACAAACTGCAGCCACATCACCAGCACTGGCCTATCAGGCACTCAGCCACAAGTGACATCACAACCACAAACTGCAGCTATGTGACCAGCACTGGCCTATCAGGCACTCAGCCACAAGTGACATCACAACCAGAAAATGCAGCCATGTGACCAGCACTGGACTTTCAAGCACTGAGCCACAAGTGACATCACAACCACAAACTGCAGCCACATCACCAGCACTGGCCTATCAGGCACTCAGCCACAAGTGACATCACAACCACAAACTGCACCCACAGGAAAAACACTGGCCCATCAGGCACTGAGCCACAAGTGACATCACAGCCACAAACTCCACCCACATCACCAGCACTGGCCTATCAGGCACTCAGCCACAAGTGACATCACAACCACAAACTGCACACACAAAACCAGCACTGGCCTATCAGGCACTCAGCCACAAGTGACATCACAACCACAAACTGCAGCCACATCACCAGCACTGGCCTATCAGGCACTGAGCCACAACTGACATCACAACCACAAACTGCACCCACATCACCAGCACTGGCCTATCAGGCACTCAGCCTCAAGTGACATCACAAACACAAACTGCAGCCATGTGACCAGCACTGGCCTATCAGGCACTCAGCCTCAAGGGACATCACAAACACAAACTGCACCCACAAGACCAGCACTGGCCTATCAGGCACTGAGCCACAAGTGACATCACAACCACAAACTGCACCCACAGGACCAGCACTGGCCTATCAGGCACTGAGCCACAAGTGACATCACAAACACAAACTGCAGCCACATCACCAGCACTGGCCTATCAGGCACTCAGCCTCAAGTGACATCACAAACACAAACTGCAGCCATGTGACCAGCACTGGCCTATCAGGCACTCAGCCTCAAGGGACATCACAAACACAAACTGCAGCCACGTGACCAGCACTGGCCTATCAGGCACTGAGCCACAAGTGACATCACAACCACAAACTGCACCCACAGGAACAACACTGGCCTACCAGGCACTGAGCCACAAGTGACATCACAACCACAAACTCCACCCACATCACCAGCACTGACCTATTAAGCACTGAGGCACGAGTGACATCACAACCACAAACTGCAGCCACATCACCAGCACTGGCCTATCAGGCACTCAGCCACAAGTGACATCACAACCACAAACTCCACCCACAGGAACAGCACTGGCCTATCAGGCACTCAGCCACAAGTGACATCACAACCACAAACTGCAGCCACAGGACCAGCACTGGCCTATCATGCACACAGCCACAAGTGACATCACAACCACAAACTGCACCAACATCACCAGTACTGGCCTATCAGGCACTGAGACACAAGTGACATCACAACCACAAACTGCACCCACAGGACCAGCACTGGCCTATCAGGCACTGAGCCACAAGTGTCATCACAAACACAAACTGCAGCCATGTGACCAGCACTGGCCTATCAGGCACTCAGCCTCAAGGGACATCACAAACACAAACTGCAGCCATGTGACCAGCACTGGCCTATCAGGCACTGAGCCACAAGTGACATCACAACCACAAACTCCACCCACAGGAACAACACTGGCCTATCAGGCACTGAGCCACAAGTGACATCACAACCACAAACTGCAGCCACATCACGAGCACTGGCCTATCAGGCACTCAGCCACAAGTGACATCACAACCACAAACTGCACCCACAAAACCAGCACTGGCCTAGCAGGCACTGAGCCACAAGTGACATCACAACCACAAACTGCACCCACAAAACCAGCACTGGCCTATCAGGCACTGAGCCACAAGTGACATCACAACCACAAACTGCAGCCACATCAACAGCACTGGCCTATCAAGCACTCAGCCACAAGTGACATCACAACCACAAACTGCACCCACATCACCAGCACTGGCCTATCCGGCACTGAGCCACAAGTGACATCACAACCACAAACTGCAGCCACAGGACCAGCAGTGGCCTATCAGGCACTGAGACACAAGTGACATCACAACCACAAACTGCACCCACAGGACCAGCACTGGCCTAGCAGGCACTGAGCCACAAGTGACCTCACAAACACAAACTGCAGCCACATCACCAGCACTGGCCTATCAGGCACTGAGCCACAAGTGACATCACAACCACAAACTGCACCCACAGGACCAGCACTGGCCTATCAGGCACTGAGCCACAAGTGACATCACAACCACAAACTGCACCCACAACACCAGCACTGGCCTATCAAGCACTGAGCCACAAGTGACATCACAACCACAAACTGCACCCACAACACCAGCACTGGCCTATCAGGCACTGAGCCACAAGTGACATCACAACCACAAACTGCACCCACAACACCAGCACTGGCCTATTAAGCACTGAGGCACGAGTGACCTCACAACCACAAACTGCAGCCACAGGAACAGCACTGGCCTATCAGGCACTGAGCCACAAGTGATATCACAACCACAAACTGCACCCACAGGACCAGCACTGGCCTATCAGGCACTGAGCCACAAGTGACATCACAATCACAAACTGCAGCGACGTGACTAGCACTGGCCTAACAGGCGCTGAGCCACAAGTGACATCACAACCACAAACTGCACCCACAACACCAGCACTGGCCTATCAGGCACTGAGCCACAAGTGACATCACAACCACAAACTCCACCCACAGGAACAACACTGGCCTATCAGGCACTCAGCCACAAGTGACATCACAACCACAAACTGCACCCACATCAACAGCACTGGCCTATCAGGCACTCAGCCACAAGTGACATCACAAACACAAACTGCACCCACAGGACCAGCACTGGCCTATCAGGCACTGAGCCACAAGTGACATCACAATCACAAACTGCAGCCACGTGACTAGCACTGGCCTAACAGGCGCTGAGCCACAAGTGACATCACAACCACAAACTGCACCCACAACACCAGCACTGGCCTATCAGGCACTGAGCCACAAGTGACATCACAACCACAAACTCCACCCACAGGAACAACACTGGCCTATCAGGCACTCAGCCACAAGTGACATCACAAACACAAACTACACCCACATCACCAGCACTGGCCTATCAGGCACTGAGCCACAAGTGACCTCACAACCACCAACTGCACCCACAGGACCAGCACTGGCCTATCAGGCACTGAGGCACAAGTGACATCACAAACACAAACTGCAGCCACAACACCAGCACTGGCCTATCAGGCACTCAGCCACAAGTGACATCACAACCACAAACTGCACCCACAGGACCAGCACTGGCCTATCAGGCACTGAGCCGCAAGTGACATCACACCCGCAAACTCCACCCACATCACCAGCACTGGCCTATCAGGCACTCAGCCACAAGTGACATCACAACCACAAACTCCACCCACATCACCAGCACTGGCCTATCAGGCACTCAGCCACAAGTGACATCACAACCACAAACTCCACCCACATCACCAGCACTGGCCTATCAGGCACTGAGCCACAAGTGACATCACAAACACAAACTGCAGCCACGTGACTAGCACTGGCCTACCAGGCACTCAGACACAAGTGACATCACAACCACAAACTGCAGCCACATCACCAGCACTGGCCTATCAGGCACTGAGCCACAACGGACATCACAAACACAAACTGCAGACACATCACCAGCACTGGCCTATCAGGCGCTGAGCCACAAGTGGCATCACAACCACAAACTCCACCCACAGGACCAGCACTGGCCTATCAGGCACTGAGCCACAAGTGACATCACAACCACAAACTGCAGCCACATCACCAGCACTGGCCTATCAGGCACTGAGCCAAAAGTGACATCACAAACACAAACTGCAGCCATGTGACCAGCACTGGCCTATCAGGCACTCAGCCTCAAGGGACATCACAAACACAAACTGCAGCCATGTGACCAGCACTGGCCTATCAGGCACTGAGCCACAAGTGACATCACAACCACAAACTCCACCCACAAATCCAGCACTGGCCTATCAGGCACTGAGCCACAAGTGACATCACAACCACAAACTGCAGCCACATCACCAGCACTGGCCTATCAGGCACTCAGCCACAAGTGACATCACAACCACAAACTCCACCCACAGGAACAGCACTGGCCTATCAGGCACTCAGCCACAAGTGACATCACAACCACAAACTGCAGCCATGTGACCAGAAACAACTGGCATGAGGGCATTCTTCACTCAACAACACACACGTAAGAGTGCAAACATTTATGGTGGAAAATGCTTAATCATCATTCCCTAAAAAAGAAATAATAAACAACAGAAGTTACCTCTGCACTGGCCTGCTTCATGGGTCTGTCCTGGTCACAAGCATTTTCTGCTGGTCTGTAATGCCTGAGAGAAGCAGAGAAAGACAGAAATGGGTTGTTTCAACGTTGTCACATTCAGTTCTAATGAATCCACCTCCTGGTTAAGAAAGGCTTTTTGCCGTGCTACATCTGGCTACAACCCATGTTAAATACATAAACAAGAGCAAATATCACATCAGCTTCCAGCACTACTCTTACGGAGCAGCAAGACTGGGAGAGAAGGAGAGCTGGGGTCCTTCCCCACTTTCTTCCCTCAATACATGGCAGGAGCCCTTTTCTTTCATTGTATCAGTTTATTTCATTAGTTGAAAAACAGGGAAGCCACCAGCACCTTCTCTGTAAAGGGCTTGGTGATCTACTGGGGAGGAAGACTGCAAGCTAGGTGTTATCCTGCAAGAAAAAACAGGAACATTTCCAACCATACTTGCATCCAAGCACAGTTAGCTCACTCAAACTGAAGACCAGCACACCGAGTTACAAATGGACGTCTTAAAGATGTTTACTTGCTTCCCAGAAGCTAGTCAGGAGGGTGACTATCTCCATTTGGAAAGGAGTATCATTAAAACCACACAGACTCTGAAGACCAAGCAAACACCCAGACATTGAAGATGCCCCTATGTGTGTCCCTTCTCCTCCAAAAAATGAGTGTTTGTAATGTCATCAGTGATGTGACTGTTCACTCCGCTCCTGCTAAAACTTTGGGCCTAACACGTGGCTCGGGCTAATGCCTGAGGTATGCTGGGAGCAGCACCATTAGGCTAAAACGAGAGCAACACATACACCACATCCTCAAGGACAAAAAGAATGACGTCTGTGATTCTTGGGATTTTTTTAAGTAATTGCTTGTTAGCATCTGATAAGACTAAAACTCTTTGGAATTAAGTAAATCCTTTCCCAGTAACCAAAATGACCATTGGGGATGGTATAGAGCAGACTTCCGAGCTGGAAGGTACAAATACGTCAGCTCATCCAAACAGCCTTTGGAGTGGATCCAGCAGCAGCTGGACTGCCCACTGCAATTCAGGGGAGGCCACACTTTGGCAGAGGAGGAAGGATGAGCACTCTCACTGTCGGTTAGGTAACTATTTTGCTCATAAGCATGCAAGTTAATGAATTATCAAGTTAATGAATCAGCGAACTAGCAAATTAAGTAACTAGAAAATTAATAATTTAGGCTAGTCTACAGAGAAAGGATTAACCCCTTGTTGGCTTTCATATGTATATTTTTTTTAACCTAATGAGCTCATAAAAATAAAGTTTGTTTCACAAAGTACGCTGTCCTGTAAATTAGAGAGATCAAAATGAACTGAGACACAAAGATCCTACAACAGACCCTCATGGGGTCATTCATTGTGCTTTGAAAGCCTTCAATGCACTATGGTAACGAGAGACTGTTTCTGACCAAATCATTTCTCTGAGACCCCTGGGGCCCCAAGTATCATTTGCTATCTGTGGCAAAAAATGGGAAAGCGTTAAGAGAAAAGCACGAGTCAACTTTCAAGGACAATTAGATGTACGGGGCTGCCAGTTTATGGGGGACAGTGCAGACAGCTTCCTAACACTCACTGCTGAGCACGAAGCCCGAACTCTGACAAACAGGCCTTTCGAATGTCCTGTGAAAGTTCATGAGCACGGAAGCAAGGCAGCTGCTAGGTAGGGGTTTCATGTCGAGACTCCACACTGGACCAAATTAGGCCCCTAATTCCAGCACCTACTCAAAAATAATTACAAAACCCATATATCTGCATAATAACCTCAGACACATAAAAAGAAGTACTTGTGAACTATTATTTAAATAACAAACAGGATTAAAAAGAAAAAACTCTTTGGGGCAATAGTAAATGTGTACACATGACATTCTTACAAAGTGCAGGCTACAGAAGAAAATTGTTTGTCAGGAAACCAATTTAACCTGACCTCTCTGCAGGGCACACTTCAGGACACCCTCACAAGTTACATACCTCCAATTTTCTAGAGAAGGTCCAGAAAAGAAACTACCTTGATAAAAACAGTGGAACGGGCCTTGTCCAGAAAAGATGTCATTTGCTTACTTGCTTTGGAAGCTCTGCCATCATAAAACAAACAAACAAGAACACAAACAAAAAAACCATACACACACCCCAAAGAATTACAAAGGGATTATTTAAGAGTCTTCTCTAAACTCTACCTTAATTTAAGTAAAGGGCTCCTAAGGGTGCACAAGGAATTTATCTTCCACCGTTACTGCAAACGGCAGGACACTACAAAGGTCACCCCTAGGAGAAGGGAGTTCAGACTACGCCGAAAACAGCCACTGGCACACTGAAGGCTCTCATTCACTTTCAACATGCTTTTTCCCTTTCACAAAAACCTTACAAAGCCACTTCAGCCAGTAACTAGCCAGAAGGGTTGTTTCCCCAAACCCCCTTTTTTTTCTTTCTTTCTAGAGAGAGCTTGTTGTATTCTACAGCTTCCGACAGAAGCTAGAATAGCATAAATGCTCCAGCTGATTTGGACTTCCTCGACCAAAAGATCTTAGACTTTTGGCTGAAATGCTCTCGCTGCTACCCATGGGGAGAGGCACAGAGCCAGAAAACAATGCCTGGAGTCCAGGGCACTCTGCTGACGTGGACATCTCTCCTGTTGGCACTAGAAATAGAGCATAACGACACATTCACTCAGCACAGTGACCTCACAACCACAAACTGCAAACAAAACACCACCACTGGCCTATCAGGCACTGAGCCACAAGTGACATCACAACCACAAACTGCACCCACAGGACCAGCACTGGCCTAGCAGGCACTGAGCCACAAGTGACATCACAACCACAAACTGCACCCACAGGACCAGCACTAGCCTATCAGGCACTGAGACACAACTGACATCACAACCACAAACTGCAGCCACATCACCACCACTGGCCTATCAGGCTCTCAGCCACAAGTGACATCACAACCACAAACTGCACCCACATCACCAGCACTGGCCTATCAGGCACTCAGCCACAAGTGACATCACAAACACACACTGCACCTACATGACCAGCACTGGCCTATCAGACACTGAGCCACAAGTGACATCATAACCACAAACTGCAGCCACATCACCAGCACTGGCCTATCAGGCACTGAGCCACAAGTGACATCACAAACACAAACTGTACCCACATCACCAGCACTGGCCTATCAGGCACTCAGCCACAAGTGACATCACAAACACAAACTGCAACCACAGGACCACCACTGGCCTGTCAGGCACTCAGCCACAAGTGACATCACAACCACAAACTGCACAAACAGAACCAGCAATGGCCTATCAGGCACTGAGCCACAAGTGACATCACAACCACAAACTGCAGCCGCATCACCAGCACTGGCCTAGCAGGCACTCAGCCACAACTGACATCACAAAAACAAACTGCACCCACAGGACCAGCTCTGGCCTATCAGACACTGAGCGTCAAGTGACATCACAAACACAAACTGCACCCACAGGACCAGCACTGGCCTATCAGGCACTGATCCACAAGTGACATCACAAACACAAACTGCACCCACAGGACCAGCACTGGCCTATCAGGCACTGAGCCACAGGTGACACCAAAACCACAAATTGCACCCACATCACCAGCACTGGCCTATCAGGCACTGAGCCACAACTGACATCACAACCACAAACTGCACCCACATCACCAGCACTGGCCTAGCAGGCACTCAGCCACAAGTGACATCACAACCACAAACTGCAACCACAGGACCAGCACTGGCCTATCAGGCACTCAGCCACAAGTGACATCACAACCACAAACTGTACGCACATCACCAGCACTGGCCTATCAGGCACTCAGCCACAAGTGACATCACAACCACAAACTCCACCCACAGGACCAGCACTGGCCTATGAGGCACTCAGCCACAAGTGACATCACAACCACAAACTGCAGCCCTGTAACCAGCAGTGGCCTATCAGGCACTGAGCAACAAGTGACATCACAACCACAAACTGCACCCACATCACCACCACTGGCCTGTCAGGCACTGAGACACCAGTGACATCACAATCAGTAAAACAGCAGGAACATCACCAGCACTGGCCTATCAGGCACTCAGCCACAAGTGACATCACAACCACAAACTCCACCCACATCACCAGTACTGGCCTATCAGGCACTGAGACACAAGTGACATCACAAACACAAACTCCACCGACAGGAACAGCATTGGCCTATCAGGCACTGAGACACAAGTGACATCACAACCACAAACTGCACCCACAGGACCACCACTGGCCTATCAGGCACTGAGACACAAGTGACATCACAACCACAAACTCCACCCACAGGACCAGCACTGGCCTATGAGGCACTCAGCCACAAGTGACATCACAACCACAAACTGCAGCCCTGTAACCAGCAGTGGCCTATCAGGCACTGAGCAACAAGTGACATCACAACCACAAACTGCACCCACATCACCACCACTGGCCTGTCAGGCACTGAGACACCAGTGACATCACAATCAGTAAAACAGCAGGAACATCACCAGCACTGGCCTATCAGGCACTCAGTCACAAGTGACATCACAACCACAAACTCCACCCACATCACCAGTACTGGCCTATCAGGCACTGAGACACAAGTGACATCACAAACACAAACTCCACCGACAGGAACAGCATTGGCCTATCAGGCACTCAGCCACAAGTGACATCACAACCACAAACTGCACCCACAGGACCACCACTGGCCTATCAGGCACTGAGACACAACTGACATCACAAACACAAACTCTACCCACAGCACCAGCACTGGCCTATCAGGCACTCAGCCACAAGTGACATCACAACCACAAACTGCAGCCCTGTAACCAGCAGTGGCCTATCAGGCACTGAGCAACAAGTGACATCACAACCACAAACTGCACCCACATCACCACCACTGGCCTGTCAGGCACTGAGACACCAGTGACATCACAATCAGTAAAACAGCAGGAACATCACCAGCACTGGCCTATCAGGCACTCAGCCACAAGTGACATCACAACCACAAACTCCACCCACATCACCAGCACTGGCCTAGCAGGCACTGAGACACAACTGACATCACAACCACAAACTGCACCCACATCACCAGCACTGGCCTATCAGGCACTCAGCCACAAGTGACATCACAACCACAAACTCCAGCCACGTGACCAGCTCTGGCCTATCAGGCACTCAGCCACAAGTGACATCACAAACACAAACTGCACCCACATCACCAGCACTGGCCTATCAGGCACTGAGCCACAACTGACATCACAAACACAAACTGCAGCCACATCACCAGCACTGGCCTGTCAGGCACTGAGACACAAGTGACCTCACAAACACAAACTCCACCCACAGGACCAGCTCTGGCCTATCAGGCACTGAGCCACAAGTGACATCACAACCACAAACTGCAGCCACATCACCAGCACTGGCCTATCAGGCACTGAGACACAACTGACATCACAAACACAAACTGCAGTTATGTGACCAGCACTGTCCAATCAGGCACTGAGCCACAAGTGACATCACAAACACAAACTCCACCCACATCACCAGCACTGGCCTATCAGGCACTGAGCCACAAGTGACATCACAACCACAAACTGCAGCCACAGGACCAGCACTGGCCTATCAAACACTGAGCCACAAGTGACATCACAACCACAAACTGCTCCCACATCACCAGCACTGGCCTATCAGACACTGAGTCACAAGTGACATCACAACCACAAACTGCAAACAAAACTCCAGCACTGGCCTATCAGGCACTCAGCCACAAGTGACCTCACAACCACAAACTGCAGCCACATCACCAGCACTGGCCTATCAGGCACTCAGCCAGAAGTGACATCACAACCACAAACTGCACCCACAGGACCAGCACTGGCCTATAAAACACTGAGCCACAAGTGACATCACAACCACAAACTGCACCCACAACACCAGCACTGGCCTATCAGGCACTCAGCCACAAGTGACATCACAACCACAAACTGCACCCACACCACCACCACTGGCCTATCAGGCACTGAGCCACAAGTGACATCACAAACACGAACTGCACCCACAGCACCAGCACTGGCCTATCAGGCACTCAGCCACAAGTGACATCACAACCACAAACTGCACCCACAGGACCAGCACTGGCCTATCAGGCACTCAGCCAGAAGTGACATCACAACCACAAACTGCACCCACAGGACCAGCACTGGCCTATCAGGCACTCAGCCACAAGTGACATCACAACCACAAACTGCACCCACATCACCAGCACTGGCCTATCAGGCACTCAGCCACAAGTGACATCACAAACACAAACTGCAGCCATGTGACCAGCATCGGCCTATTAGGCACTCAGCCACAAGTGACATCACAACCACAAACTGCAGCCAAATCACCAGCACTGGCCTATCAGGCACTCAGCCACAAGTGACATCACAACCACAAACTGCAGCCACATCACCAGCACTGGCCTATCAGGCACTCAGCCACAAGTGACATCACAAACACAAACTGCACCCACAGGAAAAGCACTGGCCTATCAGACACTGAGTCACAAGTGACATCTCAACCACAAACTGCACCCACATCACCAGCACTGCCCTATCAGGCACTCAGCCACAAGTGACATCACAACCACAAACTGCACCCACATCACCAGCACTGGCCTATCAGGCACTGAGCCACAAGTGACATCACAAACACAAACTGCACCCACAACACCAGCACTGGCCTATCAGGCACTGAGCCACAAGTGACATCACAACCACAAACTGCACCCACAGGACCAGCACTGCCCTATCAGGCACTCAGCCACAAGTGGCATCACAAAAACAAACTGCACCCACATCACCAGCACTGGCCTATCAGGCACTCAGCCACAAGTGACCTCACAACCACAAACTGCACCCACACCACCACCACTGGCCTATCAGGTACTCAGCCACAAGTGACATCACAACCACAAACTGCAGCCACAACACCAGCACTGGCCTATCAGGCACTCAGCCACAACTGACATCACAACCACAAACTGCACCCACATCACCAGCACTGGCCTATCAGGCACTCAGCCACAAGTGACATCACAACCACAAACTCCACCCACAGGACCAGCACTGGCCTAGCAGGCACTCAGCCACAAGTGACATCACAACCACAAACTGCACCCACAACACCAGCACTGGCCTATCAGGCACTCAGCCACAAGTGACATCACAAACACAAACTGCACCCACAGCACCAGCACTGGCCTATCAGGCACTCAGCCACAAGCGACATCACAACCACAAACTGCAAACAAAACACCAGCACTGGCCTATCAGGCACTGAGCCACAAGTGACATCACAACCACAAACTGCACCCACATCACCAGCACTGGCCTATCAGGCACTCAGCCACAAGTGACATCACAAACACAAACTGCACCCACAGGACCAGCACTGGCCTATCAGGCACTCAGCCACAAGTGACATCACAACCACAAACTGCACCCACATCACCAGCACTGGCCTATTAGGAACTCAGCCAGAACTGACATCACAACCACAAGCTGCAGCCATGTGACCAGCACTGGCTTATCAGGCACTCAGCCACAAGTGACATCACAAACACAAACTGCAGCCACATCACCAGCACTGGCCTAGCAGGCACTGAGCCACAAGTGACATCACAAGCACAAACTGCACCCACAGAACCAGCACTGGCCTATCAGGCACTGAGGCACAGGCGACATCACAACCACAAACTCCACCCACAGCACCAGCACTGGCCTATCAGGCACTGAGCCACAAGTGACATCACAAACACAAACTGCACCCACATCACCAGCACTGGCCTATCAGGCACTGAGCCACAAGTGACATCACAAACACAAACTGCACCCACATCACCAGCACTGGCCTATCAGGCACTGAGCCACAAGTGACATCACAACCACAAACTGCACCCACAGGAAAAGCACTGCCCTATCAGGCACTGAGCCACAAGTGACATCACAACCACAAACTGAACACACATCAACAGCACTGGCCTATCAGGCACTGAGCCACAACTGACATCACAACCACATACTGCAGCCATGTGACCAGCACTGGCCTATCAGGCACTCAGCCACAAGTGACATCACAACCACAAACTGCACCCACAGCACCAGCACTGGCCTATCAGGCACTGAGCCACAAGTGACATCACAACCACAAACTGCACCCACAACACCAGCACTGGCCTAGCAGGCACTCAGCCACAAGTGACCTCACAACCACAAACTGCACCCACATCACCAGCTCTGGCCTATCAGGCACTCAGCCACAAGTGACATCACAACCACAAACTGCAGCCACATCACCAGCACTGGCCTATCAGGCACTCAGCCACAAGGGACATCACAACCACAAACTGCAGCCACATCACCACCACTGGCCTATCAGGCACTGAGCCACAAGTGACACCACAACCACAAACTGCAGCCACATCAGGCATGTGACCTCACAAGCCCAAAAGCAGCAATGCGCTTGATGCTGTCCAATCAGGCGGTGAAGGAAAAGTCATCTCACACATACAAAAGGTGTAATCTGGCTGCTGGTGGCCTAGCAGATACTGAGGCCAAATGACTCCACAAACACAAGCAGCAGCAATATCCATCGAGCTGGACTGTCAGGTCCTCAGGCTGAAGTGACCTCACAGGCAGCCATGAAGCCACCTATCTGCTCCTGGCCTCTTTGCGACTGAGGCACAATTGACCTAAACAAGCACAAACAGCAGCAATGTCCATGCTGATCGCCAGTCACATACTGATGCACAACTGAGCACAAAAGCACCAACAGCAGCAATGGGCCGGCTCCCCCTTATGAGGCATGGAGACACAAGAGACCTCACCATCATCACCAAAGCTACAAGCATGCTGTTGCCCTACCAGATTCAGACACACAAATCACCTCACAAGCACAAATGGCATCGACCTGCCTGCTGCTGCCCTATCTTTGACTGAGTCACAAGGGATCTCAAAAGTGCAAACCTTCACAGAGGAGAAGCTCACCTGGGCAACTCGCACGTCCCTTGATTACGCTGTGATCACTCCATACAGAACAGTCTTCTGCAAATGGCTTTCATCTCCTGGCAAGACTCTCTCCAGATCATGGCACAGCTCCACTCTGGCACCCTGCACACAAACCACAAAAGGGAACGATTGGTCTCACTTTTCCTTTAGTACCATCAAGTCCGAGCTGGGAGCCTTTGCACTGCAGCACCTACACAATGACAGCAGCATGCCACTTCCATTTCTAGTGCATTTCTAGGGACAGAGATCAGCTGAGGCAGCAGCTGCACTACAAAGGGTTTCTGACACTCTCAGATCAACTCGGCACTGCACCAGCCATCAACCTGATGCCAGACCTCTGCTCTGACACCTACTCTACAAACACACTGTCTCTGCCCCGCACAGCTGCCTCTTCTGCTAGATACAACCAAGTGCCAGCAAGAAGAGATGCATGCAGGACACTCACCACTTGCACACTACACAGCCACTGCTCTGCTCGCTGCCTTCCCTTGGCTCTGCAACCCAGACACTCAGGCAAGCTCTTGTGGTAACACCACAAGGTGGCCAAGGCACTCTAGGCTCACAAGGCCTGTGCAAATGAGCAGCACAAGATCAGGCACAGAGCTGCCTCCTTGGGTCATGCTGCTCTTTTCAGAGGGAAGCATCCTGCTTTCTTTGGGCACAGCAGGCTGCTGCTTTCCACCCCCATCCCCTCACGAACCTCCTGCTATCGATGGGGGAATGGGGATTTTCTGTAGTAATACAAAAGATACAGATACAACACAGAAACACTTGAGAGTCCGGAAGGCCTCCTGAGCCCAAAGTAACCTCCCTTCCTTTCCTTTAGTTACTTGGACAAGGAGACCCGGGGAAGGGAAAAAGGGTGCAGAGGCTTTGAAATGAGGCCCAAGCAATGAGGCAGCCCCACACTGGACGGCTGCTGAAATGACAGCTCTCCTGGCTGCGCAGCCTCTGCAGCAGCATCTGGGCTCCACAGCTGCCTTCACAGAGCACGGAGGGCTGGGTGCCATGGGCAACCTGGCCCTGGGCACATCTTCACCCCTCACAGAGCCAGCAGCCCAAGAGCTCTGAGACTTCCTCAGGTCAAGCTACGGACGCTTTGGGGCACTCACACAAAGGCACTCAAGACATGCTGGCATCTATTGTAAGGGTCTTGGACTCATCCTGTATGGCACCACAACCTCCTAGGAAAAGGAGGGGGCACAAGAGCATTTGCTGAGTGGGCTGGAATAACAGCACTTGTGGGAAGCGGAATTTGCAGCACAGCAGAGGTACCAGGAGGTGGACCCACACCCCAAGTCACCCAGGGAAGACAGGCGCATTTATGGAAGCCTTCACATCCACACGTAGCCTCTTCTCAGTCACTTGCAGCTGCTTTCACAGAGGGCTCACGACGCTGGCCAAGATGTTGACAGGTACAGGGACACACCCTGGCATCCTGCCTCCATCCTCAGCGGCTCTAGCACTGCACTGGGAACCTCATGAGTGGAGCAACCTAGAAAGAAAGAAGGAATCAAAGTGTTACTGGCCGTTCTGCTGGCCTTACAGAGTCGCAACAGGCAGGGGCAAATGTCTCCCCTCTGTGCTGAGCTCTATTGCTCAGAGCACAGCCAGCAGGGCCACCAAGACGTTCTACCCCTCTTTTTGGCACAGGTGACACCATGTCTGTATACCAGGTCCCATTTGGGCTCTCCAGGTCTGCACAGGCACTAACACACTGCAGGGAGTCCAGCACAGGGACACCAAGATGGGCAGGGGCTGCAGCGTGGGGCATTAAAGGAGAGGCTGTGAGAGCTGGGTTTGTTCAGCCTAGACAAGAGAAGGCCAAGGGGCATCTTCATGCTGTGCACAGCTACCTTATGGAGGGCACAGAGAAGACGGACCCGGATTTTCTTGGAGGTGCACACTAGTAGCATGGGAGGCAACAGGGACAAAGCGGAAAATGGGAAATGCTTCTGAGACATTAAGAAGAAACCTTTTTCTCCGTGAGGGTGGCCAAACTGCAGCACACGGATACAGAGAGGTTCCCAGATCTCCATCCTTGGAGGTAATCAAAACTTCACTGGAAAAGGCCCCAAGATACCTCCTCTACTGGCACCTGCCTGGAGCAGGGCGTTGGAGCCCTGCTACCTCCACATGGCTCCCCCATTGCAGCCTCAAGGAATATGCTATTGGGAGACTCTTGCCAAAGGCACCAGAGGCTTTGCAGATGCCGCCTCCACCGCTCAACAAGGACAGGGGTCTCAGAGCCACTCATCGCCCTCACAGGCCTGACTTCTTGTGAGGTGCATCTCCCCTCTCTGCAAGGCTCTGCGTAGGCACAACGTGCAGAAATGCCTCTCACTGCTTTCATTAACTACCCATCTCGCTGAGGGATAGCAATGGATTAGCATCTGAGATGGGAAGATGCAATGAGGGTCCAGATTCAACAGAAAGCCTTTAAGGAGGGAGAAGAGAACTCTCTCCAGCAGAGTCAGTAAAATCCCAAAGACTCATGGAAGCATCAAGACCTTCTGAAACTGCAAGCCTGAACCTCAGCTGACAGAAACCACCAAACTGTGAGCAGCCCTGCCTCACACCACAATGCTCCAAGGAGGTAATACGGTCACCAACAGTCCTCACCCAGGTCTCCCAGAAGGACACGGTGACGGCAGGCTGTGCCTTGGGAGCAGAGCACTGCTCTCTCCAGACACCTCCTCCCACGCTGAGCACCAAAACACTGGCGCCACCACCCAGCTCCACCACAGGGCATCTCGCACTGTAACACGCCTTTACCTCCACACCTCACAGAGGGTTGGCAACCAACACACGCCTCTGCATCAGCGACACACAGCCCACAGCACCACACATGGCAGCACACAGGACACCCCAAGCACCCCACAACACACAAAGCCCAACTCTCCAGACCTTCCATTCCTTTCTAGTCCTCCAAGGCCTTGCAACAGGCTCTGCCTCTGAACAGACACTCACAGCCCAGGGCCTGCTCATTTCCCACCTTCCCACCAGGAAGCAGAGAAGAAGTGCTCTCACAGTGGCTGATCAGGCCAGCTCTTGCCTCTCGCTTGTGCCTCAACTTCTCTGAACAAGAAATCTCTTTCAAAATGTGGCCCATACCCTTTTTGGGGGGTGACAATTCCTTCTGTCTCCTCCAACAGCCTTTGCACCCATTCTCCAATGAGTGCATACGTGGACAGAAAATCAGAGACCTCTAACGCGTTACAGTTCCAAACGTGTCATAAAAGCAGTTGGACACCTCAAAGACAGACACAGCATTCAGACCTTGCAGGAATATCTCACAAGCTCCCTGCTCTTTTGACAGGGGCAACTTCTAAAGCACACACATCCTGGCAAGAAGAGATTATTCACACCACTGCTCACACCAGCACTACATTCACTTAGCAGCCTCAAAAATCTAGCTGGACTCCCTAGCTGACTGCGAGGACGCTGCAAGCTTCTACTTAGCAACAAGTGGAAAGGCAAACTCCATGTCCATGCTCACCACAGAACATCATCTGCATTTGAAATGTAGCAGTACTAACTCATGATGACGGAGTGGAATAAAATTTGTGTCAGATGATGTGGAACATCCACTTCTGCTTGATTAATGAGTTGCATTTCTGTATTGCTTAGAGCTCTGCAGGGGTCAGTCCCTCCTCTGAGCACACGCAACAAACCCAGAAGTGACCTCACCACCAGCATCCAAGCCATGCGTCTTCTCCTCACCTCTCAGCTGCTCACATAGAGGTGTCATCACATCACAGATTCACATTAAGGCCTCATAATACTCACAATGCTCTGAAACACCCACTGCCTACCAGTAACTACACCAAAAGATTAGCTTCTGCTATGCATTATCAACACCTAGCCTGTGAAACTTAAGAATTGCAGAACAGCCTGCAAGTAATTCTTGGCAACATTTTCTAACGGGAGGATTGCATGAGAGCAGCGATCATGAAACTGAAGACAGCAGGGCCTCATGTCCCAGGCACAGGGAGAAGCCTTCCCGCAACTCAGAAGTCTGTTTTCTTCCCCAATGCTGAACAAAACCAGAAAATCCTCTACACATCCAGCACAACAAGCATTCTCCTATTTTAGGCCCTGACAATTGGAGACACGCGGAAGGACTCAGGCCAGGGCATCTCAGTTGGTGAAACCAGCAGAGACACAATTCAGCAACTCTTCACCCTGACCTAGGAGCATGGAAATAACAACGGCAAGTGCAAGCACTGGCCGTTCGTCAACTTTCAAGGTCCTTGACAAGCAAAACAGCTCACACTTACACAGCTCTTCTGCAAACACCCTCCACGCTGCTGCTAGGCTCACAGGTCTCAGCGCAAAGCAAGAGGCAGGGAGCAAAAACAATGGCTAAGGCACAGCATGACATGTGGGCACAGCCTCTCTCAGAGACACTTGGAAATGCAGTTTTCACAACAAAATCACCATTGGGAAGGGCACCTCGCGAGGACACCAGCAGCCTGCTCACACTTTGCCCAGCACCTCCCAAACACAGCTCCGAGCAGCACCTGGGGCTGCGCTGGCAGCAGCACCTCAGGGAAACGCTTTAACAGGGATCCCAGAGCCACCACAGGGCCAAAGGTTCCTGCACCCAAACCCCACCGAGCTGTCCCGGCCCAGCTGCTCGGGGCAGGCCGCCACGTCTGGCTGCAGGGCAGCTCCCCGCTCTGGCCCACGTCGCTCTGGCCCCTGCTCACGGCCCCACCAGCCCCTGCTGCAGCTCGTGCAGCAAAGCAGCCCCGGTGCCAGCACCGCTGCCCCGCCCCGGCGGGAGGGCACCCGCCGCCATTTGAACGCGCCCGCAGCTCCCACCAAACCCTCTCGCCCGCTCGCTTCTCGCCTGCTTTGCTCCCGCCCCTCTTCCACCTCTTTGACGTCTTTTTTTTTTTTTTTATATACTGGACTGCAATTGGCTGACAGAGCCATCAGTGAAACCGATGCCCGCCCTCCTCCTCCTAACAGCCAATAGGAGGGCTGCACTGGGCTATGCCATGGCAACGTTGGGCCTTCCTGTCCTGGAGGCCAGCTCCGCCCCCTCCCCCGCGGTGGGGCGCCATGTTGTGGGCAGCAGCGCGGGACGCGGCGGGGCCTGGAGGCAGCGCGGCGCCGTGTGGGCGGGCAGTGCGGGGCCCCGGGCACGGCCGCTGCCTCGGCAGGGCTGGGCTGGGCGGCAGGGGCCCTGCAGGTCTGCTGGCTGCCCTGCGCCCTGGGGGCCGTGCGGGGCGCGGGGACCAGTGCTGGGGCGTGTGCTGGTGGCAGTCGTGGCACTGGCGTGGGGGCCTTGGGGCTGGCCGGGGCGCCGGAGCCTGCAGGCAGCGTCCTGCTGCCCCCACAGCAGGGCAGGGCAGGGCAGGGCAGTGTCTTCTCGCCCCTCCTGCCCCAGCCCCCTGCCCACGGCAGCCCCGGGGCTCGGCAGCCCTCACGTTGTGCCTGGCAGGGCTGGGCTGCGGCCATGCAGGGGCTGCTCTCTGTGGGGCTGGGCTGTGCCCAGGGGGTCATTCTGGAGGGCTGAGGAGCCCCACAAGGGCACGGGGCAGTGATGGGGAGAGCAGCTCTGGGCCTGCTGGTGCTGGGGAGCGGTGGTGTGGGGTCGTGAGGGGGCTGGGGGAGATGGCTGTGTTGGGCTCATCCCAGCACTGCCCCCCACAGCTCAGAGAAAAGACCTTGGCGTCAGCCAGGACCTGTTGAATGAGGATTGCACCTCTGCCTGTTTCCAGTCTGCTCTCTCCAATGTATGTTCTTTTGGGTGCAGTGATTTGAGCTCAATTTGCAGGAGGACAGGGTCTGTGGCCATCTGAAGATGGCATCTCTGAGCCCAAAACATGCTGCGCCAAGCTGGAAGCATAAAAGGATCGAGGGGGAAGGAACAGAGATTTTCCCAAACACACAGAGGACTTGGGGTTATTCCAAGGTGATGGTTTCATTATGGTATATGGACATTTCCAGCAGGCTCTTGAGAGCCCCATGGAGCTGCAGGCCACCTCAGCGTCTGGGATGCAGGACCCCTTTCCTCTCAGAGCCAGACCCCAAAGGGGGACCCACTCCCAGGGAAACCTGTCATGGATTCCCATGCCCCCCCCCACCCTAAGAGGTGATGGAGCTGGCTGCACAGAAGCCTTGGGGCTCAGGACAGCCCCAGCACCAGGACCCAGGAGTCCTGACTGCCACATTGTCCCCTGAGCCAGAGGGGACCCTCAGGCAGGGCTCTCGCAGCAGCCCCCAGCCCTGTCCAGGCACCCCCACAGCCCGGGATCCACAACAGTTTTTGCAGTTAACAGTCTCTGTGCGACACCTCGGGAAGGATCTCCCAAAGCCCTTACCCTTGGTGGAGAGCTGCAGGAGTGTTGGGAACAAGGAGCTGTGGTCCTGGCTGATGGTGTCCATCCAGCAGTCCTCCATCTCGCTTGCCCTCTTGCTCTCGTTTCACCTCTCCAGCCAGAGAAACAGGACGCTCTTCCCATCTCATTACCCAAAACTCCTTTCCAACATGCCCCTGCTCCTCCGCCTGTTGGTGAGGGGCCCCAGCGTGGTCCCACTGCCTCCTGTCCCCTCTCCTTGCCGTGGAGCCACTATGAAGGGCAGCTGTGGGGACAGTATGAGCAGTGCCCAGGAGTGCCTGGGCCTCACGGGGAAGTGAGGGTCCCCGCAACGACACCGGGGAGACCTTCCTGTGATGTGGCACGTCCCATTGTGACCTCAGCTTGTGTCATCTGGGGTCTCATTAGGTCACTGCCATGGAGATGGCACAGGCAGGGAGAGAGCAGAGAGATTTCCCCTCATGTCCTGGAAAGCAGCCACCTGCCTTCACTGCAGTTATTTTCCATAATTTTCTGTTAAATCCTTCAGGAATGTCTCCAGACACTGTCAAAGACTGTGAAATATCTCAAATGGAGCACTGGAGACGTCACTTCTGCGTCCCTGCACTGACAGGTCACTGTACTGGGCAGAGCTGTGCAGGAATCTGGGGTTTGGGGGTTGGCATTTTTACAGGATCCAAGGCATGTGGGATGAACCAGCACAAAGCATGGCCACAGGCTGAGAGATGCTTTGGTGAGCCTCAAAACTGGTTTCTGCTGTGGGCCACTCTTTTTGTGGAAGCACGATGTAGGACAATGTGGGACAGGACGTAGCCTTCCTCCTTTAGGCACCAAGGCAGGCTCTCTGCTTTTAAAAGTGCTCGGCAAGGTTTCTCAGTCGGCAGTGCTTGAGATGGAGATGCTATGCCAGGGAAGAGCAAACATGGCCTTAACACACATCATCCAGAGGCCCTTATCCAGGACCCTGGAGCCTGCCAGGTTCCAAAGCCATGGGCGAGGCCAGGTAGCAAATGTGGGGAAGTTTTCCCATTTCCCATGAAATTTGCCCATCTTTCCTTCTGGCTGAGCCTGAGGAAGCCATTTCTCATCCCTGGGCCTCATTTGGTCCTTGTGCTTTTCAGTGTCACCTTGGGGCTGTGCTTCTCCCCTGGGTACGCTCCGCAGCCCCCTGCCCTCCTCCCCGCAGGCACCCTTGCTCTCCCGGGGTCTTTACAGACCTGACATCTTGGATCTCCCACATTTTATGACTGTGGGCTTCTCAGGACATGCCCACACACTGCAGTGCTGCTGTCCAGGCTCCAGTGCAGAGCCTATGAGGCAGTGCGATGCCTCAGGACGTGCATTTTGACTCACTCCGAAGTTTGTGAGATGACCAGCTCCCAGCTCTGCAGCTGCTGAAGCTTGAGAGCATCCCTGCAACCGACCTTCCTGCTCTTCCTAGTCTCTGCACAGTCCTGGGACAAATCTTGCAGAAGGGAGACTCCATCCCCCTTGAATACTGTGAGAGATGTGGCTTTCCAAGTCACTGCAAAAGGAAGGACTCCTTTACTTCTTTGGGTTGCTTATTCAGCCTGTGGCACCCCCTCTGTGATGCTGGGAGCCCCAGCTCTGCAGCCTGGTGTCTCTGCCCTTTCTCTCCCCTGTCTCCTGCTTGTCTACCCAAAGTCTTCTCTACGCACCAGGGGCATGGGAAGTGCTGCTTTAGAGAGCTCATTTGAAGCTGTGACACGTTGTGAGCTGAAGGCCTGAAGGAGGCTAGTCTGGGACATGGCTGTGCCCCCACACCCCCTCCTGCTGCCAGCCTGAGGATCCAGGAAGGTCTCCAGGGAGAGCAGTGGCTTTGGTGTGGGTGGGATGGGTTTCCCTCAACATCTCTGGGTCCTGCATGGGTTTCTCTAAGTGTCCAGGAAAATCCCTCTTCTCTAGAAGCTTGCATCAAGGCTTTTCCAGACTTTTGTACAGAAACACAGCCTGGTCTGGGATCCCCAAGAGCAGCATGGCCCCCAGCATCACCTGGGACCCCCAGGAGCTGTCTGGCTCTCTCTTCTCTTCCCACATTCCCCGATTAAATTGACAGTTTGTAACTTCACCTTTACAACACACCATCTGGACACTGCAACATTGTGACTCCTCCCCTAGCTCATTCCCATAGGCAGCTGCTGATTTGTGACCTGCCTATTGGCTGGCAGGAGGAGGGGGGCGGGTCTGGATTTCACTGATGGCTCTGTCAGCCAATTGGAGTCCACCATGTGGAAGAAAAACAGACGTGAAAGAGAGAGGTGGAAGAGGAGAGGGAGCGAAGCAGGGGAGGCTTTGGGTGGAAAGCAGGACTGGGCTTGGGCAGCTTGTTTCTCACAAGAACGTGAGAAACGCTCTGCCCCCCCTGCCCAGTATAACTGCTCTGCCTGGCACTGAGGCACAGGAGGACTCAGGGTGGAGATCGGGCTCTGCAGATAAGAGCCCCAGGGGCAGAGTTAGGAAACAAGAAAAGACCTCGAATGCGAAAAAACAGCATCTTTAAGTACACCAGAAACCATCAGGGGCTGGAAAATGCCCCAAGCTGTAGTAAAAGTTTGTGAGCATAAAGAAAAATCAATGGAAAAAAAAAAACTGTTCAAATGTGAACAATAGATGGATGTAACCGAGTAACCTTAAAAGAAGTAGCTTCAGCAGTTACAATTAAAACCAAACTATAACAACCGAATGGCCTTGGTAGGGTTTCCTTTTTGTTTGGGTTTTACAGAGTGACCCTCTGAAGAGCAAGAACTTGAAAAGAAGCAGCCAGAAAGAGTGGTAGAATTGTTAGGCTAAGTAATGTTGTTTTTAAAAGTATCTAAATAATAGAATGAATCTAGGAGCCAGAAGAGAAGTAACACCAAAGGAAGATGGCATACCTAAGTAAGAGAGGATACTCATACCAGGCTGATAACGAAACTCAACAGCTGTATTCTAGTGTTTGTAAAAATTGATGATCCTAAGGAAGGGGCTAACACCTTCCCTTGGTGAAAGGAAAGGAAAGAAAGAGAAAAAGATGGTAAAATCTAAGCATAAGGGTAACCGCTGTTGATCTGAAGTTAAAGTTGTCTGTTTCCTATAGAGAAGACAGGGAAATATGGAAAAATAATTAAAAAAAGGTGACCAACTCTATCTGAAGCTCCTCTAAAGGGAACTATTCCAGCTTGGGGAACAAACTGATCTTTTGGTGCAGGAAGAAATGCTTGGAATTAAAGGAAATAAGATTTCTGTGTTTACATATTGAACTGGAACAACACTCGGATTCACCGAATTTGGGTCAATAGGCCAGACCGATCATGTTGCTATTAGGATTAAGACTGTTATTTTTAACAGTTGTTTATGTGTTACTACAAATGGGCATGCTTTGCTTTTGGCGTCTATTAATAGCAGTGCGCATTTCCCCAGTACACTGTGCTTACCAAAAAGCCGCCCACTGCACACCAAGGGGAATTTGCTGACTTCTGAAATAAATGCGTGTGTCTGGCGGTGTCAAGGGGTGGAGTGACAGGCGCCACACAGACAAGTGTGAGACTCTGGATGGTGCAGCCCACAGAAGAGGGGTTTGCTGTGGGGTGATCCCAGGAGTTAAGGAACCCTGGGTGCATCACGGCTGGAGCCACCACACTGTGGGGTTGCTGCAGCCTGGGGGCACAACCTCTAATGACCCCACGACTGACAAGTCCAGACGGAGGAGAAGTGACACCACAGACTCACCCCATAAACATCTAGGTGCTGTGGAACCATTCCCCACAGAACAACCTGTTCATGGGTGCTGTTGCCAACTGAGCAGTGCTGTGGGCTGAGCACTAGGTTACCTGTTGATGTGCACGCTGTTACTGACTGAGGCCATACGGCCTTTGTGTAACTGTGGGTTGGCATTGTTTTGACTCGCTATAGAAAAGAGTAAGCCACAGAAGTTGGTGTGGACTCTGACCGACCACCAGCTGGCCTGCGGACCCAAGGACCCACCCATCAGCAGGGACACCCCTGATGTCAATGATGTGGTGAGGAGAATCCTTGCAAATCTGTACTGGAAGGCTAGCCAATAAAGGGTGAGAGCGGTCGCTGTACAGTGCACTTGTTGTTTGAGAAACCAGGGAAAACTATACCGGAAGGGAAAACTATACTGGAAGGCTGGCCCATAAAGGGCAAGAGCGATCGCTGTACTGTGCATCCGAGATTTAACTGTAGAGCTCTGAAATGTATACATATTTTTTCAGTTCTCTTATATTTCTAGCTTTTTTTGTTACAACCTCTTATCTCTAATAAATTCTCATACTTGACAAATGATGATCTCTTGGAGTTCAGTGCAAATAACCCCTGAATCCGAAAGAATCACAGATGCCCCTCTATTGGCGTGTCACAGGTAACACTCACAAGGGGCATCAAATCTCTTGAACGGGATGGTTGGTTACTGCCCAGATGGTGGTGGCAGTCTCCTTTGCCAGGGTCCTTCCAACAGTGGTTTCCACTGGATCAGATGAGACTCCCCAAACTGTTCTTCTGGGGAATTTTTATAATCCAGCTGGCTTGTGGTCCTGTGTGACCTCTCCAGCATATGCATGAGCCACTGCTCCTGATTACCTCAAACTACATACCAAAGCATCTCCTAACTCTCCTAGGAATGCACAGAAGACTGTCCTACATGGCCACTTCTTCATTTGCAGGAGCAGTTTGTACTGTCAATTTTCAAGGGCCTTAAGTATTTACAGTTTAATCAGTTCTGCAGCAGGAGCTGCTGCAGAGATTCTGAAACAGCCAGATACTCCAGCTGTGATGGTACTCACCACATTTAAGCACAGGAATTGGTCCAGGCACAGCAGGATCTGCCCCTAGAAATCTCTAGAACTGTCTGAAATACCCACTTGGAGAGGTTCTGCACCAGTCAGTCCAACACTTAATTTGGAAAGTGGTAGCAGTTCAGTCAATCTCCTAGTTTCAAGTCTGAAACTGCCTGTCTCAAACCTGCCCATCAGCTCACCTGTGTGGATTACTAGATGGGGGAGTTCCTGGGCCACCCAGGGGATTAATGACTTGAGTGCTCTGAGTGTGCACACAGGCACAGGCCTGATAGCCTGTTACCCACCCACACCACAATTATAACTGTAAGAGAAGCCTGAATTTCATACATGGAACTTGATTCCCACAGCTTTTGCCACAAGTACTGGCTCTTAGCTAGCACTCTGGCCTACCTCTGCAAGCAAGTGAGGCAGGAGAGTTGTTTCCTGTGTCTAAAGAGAGGTGGGATGAATCAACCTTTATTTCATGGCATTGGATATAAAGAAAGAGAAAATGAGAATCCCTTGTGCAGTTCTGGTCTCCCACCTCAGGAAAGAAAAGTAGGACTAGGAAAAGGGAAGGGAAAGTTGATGAAGGTAGCAAGACAAATTTCACTACACATGACGTTAGTTACTCTTGTCCCACCTTCAACTGACTGGCTTCTGAAATGGATCTTCCCAACCATACCATAGCGGGAAAAATCTTCAGGAAGGCCTTTTTAGTCACTCATGAAATGCAAATCCTCTTCTTCACACTGCCGTGGGTGATTTATCTGCTCACTGCCATGGGGCATATGGTCATGATAGCCATCATTTGACTCAACCACCAGTTCCGCCCCTGGAGTATCCCTTCCCCAGCAGCTTCTCCTTCCTAGATATTTGGTTCCCTTTGCCCCTAAAAGGTTTGTTGGCCTCATCTTGGAGATTAAGACAATCCTGTGGCTACTTGCTGATCCCAGACCTTCCTTTTCATCTTCCTGGGCACAGCTGAGTTCAACCTGCTTGTTGTGATGTCTTTCAACTGCTGTGGGGCCACTTGCAACCCATTGCAATGCACCATCTTTATGAAGCCCTGGTTGGGCTCCATGCTCATCTTTACCCATTGGGTGATGGCATCTCTGTCCTTGCTCAGCCCCACCATCTTATATACCAAGGTACCCTCTGCTCCATTTTTGGCTACATGGGGCCTGAATACAGCAAATACTTTGAACCAACCAACGCCAGATAAAAGGCTTCAACAGAGGGTTACCCACATGGTGAGCAGAGAAGCTGCTTTGCTGTAAGCTCTCAGCAGCTTTGCAAGTTCCTCTAAGAAGGTGCATTCAGGAGAAGCATGATTTTAGGTGACATCCAGCAGACTAAGAAGACACAACATTTTGAGTGCTGGAACTTACTCAGCAAATGGGAAGCTGGGACTGTCACCTCTGATTCACTGGGGCTACAGTGATATTGCTGTAGGTGACCGGGCTTGAGTTTTTGCTCAAATAATTACAGCTAGTGGTTCAATTTCAGCAAATCTTCCAGATGAACCCAGTCCAGAGATTCCCCTCAGCCAGACTAGAAGCAGAGAGCAAGACAGGGCATTTGGGATCTAGGACTAACCTGAGCTCCAGGTTAAAACACCAATGCAAACATGGGGTATTGCCCACTACCGAGCTTCCCGTTTTACTCTCTGTACAAAAGGCACCCACTACGCCCTGAGACAGGGTCTGGGGGACAACACAGTCTGTGGAGAACCTCTGGTTCACTCCTTGAAACCCATCATCTCCTTCTCCCCTCTGCCCCTGCATTTTTGAAGCATCCTATTTGTGGAGTCATCTGCTCCTTTCCTTTATATGTCTAAAACCAAATGCAAAGGTGAAGGGAAAAATGTCAATATTTATTGCCTATGTTTTCCTTGGACTTCCTTCTGTTAGACATGTTCTTTGGTTTGAAAAAGAAATTAGCTACTTAGTAAATTAAGAAGTTTGAGACAGAAGTAGTGAGTTTCATCAGCTTCATTAGAGGTGTCTGCGCGCAGCTGGAGTCTGCACTTGTTTTCCCTTGTTCCCTATTTTGTTAATGGGGGCAAAGAGAGAGCTCTAGAGAGAGGCTGGCTCCTCCCAGACTATATCTGGCCTGTGAAAGAAGTATTACCAGTCTCTTCCAGATATTCTTCTCCCTCTCTGCACTGACAAGATGGGAGGGAGCTAACTTGCTCAAACTGAAGTGCCTGACTTTTAGACATCTAAAACATCACCCTGCTTAGTATTATTTTGTTCCAGATGCTTCCTACGTCAAATAATCAAAAGGACAGCCTTTAAGTTCTTTAAGATGAGAAGATTTCCCCCTTCCCCTAAAGGGAAAGCAAGGCATTTAGGTCAGGACATTTAATAACAATGTTTCCTCAATGTTTCTGGAGAAACAGACAGGAAGAAGATGTGGAAGAAAGCAGGGGATTACAGAAGAGATGCTCAGTACTGGCTTGTTTTGAAAGCAACAGCCTCACAGATGTTCCAAGTCAAAAAAGGCAAGTACTGAAAAATAGAAGGAATAACTTTCCAAATACTTATCTAAATGGATGGACTGGCATCTGCAGATACTAGTAAGTACTTCTGCTGGGAGATTAGGTTGGCTTTTGAAGCACAGATGTGATGGATGTTTGCAATAGGTCGAAGTGAACAGGGAATTTCCCAGGCATGGCATGAACTAGTTCACAACTTCTTTACAATACTGTTCTCTTGAGAAACAATGCTTTGTGAGTGGCTAGAAAAGGTAGAAAGAAGACAGTAAAATCTCTGAGGACTCTCAGTGAAATGTGAAGTGGAGAAATCAGGGTGTAATGAATGGCTGAGAGGAATATTTCTGTCTGTGCTACATAGGAAGCAAGCAAGGGAGCAAAGAAGGAAGGATCTACCCTCCTGTCGAGACTGTGAAATTCTCACACTTGTTTCTTCATGCTCCTGTCTCAGCAGGATGTACTGAAATTAGACATGGGAGCAGGAAATGAAACTGCAGTTGCTGAGTTCACCCTGGAGGGTTTCTCAGGGCTTGATCAAAGACTACAGCTGTTTCTCTCCCTGCTCCTTCTACTCATATACCTGACAACAGTGACGGGGAACACAACGATCATCTTCCTCGTGTGTGTGGATCACCGCCTGCAAACTCCCACGTACTTTTTCATCAGCAATCTGGCATTCCTGGAAATCTGGTTCACGTCCTCCACAACCATCACCTTGTTGGCGATTCTGAGCTCTGGAAGGAGACCAATCTCATTAAGCAGCTGCTTTGCCCAACCCTATTTCTATTTTGCCCTGGGGTTTATAGAGTTTGCTCTCCTTGTTGTCATGTCCTTTGATCGCTATGTTGCCATCTGCCAACCTTTGCATTATGCTGCTGTCATGAAGTGGCAGCTGTGCACCCACCTGGTTGCTGCTGTGTGGTCCTAGGCTTCACACTCTTCCGCTACCACCTGGTCTTGCTCTCAAAGCTGACTTTCTGTGGCCCCAACAAGATCCACCATTTTTTTTGTGACAACTCCCCCTTATTCACACTGTCCTGCTCTGATGCCAGCCTGCTTTGGAAAGTAGACCCCATTTTCATATCGCTTGTAGTGCTGGGTTCCTTATGTCTAATCATAGTGTCCTATGTGGGCATCTTCCACTGTATTCTGCACACGCCATCAGCATCTGGGAGGAAGAAAGCTTTTGCTACATGTTCTTCCCATCTCACCAACTTAGCCATTGTCTATGGAAGCTGCATTGTTCTCTATGCACGGCCCTCAGAAGGGGTTTCCTTGGAGACCAACAGAATTGTAGCTTTGCTGAACACTGTCCTGTACCCATTCTTAAACCCCTTCATCTACAGTCTCAGAAACAAGACTGTGAAGGTGGCCCTGAAGGAAGCCACTGGCCGTGCAAAGGTTCGGCTTTTTCCCCAGTCATGATGCTTTTCATGACAGCAATTCCGATTATGTACCATATATTATGTCACATACGCATATGTATAGCTACTAAATACAGGTGCCTCGGGAGATTTATTTTCTCATTGGATTGTAGTGGTGAAAGGAAGCAATGTGAATTGTGAGTCTTGGTTGCAGGGGATTATTATAAACAAAATCTAAAAAATATTGATAAAATGTTGAACACACACACACACACACACACACACACACACTTCTTAGGACTGGGACAGAGACTGCCAGTGCATGCTGACACAAGGAAGTTTTCATAAGTCATCTCAGGAAATTTAGCTGAAAACTCGGGGGACAATGTCCAAGGGTTGTTGAGAAAAGCTCAGAACACTTTCCCTGAATAACAGAAGATGCTAAACATGAAAATTAAGCTCAGACACTACAATGGGTTCAAATTCATTTGATTCTAATCCATAATACACTTCTCAGTTTCATTAGTGTGATGAAGACAGCCTCACTGATTTGCCAGTGATAGCATGCAGACAACAGCTTTTTTTATTCACTTTGTGTTATTGGGGGGGGGGGGGTACTACCAATAAACATAATTGGTGCGGACTCTCTTTTCTTCTAACATAGCAGTACCCTAGAAACTCTTTGCTCTTAATTAACCATCCAAGCAACCTCCCAATCCAGTGAAATGGGGTGGGGGAGGGGAGGCAGGGTTCTGAGCTCTCCCTGCCAAAAGGCTTGCTGCCTTGCAGATCTCTGCTTCAACCTGCAAACTATGCACTGCCCTGAGCCTTGAAACAAGACATCCAGGGGCTGACTTCCAGGAGGAGGCGGCAGAGAGCAGTTTTGACATGGTGGGACTTTTTTCTCTGGCACAGTGAACAAGGAAATGGTCTTGCCATGACGGAGCTCTCAGAGGTACTCTTTTGAGCAGCAGTGCCACAGGCATTACCTTTCAAAATGGGCACATAAGGAAAACTTCCAAAGACAAAGTATTTCTTCAGAAAAGAATTGGCCTCTTACAACAAGTTCTCCCAGATGCACATACAACCGTGAGTGATGTTTCAAGGGCTCAGAGCTTATTTTTTGTGCTGACAACGAAGAAAATCACAGCATTGCTTTTGGACCCTGAAAATCATTGCCTGCATGAATACCTGACTGGATAGAAGCCAAAAACATGCTGAGGTGATTTCCATAAGGCAAGGTAAAAGACCAGCAGCAGGCCCATTGGCTTGGTAGGTGATTAGGAGGTCAGTCGTGTCTGATAGGCCAACCCGAAGCTGATGGCTGGGGACATTTTTATGAGATTAGTTGTTTCTCAGAAGCTCTTAGGAGAGTAGGAGGCCCACGATCATAAAGATGAAAGTGAGGTCACTTCTGCCTCTACAGGTGATGGACCATGAGCAGGCACATGGGTGGGAAAGTGGCTGTGAGGTGACTTCTATGGGTGAAGCTGATAGGCCAGCACTTGACTCCTGTCTGGGGTAAGAGGTTGCGAGGTCCTGCCTGCCTGACTACCTGCTAGGCCACCAACAGGCATAGGGCTAGGATGTGGGTTTAGTGGTCACTCCTGCCTCTGGTGGGTGCGACTTGGTCTGTGCAGAGAGTGAGGAGTGGCATGGACAGCCCTGGGCCGTGAGTGGTTTTGGGCCACTGGGCTCTGTGCGAGACACAGAAATATATTTTTTAATGGTGCAGGCCTGATAATACCAGAGATATTTAGAAAATGTCAATAAAAAATGAAA